>NC_054410.1:16378860-17578860 GCF_017976425.1 Toxotes jaculatrix | reverse complement strand
TATTTAATCTCTAGAATTCAGAAATTTTTAGCATAAAGGGGTTTTAAGCTTTGAAGAGAGCCAGATACCAGCTTTTGAAAGTTTCCTTTGTGTGCAGCTTTAGGAAAAATGCATATTCTCTTTCCTGACTGAAAGTCTTCATTAGCAGGGAGCTGAGAGTGAATGGAACCTGAACTCACAGGAAATTAGTTTTAAGACTGTTTTAAACCTGTAAGTTGAGAAACCCATTTGTGTTATTTATTAATGTTTTACCAGTGTTTATAACAGACATTATTACTAAATAGCGAGGATAAACTGTCTGATGACCTTAAATGGTTCAATATCTTGTACCCAATTAATAAAGAGTTAATGAATGAATAAATAAATAAATGTTAACTACAACTAAAGCCATTAGTTACAACTTCAGAAACCTTTATAAATCTTCTTTTTCATTTTCCTCTGAATATAATTTGTATGTTTTAATTCTGTTTTGTCAGCCCGTGTTTAGAAAGTCCAGCCACTTCTAAGTTGAAGCTGTACTGAGATACAAGCTTAATAAGGAGGTGACAGTGATATATTTAGTAAAATACTTACAGGAGAAGAAGATCAAAGAGACAAACTCATTAACCACTCATTCAAAACATCATCAGGAGCGATGTCTTAATTTATTGTTGTCTATTTAATCTACACATAAGAACATTTTTCCAAAAAACTCACCGGGCTGCCCAGCCCACAATACACCCACACAAGACACACTGATTATGTTTTTCCAATAACTGTTATCTTGACAAACCTAACGAGTTCAGGTTTTCACTGTGGTTCCAGAAAACTGCTTTTCAGGGAACAATATTTTCCACATCTTTTTCAAATTATCACCCTGTTATGAAAGTCCTCATTAGCCTAATGATGGATAGAAAAGAGAAAAAGACGTGATACCTTTATGAGTGTCTGAAACCTCTCCAAAACTGCCTTCTATACCTTGCCCTACAAAACAAATGTGCCCTTGTGGGACAATAAAGAGCGAGCTACATTCAGTTGAACACCACAGAGTGCCGTTATGATGTACAGCAACTAAACTGTCTTAATACAAATGAGCAGACTGAGATTTGAGCTACTTTTTAATTGAGTTTCTAACTGCTTGTTCCACTTCATCAGCTTTACTTCGATTTAATAATTCAGCGTAACAATATGGTTGAAGCGTGGAAAAGGAGAAGCTGGTAGTTAGTATAATAGCCTGAACGTGACTGTTTCTCAGGCTCTTAGTTAGAGATTCTCAGGCTGAGCTGTGAAACCACACAGAAACAGATTTACACCTTCCCTCACTTGATGGTGACCTCCCTGACCGTCATGTTGTCTGAACCTCCTTGCCATGAGCATCTGCCACGGCCGCTGCAGCTCTCTAATGTCTGCTAGCTTGAACATCGTGCTTCTGTACTAATGCCAAGGTAGTAAGTTCAACCTCCTCGTGGGCACCAACTGGCCAGCAGCAGCAGCAGTTTAAAGGCTGTCACAGAAACACAGCCTGTCAGTAGTTTTTTTTTTTTTTATGACGTGTCATAAATGCAATTAAAGCTGAACTTATTAACAATGAATGAAATGAGTGTGTGAAAAAAAAAGCTGGTGTTGCTTGTCCTGACAAACCCACAGAGAATATTCGCCCAACTCTGCATTTCCATTCAGCTGTATGGAGCATTTTAGCACCTTTCAGCTCATTGTTTTTGTTTTTGTTTTTTTGTAGGCCCACATATTAAAGCTGCATTAACTGAACAAATTTTTGGCCTTTTGGTGGTGAACACCGAGCAAAGAGTTACTTTCATCAGATATGCAGCAGATAGCAAATCATCTGGAGTCGTCTTTCAGACAAATATGAGTCCAGTGTTCACTCGGCTTTTAATAACTGCCTGCTGCGGATAACACAGACAATAACAGAAACATGACTGCAAATGAATGCTAATGTTGCTGTGTGTTATATTGATGTGTATTCAGGCATTCATTATCACCTGCGTGAGGTGATAATAAATGTTGTGTTGTTGTTGTTGTTGTGCTTCCCCAAATGGCCAAGAAAGCCAATTAATGCTGGTTTAAAGCTGCATCCCATTAATATTTTTATAAGAACAATGAGTCATCATGGAATTACTGTTTTGGTTTGTCTATTTGGTTTGTTTTGGTTCGGTCTCACCTCTCATCAGCAGTAGGGAGCTGTTTTCAGAAATGCGCTGATAAAGCCCCTGTACTCTGTGCTACAGCGCTAACTGGTGAACACGGTGGAGCATTTAGTAGCTGAAGACACAGATATTTCCCTCAGGAGTTATTAAAGATCCAATCAGAGCTAAAAGAAGAGTGAATATTGGACTTAAATGCATCAAGCTGCCACAAACATGACTTAAAATGAATGCTAATGTTGCTTCGTGTCTCCAGGATTTTGCAAACAGAAAATGTTTTGCAAATGTTTTGTATCTTTGCCCTCGACTGTTTTTGTTTAGTCTCACTGTTCTCATGAGCATTTCTAGCTGATAGCTGTGTGCTACCTTTAAACCATTATTACTAATTCTTATGTTGCTCTGTGCCTGCAGGATGCCACCTATCTACAACCAAAGAAATGTCTGTGAAGCTTGGAATTAAACAATCTGATTAAGGCGTACCTGTAGTAATATGAGCTGACAACAGCAAAGAACGAAATCCATCCCATCTAGTTTACTTTCTACTGAGCTAAGTCCCCATCATTCTGCATCTGCACACGCTCAGTATGAGCAGAGACTGTTTCAAACCAGTCGGCTCTTTGAGAAAATGACACGCCCTCAGGACCAGAAGCCATGCCACACCGCTGACTGCCCTCACCTGTGGCACTTGTCAGACTTATCTCAGGCAGCGAGAGATAAATTCTGTGGGTTCACCCAAACAAACCACAGCTGGCACTGATGCAGCTTCATCACCAGAGAAAGGCGCAAACACACACACACACAAAGGTCTTGCATTGTAGTCTGCGAGAGCCAATTTCAGCCAAGGTAACCAGAGTGCTTTGAAGGCTTGGTGCATGAATGTTCATCAGCAAATGTCATGTGGAGAGTCAGTTATATTCTTTCATGTGCATCATTAATAAAATAAAGTTAAAAAAAAAAAAAAAACAGCATTAACTCCACATCTTCACACATTAGCTGCGGTAGTTTTAATCTCCCCAAGCCTTTTTGCTTTTGTTTTTTGATTAATTCATCCAGACTAGTGTTTTAGTTAAACATTTCTCCAGGCACAACATGAACTTTAGCTGTGTCTGCTGTCTCACAGCTTGTTCAGTGACCCACGATTATTCAGATTTATGTAAAGGAGGAGGTGAGGTGTTTCATCCCAGGACTATTTGCATTAAAAGCCCTATGGGCCAATCACCACTTTTAAAAGGGTAATGAAAATACAATAGGCACGAATATGCTTTATTAAGAGTAAAGATACTGATGTTCACCTGACAGTATATTAGCTCCTTTATTTTCAATCAAGCAGCTGTGGCCAGTGCCTTCAGAGTCAGCCAGGATCAATATTAAATGTGCAGGAACACAGTGTTTCTTTGATTCACGATCTTTCTGAGAACCCGTATAATGGCAATAAGTACAGACTCCAGGTCAACAAGAACTCACATTAGACAATTTAAAAAAGAGTTTTGAGAAAATTCTCCTTAGATTTTCAGACGACCCCAGAGCACAGAGCCTGCCCCTGCTAAAAAAAAAAAAAAAAAAAAAAAAATGAAATGGATGCAGCCAGGAAATTACTCCGTTTTAATTCTTTTAGACCTCAGTGCTGCATTTGAGATTTGATCATGAAATTTTAATTGACTCACTTAAGCACTAAGGTGGGGATCTGGCTCAGCACTGAGCTGTCTCGCATCCCATCTTTCTAATAGACCTTTGTCTGTTAGACAATTCATCTCTCAGAAGCACTCAGCTCCCTAAAAAGCCTCACAGAGCTCAATTCCAGGTCCCAACCGTTTGTCCCTGTACAGTACAAGCTCCCACATGGAAATGTGTCTAAGTAAAACCTTGTGTCTCTCCGTTGTGCATAGAAAAAACAATTTATAGAAGCTGTTACAACTTTGTAACAGCAGATAGTGGATGCCACATGAGTAAAGCACTTGGGGAAAAAAAAGAAAATAAAAACGGATAAAGAATTTCATTTTGACCTTTAGTTGTGACCTTTTTAGTTTAGTTTATAATTGGAGATTTAAAGGTCATCTGTAACATAGGTACGTGGTTGTAAGGCCTGTTTTTGTGTAGTACTGGCTGGCACAAAAAATTGGGGTAGTCAGGGCAGTAGGTAGCAGTGTATTTAACAACCCATTGCCATAGTAATGATATAGATTTGTGTTACTTTTGGAGGCAGATATTTTTATCACACCATTCTAATTTTTCTTTTTAACAACAGTAACCTTCATTAAGGCTTTAGTTCCCTGAGATTATACATTATTTGTTGGTCATAGCTTTATTTGGACAGCACTGAAAATCAAGGTACAAGGTACAACACAAGTTTAGTTTATTACTTCTCAGAAGTACCTGCTTGGGGATGTGTCAGCCTCTAAGAGCTAGTGAGCTGAGTATCAAGAGATGTGTGCTTTGTAAGTTGATTTTTTTTTTTTTGAGTGAGTGAACAGTTTAGGTTGAAAGGAGAAAAGAAAAGACAAGACAGAGAGGGAGGATGACACACAACGACGATCCCAAGGCAGATGTGAATTGAGAGCAACATGAGTTCATAGTTGCGTTTTACCTCCGCAGGAAGCCAGTCAATCCATCTGTGCTGAGAAACACCTATCAATAATGAAGCTAATGGGAAATGGAGAGATGATTTCTCCTGTTAGCGTCAGTTAAAACCCTGTCAGCTGCCAGATGTTGGAGAGACATTGAACATAAACACGCATAAAGAGAGAGTTACATTTGTCTCTGAACAATTCAAATGTTTCTGTTCATTTGTGACACAAGTTTCAGTTGATTTTTAACCCAGATATACTGACCTACAAAGACAGATCGCATTAAATACAGAAGCAGTGACGCTGAGAAAAAGGGTTTCGATTTAATACATCTAAATATGTGATGTAAAGGTAGTTTAACCACACCAACTCACATCCACTACAGAGTCAGAAAAGGAGATGGCAGCAACTGAGATCTGATAAGTGAGTGACTTTAGATGTGTTTTTTTCTTTTCCATTAAGAATTGATTTAGCAGTTCATCAAAATGGAAGCTTAGGTTTACATTTACAGCAGATAGGGTAAACTAGGGAAAATCCCTATTAATTAAAACTTTCCGTGTCAAAGCATCACTATCGCTGCTCTGTGGCACAGGATTGAATTTTAAGTTTCAAAGCATAAATGTGGAGAATAAAGGAGTTTTGTCCACGAGCATTAGGAAGATTATTTAACGGTTTGTGTTTCTGCTCATATGAAAGAAAAGAAACATACTTTGAAATGAGCATCTGCACTTTTAAGTTCTATAGACAGTGTGTCAACTTTAAGATAATATTTGAAAATATGGCAACTTGGTTAAAAAAAAAAGTAACAATGAATGAGAGAATGACAAAGAGAATGCAAGAAAGTATAAGACCTCAGGCTGAACTTTTAGGAACCCTGCCCCTGTTATTGTCTGCCGAGGATTACTGTCTGATGAGTTTCCAATTTGAGCAGAAAAGGTTGTACAGTACAAGAAAGATAGAAGCTGAACCAATTTACAGCAACGTCCTTAATGCCAAGCAAAGAACTCAGCCACACAAAGGCTGCGCTAAGAAATGGAGGGATTAAAACAGGAGTTTCACCTAAATTCACATACATTAATACTCTCGATGCTTTAATCAGGGCAGCCCCCAGTTCTGGGTATTGTTCAAAAACCAGACTGAGAAGTTTCAGAAATGCATTACCTGTCAAAATCACAAGTTCTGTTCACAGTCAAGTAAAGGTCAGGACGGCAAAACTCAGCAGAAAGTGGCCCACCAGCAATGATTTCTGAATGAGGTAAGGATCCCCGGGAAAAATGGTTGTCAACATTTTTCGATGGATTATTATTTTCAATACCAGAAACATGCCTAGAAACGGAGCATGCTCTGCAACACAACCCCAGAAAAGTGAGCATTTTAAGATATAATATCAGAGAAACCCAGTCACTTTGAAGCTTTGACACAAGGTTTTCAAAGCCCCACAGAAGTTAAAGATGCAAGAGAAAGATCTAGAGCAATACGCTCGTAGCTGAGAGAGGGGCTTTAAAAATAACTGACTGATGGTCGGACATACGGAAATCTATTTTTTTTCCACAGAGTGAGACCAGATGCTCGAGCTACATCATAGTGAAATATTATTTCCCTTCATGATAAGTGAATTCTGCAAGTTTAATTTCATATTAAAAAGTTTCAACTGCTGAAATGTTGAGATGGTGAAATACAGACATCTCACCACCATATGAAAGTTTGAACTACAGATTTAAGACTGAACTCAGATGCAGGAGTAGACGTGGGGCAATAATTATAGAAATCTCAGAATATTAGAATTCAGTCACAGCACAAGTAGATTTAATACCTATGGTAAATTATCAGTAAAGCTACTGTTGTGGGGTCACAACGTGACAATGCAACTGCTGTGCTCTGAAACCTATTATTTTCAGCTTCTTGTGCTGCACCATGACAGTTTGTCACGAGCCGCACAGCGCTCTGCGAAATCACAGTGATGAATACCTGCATGGCCAAAAGAAATGAGGCATCAAACTGCTCCTGAAAGTAGACCTGGAACCGGCTGCTGTGGGTGCGGAGCTCTTTCACAAGCCTAAATTCCCCAAACTGATCTCTGGGCCTAAGGGCTTCTTCTTCCTTACTGCTCCCCTTTTTCTTCTGACTAGCAGGGCCAGCTCTAATGGTTGCCTCTTAGCATGGAACAGATACATGTTTGTCTTCTTCAGACGGTAAACAAACCAGGAGCTTCCTGCTTGGCAACATAATGACATTGTAGACTACATGACCAGGTCCAGCTAGTAGTTTTGAAAAGTCCACCTATTTCGCTCTGTCCTTCTTGACTCCTACAATCTGTGAGCAGAACCCAGAGGTGAGTAAAGTGCAAATCTGAACTTGTAAACCTGGGTTGTTTATTTTGGGATTTATTATGGGGATTCACTGAGAAATTCAGTTATCTTTGGACAAAGTTGCCTAGCTATTTCCCTTTGTTTCCAATCTTTATGCTACTGTCAGTAAGCACAAAGTATGTTTTTGTGCTGACCACCAAATTTCACTTCAGCTCATGAGATGTAACTTGCTTGTGAGCTGAAGAGGTGCTGTTAGGTGGATTTTGTTACCTTTGGACAGAGCCAGACTATTTTCTGTCTTTAGCTGCGTTTGCTTAACGACTTGTATTAAAGGTTGATCCCACAGTAAGCATTAAGCACTAAGCATTTCTTCTTGTTTTTTTTTGTTTGTTTGTTTGTTTGTTTCCAGAGTATGGCTGCCAGTGTTTTTGTCCTAAAGTCCTTAATTCAAGCAGAAAATGGCCAGGTCAAAGAGAGCAAACAAAATCACTGGGTCAAAGAATCAACCGATGCATTTAAATGATACTGGCACTGGGGATGAGCCATTTTTAACAATCCTGTTAAGTTAAAATACTGGGCCGTTTCGTGCTGTCTTTGGGGTTTTTGTGCTACACTTAGTCTTAGTGACTTGTGGAGCTTAGTGTGTGTGTGTTTTTTTTACTGTTCCTGTTGAGACAGAGAGTTAGTGTGTTAACATACAGCAGCTGCCTTGATTTCTTTTGGAGGTTGTACAGCAGTGATGTTTGACACTGTACTGTATGATGACAGGGTATTATTATATTGCGAGCATTAGTTTTCTTTAGAGATGTATTTTAATGTATTAACTGCTTTATTTATGGAGTCCATAATCTGTGGTATATAAAACGCTGTTTTTTTGCCTCTGACTTTTTTCTTTCAAACATCAGGGCTTTCGTCTTCTTCTTCTTCTTCTTCTTTTTTTTTTTTTTTTTTTTTTTACCTTCACAGCTCTGCTCTGGCTATAGAAATGTTTATTTCACTAAAACTGAAGGCTCCATCCCGAATTCCACACAGCCTACTGCTGCATTTGAAGTAGCCAACAAAAAGTTGGGGGATTGGGGGATTTTTCCAATGCTAAAACATCATCTTGTCAAATTTTGTGGAAGAAAAAATATAATTCCAGGAGTGGATGTCTGTCATTCAAGTATGAAGCTAAAGTAGCTTTTGCTACGATCACACCTTTTCCAGTCCTCTGATGATACCTTTTCATACTCTCTGATGATAGTGCTATGCTGTGATACAGTGCCCTGTCATTGTAACCTTCACAGATATACATAAACCTTTAATCCTGAACATAAAAAACACAAAGGAAAAGTCTGTCACTAATTATAGACTTGTAATCATACAAAGTGAAA
This sequence comes from Toxotes jaculatrix, assembly GCF_017976425.1. Taxonomy (NCBI): domain Eukaryota; kingdom Metazoa; phylum Chordata; class Actinopteri; family Toxotidae; genus Toxotes; species Toxotes jaculatrix. The sequence goes on along the minus strand of NC_054410.1, from coordinate 17,570,473 downwards.
CCATCTCCCAGGTACTGTGTGCACTTAGGTGTTAGAGAGTCTCTATTCATAATGTCTATTGCTCCTGATAGAGTGATGGTTATTGGAAGATGTACCATATTCTTTGTACAGCTTTCTATACTCCTAAAATCCAAAGTAAGTCTGAAGGTTGTAGGAGTCAGACAGCAGCACCGGCTCCCTGGGGCCAGTGATAAGGAGTCAGTCTTAAGACTGGCTCAAATAATCATCTCTGACCCATCTCTCCTCCACCAGAAAAATGAGCAAGGCCTGTTCCCCTTAAGCCCTGCCTTTAAGCATTCCCAAATGTCCAGAGAAACTAATTTGTGCCAGTATCCATTAAGATTTAACACACTCAGGGAAGCTGGCAAGCTCCAGCTGAACACAAGGTAGAAGGATTTCGGCTGTGCTTATCTCTACACTGATTCTCATGTTGCTGTGTTGTATCTTGGTGATGAATCCAAGACTGATTTTACTGATTGTAACCACCACCACTACAGTGCAGACTGCTGCCCCTCCTAGCACTAATTTAGGATACACAAATGAAAATTATATCCACGATTTCTGCTGATTAAACGCCATTATGCAGCCTGAATTTGAATATCAGTGAATGGGTTAATGTCCTGTGGTTTGACGCAGGAATGGTTAATGGGAGGAAAGGCAGCAGGTGGAGAGACATGCAGACTGATGAGCAGCAGCTAGAGGAGCCAGTGTGTGCTGAGGGCTGAGCCGGGGAAATAAGCAACCGTCGGCGTGTCTGATTTGTCCCTGCTGCAGACAAAATTATTGTAATTTCAAGACACGGGCAGCTTTGTTTAAAAAAAGACAGAAAGAAAGAAAGAAGAAAAAAAAGGCCGGACAGAGCGCAGAGGCATGGTTTCTCCGTCTGCCTCTGTCGTTGAACGGGACGCCGGTGAATAACACTTGCAGTCAATCGCTGGATAAATGACTTGAGAAACTCTCGTCGAAGTCAGCGGACAGAGAAAGCGGTTTTATGGGAAATGAATGTGACCGGGAAACAGCAACCTGAGCTGATCGAGCGACCCGCCAGCCTTTTGGTTCCAACTTCGGCAAGTAAACCTTTCCATTAAGATTTATTTAAATGAACTTAATTTATGTAGCATTGGGTCCTATTTCTTTTGAGATGTGCTGTGTTTAAGGGCAGTTTCAAAGAGCACACGCACCGTTTTGTTCTTTGATGTGCAGCGGGAAGTCCAAACTACCTTTAAAAAGCCCACTGTTAAGCGTTTCTTACTTAAAAATACTTGTGAACACTTAGCTGGCTTTGAAATATAAATCGTTTCCAAATCAGTAACAACACCTGCATGATTCGGCGTAGCTCTAACAAACTATGGCGCTCTTACCTTAACCAACTTTTAACTTTTATAAATAGCATTTACAAATACTTCGCTGTCCATCTCCAATGCAAATAACGTTAAATCTGCCACGGCGGGTGCGACTGATGTGTGTGCCATGCTGCAAGTTTGGAACAAATCTCGTTGAAATACGGCAGCACATCGTGGCTCATTTATCAGTATATTTATGCCGAATCCACCAGAAGACGACGCCAAACTAAAGCCCCATTGCCTTATTGTAAAAGTCATGTAATTTAACCGATGATCAAGTAGGCATTAAATTACTAGATGTGTGACTGGAGGCCGGTCCTCCTTCCTTCCATGTGATGAAACGGCGTGTTTTTTTGGCTGATTGTGGTTTGATATCTTATACAGCAGTTGTGCTGTGCAGTCACACAAACACTACAGCAGCTTAACTCTTATAACTTTACATTTTGTAGACGTTTCTCAGGCGTCAGTGTTGGTCAGTACTGGCTGTATAACCTAAGATTTGATTTACCAGTTGCCCATCTCTCTGCATGTCTGCCAGATGAAGGTATTGCCTGCTCATTGCACAGTTCTGGTTCTTTAATTATATTCTGACTGTAATTACCATTATTTTCTTTTGTCAGACTCAGACATTCATGTACTGAAATGAGCTTTCTTAAGGGCTTCATGTTAAATTGGGTATTGTGGTTAGGCTACTTGAAGAAGAAAACAAATGATTTTGACCTTTTTTTAGCAGCTGCTTAAAGCAAAAAAAAATCCAACATCATGTGTTGCCTTAAATTTAACCAAACCCATTCTAGCCAGACGTGGGTAAAATTAGATATCCATTACACTTAGATGATGATTTGTCTTATTTGCATTTTTTTCCCTGCATCTTTCAATGGACACCCTCCATAGCTTTCCTGTATCTGTCAGTCATACGTTTGTTTTAATTTAAAGTTTGAAGCACTTGCTTCAGTTAAAACAGCAGATCCTCTTGGGGCAAAATATGTCCCATCATTTGCTGCATGGCATTCAGCTGTCGGCCTCTTCTTGCTTCCACTGGACACATAGCACCTTTAATTTCTGCTCTCCCCTGAGTCCTGCTTTGTGAGCACTTTCTGTTCACAAAGCATTTGCTTTTAAAACCGGATACCTGAGCCTCGAGGGACACAAGTCTGCGGCTTAATTCTGCTTAGCGTGTTCAGTTTTCGCACATGTCCCTCTCTCCATTTACCACTGACTGATGGCTAAAATTACACAGTAAGCAGAGTTTTCTTGTTGCAGTAGACTCTCCCGCAAACACTGTTAGGTCTGGAAGGCTTTCACTCCATCATGCACATTTATGATCACCTGGTGTGCAGTCTAAGGGTGTTAAACACGGACCTGATTTTGCTTCCACAGTAATTACACTCAAGATTTTGCAGGTCCTTAAACAATTTGAAAGTTTCAGGGCTGAATTAATGTTAATGTTTTTTTTCCACATGTAGTTACCTACATTATCTTTGTACTGGAAGCCTGACTTTGGAATACAAAATGCCCCTATAGAGCTTTGCTAGATACAATTGGCCTTCATGTCCCAACAGAATGTATTTCCTGGGATTCTGCTCTTACTCTTCCAATGTACGAGAACCTTTATAAAGGGGTGATTTCAGCCTCGTCTCTTAACTGTTTGGTTTTCGGAAATGACCTTCAATCAAATTCAGCTTCTGGAAAAGCTCTTTAGAAATCTTACATTTTGCTCGCTGAGACATGCAGATACACCGACTCTAGATCAGTGATTGACAGTCACTGATGAATTAGATAAAAGGCTGGAGAGGCACTCCTCTCCTCTCTTTTTATTGTCACCGTGGCACACTGGGTGCATATCAACAAATACGAGTTGTCCTCTCATCATCAAGTTTCTGAATCATGATTGAATGAAGATTCTCAGTAATCCAGGGCACAGGAGAAATAACTAAGTGGTAAATCAAAGGCAGCTTGCTATTTGGTGTCAGAGTTGTTTCACCAATCGTAGACGGGTTCCTCCAGTCTGAACAGGTCTATATGTGTGCATCAGTCTTGTTGTGTGTTTGAATTGTATGTCAGGCTATATTAGTGTTGTGATGGACAGGCAGGGTTGCTGAGTGTTTTCCTGCCTCCCCATGCTGGGAGAGACTCCAACTCACTCTTATTTGAAGCAGTATCTTTATGTAAGAACTTGAAAATGTACAATGTTAGGTTCTGTACACACAATTCTCTGTCACTGCAAAGGCTACAGAGGTTCTTGAATTGCATCAGCTAATTTTAAATACATAAGTCTGTGGGTAAACTCCTTCCTAAGATCTTGGTAACTGCTTGCTAGTTTCAGACTAGTGATTTACTGCATGTTAGGTTGCACCTAGACTGCTTCAGGCATCCACTGCATGGGAGACAGTCCCAGAAGGTCCCATAGAAAATCTCAAGGGAATGGCTGTGTGCTGTTTTTTAATGGAGATGGTGTGGTTAACCAGGTGTGTAGAACTAACCATTTAACATTCATCTATTGAAGTCTATTCTTTTGTAAAACCAGAAAATACAGTTTGAAAACAGAAAGTTAGTTTTTGAGTGTGGACTGGGCTCATTGTTGCCCCTTATGGCCGCTGATGGGGGAAAAAAAACCCACCCACTAGAACTGTGGTTCTCACCAACCACCAAGTATCAGTGGATGCTTTCTGCCCTCCAGCCGCTCAGCAATTATGAGCCCATTATATCTTAGTGCACCACAACAAGGCGAAGGAGACAAACTAACCTCGACAGGCAACACAGAGGTGAGATGTATGTTTTATGGAAATAGTTTTCAAAGAGTATTTTTTCAGTTTCGCTAGAGAGAAGGATGATTTTAAGGAGAACTGCTTGGTTTTGCAAATACATATATGGTGCTTCTCGACTGCATGTGAGACACTCAGGGTTAGGTTACGCCATTAAAGACTTAAGTTATTAAAGACTTAACCTGGTTTACTTAATTCTCTAGTAAGTAAGTAACTTGGATGTTAATGGGTATAAATATTTATATATATATTATTTATTTTAACTGGTTTTGTGTGGTCACTCTGTTTTAATTTAATATGCCTTAATGTCCATTTAGTAGACACTTGCGTTATAACTAGACTGAACTTATGAAAACCAGCTTAGCTGGTGCAACTTGCTCATTGCAAATTTAATTCTAGGATGTAACTCAAACTTAAATGAACCATGTGTTGCCAATGTAACAGTTTCATAATTGAGAGTAAGCAGGACGGCTTCCTCTGTCAACACAATGTAAGCAACCATACTGCCACTGAAATATTTACAAAGATACAATAATTATTCACACTCAGCCTTACAGGGACTGCACTGACTGTTGGTGATATTGACTTGTTGGCCAAAATAACCTTTACAGAAGGAACAAGCAGCAAAGACCACCCAAAACTCAGATCACTACAAATGGGATTAAATAGAAAGGGATTCACTATGATTATCAGACAATCAAACTTTGGCTTGTTTCCTTTTAAAGGCATGCAAAAATAACATTCATGTCATATAAAATTTCCAGCCCCCTGTGGTCACATGCCTGAGGGTTTCTCTTGGCAGGAGCTGCAGAAGCATAATTATACCCCAGTGGAGTGTGAAAGTCGATGCTTTTGTATTCAGGAAGTCAATCATATTTTAACCAAATCACTCCTGTTGGAGCATGAACATGTATTCTCTTTAGCTTTTCATTTTCCCAGAGCCGCTCAGGTAATTGGAAAGGACACAAAACAATCAGACTCCATATTGTAAAACTATATTTCAGTTTTCTCCCATCACTGGAGTGGGGCTCTTCAAAATGAACAGCGTAATTCAATGACCCTAGTATAACAATGCAATGACGTGGAGCATATTTTTTGACCCCTTCGAGCATTTCGTCTTTATACTGTATTAAATATTCAGTAATATTCTAGAAAATCATTTTATATAAACATATATAGAAATCATTTCCTGTCAGATGGTTCAACAGTTTTACTTTAATCTCCTTATGGCACATGAACCAATGGCAGGAAGAACCCACGAGACTTGTGAAATGGGCCAAAGTGCAGACTCCAGTGTTATATCATAAATTAGTCCTTTTTTTTTTTTTTTAAAGCTTATAATTAGTCCCTGTAAGAAGTGCAAAGATACATATCTAATACAGCATTATGCACAGTCATATTCTATTATTCAACTAACTACAAAACCAGGCGGTAATTAAAGTCTTAATTAGGCGGTGTTTTAATTTTTAAAATGTCAAGAGGATATGTAGTGTCATAAATCCTGATGCATCAAAACAAGTTGTGCTGTCACTGTTTAGAACCTTTCTTGACATGTTTCTTTAGCAAATAAAAGGAAACTCGTCCTCTGCATTATTAATAGCCACAGCGTTTCATTAGCATTTTTATTTAGATTCAAGGCAGGAAACTTATGCATTTTAATGTCCCCATTCATTTCCAAGAGAGATATAAAGAAAACCACCTTGTCCGTTTGCCGGCTGATAGTGGACTGTCGCGGACACTCTTCTCACCACTTCAGACGACCACACACACACACACACACACAAAAAAGGAAACATTTGTATGGTGTCTAAAGTGAGAATTCATCCTTGAAAGGCGAATAAAATATAACCAGTCCCAGATTAGTTCCTCAAAATCTACATTAACCCCAAATTACTCCTCCCATAGTGCCAACAGAAGAACACCCAACCCCCACTCAAACCAGACTCCTAACTTTTACTGCATTGTTCAACATGATTATGTCTGGGCTGAATGAAAGAGAGAGACAAAACAACATATGCATCATTCTCTAAAATCCAAAATTAAAAAGCGCATTTTTAGAAAATCTGGAGACTAGTGAGACTAATTTCCTTCATCTCATCTTGTTATCTCTCACACTGACCAAACAACATGCAGTAATCTCACACATGTTGGAGGGATTCTGGGGAAACAGCAGCTTTCACACAGTCGACCGTGCTGGTATTTGAACAGTAAAGCTCTGCAAGACAAGCCTATTCAAACAATGAATATACAGCAGAGAGGAAATACATCAAGTGGTTTTGATTCCCCATGGAGTCAGTCTGAGTGGAAGATTGAACAAGGATGATTGCGGAAGATATAATACCACATTTCTGTGAGTTTGGTGCATATGAGGAGAGCTCCGTCTTGGCTACAGTATATTGACCTTGCAGGATATTGACATGCGGCGTGGTACTGCATACAGTGGATCTACTGATCCATAGGGAAATTATCAGCCTAATGCATATAAGGTAATTTACCTACAGAGTAATTTAAAGAAGCATTTGTGACATCGAAACATCAAACAACCACATTTGCCATGAAGAACTGAACTCCCACATCATTACATGCCTAGTTGCTTTCCTGCAAATCCCTTCCTCCCCACATTTCTAGTCTCTCTGTTCAGGCAAATATAATGCATTGCTCAATTGTTGGAGACCATATAATACAGCTTTTTCAAATTCTCAGCAGCTGCATTATTACACATGAAACTTAGCAATGTTCATTATCTCTTTGAAGTAATGGTTTGATTTTTTTAAGAAACATGCCAATTTTCTCTCTTGTTAGTGTTGGATTCCAAGATTGATACCGCGCATATGTCTGTCTGTATGTCTTATATATGTAGAAATATGAAGCTAGGCCAACTTAGCTTAGCACAAAGACATAGATTAACATATATATTATTTGTTCAGTATGTGCAAAGAGTAAAGTGTGAAAGATTTAAGAACATAAAAGCACAGACAAATTTTCCCTTTACAACAATAAAAAGTTAATATATGACAGAGCAATAGAGTATAATACAATTAGAAACTGGCAAATTTGGGTAAAAAAAACAACATTTAATCCATTTGAACATTAAAAGGGACCTAATGTTTAGTTATATTTTCATAATATATGTGAAATGGAAACTGCCAGTGAAGCCTATTTGTACTGCTTTGACTGTAACTCCAGTGTAACCAGTGTAAGTCTGTGAAGAGTCACGCACTGTGTATTTACTGTACCACAGTGAGAAGCTGCTGCAGGTTTAGCTGGCATGTCTGAGTCATAAGCTCCTGCTGTTTTCAAAAATACATTAAAAACAGCTTGTGGAGACGTGCTGCTGCATTGATGAACACAATCCATCACTGTAAATTAAAATAAATGAGATGACTGGTGACTTTTTACAACCTTCTGAAAAAGGCTCGATCACTGTGGTGCTATTTAAAGGTAGGTCTGTTCTGTGGTATCTGAATGTGAAGACACTTACACTCTTTCCACTCTTGGGTAAGAGTACATCCTGATTGACAGAGGTGAAAATAGTTCCAGTAAATGTGGTAATTAGCAGTGTGGTAAAGCCTTGTTAGGAGAAATTACCAAAGTTGTTTCATTTAAAATGATGGATTATGTTTATCAGGGCAGCTGTATCTCTGGGCTGTTTTTAATGGATTTTTGGAAAAATCCATTAATAATTTTAGCCTTTTTACTTTAAAGCTGTCCGGCAGGATTGCATGTTAGTATTTGCAGACAAGAGGTAACTTTGCCAGCGTTTGGCAGGATTTCTCAAATGTGCTGCAAATGTGTATGTTGCTCACTTTTGCTGTGGAAGCCAGACCTGTCTGCATATCAACTATTGTAAATACATGAGAATGTGCCCCTTTCCAACCTATTTCTAATTGCTGTGTATGGTCAGTGACCATCAGTATGTAATTACTAATTGGCACAGCTGTTAATTCTTCTTGTTGGTGTGCATAGTTAAATGATTTCCACTGGTCAGGGCGTGGGCGTTGGTTTGACTTTTCAGCCCAGTCAATATTTCATACTCATTAACTTCCTCGTTGTGGTTTTATTGTTGTCTGGCCTTTTGCCTGAGAGAGAAAATTGAGAGTGATGTGTGGTTGTGGCCCAGAGACAGTTCCACTGGTCAAAATTCATGAATCATGGCTGAAACTATATGAAATCCATGATGAGGGATCTGTTAATGTTAAACTGAACCGATGGAACTAAAGGGTGATTCATGGGTGAAGGCTGAAAGTGGATTTAGGGGTGAAATTTTCTTTGTTGCATTCCAGGTATTATTCAGATCTAATGTGATTGATCTGGACCTGTTGCACTGAGCTGCTGTCTGTGTATCTTTAGCATGCCTGTGTGTATATGTGTGTCACTTGACAGGCTCACTGGTGAATTGCTGTAGCTGATCTGGACCTTCTGTTTTCTCTCTACTCTCCTGTTCACCATTTCACACTGTGTTGTTCAATATAAGGTTATTAAAGAGGGACAAAGCTTACAGAGTATAAGCTTCCTGACTTACTATTAGCATGTACATGTTATGTAAGCTCGCTGTAAACATGAGACATTTAAGATGTCTCCAATTTTATTTTTGTGTTTTTTGTAATTTGTAGAATGCAACACCACATAATTCCTCCTACAAAACGACCATATAGTTGAATCAACACCCCACTAAAACCTCATGACCTTCATGAAGATAGGTTTTAATGCAGAAGTGATATATTAGTCTGCATTAGTTTTGTGTGTACCTAATAAACTGGCAGCTGAATGTATTTCTTGTAACCTAACAGCAAAAACTTTTTACTATGAATATGAGTGCATATTACAGTACATACTGTACACATACTGTTTGTATGGGGTGTGGAATTGGGACACAGACTCTTGTTTCTTTCTGTTGCAAATACACTGCAACAAGAAGCCCCTGCATCAACCTGAGGGTTTGTTTCCCTTTGGATTTGCTGAACAGACAAACATGTTTGAAGTGACTTTACGTCACGTTTCAACATGATGAAACTCTGACAGCAAAACTGCCTGCTGCCCCAGTGCTGAACATGACCGAGGCAGCCGACTGCTAGTGTGATTTGTGATCGATAAGCATACTAATATCTCCAAATAATGACGTGAAAATTTAAAACTAAAATTCTTCACATACCTTAATGTAACAGCTATAGTGTTTAACAACAGCAAACCTGCAGCCTTCCATGTTAATGTCATGAAGAAGTAAACTCTGAAAACCAGAGACAGTGCTTCACAACAGGGTTTCCTGGGAAGCTTTGTGTCTTCAGGCCTTGTAGTTTTATATTTAGAATTGATTTGTAGAAAGTTAATTCTCCAGTGGACCACCATGATGACACCAGCTGTGGTAAACCACTTAGTTAAAATGGACAAGAAAGCTCAGTGAACATATTGTGATTATATTTACTGTTTTCACTCCCTAAAGATGATCTAAAGCAGAGAGCAGCATCTACATTTTGAAGTATTCTGTGGCTTTAAAGTATATTAAATGTTAAATTACAACCTTTCTGTCTGTTACACAGTTTGCAGGTGAGTTTGAAATCTTTAAAGCCTTTTTTCCTCAGCTGTACTGCTTCTGTAGTTACTGTCCCTCTGCCTTTGCAGGGCAGTAAAGTTCACAGTGAACTGTTTTGTCTGTTAGTATGTGACAGATCCATTTACTGTGCAAATAATTATACATTTGAACACGGTTTTGTCCCTACAGACACTGCACCACTCTACACAGTCACTTTTCATTTTTTGAACATTTATATTTACACATATATACAAAGATATTTACATATATTTACAAAGATATGTACAGAGATTTACAACGATTTTTACAAAGGTATTTACAAAGATATGTACAGAGACATTTACAAAGATATTTACAAAGGTATGTACAGAGATTTGTACAGAGATATTTACAAAGATATTTACAAAGATTTTTACAAAGATATGTACAGAGATTTACAAAGATTTTTACAAAGGTATTTACAAAGATATGTACAGAGATATGTACAGAGATATTTACAAAGATATTTACAAAGATTTTAACAAAGATATTTACAAAGATATGTACAGAGATATGTACAGAGATATTTACAAAGATATTTACAAAGATTTTAACAAAGATATTTACAAAGATATATACATGAATAAAAACAGGAAGGAGTCAGTTGCCACATTGGGCCAGCTGAGGGGTGTTCTGCAGGGCGGCACGGATCCTCGACAAAAAGATCTTATTTCCAGTTTTGGTAAAGTGCACTCCATCTGGCATAAATAGTCTTTTGTTTGTAAACCTCAGGAGTGGATGTTCAATGACTTTACCACCGATGTCGCAGACAATCCGCTTGACCAGAGAGTTGACCTTCTTCCTCTCAGTGTCCATCTTGCATGGCCGTCCGTATCTCCACACTTGCCGCTCATTGATGCATGAAAATAAAATGAGCATTGAGGGGAACTCTCCATGAAGATGTGTCAAATTTCTCTTCATGTTACATGCAAGTTCCTTGGGAGGAATCAGCCCAAGATCGTTGCCGCCGGCGTGGAAAACCACAATGTCAGGGGGACTTTTATGTGTGGACAAGGCAGCATAAAAACTGGGGAGGGCTTTACACCAGCGAATGCCGCCTTTGCCAAACCATTCCACTTTGGCGTTAAGTCCAAAGTTCTCCCCAAACAAGTTCAGTGCTGCTTTCTCTCCATGCTCAATATAACTGGACCCAATGATCCATATTTTGGTCTCTTTTTTGTCCTCCTTCCTGTCCTCCTTCCACAACCCGCTCCTAAAAATGTCCTTCCCTGTCGGTGTCTGTGACTGGGCTTGAGAAGGATGTTGTTTGGAGGGGCTTGGTTGCTCCTCCACTTTCTCCTCCTCTTTCACCTCCTCTTTCACCTTCTCTGCTGTGGTCGTCCTCCTCCTCTTTCTTGCTGGAGAGGCGATCTCTTGTCTTCTGCACTGTGAAACTTCACTGTGCAGCCTTATCAGGACAGGTCTTTGAATGCAGATCCTCCTCCTCTTTCTTTCTGGAGAGCGAAACTCTTGGTTTTCTTCGCTGTCCTTCGAAATTTCACTGTAGGGCCTCTTTAGGTGAGCTCTTTCCCTACAGATCTTCCTCCTCTTTCTTTCTGGGGAGGGGACCTCACATCTGTTGCCGCTACACTTTGAAACAGCACTGTACGGCCTCTTCAGGAGAGATCTTTCTTGGTAGATCTTCATCGTCTTCCTTTCTGGGGACGTTCTTCCTGGGCCTTCTTGGGTTTCTTGTCTGTAGCGACTTGATGTGAGCCTGGAGTTATCCTTCTCAGACTTCATGTCTTCTTTTTGCCTTCTTTCGAAGTGCTAGTGGATGCCAGGCTCTCTGACAGTGGGATAAGATAAGATAAGATAAGATTTTATTGATCCCACAGCAGGGAAATTTACTTGTTAGGCAGCTCACAAGCAAAACAGGAAAAAAGAATAAAGTGCAGAAAAACAAGAAGTGTGCATGCAATGCAAGTACAAGGAAAAGTAGTGTACTTACTCACAGTACTCTTGGTCCTGTTCTTCTACTCTTCTACTCTTCCGTTCTTGGAAGGTTGCTTTGGTCACAGATGGTTCTTCAAAATCTCTCAGTTAAGACTGTTGGAAATTCTCACAACTAATGCCAAACTGATGTGTCTTTGGTTCTGCACGCAAGAACGAAAGTGAACTGACGAAGTAAAGAGTGTGGAATTTAAAGCCCTGGGTGAGTTCCGGAATGTCCTGTGACCTTTATGACATCACTCAGTCATAGGAACGAATCAGCGAATGAAACCTGTGGCACAAACTCACCTAAACAGTACATGAAGCAGAGCACAAAGCTTTTTTCTTTGGTCCACAAAGATGAACACAGCAGAGGCCAGTGAAAGCCTGCCCCTAACACTAACACTTTAGAACCTAGGTCATTTTAAGTATAACACAGTCGTCACCATATTTAATGATATATGATTACACGTGAACTCTCTCACCGTGTTCATCTGTTCGTTTGCAAATAAATATTAATAAATACCTTATATTTCTTTAAATCCTTTAAATAAGATTTAAAGGGATTACTTTCTGGACATGTAAATCAAGATATCAAATCGTAATAGAAGTGGAAATATTGTCCATTTCCTTTTCCTATTTTTTCCTTTTTTTTAACATATTTTTTTAAATTTACATGTTCATAATAAAATAATCTAATCAAAATTATGTTGGTTCAGGTTTTAGTATTATTATTATTGTTTTTAATCTACATCAATAAATGAAACAGACATTTAGAACTACATGTGCCAGCTAATTTTTTTTTCTTCTTTTATCAGAGGAGTTGAAAACTAATACTTTCTTGTGGATGTTGTCTTCATGGATAGATGCAACTACTCAACAGTTTCCCAAGCCATACTAGCCTCCCTCCATAGCAACAGTCAAATCTGAATGATGCCTGGGCAGTGGTCACAGATAATGGCACCTACTGTCTGAAAGCATACTTGTCTGTCACCTCAATAAATTTAAGTTAATTTCTATTTAATTTGTGTACATTTTAGTCATTTACATTAAAAACACACTGTTTTTTGGGTAGATTCCCAAAAACTATAATGGAAAAAACATAATTCCCAAAAATTAAAATGGAAAAAACGGAATTTGGGAAAAAATAAAACGGATTTTATAGGGCCCTACAAAGGTCAGGGATTAATTTTGCCCCCTCTGATCGCAGTGCTTTCCTTTGGAGAAAATTGGTTTTTGCTACTTTAAATCTCAGTGCGTCCAGTCTCTCTGAAGTCAATAAATGATTAATGTACTGTATAAACCAATGTACTACACCAGAGAAAGCATAAAATTTATTGTTATTGGTGTACAAGGCACCATTCTACAATTCTACAAGGGAAATAACTCACATCCTAATTGTTATTTAAGTCAACACATTAGTAAAATGTCACAATCATTTTGAATATTATCCAGAAACAGCTGCACAATCAGTGTGAGACATCATGTTTCATCCAGAACAGACATTCTTGATCTTGATTGGTGAGACAGACAAACTCACCTGGGGGGCCACACCACCACCACTGTCTCTTTGAGCATTGTGTACCCTATCTATCCTGCTGCCTTTAAGTAAACAAACTGAACAATTTCAGAGCAAATATAAATACATTTCTTTGTATGCAGTTGCTGCTGCTTGTTTTCTTATTTTTATTTTCTTTCTTTTGTCATCCTTGTTTTAATTTTTACCAGTAACTTTACCAGTTACTCTGCAGTAGTTTTTCTAATTGTGAATACCGCTGTAGCAAATGACTTTAATCCTTTAATGACTAAAACTTCTAATAAGTAAGACAGTACTTACATGACATATACAGGCAAGAGAAAAGAGATATGGTCATGTCATGTCATGTCAGATTCAAATGAATCTCAGCGTTAAACTTGGACACATGAGACATCAATATTTTACAGTTATCAGCTTAATAGTTATGCACTGGTATCTCCAGTATTAGGAGCAAGTTCTGTCTGAAATATACAGTGTGCAAAGCAATAAGGCTGCACCTGTTATTTCAGTGTGTCAGACACATTTCATCAAGTTCTCATATTTTATGCTGATCCTCTAATTTACAGATCGTCGCCACAGATTTCACATTAATTGGGCTCCCACTAAAAACTGTTTCTGCCTTCTCAGACAACAAAAGCTGATTACAGATCTAAATTGAATCCTTTAGGTTTAGTTATTTATAACTTTACTTACCTGCGGAAGAGGAGAAATCCTAATTAGATTTGATAAGGCATTCGAAAGGATTTGGATTCGATGAAATGCTGTGAACCCCTGCCTTACTTCTTTAAGACAGACCTCAAGATGAGGTAATGGTGCAGGGCTTGGTGAAAGTGTATGTTTCAGCTGTGGAAATGCTTTAGCTTTGCAGGGAAAATGTACTGTGGGCTGAACCTCAGTGCACTCATACAGTGCCGTGGTCCTGACAGCAGTGCTTCATTTCCCGTGAACTAGGAATGTGGCACTTACTGAAAAAGTCGATAAGAATGACTCTTAACAGAAATTTCTAGCTAGAAAAAAAAATGCATCCTGGTGCTCATGATCCACTGAGCATATACAATGTTTTTTTCCACTTCAGTTGTGCCAAGCCAAGTATGATGCCTCTCTGATTCACTTCTTTCAACTCTGACTTTACTCCATCCCAGTGGAGCCACAACTGTGATACCTTGGTACAAACACTATAAACAGCTCAAGTGATGGTTGAGACAGTTTGCAGCCGCCGTCTCACACAATTTAGAGGTGCAACTGTTTCTAAAAATCACGACATTTCTCTTGAACCTTGTTTTCTTGTTTGTTTCCTGTTGTAAAGAGACTGTCGGTGCTGGTGCTGTTAGCTGTAGCACTCCCCTTACTGTTTTGTGCGTTTTATGCGTTAGATATCCCATGGAATGTGGTCAGTGGCACACAGTGAAAATTACACTGTGGAGGCCATTAGTCTGTGTTATTGTTCCAGACAGGCTATCAGTTTAAGAAGTGGTTTTCAACTATGGTCCCAGCAAAACTCTCAAACTCTTAATTTTTCTGCATCTTTTTTTGAGAGAACACTGTTGTCGGTTCTCATTATGAGTTACAATATTGAGACTTAGTGAGGATCCACAATGCATTTGCTCTTGGGGCAGAATAGTTTTCTGTTTATTTTTATCACCCTTTGTATGCTGGGATTGCTCGTGATCCGGGCCCATGATGAGGACGTGGTGCCTGGTGTCCTGTTGTGTTACTTACCTGGTGAAACAGCATTTGATCAGCTGACCATTGCTCACTCATGTCTTCATTTGCCATTCATTTTACCTCATCATTGTGTGGTGCATTCAGTGGCTCTGCGTGGACGTCCGCAGTGCTATGAGCAGACCAGGGGTGTGTCGAATGCTCAGATTCGCTGCACTTTGACCGTAGCAGGGCTGACCTTCGTGGGTGCAGCCAATTGCTGTGCTGGAAGACTGAGAAAAAAACTTTAAAGTGTATAATAAAGACAATGGGCTTAAGATGTCCAGCTTCATATCTTATTTAATTTATCTTTACTGTGCCTGGTCTCTCTGTAATGAAATAATCAATCATCAAATCAACAAAAAGACACACACTCTCCTCCTCAAGCACGCCGCCACTGATGACTTGTTCATAAGCACTCCTCAAGCAAGTGTGACCAATCTGTCTAATCACCAACTGTCAGGTCAAATTGCACTCCAATTCATTTAGGACTGAGCGTGTGAACCATGTGCACGAGAAGAAGCTTCAAACAACAACAAAAGCTCAGCTTCGACCTTCTCCCGTCTTTGTGAGTTTAGAAGTCTCCACAGGGGTTGTGCCGTGAGTTGTGTCTTTTCTTTAACTTGTCTCATCTCAGCAGCAAACCCTGCTGAGATTTATTAGTCTTATTAGACTTCAAAAAAAACAGACCTTCAAACAAAAGTGGTCTTAAATTAGATGAATGCCTCTAAACTGATCAGGCGAACATCAGGGTTGCTAATTGAAAAGTTGTTTTTTTTTTTTTTTTTTTTTTTAAATAAAGTCAACGCATGCTTTGAAAGTCTTTTGTCACTGTATGTGACAGCATCAAGTCAGACCATATCCAATGTGTCTGATGGGCTTTGTAATCTCTGTTTACGTTTGCTCACCTACTCTGTGTGAGGAGACCCCCACCAACTAAAAACTAATCATCTACCATATTTTCTCAAATAGTGACTGGGCCCTTTATTTACCTTGCTGCAGAAGGTAACAGGCCTTTATTTGAAGCGGCCTTGTATTAAGATAGGCCCTTATTTCTAAATCCCTGTGTTTGATAAGTGTAACTGTTCATATTTTAGTAAAAAGCCTTGATCCCCTCCCGTTTGGCCAAAATCAACACTTTTGTAACTGTTAACAGGGCTTTTATTGTGAAATATTTTTTGCCAACCCATATGCAACAACAGCTGGACAGGATTCGAGGATGACAAAGCAAAGTGGATACGCACATATTTCCCACAGTGGCTGAAATAGGACAATAATTCTTAAGATCAGTTTTACAGAAGTACTTTAACAACTTTATAAAAGTGTTGCTTTGATTATCCTCCAACATTGTATGTGAAAAACTAACCTGGTGCATTAATCCATACTGGTGGGAAAGACTCCCACCAGTATGGATTGATCTGGACTGGAGATTGGTTCCATGGTCAACAAAACCCTCATTGAATCTTTCAAGTGTGCTCTCGATAGTTAGTCTCTTTTGCCACTTTTTGATGACATCTTTGACACAAAGCTAACTCAGCGACACTGTTGTTTGACCTGAACACGGTCGTCCACCTTAACTTATACTTTCCAAAGTGGAAACACAGAAGTCAACAAAACAACTACAAAATATAGTATTTACTTGGGGGGGGGGGGGGGCGGGGGGGGGTACTCAGGGGGAATAACGTGTGTCTGCTTAAATACTGTATTTATCTACTGTTCATCCTATAAAAGTAAGAAGTTGAGGCATTTTTTTTTAACTTCAAAGGACGATTGCTCTGCCTTAAGCTTCTGTCTGTGTTGCACCATATTCTGTAACCTGTACAAGCGCAACAGCAATTTCAGCTTCAGGTAATGTTCAGTGCTTTGTGCATGTAGAAAAACCAGCCATTTATTTAGCTGACATTTGCTGAATGATACAGTAGAATTGATATAATTTCCACTGTGTTGTTTTTATTTTTGCATCTCTCGCACAGAGTTCCCTGAGTGAGGAAGAAATGATGTTTTCCCCCAGCGAGGAAGAAATGATGTTTTAATGAATATCACAAAGCAGTGAGAAAATATGCAGTGAAAGCCCTGCACCGTTCCAGCACAGTAGAGTCTCCACCAAACAAACATCCTAAAAAGATATGAAGGGATTCAAAAGGATTTGCCTTTGATAAACAGATTTAGAGGTGGATTCACATTTGATTAAATTCTATCAAGCTCCGTTTGTAGTTTGGACTGTGCATGATTGGGACCTGGCCTGAATTGTGTACCGGATTGTATCTTAACATTAGCAACCAAGTGGAGTCCTAATGTGACACCCTAATTTTCAGCTGAGGAGATAAAATGGCAGTGTTTTTTTTTTTTTTCCAACATGGAGTCTTGCTTGTTCCAGTTTTTAAAGCTAGGCTGCCTTTGAGAATATTCATCAGTCAGAGGTTTCTTTAATCATAGTGATTTGTAGGTAAATGCTTTTCAAAGCTTGGGTTTCACAAACCTTTTTTCTTCTTTTCCTCAAAAGCTGATCAGGTTTTAGAAGACAAGATTCTTTGACATATTACAAACAAATACGACTTCGAATATTACCATAGGCTTGCATTAAAACCTCCCAGACAGGGACACCAGAGCCACAGAAACTGGACCTTTTAAACCTCCCAGTCACAGGATATATTGCAGGGTCGTTGTACTGGATTGCATTAGGTTGTCTGATTCACCCCCCACAGTTTGGCTTTAAGGTTTTTAAAGGGAAAAGAGGACACAGTCTGACCACAGTCAGCACGATGAATATGATATGCTGTCACAAGATTCTAACTCAATTCAGCTTTGAATAGATTGCAGATACATGTGCTTCTGCAGTGGCTGTGTGATGTGAATGCTGAAGGTTTTTATTTTTTTTCACGGGATTAAAGACTTCCTGACAGACTGCCTAGAGAGAATATGCAAACAGCGTGTGGTGTCTAACGAGATTGTTTTGTGTATAGGTGTCCCACAAGTCTGCTTTTATCCCTTCTATTGTTTTCAGTCTATACAAATGCGATGAGGTTGCAAGATGGCACCGTAGTTACCAGGATATTCTGTGTGGTCCCTCATGCCTGCACACAGTCACACATGAACTATCTGGCAGAAGCACAGTGCTCACAAATGATACGCCCAAGAGCTGCTGCTTTATTTGGGGGGGACATCAGTTCCCACTTCCCACATGTATTCCCACGCTATGGATTCCTTTCTTGAGGGAACCCGTCATTAATTGAAACTATGAAACTAATCCATGTTCACCATATTAATCCAAAACACCCACTATTGCATTGAAACCGAGCTAAAAGTCAACCAGTGGGAAATGAATTGTTTTAGGTCTTTAAATAGGGAATCCCCCTTAAGATCAGCCTGTCAATCCAGTATTATAAACCATTCATTGAGCCAAGAGATGTTTTCATTCAGATGTCAGAATTCATATCATTATTCATTATTTTTAGCACCAAAAACAAGCATCAGAACGGTGGTTTAGGAACAGTGTCCCAGCCCAGCTGAAAGCTGAAAGTTGAATTCTCCAGACTTTTTGAGCAAACAGAAACTGTAATGAGGAAAAAAAAAACTGCTATTGTTGCTGTTTTTCTCACTAAAATATATGTATATTTTTACATGGAAATTTCAAGCCAGTTTGGTGGGTATTTTCCATAGTGGTAGTGACTGACATCTGAGGACCAGCTTAGCTTAGAGATGTGCTAGCAGCTTCTGTGGAGTGCCACTGACTGCAGCAAGTGCTGTATGGCCTGTAACTGTTGATAAAAGGCTTGTTCCCCCTTTTGGCTATAGCTGTGATCAATGTAAAACGCCTGTCCCTCTACAACATTCAAAATACAAGGACCCAGTGTGTTGATAGGTTTGTAATGCCATGCCGTCACACTTTTACACTTGTTTTGTGTCTTATATTTCAACAAAGCCTTGAGATGAAGCTTTAATTTATACTTTGTCGTCTTCGGTGGGAAAAGAGCACAACCTTCATTCCAAACTCTCTTAAAGGAGAATTGGTTGACCTCAATCACATAGTGATTGTCACCTTTTTCACCCACTCTGACCCCTCAAGAGTACATTATCTATGAAAAGTTCAATCTCCTGCAAAACAACAGCAGGACAACAAACCACCAACATTTGTATTTTTGTCCCCCTGCTGCTGCCCACCGCCTTAAAATGATGAAAATATGTTTTTAATGCACAACTGTAATGAGATGTTTTCAATCGTTATTATTCCTGTTTCCTTATGATGTAATATTTCCTGTCCCGGTGTTTCTTAGAATAATCGTGAGAAAAGAATCTTCAAAAAATTTCAAAAATGTAGTGTAATGATAATGAGATAACTTTTGTTATTCATCAAGTCTTCACTGACTTTTTTCCTTATTTTTTTGTATGTATTGAAACACCATGGAAACACTCTCTGTAAAGCATTGATAAAAGGGTTAAAACTGTAAGGTACTCCACATAGTGCTCTACTTATTATCAACAGTGTTGTAGGAGGCATTTGAAAATACTTCAGCCAAAAGGGAAACCTAGTGGGTTAAACCTGCTACCTGTCAAATGAAAGAGTGGGTGGACACAATAACTGAAACACAAACGAGACACGTTGCAATAAATCCCATCTTTGTGAAGCCTGTAATGCTTAATTTCTGGTGAGGCTGTGTCGAAAACACACTGAGTCTCCTCTGTTGTAACCTTTTGAGGCCATTGCTTGTGGTGGTATATTGGACTGTAATGTGTTTGTGTTGCAGTTATTTTGTCCGCTCCTTGCATATTAAGCTGTTTTTTTTTTTTTTAAACTTCGGTCAAGCCACTTCAGTTCAACTGCAAATTGTTTTTCTATCAGATATGGGCTCTTGTCCTTTCATTTGTTTATATGTCAGATCATCCATCAATCTATTATTGACTGCTGTGCCTGGATGTTGATGAAGCTCAGGGATAGGATCATACGAAGCTCGCTGCTTTCTTTTGCCATTTTCAGGTTGGACCAGAGCCACGCAGCTAGCCAACATAGAAATTCTGATTTGGTTAAATACATTTAAGTTTTGGAGGTAAATAAATACAGGTTCACAAATTGGTCTGAAGCTCATCTTTATTATATTTACTGTTATAATAACATAATAAACTACCAGCTACATTAGGCCGAAAGCACAGTACAGGTCTCCCGCTAACCTGAGTAAGATGTAACACATGAATACACCACATGCTGTGTCTGAGAGTGTGTGAAAAGTAGTGAAAATAGATGGCTACAAGGAACAGCTCAGTGGATGAAATGTCTGGTTTATGCCAATCAAAGTGTTAGTAGTATAAATACAAACTTCACCTGAAGAGAGACATCCCAAACAATGACAATTCTAGCATCGGTTTGTGTTGTGTGGGAAAAAAAAGTTGTGTGTCAATGTCCACTCTCATATAATTGATAGTGTGTCATAATGTCCAATTTAAATTCAATTCAAAAGGGCATGTTTGGAATAAAGGGGTACTTGAGCTCATTTTAAAGGGGTGTGGGGCATGTCAGGCAAAAAGATTGGGAACCACTGAGCTATACTATCTGAAATGTGACTCACAGCATTGTAGAACTTAAAAAAAAAAAAAACTATCTGGCAGTCATTCACTTAATCTCTAGACAAAGTTCAGGCTGTTTCTAATTCATTAGAGCAGCTCGAGGGTTTGGCTGTTTTCATTTGGTGTTTGCAGATAGTACTGAGCAGAGAGAGATCAGAGGAAATGCATTAAATTCCAGGGTGGGATTGGGTTAGGTTAGGTATTTGTGTGTGTCACCTACACAGAGATCGTCATAATGCAAAGTGTGACATCTGAACGTTGTTCTTTTATCTCAGTTGGATGTTGTTGTCATTTCTGTCCTCAAAGTTAAATTGTCTAACAACTGTCTGAACTTTTGTGTACCCCCCCCCCCCCCCCCCCCCCCCTTTGTTTTTGTAAGGTAAAGATATGAAATTCAAAGCATGCAATCCTTTTTTCTCTCTCTCACACACACAAAGGTTCAAGCAAAACCAATTAACCCAAAACTAGACCAGCAGAATGGGGTACACAAATGACACATTGAGAAAAGAGGATTAAAATGTTCATTGTGTACATAATTGCTCTGCTTGGCAAAATGTCAATGCTCTTCTCAATTCCAACAGACAAAATCTGGAATTGCTTTGCTGTACAATGAGGAGACCAACAATACCTATGATGTCTGCCTGAAATTGACCAAAGAGGTATTAACCATACAGAAGCTGGATGTGGTTTGCACAAGTGGAAGTGAATCCCAAGTAAATGTAAGTGCGCCCGAGGGCTTGAGACTTGCTTTGTAATTCATGCCGCATAACTCCAGAATACTGTTTCAATGTTCACAATATCCTTTTGCCAATAAGAAACTCCCACTTTCTAAAGCACAGAACTGTTGTACTGCGAAGACAAGCGACTGGCGGTCTGGGCTTAAGCATCAAAGTAAGCAGATAAGTTTTGATTATGGAGAGAATAAAGTGGAAATGAAAAGGCTTTGGGTTGCAGAGATGACTGTTTGTCTGAGAAAGCAGTTTTGGCAGCAAATTTCACAACCGAAACTCAATAACCTTCATTCGCGTCTTCCCCTCCTGCTTTTCAGGGAGGTGCAGAGCACAACGTGCCTGTGGTTATTTCAAAGATTTTCAAAGATCAAGTAGGTAAGAAAGTGTTATCTCACTACTGTAATGTGGAAACTTGTGGAAATGGTTTTCAGTGCAGTGTTAAATGCCATTAATCAGGTTGATCGTAGAAATGATAATGAAATTAGAAAGACGCAGCAGATGTTTTACAGGTGACATTTAAATGAACAATGAAATTTGAGCGTTTGAAGAGCAGCATTCATTTTCATATCTCTTGTATAAGTTAGTTTAAGTGTCGGTTCAGAGCTTAATAAAAGAGAAAACTGTCAAAAGAAACGAGTTGACCTCATTTGTTTAATCATGAATATAAATGTAAGAAAGACAATTTCTGTCATAGGGTAATTAAATCAAGCTGCCACTGCTTGCTTAACAAACGTGGAACCCAGGATGTCTTGCTTTGTATTCAGATCAATAAAATCTGAAACATAAATTTTATAAAAGTGGTTTTCATCCAGAAAACAGAGAGGCTAAACAGCCTTGGAGGCTAAACAGCAACATGTTGCCATCACGGTGACCCCAACTTTAGAGCACATCTTGCTTTTTACAAAGACAGTTATGCTTCTCGACAGGTTTAAATGTCAGTCAAGAGTCTTTTGGATCACAACCTTTATTTCAAAGGCGCTTCAGTGACTGTAACAGGTTTCTACAAGATGACCTGGACATACTGTTTGTCTTTGCAGAAGCTACACACACATTAATGTTATGTTTACAAGACCATTGTATTAATGGCTTCCACCTATGACCCAGGTTTTTCTATAACACAGGTTACCAGAAACAGTTGGTGTGCACAGGTACCGAAAGTGGCAACCTCAGTGTGACAGCATGACTTATTGTCTGTTAAGAAATGCTTCCAGTATGAAACTGTATAAAACGGCCCAGAATCACAGCTTATACATTCATGTTTTTCTACACTTAATATATATCTTTTTACTTTACTACAGAGCTAGGCTAGCTTGTCTTTATGCCACACTAAAGTAAACACTTCCTGACTCCATCTCTTTACTTCATGCCAAAATGTTGAACTATTTGTTTAAAATTAGTTTTATAGGTTGGGCTCTTTATGTACACCTACTGATAGAGTAATAAAAAAAATCTCCTTTCAGTGGCATACCTACTGTATAATGAGATATCTTTCAAAGGAAAGGCAAAAAAAAAAAGTTGTGTGTTTTTTGCATTTATTATTCATTTTGTGCTGTGTATTTCCACTAGGGCAGTTATTGATGATCAGTGAGCCTTGCCTGGGAAATCACTATGCAAAGAGAAACACTGTGAGGACTAAACAGTAGCTAGTGTGGAAGAGTAAATGTGACCATGCTGTTTGGGAGATGGAAGAGAAAATACTTTAATCGTGTTTGTCAGTTACATTGTAAGAATCAGTGACCTCTCAGTTTCCAGCTGGGAGGCAATATCAAAGCATCATGTGAATCATTTCCCTGTAATTTGTCTTTTTGCCCACATCCCTCTTAATGCCTTTTCGGATAGGAGAGAATCACGTCTTCATATCCCAGAGGATGCTAAGAGCCCTTTTCTCAAGAGCTTTACAAATCTTTTCACAACAGAGCTTTCATTGTCTCCTCCCGTGCCGCTGCAAATCAGTTTACAGTATATCCTCATTAGTTTCAGATTTCATGCTTTCCTGTGTTCTCTCTCTGAGCTGTAGGATGTAGCCCGAGATTTGTCAGACAGAGACATTGATTGCTATTTCCACCACATTACCATGTATGAAATGAGCAATTATTTTCTAATGTTTTCATTAACCTCTGACTCTCGACAATTGACGCCTGCAGCCGATCAGTCGGGGAAGCTGTTCGTCGGGGATGCTGTGCTGCAGGTTGGTACATCAGTTCGTGACTTATTTGCTCCGAGGCTGATTTGGGTCACAGCCATGAGTGGCCACTTGTTGCATCTTAAATTCAACTCTCTCTTATGTTGACAGTATAATTTCATTGACTGAGCAGGAAAAGAATATATGTATATTTTCTTTTTAATGGCATGATTTTAATCACAAGTCTTCTTATCATAACACACCATTTCAATTTAACTGCACAAACATCTCATTGTTGGAGAAGCTGTGGCACATTAATCATTAGGCCACCAATAACTGATAGCTTTTGTTCATTGTAATCATCAAAACCCTAAAGTGTCTCGTATTTACTAATGATATTCATTTAATCTTTTAAAAAGTTAATTTAAATCTGTCTGGCAGCTTTATTGGATGTGCTGTTTATCTAGAATATCAAGTAGATTCATTGGGCGGCCAAGCAATATCAGATTCATAGTGAAAGTTATTATGAATTGTATTATGAATTGATTTGCAAGTGCTTCCACCTTTGGATGACCACTGTTTCATACTGTATTTATTTGCAATATGGCTTATTTGAATTGTCATACTGCGGGATCTTGCTTCTATTTACATACATAAAGCCATGTGAGGGCAGGCAGGGAATCCAGGGGCGGGCTCACTCATTTCTGAATAAAGTTTTATGCTTTTGAACTTTTTACTTATTTCTAAAATCTGTAAAAAAAAAAAAAAAAAAAAAAAAAAAAAATATATATATATATATATATATATATATATATATATATATATATATATATATATATATATATATATATATATATATATATATATATATATATGTATGTTGAGATTCAAATTTATAGACCTGGTTCTCTCCAATAATATTTTTGACAGTACTGGTTGTTAAATTCTAGTCAGTATAATCAATAAAGGCCAAACAAACAAGACACAGGTGCAAAAGGCCCCCTATCGCCACTATATAGGAGCAAGACACCCACTATAATCACAATTTTTTGTGCCTCTCTGTGGTTGTTTTGCATGTCTTCGTGGTTATTTTGTCTTTGTGGTAATGTGTATCCTTGTGGTCATTCTTGTTTCTTTTATTTTTGGTTTAGTTTTAGTCTCGCTTTGTGTCTCTTTAAGGTAGTTTGTATTTTTGTTGTTTGATTGGCTTTTCATCAAGAAATCTTAACAGTCAGGTTAACACAGTTTCACTCTAGGGGCCCCACAGCCTGCACCATCCATGATGCTAACAAGCCAACTACCTTTCACCTTCTAAGTATGGTATGCCACCTGAGGCTGAGCCTCTGGCCCCACCACTGCAGCAAATGAGCATAGACTTGTTAAATTACGCACTTCCTCCACTATATATTTACTTATTTGCCTCTCCACTCTCTCTCTCTCTCTCTCTCTCTCTCTGTTGGTTTCTTTAGGTCAATGGCATAAATGTGGAGCACTCTACTCATGAGGAAGTTGTGAGTATATCTGTAATAAAAGCCAATACTCTGCTCCATCCATCCACTGCTGTTCCATCCTTCTCCCAGGTTTAACACCGAATCCCAGTGGTTATCAACACGGAGGCGCGCCTCAACAATCTGAGTTGTCATCTTGGCAGGAGGCTGTTTTTCTTGTGGTTTAAACTGTGACAAATTGAAAACATTGAAAAGGAGCAGATCAGCATCAAAAGCTGCACAGAGATTGAGGGTGCTAATATTTGGAGCTTTTTCTTTTGCTCAATTTCTCTCTCCAATTTAGCTTCTCGCTTTGTTAAATATTTTCCTTATTGTCTGTTGCCACCCCTCATCTCCCCCACACACACACACACACACACACACACACACACACACACACACACACACACACACACACACACACACACACACACACACACACACACACACACACACACACACACACACACTCTTCCCATGCCTGTCATGTCTGTCTCCTCGTGCAGCCCCAAACAGCTGTTCACTATATTCACCTCCAGAGCGTCAAAACACATAATGAGCAGTTTCTCTTCATCACAAAACCCACAGCTTTTAATGGCCGGCTGTCACACTCTCAGCACTGACAGATGCTCAGGCTAAAGTAACAAGGGCTACCACACATTGTTGGAGAGGATAGCAAGGAACCTGATAGCAGATGTGCATCATGGGATGCAGAGGTGACCTAACATGGTGGTGTTACATACAAGTGTCTCATTTCCTCTTTCATTTTCCTAAATGCATGGAAGACAGATTGAGTATTTCTTCCTTTAAGCCTAACCTTAACTGAATGCCTCTTTGAAACTGTGACTCGACATCTTTGAGGACATATTTTATATCACTTAGGCATCAGATAATCGGAGCGTAATTGCTTTGTGTTGTCAGCTGTCACTTCGCCTCCGCCTGTCATGAGAGAAACACCGGCCTTCAAGTTCCGCCTTTGATGATTTAAGCGAAGCAGCTCCAGTCAGGCTTTAACTTATGATTACATATTCTTCACTCATCTCCTGTAACGTTTTGTTTGCTCAGGCTGTGTACAGCTTGACATGAATGTGGCTTGTTACATTTAGATGAGATTAAATGTTATCTGACTGCATCGCTCACAATCTCTCTCTCTCTTGCTATCTATCTCTCCCTCTCCCCCTCTCTCACTCCTGTCAGGTTCACCTCTTGCGTACTGCAGGAGATGAGGTCACCATCACTGTTCGCTACCTGCGAGAAGTTCCATCATTTCTGAAACTGCCTCTAGGTAAGAGTCATTTTTTTTTTGTTTTTTTAATGGCATGTAAGCTCACAATAAACTACATTTCACTGAGCATTTTTAGCAGTAAACTACTTCTAACACTATATAAATAAATAAATAGTTCTCGCAGATTGCCTTTTGCTCAGCTTAACGCTTTAAAGCTGTTCAATAGATGAGCATTTATTCCAAAGTAATAAATTGTCATGCTCAGTGGCCTGAGGTGAGCAGTAATGTTAGCAACACCCAGAGCTGCAGCTCTCTGCTCCTGTACTTACATTCAGCAGCTTGAAAAGATGAAAGCAGAGACACTAAAGTCATTCATGTGGAGCAGGGAAGAGGTGAGAAATGAGGTATACAGGTGAAGAAGGTGAGAAATTGAAGACAAAAATGGTAAAGTTTGGCAATTTTATGGTTTTAAAGTAAGTGGGACTGCTTACTTTTACTACTTACTGCAGTGGAGGGATGTGTGGTTGATTACCTGAAATAGCTTCAGACAGCACTATTGAGTTTATCATGTTTGACTTTGTAGCTATGCAATATAAAAACAAATTTACATAACAAAAGAATCAGTCATTGTGGTTATTTTGCGTATATCTTTATTCTTTACACCTGGGGATATTTTATATTTATTTTATTGACTATTTGAATGTGTTGGCTGGACAAACAAGACATGAAATTGTGATTAGGTTTTTTTTCACAGGCCAGATGAATCATCAATTAACTGAAAAAACAATTGCCTGATTATTTGATTATGAAAATAATCAATAAACGCAGTGCTGTTTGATTAACAGTGGCCTGAACATAGGTAAACAACCCACTGACTGTCATCCCATTAGGTATGGTCAACATATTTTTGCCAAAAAAAAAAAACCTTCCGTCTGCATGACAACTGGACAAACTCAGTCATGAAAGGAAGACCATGAGATGTGGTTGAAGATGTTCAGAGTCGCGTGTTAGATGCAAACAGACTACTGAGCCGCTGAGAACTGTTGCCTTATAAATTAGCTATAAGCAAGAAAAGAATAATCCACCATGTAAAGAATTCAGTCTCTACCAGCAAACATAAGGATCATTTTGTACAGTTTACCTAATTATGAAGATGATGACACAGATGTGGAAAAATAATTAATACTAATAGATGTGCATGAATATTTATGGCTCAGCTGAAAAAAACAAAAAACAAAAAACAACAACACCGCGTTCTCCCAAATTCAAAGTGAGAGCTGTGAGAAATCTAGCCCTCATATCTTGTGGGCAAGTTAACATTCATAGGAAGGCGTCAGTGCGGAGATGCTCAGGTTTTGCTGTAGGGAGTTTGGCCGTTGAATCGTGTTTTGTTGCCTGAGAAAGAAAATGTTGAAGTCGTATTCCCTCTAAGCCGTTCTTTGTTTTGCCACGACACCAATGGAAAGCAGGAGAGGCCAGGTGCCGTTTGCCACACTTTACTGAGTGTGATCGAATCAGAAGGCAGGTCCTCCAAGCTAATATCATATCAAGAGGCAGCATTTGTCTCTTTTGGATGCTGTCTGTACCCTACACTGTACGGTGTAAAGGCAGGGCAGCAGAATAAAGTCAATAATAAACCTTAAAATTTAACTCTATGAGCTGAAACCCTGGTGTTTGAGGTTTAGGTGAAACTCTTGACTTATTTTCTTTGTTTCTGAAAGTATAAAATAATCACAGACATGATGGGAAGCTGGACTAAATGTTTAACAGTGATTCTCCAGAAACCTTTTTGTAAAGAACATGAATTCTCCTCCTCTCTCTCTCTCAGGTTCTCCAGGGCCGTCCACGGATCACAGCAGAGTATCCTCTCCCCTCTTTGACAGTGGCTTACATTTAAATGGAAACGGAAACAACACAGTAAGAAAGATTTGATTTTTCATGTGTAATGCTGATTGCATTATGTTGGTTACCTTCAACATATTAATTTTTACAAGTAACTGATGCCTTTATATATAATTTCAGCAGACTAGGCTGAAGCCATCAGTAATTATACTGTATCTTCAGTTGATATAGGGTCAATATAAGATCTTTAACTGGTCATTCACTGCAGTCATTACTACCTTCAATTTACTACTGAAATACCTCGGCTCAATACTCAGTAAATATACTTTTGAATCTGCAAACATTTTGAAATCACATAACTGGAGCTTTAGATATGACCGACAGTATGCTGTGCACACATGAATGTATCTGGCTTGTAATTTCATAGATGTCCATTAGTGCCATTCATCTTAACAAATGATCCTCCTGCTCAAAGAGCCTCCTCCTGTTCTGCAGTGCCTACATGTACCAGAACACCAGTGTGTGAGAGTGATCCCTCAGACTAGTCTGTCTTTGGGTGAATGTATGTTTACTGCTCTGCTAATTAAGCCTCTTATCATAATCTGTACAATGGCCATAAAAATACACCAGGAGACAAAGTACAAACTGATGTGTGATGTGTGGTTTCAAATGCTCAGGTGGAGTAGCCAGCAGCTCCATTTGGCTCCTCTGACTAGGAATGGTTAGCAGCTGCAGACGTACCTCAGCCAAGGCTGTGCTGTCGTCTAAATTCAAATGGAAAATGTCTGGAAATGTTTGAGCTGCATCACAGTACATTTAGTGGTTGACAATCCAGGCATAAATGTGCCAGGTTCTTCTTCTAATTCCAATTAGTGCAACTGTTAAGGAGGAAATAATGACAATATCAAAAGATGAAAACACCCACACAGATGTCTGTCATCTGGGCTGAGGTGCTAAAGTGTCCCGCTCTCAGGGGTGCGACAGATTTTAAGAAGAGAGCTGGGGAGATGTAAATCAAGCGAAGTCTGTAGAGAGGTCTAATGAGGTCTAAAACGTTTGTGGGGGTGGACAACAGTGTAGGGCATTAATGCAATATTTAGTAACTTGCTGTGATAACTTTTCAGTACCAAGTAGTGTAAAATATAATTTGAAATTCAGTAATTGCATCATAGTAATTTTTCCCATTAACACTCAATTACTCTGACATTTTGGAGGGTTGGCTTGTTTGCTGTCTAAAAATTCTGTTTCTATACAACAAAACAGCAAGAGCAAATACGTTTTGTTGTAAATAGAATTACGGCCTGATTACATATTCTACTAACATAATAGGGAACATTATAATTATGTATATATATTATGCATAATTATTTGGCTTGTCTGCCTTCTAGCTAACCACCAGTAAGTCTTCAAAGGCTTTTTTCCACAGAAGACATGTTGACATATCACAGAAGGAAAGGCACAGGTGTGAAACGAATGATGACTAAGTTCCATTTAGCTGTGTTAGCTTAGTTTAGCTTTGTTGAGCCGGAGGTTGTGTGAACCCTGAACCTTCCATGTGAGGGCAGTGTCCAGTGCTAAGCTCAGTGCTGATGGTCAGTAAGTACCTTTAAACCGTGGACTGACTGCTTATTAAACCACTTTGTTTCAGTTTCTATTTCTGTTTAGATACAGAATGCTGTATATGATTTATGAGTCTCAAGACTTTGGAAGTGTTGGAAGTAAAATAATGAATTACTTTAGGTGTCGACTAATCAGTAATGTAATTGCTTTTTTAAATTATATATGTGTAATTAGTAAGTGAATGCATTTTTTTTGTAGTGTGCTGCTAGTGAGACTTTTCCAAGACAGAGAACATGATCAGTGTGTAAACATAGCTTTAGGTTTTTGAGACATTTACTTAAGTAGCCGACAAACATCTTATTCATTAAATATTTTATTTATTTATTTTTGTTTTAACTTTGAAGAAAGTTTCAAGTATTCATTGGCTCTCACACACCTACCCTTTCCCAGCGCTGAAAAAGTTTACAGTGAACCTCACTGTATTAGTGAGTAAATATCACTTAGCACTGGAGGACAGCAGGAGAACAAATACAACCAATCAAGTCTGTTCGTTGGCTATAGAGCCTCTCGGTCTGCCTCATTCTGTTAGCTCAGCGGGGCTAACCGCTAGCTGGGCAGCACCAGCTGCGCTATCAGCAGCCGCCTGAGCCTCTGCTTCCCATTTAGGACTGTGGCTCACACAAATCTGCTTTGACTTTGACATGTTATTAAATAGGAAGTAATCCATAACGTCCTCTACGCACATGTGCTAGGACGGCGCTTGGCTGTCCAAAATGTGGGTCCCAGCCCTGATAGCCGACTCCTGTGGAGCAGAGGGAGGAAAATTAAACTTATCTCAGCCAAACTCTCCCTGTTGTTTTTCCATCCTTCACTGGTGCTAAAATAGGTCACAGGGTGATGGAAGTAAATAAGAGTGTTAGCTACTGATGCGGAGAGTATTGGCAAGTTTTGTGGATGTCATGAGCCCTTTGTAGATGTGTTAAAATCAGCAAAAGAATCCCTTATTTGTTGATGTGCTCCTTTCATATTAGACATTAGACATATTCCACTGCATTAAAGTATAGTGAAGTGGAATATGGTTCTTTTCATTGATTAATTTGATTATTTTCTATAGGATCATATTTTATTTTTTAAAAACATAAGTCATATGATCAATGTGTGATCTCTGCATAATGCAGAAATACATGCATACAAACACCAACATCTGTTTGATCTGCTGTGTAAAACCACTCAGTTTAATCTGTGGCTGTGTCACTGTGGTTTTATAGAGACAAAAGGGTGGCAACAAAGAACAAACAGTCAGAATCATTCATTTGGTTCTGTGCTATCCCACAAAGCTGTTGTTGGCTCCTTGACCTTGTTTGATCTTAGAGAGGCGATGGCTGTGATTACAGTGTGTACTGCAGGAATTATAGGTGTATAGGAGTAGTTTCACTGTAGTAGCAGCTGATATCAAAGAGGGGTATTTCAATCTTACCAAACTGCAGTGTGATACAGTCAGTTCATCACCTGTAATAACAGGACATATTCAGCACTGGCTTCCAAAAACGTACAGTAAGTTCCCGTCATTGCTGTGCCCAACCCAA
Source organism: Toxotes jaculatrix (assembly GCF_017976425.1). Taxonomy (NCBI): domain Eukaryota; kingdom Metazoa; phylum Chordata; class Actinopteri; family Toxotidae; genus Toxotes; species Toxotes jaculatrix. The sequence goes on along the minus strand of NC_054410.1, from coordinate 17,539,514 downwards.
GAATGGCTTAGGTTAGCAAATTGGACTTGATGTTGCTGTAGAGCTAAATGTTACATGCTGGGCATGATGAGGAGCAATAAATGTTTTGCCCAAAGCCAGTATTTCACCGTTTGGTAAGGCTTCAGAAAATTGCATATTAATATGGTAATGTATAATGAAAAGAGTAGCCGTAAAGACTGCTCATCATCTTGCATGAATTATTCAGAGAAAGCATGAAGGACAGCAGGTGGCCACTTTAACCTTTCATAGATAATCTAGATTTAAAGTGTTTTCATTTAAATCCCTAGCAGGAGCCGGAGAAGGCAACACATCCTTGTGTACCGGGCCTTTGCGTGGTCTGCATTTCTTTCAGTTCTCATTATGTGCACATGGTTTTATCTGAGGAAAAAAAAAACGGACCCTAACACATGCCTACCTATGCAGAAACAAATAATAATAGGTCAGCTGGCTGTAGCAAGAATCTTTACATTTAATTTTCTCATTGAAAACTAGGTGGCTGACAAACACAATTAGCCAGGCAGCTTTCTAACCCCAGAAATAACATTTAAGGAGTGAAAAACACAAATAGTAAGAACTGGCCTCCATTTAGTTTTTGCTCATGTCAAGTGAGATTCTTCTTGCCTCGCAAATAAGGACCATTACGTGAGTGGTTGTTTTTGTTCTTAGAGCAATTGGTTGTTATGTTGCTTTTTTTCAGTGCAGTGTAAGTTCTGAATTCACTTTAATGTTCAGAGTATAATGATAGGAAGCCTCCAGATAGAGATTTACAGGAAAGTAGGGCAGCCCATAACTTTTTTCCCCCCCAAAGAAAAAAATGACATTGCATGCCATTAAGCAACTCTGCATCATATGAAACAGTCTGTAATGGAAAGGGTCATTAAGCCTGAGGTTGTGCAGGGGTTGGAATGGTAATTGAACTCATACGTACTGAACAACTTCCGCACATTCTGTGTAGTAAAAGACACAAACTGGTTGCCCTTTAATTCTTCGTTCTGCTTTTGAGTCTCACTTTTGAACAAAGGTTTGATGATTTCATCTGTGAATTTTGCCTTTTTTTTTATAAAAAGGTTAGTGCTGTTTTTCTGTATCTAACAAATAAGAATTCATTGGGCACAGTTAAAGCTGCATTAATCAGTATTTTTGAAGAGACTGTGTAATGTGAAAGAAGACACTGATTCTAACAATTATTGTAAGACTGATTATTATAAGAACTGGATGAGAGTTCTCATCCAGTTCTGCAGGTCTCATCAGGCATTTTAGCCTCTTTCAGCTCATTGTTTTGGTTTTACAGTCTGCAACTTTAATGGTTTTGGTTCACTCTCACCATTCCTATCAGCCTTGTTTCCAACCACAGCAGGCAGTTGTTTCAGCAAAACAGCACTGATAAACGTTGCTGCACACTACCTGCCCACAGTTAGCAAGATAGTTAGCTACTGGCCAGGGAACATAGTGGTAGCTGCTGAAGAGCCATATATTTTGCCCACTAGTTGGCAGATACCAAAACAGAGCTAGAGTAAGCATTGGTCTTGCATTCATCAGCTGCCCAGAAACGTGTATCCACATTAATGGTAATGTTGCTCTGTGTCTGCTGAATGTGTAAGTAGACAGTTTGCTTGCATATCAGCTTCATAAGATGAGATATGAGAAATAATCCCAATGTTGCGCTTTAGCTTTTGTTTGTTTGCTGTGTCAGAAAGTCACTACTTTATGAGGACATGTCATTATTTACAAGGATGTGAAGTGCAAAGTTTAAAGTTTAAAAGTCATACATCTCTGGCTCTATTTTATCATTTCAAAAAGGCCTAATGTTACCACACATAAGATATTTTCAGCACATGAATTCAAATAGGATCATTTTTTTGAATAGTCTAAAGCAGTAAATTCTTTTGATGTAAATTCCTCAGAACCTAAGGACTTCTTTCTAGACTCATTTTTTTCATTAACGCTCAACCATCACACAGGGAGGAATGGTAGAGAGAAAGAGAGCAATTTCTCCACTGACACCAGACCCAATAAACCCGAATGCAGTGCAGCCACAAGGGGCACGGTGGGGTGAGGTGCACGATGCTCCCATTTTCTTGACAGAAAAGACATTGCTTTTTTTGAGCTTCATATTGCTCTCAATCCCAATACATTAAATGGCTGTATGCTACAAAGCATACAGAGTTCACTGAGCGATGTTGAAAGTTGTTCTGGAAAATGTGAAAAACGGAGTCAAAATGGAGGTAGCAACTTAAGGCAAAGCTGATATAACAATAAACAGTAAATTACTGTTCCTCATTACAAACGTGCTCCTACAATGCTTCATGGGAGCAAAGAACTCCGCCATTACTTTTACCTCATTTAATGACTGGGAAATCTCTGTATTACTTCATTCTTACATGTATCACACTAATTCTTTTTATTAGATAAACACCCAAGAGCTTACCTGCAATCAAAGTCTAAACGAATGGGTTTGATTAAAGATACACAGTTGATTGACAGCACATTCCTGTTCTCCACAGCCATCTGTTAGATTTTTTGTGTTCGTACCCAGCACTGTTAATGAGTGAGTCATTGTTATTAATCATAAGCCCCAGTGCTACATCTTTTTACAAGTTTTTCCTGTAGTGTCACCATTTATTTTTTTTGGGGGGGGGGGCATGCTAACATGCTAAACTACACTGGTGATAAGGGTAAACGTCAGCATGTTGGTATACTGATGCTAGTATTTAACTCGAGTCTTCACATTTCCACTGTGACAGTATCTCCCTGACCACAGTGTTTATGGTTTACAGTATGTGGAAATTGTAAAGTTGACAAAAGTGCAGTTGTGTTTGTGCTGGAGTTTTTCCCTCTCTGAGCACTCACAGACATCCTTTCTGTAGGCGATTAGAATTCACTAAGCGTGTCTTTAGTTGTCTCTCCTGTGATTGAAATGACTGACAAATTTCTCCTTTTCACTGCACCCTGGACCGTTCGCCTCATTGATTTATTTAGACACTTTCAAATAATTATGCTCGGATCATGTCATCTCTGTAGTATCAGTACCCATGAAGGACTGACTGACTGACTGATATAAAGAACAACACTGTGGCTTTAGTTCCCATTTTCCAGCTCTTCAGTAGAGGCAGGTGCTTTGTCAGTGTAATCCACTCTGACAGCCTGATAGTTTTCTATTTCCTGCCACCTCACCTACTCTCGGCAGAGCTGCGCTTGAGAGTTAACTAAAACATTTTGTCCTGGGTTGACATAAATGGAGCAAACGATGATAATTTCTTTCGAAATGTAGTAATTACTGGTGCGGAGCTGACAGGGGTCTGCATGCGACATGTTGTAGCTCAGCAATGATGTGCAACTCACTTTGCAGAGGCAGGGAGTTTTTCTCTGCTGTTCACTCTTGACTACATTCCACCCAGAGGCTATTTTAATGCTCTGGTAATATGTTCAGCCTTTCTGAACTCAGGGGGAGGCAGGTTATTTGGTTCTTGTGGGATAAGCACACACCTACTGCACCTGATTGATTGATTGATTGATTGTTTGTTTATTGTTTTTTTTTTTTTGCTGATAGATAATCCTTAACTGCAGGAATGATTCACTGTTTTTGATCTTGCTAAAACTTCGTTTATGTGATCCCCAAGCTTGGAATTCATTAGATAATATGTAATGCATCTGTTCTTCATTAAGTGTGGTGTGATTTGCATTTAAATGTGGCAAATCCAGCTATCAAAGCTGTTGTCAACATATTATGCTTCAGGACCTAGCATCAGTCTCTAAGGGGCACTTCATTAAACCCTTGAATTTTGAACGATTTTAGAGGAAACATGTCAAAATCTTGTTTTGAGCAGTGATGCTACAATTCTGACTCTCATACCAATAGGAATTAAAAGCAATTAGTAAATGACAACGAGGTTGGTTTAGTGTCTGACTGAGAAACTGTTTTTTACACCGATCAGCCACAACATTAAAGCTGGTTACTGCTTTAAATGTTGTGGCTGTATAAATATACAGTGGGGCCTTAGAGTCTCAGACCATTTTCCCATTACAGTGAATGGGATCATGGCTGATGGGTGTATTTCACCACGCCTGACATTTATCATTGTTTAAGTATGAATATCCTCTACTGCACTCTTTCTAAAATTGTTTCTGAAAATGTTGTAAATAAACCACATGTGCTCTACAGTAGATCCAATTCCAGACAACCTCACAAAAGAGTTATTCAGTCAGCAAAGATGCCCTCTTCTCAGGATCATCACATCTCTCAGTTCTGCATCTGCTGCTTTGAAAACGCCTGTTGTTACTCCTTTACTGCAAAGACCTAAACTTGATCCTCAAAGTTGAAACAGTTATAGTCCAATTTCAAATCTCTCCTTCATGTCCAAACTGTTAAAAGAGGTGGTTGCTCGCCCGCTCACAGCCTGCCCGTTTAGTAACAGTCTTCCTGATGAGTGTCAGCCTGGGTTCAGATCCAAACACTCTACCCAAACAGCTGCCTTTCACGCTGCAGACCGTAACACCCTTTCGGTCTTCGTTAGCCTTAAGGGGCTGGCACTTCGCTGGTTGCGCTTATATCTGAGCAATAGAGCACAAAGTATTGTACACAATGATACAGTATCTTACAGGTCCAGTGTTCCACAAGGATCAGGACTCAGACCTTGTTTGTTCTCTCTTTACATTCAGAAGATGCTTGGTCACGTGTTTAAAAAAACAACAACAACATATTATCACCTCTGCAGTATAACAACAATACACAAATCTGTCTTTGTGTAACAGCTGATCACCCCTCCCAGCTTGTAAAGCTAAAGACATATAACAACTTCAACATCTGAAAACGATGAAGAGTGAAATGTTGGTCCAGCCAGACATGGATCAGTTTTCATGGATTTTTCTATAAATCCATAATGACTGCCAGAGCCATGCAGTCAAGAATTTGGGAGTGGTTCCTCTGTCATTTACGTGACATGGCCAAGATATGCCTCATTTTATCGAATTCAGACGCTCAAATCTTCGTCCAACATCGACTGCTGCAGTGAGCTTTGCTCTGGCTTCCCTGTTAGAGTCTTTTAAAGGGTCTGTGAAGTGTGATCATATAACACCTGTCCTGAGGTTTACTAGGCTTTAAATAGACCGGCTCCTTCCTACAGTACATCTCCCTTCTGTCTGCTCTGTCATGTGATCTGTGTTCTCTTGATCCTGGTTATTTATTTGTTCTTAGATTTAACCAGAATGTTACGGGAGTAGAGCCTTTGCTCATTGAGCTTCCCTTCTTTGAAATAAAGTCTCTGCAAATTTGAGAAGAAAGCTCTGTGGAGATTTTCAGTTGTAAGATTAAAACCTACCTTTTCCCCTACGTTATGACCTCTCCAGTTTCAAATTGCTTAACTGATTCCATTTTGATAACTCTTTACTTTAGTTCTATTACTGTTTCATTATGAACCTTTTTTCTTTCTTTTTTCTTCACCTCACTCCTGTTATATCGTTCTCACCTGTATAGACTGTGCATGTGTGTGTGCTTTACATGTCAAGTCACATAGTTGTGTGTCAGGTGTTCAGAAACTTTTTTTTTTTTTTTAAACTGGCTTCTGGCACCAGTTTAGTCCACCACTTCAAACAAGTGAAATCCAGATCAGCATATTTTACTATTTTATCAGGTGTGTTGTGTTTGCAGCTTTTGTTTTCAGTCCTCTGTCCAGAACCAGACTCTTCTGTTCTCTCAAACTCTTAAAGCAGCAACTGTAACAGAATTTCACATTGAACGCATTTGACGAAAGCATTAAACTTTCTGTGAGAAACGATTCAATTTTTGCAACAATATGAAAGCCGTATTGACATTTTAGCTATCATGACAACAACACATTATTCTTTGTAGAGAACGTCTTCACTATTATACAGTAAACACCCGTAATTTTTTTTTCACTTACATAAAGCCTTCAGGCCATTGTCAAAAAGAAAACTTTAGCACAGAGGAGCCTGAATGTCAGACAGCGTTTACAAGCACATAGAAACCTAACTGTGGCACACTTTTCCCACCCATTCCTATTCTGAGCAGATTCTAATACAGAGAAAGAAGTGCAGACCATTACACTCATGTATAATGGTCTGTGAAGTGCATTCCAAACTATTATGAAGTCTCTCTTCACTTCCTGCCATGTGAATTGCCACCATCAGAAAGGACCCACAACCCAGGACGTGACTTTCAAACACAAAACCTGCCTCCATGCCGCATTAACACCTTTATTCTTGCTCTAAGCGAGGCATCTCTAAGCTGCAATCTGAGTTTTTCCTAATGCTCATTACTGCCTGTAAGAAGCCTAAATGCACCTGTGTATTTGCCTCAGTCAGAAGCTCATTCTGCAGTTTCACTGTTTTCAAAAACCCATTAAAAAGAGCTCAGAGAGACTCACTGCTGCCAACATGAATGTAATCCATCAATTTAAGCAGCAAGTGTGTTTTTCCCCCCAAATATGGCTTCATAACTGAACAACACTCTCAGCTGAGATTATATCAGAACCAGTTTCATTCTCTCATTAATGAATGTCAAGAGGCATCCTCTGTCAGTCTGTTTTTATCCACTTTGGCTCCATTTTCTCCTGGACCCACGTGTGTGTGTGTGTGAAGTGTGGAAATGTAGCCTACTGTTATTTACTTGTGGATGTATCTGTACACAGTGAAGATACACACACACACACACACAAACAAAAAGTCATGCCTTTGAGCTCATATTTTGCCAGTATTGCTGACTGCTATTTCTGTTATTTAAATTTTCTTTTGAATGGTACCATGCTTTCTTTCTTCTTTTCTTGTAATGGTCGGTCTCTTGATTTGTATTCAGTGAAATCAATGCTTCAAAAAGCATTCAGACTCCTCACTCTTTTCACATTTTATGTTGCAGCCTTTAGTTAAAGTCGTTTTAAAATCTTTTTTCCCTCATCAGTCCAAACTCAATACCCCACAATGACAAAGCAGAAACAGAATTTTAGAAATTTTTGCAAATGTATTAAAAACCTTTCTCTGTAAGGTCTCACAGCTGATGGTGTATATCAGAGCAAAAATCAAGCCGTGAGGTTGAAGGAACTGCCGGCAGAGCTCAGAGACGAGAGCGTGATCAGGGGAAGGCTACAAAAAATATTCTCAAATGGAAGAAGTTTGGAAGAACCAGGACTCTTCCTGGAGCTGGCAGTCCAGCTGAACTGAGCAGTCAGGGGAGATGCTCCTTGGTAAGAGAGGTGACCAAGGACCTGATGGTCACTTTGGCTGAGCTCCAGAGATGGGAGAAACTTGCAGAAGGACAGCTGTCACTGCAGCTCTGTGAGAAAGAAGATTCTCTGGTGGAAAGCTGAGCAGAGCAAAGTACACAGATATCCTCTGGTCCAGAGCACTCAGGACCTCAGACTGGGCTGAAGGTTCACCTGCCAGCAGGACGATGACCCTAAGCACACAACCAAGATGACGCACGAGCGGCTTAGGGACCAACTCTGTGAATGTCCTTGAGTGACCCAGCCCGAGCCCTGACTTGAACACAATCAAACATCTCTGGAAAGAAATGAAAATGGCTGTCCACCAACCCGTCCCCAACCAACCTGACAGAGCTTGAGAGGATCTGCAGAGAAGGATGGCAGAAAATCCCCAAATCCAGGTGTTCAAAGTTTGTGACTGAAGAAAAGTCGAGGCTGTAACTGCTGCCAAAGGTGCTTCAACTAAATGCTGAGTAAATGCTCTGAATACTTGCTGTGTGTGTGCCAGTGTGATATTTCACTTTTTTCCTTTTTATCAAATTTGCAAATATTTCTTAAATTCGGTTTTCGCTTTGTCATTGTGGGGTTACTTAGTGTAGATAGACGAAGGAAAAAAATGAATTTAATTTCATTTTAGAAATTTGTTTTCTGTCAAAGAACTAACTGTTTCAATGCTATAAGGAATAAACAGATTAAACAATTTGAAAACATTTTCATTTGAATCCAGAGCTGACTTTTAACTGGAGGAGGTGACTACAAACACTGAATAGAAAACTTAACTTAGCTGCAGCTGCATCTGCTCCATTAGATATTAGATCCATAAGACACGAATGCTGCTGTTTGTGATGTTATTTGGAAACCAGTTGGTCACTATGATCTCCGGTGAGATCAGCCTGTGGTGAACAGACAGTGAAATAATGAGTGTACACAGTCGCAGGCCTGGACTCGAATTAGGCAGCGATAGTTGGTGCAAAGTTGCAAGCTGTTGGTCTGATGTTTGCCTACTGGACAGCCAATTAACCCAGGTTAAAAAGAGGAATTCTTTTAGCATGTAGTGTAAATGGTGCAGCTGTTGCATCCACGCCACATCCTCAATGATCAAAAGAATTTGGTGTGGGAAGCAGGAAGCTCATCGCATTGTTCATGTATTCCACACAGGCTCCATCACCCCCTTCGCCCTCAGCTAATGAACCAAAGTATGAGAAGCGCTGGCTGGATGCCGTCTCCCTGCCCTTGTTGATGGCCAGAGTCTCCAGATACAAAGCTGGCACAGATAAATTAAGGTAAGGGTAATCCAGCATGATATAATTCACCTCTAAGGTGCACAGTTCACTGAGCACAGTTGTTGGCTTAGCAAGCACTTTTCATTTAGGCGAGAGGATGTTAATGCCAATATCTATGCACAGGCATAAACGGCTTAAAAGGTCACCGCAGCTGTGAGGCTCTGGCTCAGAAGGTGTGACTGTGAGAACACTGGTCGAAGTTTAAATGCATTTGATTATTAAGCCTGTCCTTTTTGTATTGATTTTCATGTGTACAGTGGTTTCACTATTATTTTTCTTCCAAAGCTTTTTCAATCAGCATTTTCTGTTTCCACACTGTGGGACAGAATAAACCTAACAGGTGTATTGTTTAATATTGTGTAACATTTGGCAGTTATAAATGACATACACAGCTGAATCGCATTCAGTTATTTCTACACATCATTTATTTGTCTCTGACTGTATTAACCTTTCAATTAGATTTTGTTTGTTGTCATTTCATGGCTGATAACAGCTCAGTTTTATTTGTGTGTCGCACACTAATGACAGATTAACAATTCATTGTTATCAAATCTGACTAGAAGAGATTCCTAACATCAAAAATTAACTTAATAAAGTTTTCATAATAATCTAAGATACCATAGTTTGGATTTAAAATATACCAACACTAAAGTTTGGTATGATGTTCTAAATGCCTTTTAGTTACTGTTTTCGCAGGAAACTTGAGGAAACATCTAATTTCATTTTTTCTAATTGTCTTTTATTCAAGTCATTCACCTTAAGTCTGTTCTCCTTATCATTTCTTGCATTCATGCTGAAGTCGAAGCAGACGTTTCTTACTCTTTAGGGTGCGTCTGGTTGCATAATTCATAAACTGCAGGTACATAATGATAAATAAATAATGAAACTTTGCTCTGCACAGTTAATTAAAACTGTTTATTGAAGCTGTTCACTGGATGACACCTCATTGGGTATTATCCAATTTCAAAATGTGATCAGTTTCTAAAATATGATAGATTATTGACAACCAATGACAAGAACTGCTCAGTGCGTCTATGTTAATGATCCAGTAATATAATAATATAACACTGATGAGAGCCATTCTGCATCATAGTACCTTTGGTAGCTTTTGTTTCTAATAATTCTACTTAAGTAAATTTTGAATGCAGGATTTTGACCTGTAAAGGAATAGCTGTAAAGAATTAATTGCTGTTTATGTAAATGATTTGAGAACACAGCACTGTAGGTAATTAAGGTCTTAGTATTTCCACAGTACTTAATGTAATAATGAGATTAACTACTAAATAAAATAGAAAAAAAGAAATTGGATTAATAGGTCAGCATGGTTGTTGCATGGCTTTTAAAACATCCAGTGTAACCATATATATAGGTATATTTAAAAAATTGTTTTAATATTAATATTTCATATATTCTTGAGCCAGAGCAGGAGCACGGTTTGTAAATTTAAAATTTAGTCAAGTGTGTCTCCATCCTAAATAAAAAGACTGGTTCTCTCCTTTGAGTCTTTCTGTCATTAACACGATAACAGATGAAAGAAACATGAACCAGTTTAAGTGAATAAGAAGAGCCAAACTTCAGTGTCAAAATGCTTATTCATGTATTTTAAAATTGCAATTTAAAAGTTAGGATGAGATTATATCATGAAATCTCAAACTGTAAGACTATAGCACATCGATTCATAATAATCACAAAACAGAGTATCTCAGTACGAAGTAGAAATAAAAATCTTTATCTGTGAGATAAAATTAGTAAATATACTTACCTGTCTACTAATTTATCTCTAGATCAGCCAACAGAAAAGCTGCTGCTCCTCCTCTGTAGCACAGTCCACAGTCTGACGAGTGCTCACAGACGTCACTAAGGAGTTTGTCTTTACTTCAAGGCTTTATTTGGATGAAGCAACAGTCCTGCAATACAGATTCTGTCAGATGTTTAGTCCAATCAACAGTGTAATGACTGCTAAGTGTGAGTGAGATATTGAAGAAATGTATTGAGGAGATTTGGAGCTTAGTCACACTAAACCTAATAACCCAGTGCTGAATCAGGAATAGCAGGGTCCAGTCAATAAGGAGCCCTGCAGGCTCAGAGCACATCAATATCAGAGTTTACTCTAGAAAACATGGCTGGTGTTGGTATCTCAGAATGCACAGGTACAGAGCAGATCGATGTGGATGATAACCGGGGTAAATAAAAACATGGTCAGACTTATATTTCCTCGGTTAGATAATTTATGATAATCCTTTTCTGTTTTTAATCTGTTACTGTTATGATCTGTGACTAAAAGAATCATTTCTATTTGACAATGCAAAATAATTTATTTATGAACTTATTTATAAATGGTGCCTTATCAGAAATGCTACTGAGATGAGAATGGTACCCAATTAAATGTGCAAATATTATAATATAATTATTTTTCTCACAAATTAGTTTGGAGGAACCTCAAAAGGGGGGATGGGGGGGGGGGGGGGGGGTGGGGGGGGGGGGTCTCTGTCCTCACATTAAAGCTTTTGTGACATCGCTGCCAGTTTGGAGCCAATCATGGTCCAGTATGCATCTAACACAAGTGTGATGTGGAGACTGCAAACCACCAGTGTCCAGCAGTTACACATTTGAAATGAAGAGCATTTGCATGTTTGTAAATCCTGATTTTATTTTATTTTTTTTAATGAGGAGTAGATGTAATTCTATGAAATTTTAATGAGGCTTTTTTTCTTGTTAAAAAGCCATATTAGACTCAAATAATTATTCCAAGCATAGTATTTTTATATTTATATATGGCTTAAAACATGTCTGGGGGGGGATCCTGTGTTGCCAACTGTTTGTAATCAGCATTATAAAGATATTAGAAAAGAGTTTTCATTGAAGATTTGATAGCTGCAGCCAAAGTAAGTCGCTCTCATGGGTCCTGGATTTGAAAGACCAGGGCAGCTTTGTGTCTCTTTGTTATGTATTTTTCTTGTCAAAAAAAAAAAAAAAACAACTTTAAGAACATATTAGTCGCCAGGATATTGATGTAGTAAATACAGGATTTGCACCTGTAAACCCACAAATCATTCCTTGTTGAAGGGTGTTGAAGGTGACCAGTGTTTTCACTCCTCTTTTCAGCATGAGGAGTTGCCATTAGTACTGATGGGAAGGAGTCTCATGCTCTCATCTAATGTTGATGTGGACTCGTTGTTGTTGTTGTATCCATAAGGTTACACAATGTTCTACTGATCCCTGCCAGTACATACAGTATACTCCCAGTTGGGATGACAGAAATAGTTTCTCAAAGTTTTTTTTTCTGGATTACCCAGTTTAAATCCACTCCACGAGGGGAACTGGAGGATTGTTCTCGTGTTTTCATGTTATAAAAAAAAAAAAAAGAGTCTGAAAACAAGGGCACATGGATGGCTGACAGGGAAGAAGCAGAAGCCTTGTTTCTTTCCTTTGCACACATTTTCCTGGCTAGACTGAGGTGTCGGAGCAGCTCCTCAGTCTGACAGTGAGGTATTCTCAGCCTTTTGTTTAAGCTGTCAAAACAGATATATTTGAAAGGGAAGGAACCTTGCAAATTAATAGGGCTTTGCCTGCCACACTTTGTGTTACTGGTTGGTTTCTTATGGAAAAGCGAGCAGTCATTTGCATACAGCGTTAGCCATCAGTTATACATAAATCACTTAAGGTTGTAATCCTTAATATTTCAGTGTTGGACAACAAACACTCCTTGAGCAGCTGCTTTGTCACAAATACAACAGAGGAGTAAATGGTGCATCTATTTATAGTCCAGCCAAACCAAAAACCCAAGAATGGATCCACAGACTCACTATGTAGAAGTGTTTTTGATGAATGGTGGCAGGCAACACTGGCCGCGGTGACAGACACGTTTTTCCTGTAGCTGCTTCATAATAAAGGCCACCTCGAACTGTGAAGCAGCAGCAGCAAGATGTTCTGGTTCTCTGATACAGTGAAAGGAGAGTGAACAGTGAAGAGTTTACTTCCTGTTGCCAGTTATTTACTGGCAATTTTATCTGATAGCAGGCTGTTATCAGATAAAATTTTACGTTCATTCCATCGCAGGAATAGCTAACTCAGCCTCAACCAATATAAAACATTTTATAGAGAAATAATTACTGAATGTAAATACACTGACAATTGCAGGAAAAAAGATACCAAAGACAAGTAGCATCAAGGGGATTTGACTTCATTAAAGTCTTAAGGATTATGATTTTAATTACAGGAATGATATTACACTTTGATAATCTGGTTCTGTGTTTTCATTTTAGCTGTGTGTTATTGGTTTGATCAGCATCACAGACTCAAAGTTGAACTTATGTCTATGCATTTCTTGGTAGGAAATCAAAAGCAAACTCTCATTAATTATGCTGAAAACGAAATGCCTCAAAGCCTGCCTGTTTCTCTCACACACTAATCGGTGGACATGGCACATTTTCCCCTCTCGTTGCCATTCGCACCATAGCTAACAGCTGGAGTCCTCTCCAAAACACTCTTCCCTCCCACATATTCTTCATGTATCATCCTGCATGTTGACTGGGTGATATGTCTCTGCTTTGTCTCAATGGATTTATTACTGCCTAGTCAGCAGGCAAGGCACAATAATTTGTGCCGTTGGGAATGGTGCAGATGTCTGAAAGAATCACACTCCCTAGATCATATCTCTCTGTGAGGATTTCTGTCCTGCTCAGTGGAGGTGGAAGGGTTTTAGCAGCTCCTCCTGACGGGGTTGTGTTCTCCTGACATTGATCCGCCAGCTGTCCGTTCCTTTGATTAATCTCCTCTTGGTTTGGAGCTCTTCATTCATTGCACTTTCATTCGTTCTCGCGTTTTCCCCCATTACTGCACAGTCTCAAAGGCTCTGCATTAATTGAAAGGGAGCTAAGTGATATACTGTAGATTCGGCATCATCAGTCGCTCGCTTTTTCTCTGCAGAAGCAGAGGCATTTTGGCGTTGCTGGTTCACAAGACAGAGCAGTTTAAAAAAGAATTCTGAATGTCCATCAGTGATGCCTTATAATTGTAAAATTCATAGAGTAAAGCTAATTGTAGTCAGGCACACTGACACAGAAAGAATTTGTACCCTTGTTAAATAAAAAAACATTTAAGTCCGGTAAAAATCGCCCCTGGAGAGCCACTGGGTCAGTACACAGGCAGCGGAACATAAGATTTTAACAAGCTTATTGCAGATACAGTATGAAGCTCATGCTCACCAGAGGATTTGTTAGGAATGCTGACTTTGTAACGTCTAACCTCGAGGAACTGCTGTGTGTATGAGTTAGAGAACAGTGTTTGGTTTAGGAGCTGTCTTAGACGATTTCCCTCCTCATACTGTGCATTCCTTACCTTTCTATTGTCTCTCTGTGTTTAGCCTTCGTGTCACGTAGCTCCACAACATCTCCCCGCTTCTCATGCAACATTTCTCCAAGCCTTCAGAAAGCCCTCCCCCAACCACCCTAAAGTTTCTGGAATGGGACGGCTTAGCCATCACACAACACCGCTTCCATGTTTAGTGACAACTATCTCTGAGGATAAAAGTGTCAGCAGCGTGCAAATGCAGCGAAATTAAATGTCAGAAAGTATCTCATTTTGCTGATGAGTGCGATCTCCCTCAGATGACCTCATCAACACCCCGTCAACAGAGAAATTTAATTGTGTTAGTAAAGCAGTGTGTTTAACCTCAAGGCGCTCTGAGGCCATGATGTACCCAAAAGATGCCAAATGTACAATAACTTTGTTAAAAAAAAAAAAAAACCTCATTTCTTCCTGTAAATGCCTTGTGATGGGTAACTCTCATTCTGAGCTTGAGCGTGTTTTACTTTGACATCTCAGAGCCAGTTTTGGTTCATGTGCAGGGTTTTCTTCAGCTTCAGTTTCTTTTTTGTTATAGATTTAGGAATAAATTTAGATTATATGTACCTCATTATATTAAAACATTTAAAAAGGATATTTCAGTGCTGTTTTGTTGTTAAAGGAATAGTTTGAAATTTTGGGAAATACAGCTATTTGCTTTCTGGAGGAGAGTCAGATGAGAAATTTGACACCATAAATATAAATATGTAAATATATATATATATATATAATAAAGGTACAGCAACCTGTTAGCTTAGCTTAGCATTAAGATATAAAGCTAGATACAACCTGTTAATTAGTGAGACATTTTCTAGTTGTTTCTCTCTGTTTCCAGTCTTTGTGCGTAGGTAAGCTAACCTGCTGCTGGCGTGGGTGGTATCTTCTCATCTAACTCTCTCCTGGAATACAAAACATCAAACTACTCCTTTAAACTCTTGACTTTAGCTACAACTTATATGCATGTGTGCTCCCACACTGTGAGACACACAGGACTTCAGTCCCTGTTTCCTTTTAATAAGAGCCATTGGCTGAGCTTGTAGAGGCATTTAATTTAATCTCAAAAACCGCTGTAACTTTACCACAACAAAGATGTCATCAGAGAAAAAGTGTCATGAATATGATCAGCATCGCTCAGGATATGAAGAGCCTCTCCAGAGCATCTGCTGTGGAGATAGTTTTATAATTAGCTGCCACTTGGCCATTAGGCTCCTGAAAGAAGCTCTACTGTATGTAATGTGGTAATACAGGTTTTACAGCTTAAGTACAGCAGAAGTAACGGACTGCTCCGGCTTCGCTTTGTGCAAAATTGCCTTCAGTCGTCTGCAGCACTTCTAATTTTGACCTCTACGTTCCTCCAGGTCCAACTGTTTTGAAGTCTTTGCCTTGGATGGAGCCAGCACCAATATTCTTCAATTTTGCACTGCAGCAGAAAGCACAGACTGGCTCCAAGCAATATCGACAAATATCAATGACTTGACACAGGAGAACGTAAGTCCATCTCTGAACATTAGAGGCTTTGGTTGGATCTTTACTTCAGTCTTTATTGAAGTTGAAGGTGAGAAGAAAACCAGTTGTCGAGTGTTTGCGATAATTTTAAATACGTAAAAACTCGTATGACATGTAAGCACGCTTCTTGGCGTTCATAGATTTTTGATTCAGTTTTATCAGATCATCTGAACGTGCTTATTTTTTTTAACAAATATAAGTGGACAGATTGTTCGTTTATGGAATCACAAAGTTTCAGCCAGTAAATTTTTTACTCTCCACTTAGTAGATAGCACCGTCCTTATAAGGAAAACATTGAAGCGTGTAATGAATATGTTGTGCCCACATTTGTTACATGTTTTTTCCCCTTACTCACAGACTACAGTGTAGAATGGTTTTAATAGACCCTTCCTGACAAGCACTCATTGAGTCACAGTGGCACCTCTCCCCCTCTGCTGACAAAAAAGAGGCTCTCTCATATCTAATTAATGACTGCTAAGTAGTCATTCGGCTTTCTCTCTCTCTCTCTCTCTCTCTCTCTCTCTCTCTCTCTCTCTCTCTCTCTCTCTTTCTCTCATTTCCTCCTATTTCACTTTGATTATCACACTGATGATGCGGCGCGTTTTTGGTAAGGGTGCAGACGTACTGTACGCCCGTGCTCGTAGATTGTGCAGCTGCCTTTTTTAAAAAAAAAGTGTGATTAATTCATGCCTGCATCACCTAATTACGGACGTGGAGTGTGATTGCTAAACGGCCAATCAGGATGTAATTGTGTGCCCGCTTTGGGAAGAGAGCGGAACTTTTGTTTTAATGACCTACAACCTTTAAATAGACTCTGACACCCTTGGTGGTCCCTCGCGTGTCATTTATGTGAATGACTGTCATCTGACTTGGCAGAGGATTGTTTGATGTTGTTTGTTTGATGTTGTTTTACAGAAACTGAAACTGAAAGATTTGGGCAGCTTGTTAGCACCTAGTAATACTATCAGAATTTCAGGTGACAATGTAATGTGATGCTTTTGTTTGTAACTGAGGTGAGACAAACAAGAGCAACTACCATGCTGAGTGTGAAATGTTGACACACCAGTGGTGCATTCAAAGTGAAAATGTTTTGCTCTGGTTGAGTGATAATGTTCCCTTACAAAGAAATTGGCATTTTGAAACAGCCTTTGAAATATGTTCCTCAGTGGGTTTGCTGTACCCTTCTTCTTCTTTTTTTTTTTCTTTTTTTTTTTAAAAATGGCTAAATCACCTATGCATAAATTGGAAGAGATGAACTGTGTTATTGAGAGTTTAACTTCAGATGTCTTTTCAGACTCTAGTGGTCTGGACTTTAGTGGTCCTGAATCTTAAAGCACAGGTTATAAGTGAGGAGACTTATCAGCAACTACAGATGAAAAAAAAAAAGAAAAATGCAAAACATGCTTTCCCAGGTAATTCTACGGTGCCAGTTGCTGCGCTGTCATTGAGGTCAGTCGTCTCAATTGTGAAATATTAATCCTTCACTCGCAGGTGTTCTCAGGGGGTCAGGTTACCTTTATGTAACAATACATTCCATAGCTTTTTGTTGTTGTGTATGTCGCTGATTGTTGTCTTATTTTTTATTTCTCTTTTAGATCAAGATCATCAACAAATACTGTGCTTCAGATGATCAGGTATGCTGACATAGGCCGAGCCTGACATATCTGTCTAATACCTGTGCATCTTGACTGTAAGAGTAAGAATAAGGGTGGAACACTCATCTAACTGTAGATCTACGATTTATAGAATGTACTTCAGCTCTGGATGACCTGTCCTGATGTTGGATAGATGTGACAGGTTTTCTGTTAAAGGATGTTGAGGTCTGCAGTGGACTCTTGGTGATCATCAAAGTGCAGATCCTTAACAATATCGTGATCTCACACACTGAAGTTTTCCGTTTGTCTCCCCAGCTTTCTCGTTGGTGGAGGTCCGTGTTCAGGCAGCCTCTCTCTGCAGGAAATCTCTGCATACAACTGCAGCTCTTGTTGCAGCTCTGCACTGAATCAATGGGGCAATGTGCCAAATAAATACAATAATTCCAGCCAGTAAACCCTTTTGAAAACATTTTGGAACACATCTTCATCAGTGAAGCATCCGCAGGCTTAACTGCGTCATACTATTTATCACTTTAAGCAAAACAGCAGAATTATAAGAGAATTATGAGATGGTGTTTTCAGGAGTGAGTCAGGACCTGAGGCTTTAGGAGGGATTGTAGCAGATGAAGCAGTACAGTACATACAGTACTGATATGCTGCTTAAAGGAGAGCAGAGAAACATCCCAAGTCAATCTGGTGTAGAGCAAAGGTAAATTGTTGCAGTGCAGCTGAGACTGCAGTACCACTGTGCAGAGGGGGATCTGTTTAAATGTATCATATCAAAGCTGCATCACTGTACTTCTTGTTTAATTCATTTGCTTTGATGATGCAAATTTTGTTATTCAGTTCTGTGTCCTACGGAGCAAGAGCAGGTTTCTATTATGTGTATTTTTCCCTTTTTTTCTTTTTTTTTTAAAAATCAAATGGTGAAATTGTGTACATGTCATCTCCTATATCTTTGCAGATTGTTCACATGGGCTGGGCATGTGAAAGTCCCGAGGGCAGCACCGCTGGTCGAACTGCAACATTCAAGTTCCTGGCACTGAGAGGACCATATTTTTATATCTTCAGAAGTCCCCCGGTAATTACTCTGTCGTTTTTCCTGTTCTGTACACGTTTCACTTCTCATTTAGATCTCTATGAAACATTCAAAAGAAACAGTATGGTTTCATTTTAAGTTCATTTGAATTTTTTTTTTTTTTTATCCAAAATCAGAAGCATGTCACACTGTCTCACATGACCTGCACTCAAACAGGGGCAAATAATAAAATCCAAGTGCCTTGGATTCAGCTCAGCAAAGGGATTTGTTCAGGACCATTTTTGAATTTGTTTTTGAATTTAAGAAATGTGATGATTTTCTGCTGCTGTTCACTGAGCTGTGAATGCCCCCCACTGTGCTGCATGTTTGCTATTTTTGGCTGGACTGCAACAGCGAGGCTGGCCATAGACACATGAATGTCTGTGACTGACTGATGAAGTTACACCGTTGGTCGGCCAGCTGAGTGTGAGGGATTTTCCCCGTTGGCCATTGCTCTCTCCAAATCAGTTGGCTCAAACAGTTTCTGTTACGTCATCAGTTTACAGGCAGTGTTGGCAACTTAGCACCTTTGTCGCTAAATCTACGAACTTTTCAGATCCTTTAGTGAGACTTTTTTTTCTTCAAAAGAAAAAAGCATAAAATCAGGATATTAGCCGAGCAGTAGCTTGAAAGTGAAGAGTTGGTTAACATGGGTCTTAATGGGCAGAGTTTCAGTCACTGTCTCATACTTGTTCTGTTGTCTGACAACAAACAGGGAATTCAGCTGCGTTAACTTATTGCATATGTGAGCGCAGAGAGGAGGAGAGAAGCAAACAGATAAAGGACTGAAAGTGGCTGACATTAGGCAGAATGCAAATACGACACTACGTCATGAATATGCTAATTCGTGTATTACGTTAGAGTTTTTGAGTTTGTTTTAGCTACTTTCCACTGACAGTAGTGGTTTACAGTGGTTCCACAACAGCTTTCAACTCCGTCCTCAAATCCGTGCATGGACCATACACGGTGGAGTCATATATCAGGGTTTGACCCAGTCTTGTTGAAACGAGTTTGCAGCATCTGTAAATTACTGTATACTTCAGTTATAATTGAATAACTGCAAGACACTGGAGAACAAATTGCTCCAGATGGTCAGGCCAGCACCTTGTATGGTAGCTCGCTGCCATCGGTGCGTGTGAGAGTGTGTGAGAGTGTGTGTGTGTGTGTGTGAATATAAATGAGAAGCAAACTGTAAAACACTTTGCAACCATTTACAGTTTATAGGCATTTTACCCTCCTGTGTTAAAAAGAGCTTTGTTGGTGAGGATGTGCTGTTTGTCAGTGAGACAATGAAGTGTAATCCAGAAAGTCCAGTCTGAGTAACTGGTAATAAGACTTAATAGATGCCAAAACATGATGATTAATATTACTTACAAACAAGATTGTACAAGTTATCACAGCAGCAACTAGATGCGGCTCATCAGCATCATCAAAGTAACCAGAGTCACAGTAATTAATGCCCTAAAGGAAATTATAGTCGTCGTAAAATGGTTTCAACACATGAAAAATACATGTAAGTTATCTTCTAAGATATGTAACATAGCTAATGAGTTTTCTGTGCTTATGCCAGTGCTGATATTTCTGCTCTGTAGCGTCTGGTAGACAATATATCTCACTGTCAGAAGATCTCTGTCCCTATAATTTGTTATATTTTCTGAGAGGAATCAAACCCAGTTTCTACCAGTAACTTAAAATGTCCCCGCCCTGCCTGCCAGGGGTAGCGAACAAAGGATGTGTCCTTTTGTGCTCTGCTTGTTTGTGATATGTCATAAGCTCTGTTCTCCTGTTTAACCACTGTAGCCCAGAATGCGCCTCTTTCATCTTTTTACTTCATTTGGCAAGAGTTTCAGCAGGTTAATCACAGTTACTCTCCGGATGCTGGGATTTGCCAAGGTGGGCTGTGCACGTTATGAGTTGTTCAGTCTGCCTTGGCCTGTTGTCTGTTCTGTTGGAGAGCTTTCGTCACTCGTTAGCTATCGTGGCTCACCTCCCCTCTGTTTCAAAGGAGCCGAAGAAGACGCTGGTGTTTGTGTTTTTCTCTCTTAAATTTTACAGGCTGTGACAAGTTTTTGATCAGGTTCTAAGCTGCACATTTAGGACAAACATCAGGTATCCTGGTACAGAGGTAGGAAGTCACCCAGGAGGACACTGCACCCAGCCAAGAAACAGTCCAGCACCCCATAAAACTACAGCTTGTCATTTTTACTCTTTGCAGACATGAGTGGTATCAATCTTCTTGTCTCTCTCTCAGCAAGAAAGCTCATAAGCATACTTCCCAAAATGTCAAACTATCGCCTTTAAGACGAGCCGTAGCCTTTCTTCAGTAGTTCTGAGACAGAGAGCTAAGAGGGTCGGCCAGCTGTTTCTCAGCCAGCAGCCCATTCCCTCTGGAGGATTCTGCCAAGCCTGGCCTTTGACATGCCACTGACACCCGCCTGCTTGGTGGAAATGAAATGCTTCATCTGGACGGGATAATGAGGATGCTTTATTCAGCTTGCGTATCTGTGCTTAATGTAGGTCAACATGGATTACGTTCCTGCTGGAGACCAGTGCATTTCATCTGGGGTTCTGTCTCCTCCAGTCTGCTCCAGTCTCCAGTATGGCCCCACAGAAGACGTCCTTTCTGTAGCATATTACACGGCTGTCTGAACAGCACATATTGGCAATTCCCTCTCTACATCGACGTTGTGTGTAAGATTAGAGCTGGTCACTCCAGCTGTTTGTTTCCATGGCAGGGACGAGAGTCTGGCCTTGCTTAAGCTGAGACTCTCAAACTGGGCTTGTTGATAGCATCAAACGGGCCTGTGTGGGGGCGGCGAGTCGTTCGTTCTGCTAGGGGCATCACCACAGAAAAGAGAGAGCTATCACTGCTGGAGATTTTTCAGCAGCGCTGTGGGTGATGTCTGTCTCAGTTGATCTCAGTTATCAATGTTCTGTACAAAAGTTTCCAAACTCTTGTTGGACTTAGATGGTCATTTTTCCAAATAGATTAGTGATGTAACCACAGCTGGAAGTAATCTACTCGTATTTGTCTTTCTAGACCATCATCAAACCTCTGTGAACAGACTCACTAACGTAAGAGAACGGTCTTTAATGAACCATGCATGGTCCAAAAGTTGTCTAAATGCTGCAGGAGATGTCACTGATGTTTCCCTTACACAGAACATGCCACGGGGCAGAGAATGCAAGGATTTTCCAGATGCAGAGTCAAAAGTCAGTCTGAAGTTGAGGCTAACTAAAAAAATACTTTTATTTAGCCTTTTGTGGTGTTTGAATAAAAAAAAAAAAAAAAACTATAGCCTGAAAGCAGGTGAGACTTGCAGAAAACTTTACTTGAATGCAGAACCCTTTCAGAAATGTAAACGTATTGTTTTACTTGACACAGACCAATCAGTTGGGACCAACAAATCATGCTGACAAGGTGTTAGTGAGAGAAGGCAGGGCAAAACAGAAACCAGTCCTCTGGTTTTTGTTCAAATATGGTTGTGGCCAGTATCCCTGAGGTAGAGGGTCTGAATGCAGTATGTCCTGGACTGCATTGGGATAGCATTAGTGCTATGTGCTAATGTGCTTTAATGATGTTTTCAGTTATTGTGCATGCCATGTAAAAATGTGCTCACTGCTCAGTGTAGAATGCTGCAAACTGATATCGTAGCCATTCATTTAACTGAGAGGTATGTGAAGCACCACTCTAATAAGTCCTTTACAGCAGTAATGACATGGAGGAAAATCTTGTCTGCCAGTGGTGTGACTGGGTCGAGATGAGTTATCTGACCCAGATCTACAGCCCTGCTCAAGACTTCTTAAGCAGGGTTACTATAGTACTAAGTTGTGGTCACCCCTTAAAGACCCACATTACTTTACACCAAGTACAAAGGTGTCCAAAGATAACAAATGCATACGTTTGTTCTTTCCGTATATTTTTTTTTATTGTCAGCAAGTCCTATGGAAAGACCCAAACCAACAGTGTGTTACTCTGTCTCTTAAACCACCAAACCCATTTGTAAATCTTTATAAAGACGTCACAAATATCTGTTTTCATTAAAAAAAAAAAAGGCAGCTTTTTCTCAAAACAACTGGCACTGATGTTTTTAGCGAACGCTGCTTAAACAGGAGTAAGTATTGTGTTTGTGGGAGGACTATTTTGAGCTGTGTTCATGGTAATGAATGAATATTGAACTGTCATCCAGTGCAACTGTGTGCTTCAGTGATGTGTTCTTTAGTTTGGTTTTTTTTTTTAAATTATGTAACTTACAGATGAATAAGTTAGATCATGCTTTGACAACACATGCTGCTTGAGAGAGCAATTCATTGTTGGTTTGGCTCTTTTCATAAGATTTGTTGACTATAAGAAAAAATAAACATCACCAAACCTATGCTTTATTACAGGAAGATTGTATTCGTGACCCTACAAGATGTGAAGAAAATGTCAGGGTGGAAGTTTAGATATGAAAACTTGGTTATATAATGATAAAGTTGCCGAACTCCTTGCTACTCAAACCCTATCATGGTTTTCCTAATGAATAATATGAGTGAATCCTCAACGGGCTCTGTGTTGGCTAGGTTAGAGATAAGTAGGTAAGTGAAATACGGTTATTATCATATTATTGTCAAAATTGTTATCATATCAGTAATGTTTAGTTTCAGATAGTGTTTGGCTTTAAGGTCAATGTGAGCCTCACTAATCAGCCATTTTTTCATGTGAATGTGCTCTCATTACTTAGTGGGTGTTAACTGGCTAAATCCAGCCAAATCACTATGTTCACATTTTTACTACACAAACGTTACTATAGATTTACTGCAAACTCTGTAGTAAATTGGTCATATGCATTCAAAAACAGTGACTGCTGCTGAAATGTTCTCGCGGTTGGATTAAGCCGCTACATGTGCAGCAGTTGTTGGGCTGAACATCTTCTACAGTTCTTGCATTAGAAATCGAACCTTTGTGATCTTGTTGCTTGTTAGCATTTTTCCAAAGAACTAAAGCTCCCATATTCTTCCATATTTTTGGCTTTTTTTTCATTTAATAATAAAATTAATGTCACCTCTGTTCAATTCAAGTGTCCCAGTAAACCAGACAGTTCAAGTGAGTCAGCGTGCATAATAGCAGGACCTTGATACTGTAAATGGAATACATCCATCATTAATTTGGTTATTTATACCTGTGCTTTTGCAACTGACATGTCAAAATGTCTTCTGTGAAAAAGGCCTCTTCTGCTGAGCTGGCTAATCTGCAGGGACCTGGAGGGGCTGCTGAAAATAGACATTTTAAATAAAGACATGTATTACATAGTTTTTAATAGAATTACTATCCCAAAACAAAGTTTTTACACCTGGCTGAGGTGGAAGAACTGGTGTATTGACAAAATCTAAATGCGACAAATTGTGATGGAAACATAAATAAATAAAGAAAACATGAAGCATGTGACATAAACATCCCTGATTTCTCATTGTTTGGTACAAATTTGCAAAAATTTTGACTGGAAACTTTATTAGTAATGTTTTGTTCAAGGGCTGGATTCTTTATAAACTCTATTATCAATGTGAATGTGATTTTCTTACTTGAATAAAACCTAGAAGCCGGCTTTCTACAGTTAAGAGATATTTATGTTCTAAATTTCTGATAGTTATCTTCATTTCTCTCCTTAAGTTGCTCTCCTGCACACATCCTTGTTGTTGTGTTACTTGTCTTATTTGTTGTGGTACTTGTTACACCTTTGTGATACTTAAGTCTCGGTGCAGGTGTCTTGATGTAAATTTTGTACCTGTGCAGAGTTCAACAGGATGAATCCATTTTGTTCCCTGACAGTGGCAGTCACTCAAGCATTCACACAACTGAGCTGCCTTACTTTCACTTGTTGTTCATACTTGGATGAGGAGGTAAAGCTAAAAAGTGCAAAAAAGCTTGTTTTGATATGGTGCCTCTTCATCTCACACCCCTTGATGTTTATTTCTCAGATCAGTGCCGCTGACTGGGGACAAGCCGAAACAACGTATAACCTCTATGAGGTTCTTTTCAAGGTTCATAAGGTATGTTAAGAGCAGGGTGCTGTGATGTGCATCAGGGCTGTTCAGAATTTGATCACTGCAGTTTTTGTCTCAGAGTAGATGGCTTTCTTCTCTTTTATAGCAGATAGAATAGAGTTTCACGGAGCCGACTAAACACGGGTCCCCTGACCTGTGGTAATATTCCTGATCCACAAACCACGATATGTACAAAGTGTTTTGTTTAAACTAAGAATGAAGTCATTTACTGTTCATTCCACCCACTGAATTCATTATTTAAAAAAAAAAAAAAGTAAAGAGACAGCTAAACCTTTTCCCCAACATGTAGTAATTAAGACTTTGTGTTGCAGCTGTGGATGGCAGAGGACTGCTGGCTCCAGGCGAGGCTTTACTTAGGGTTGGAGCATTCACCTGAGCAGCAGGACAGTGAGTCTCTGTGCTTCAGCATTCTGGTCGGCCATGGCCAGAGCCACACCTTCAGGGTAGAGCTGGCCAGTGACCTGGCTATCTGGGAGAAGTCCTTCCAAAGAGCTGTCTTCTTGGAAGTGCAGCGAATACGAGTGAGTATTTTCCACACAGCAGATTTTTCTGTTACTAAACCAAATTTGCTGAATACTGCTTAGATTAAAGGAGCTCTCAAAGCAAGAGAGCCTCTCACAACACCTTTTCCCAACCTCAAAGGGGCAGCATGAAGCATTTGATGTTGAAATTAAGACCACGGCATTTTTTGGATGCTTTTAGTTTGGTTTTTAGAGCCAGAAGGCAGATAGGTACAATACAAAGTGTGGCAAAGCCTCAAAATAGAGCATAATACAAATACAAACTATTTATTGCTGAGTTACTGTATATCATTCCATGTAGTTGTACGCGGTAGTCCATTTAATTAACATGACAATACAATACACAGCAGCCACACTCATATAAACATGAATGCAATATAATAGAATGACATGAGATCCATAATATACATATAATAAAACATTACATAGACACAGACAAACTCAAAGAAAATGTGTGGCACTATAGCAATCACAACTGTTATAATTATCTAGCCTAAAGCTGAAAGCTTAACTTTATCTGAAGTTTATTTTCTAGAGATTCATTTTCAATTCATATCTTTCTTCTTTTCCATTCCTACTTCAGCTGATCAATATAACCTGCCCTCCTGCCACAGACCCAGTAAAATAGTTATGTGTCTTTTGTACAAAATGTATGGGGTCTTGTAATAATAATAATATTTCTGAAAAAACAAGTAAGGAATACAGTAATCTGCTTTCAGTCAGGGGAAGCTTTCATGCATGTTAGCTACTTTTGATCTTAATGCACTGAAGCACCATGCGGGCTGCTTTGTTCTGTCTGAAGTGCTCTTCCATATTTCTGGACTGTAATCACCTGTTGATTACAGCAAGACAGTTTTCCATGTCAGCAGGGCTGCCCCAGAAAGGCTGGTGATTTGAACGGTCAGTCGAGTCTCACCTGGGTCAGTGGCACTGCCGTCCACTACATTAGTGGAAAAAAGACTTTGACACATACTTTGGTGCATTGGTCACATTTATTTATTTTTTTAATCACCACTGTCCCTTCCTAACACTAATTTAATGCTTCAGCAGTGACGAGTGATTGCACGTGATGAAAAGTGTTTTCTGTCGACACATTGCGGGTTCTGGGCTGTTTTAAATTTTTCTTATTAGGAAATTAATTGAATTTAAAATTGGAATTTGGGCGCCACTCTGTTTTTCCATAAATGTTATTGTTACTTTAAATGCATTTAGCGTGAGTAACCTAAAGAATTAGTCCTCACCTCAATGAGCCATTAAATTGCCTCTTAAGCAAATATGTGTCAAGTGTAAAGGCGATCAGCTCCTGAGGAGAGTGCATTGTTAAGCAACTCTCAGTAGCAGCTGCCTCATGTCCGTCAAGAGGCTCGACATTTACAGACACAGGATGAGCCCAGGCCTTATTTTTCTGGGTTTTGCAATGTTCATGTTCGATTTGTGTTTAAAGTTTTATTACATACTTCACTATGCCTCCATTAACTATCCAGTACACACATACGGGTCCAGGTGGATCCACAACACTTTGGCCTGCTGTTCAATACAACTGCTTCCGATTTATGATTGCATAGAGTTAGATTTCTCAAACACTCTGAGGCTAGTTACAGTACACACTGTGTGTAAATGCAACTGGGAAATATCTCTTAGAGGTGTATACGTGATTTTCTTTTTTTTTTATTAAGGCTCTGTTGTGACTCACCAGGCATTATCAATTGAGGAGGTACGTTAACACAAGTGTAAACAAAGCAGGGAATCCAGCAAAGTTTGACAGGCTGAGGTAATAAATATTAAATTGCAATAATATAATCAATAGTTCCTAAGATGAGCAAAACATAGTGTATAACTCCCTTTTAATCTCTGTCTGTGAAACAGGGACAGGCGTTCTTGTTATTTTGTCCACCCCGTTCGTATTAATGGGAGTAGGCTAAATAACAGAAACACCACCGTATAATGCAGTACAGTTCAACATCACCACAAACTGCAGCCTCCAAAATGATTGTACAGTTGAATCAATAACTCTCTAAAACAATTTTAATAGAAACTGAACATTGTAACTTTCATGAAGGAGGATTGATGGCAGGACTGTTGTATAAGACTGCATTACACCTAGCTAGGTGTGCCTAATAAACTGCCAACCTAGTGTGTGAGTGTGTCTATGTATGATATATACGATATATGACGCTTGATTAAATCACCTGAACGGTCAACCATGTTCTTGTTAGATGATTTGGTCGATTTGTGGCAGGTAAGGCATGTGGGTTGGCCATCGTGCAGTTTGTGCAGCTTAACAGTCAAAATATCTGTAGTCAGTACAACCATTTCAACTGTAGTGAGCTTGTTGTAATGTTACTGGAGTAGTGTCTCACATGCTGTGGCTCCAGCTGAAGTCTCAGTTGAGACTGTGCAGTGATATGAAAGTAAAATTGAAGTGAAGGCTGCAGAACAGACAGACTGCAGCTCCATATTCCTTTTTTTCCTCTTATCTTCTGCTCATAGTAGAATTGCACGAACAGAAACTCTTTTTCTCTCTTTTTGTCAACACTCTTGAGGATGCGGTCATCTAAACTTTATCGAAATTCTCACTGGACAAAACTGACCTGAGGTTCTGTGCTCATGCTCAGTATGAGCTCCATGTTGTGACAGGTCAACTGATACATACAGTGTGAGCATAAAAGTCGCAGGTTCTCGCTGAAGAGAATTAACACGTGTGGTACATGATCGATAAATAATCCAGTGTCTGCTCAGCTTCATCTTACTCTCTCCTCTTTCTCCTCTCTACCTGTCATGCATTTCACATTTTCTGCACTATTGAATTAGGTAAATTATTAAAATTATTACAATTATAAAGTATTGCATCATATACATCCATTATTGAGCAGTGTCTGTCTCCAATTGTCAGGTGAAGGCAAAGTATTTTCAACACACAAATAATGGACGACTCAATTCACACCTCTACTTGATGAGTCCGTTATCAGCACTGCTTGATTCTTTTCTTTATTTCCTATATCTTCTTCTATCTGATCAGTATCACTGAACTGAGACAAAAAGAAGAAAAGAGCAGGACTTTTTGAAGCAAGAGTCACGTACTATAAATAGATTTAATTATAAGCACAGTTATAGGGTTCCTGGCTTAAAGCGCTGCTGTAATAATTCATTGGTCTTATATCTGCGTCTGTACTATCATCAGTTTCTCAATGAGCTTTTAAACCCTCCACATAGCCGTAATCACACAGTGTATTCAGCAATTAAGAAAGTATGTCACATGTCAGGTCAGACTCTTCACGAAATGGCCAGTGGTGCCTTTTATAATTTTACCCCGTTCCCACCCTTTCACCCCTCAAGTGCAGCCAACCAAAGATAAAGGCTAAAAACGCTATGAAGCCAGAGGGCTTTGCTGCTCGGGACCCTTAAGTAGGGACATTTATAAATATTACAAAGCAGAGCACCTGTCAGAAGATATTTGAATCACTAGCAAACTGAAATCCTTTCCAGGTCAACACTGGAAACAGATATAATTAAATGGCTTCCTGTTTCACCAGTTGTGCTTTGGGATAGTATTTGTGGGTATTACACCAGCAAGCAGCATGGCTGACTCTGGCAGGGGGACACTGGCTCTTTAGCTAAAACCATCAATCTGAAAGTCTTAGGGACCATGTATAATCCCTTTATGTTCACAGGGCTCATGTGGTCACTCGGAGTTTAGAGTCATAATTTCTCCAGAGTCAGTTACATTCTCCAGTTAATTCGGCTGATTCTAATTCCCAACGATTAAATGTAGAGAAGGGACACACATATATATATATATATATATATATATATATATATATATATATATATATATATATATATATATATATATATATATATATATATTATTAGTCCACAAGTGAAACTAAACACATGTATGTGACGTTACTAATATCTGTGCTCTTTCAAACCTGTTTTCCTGTCGTGCTTCTGTTGATAAATCCATCCACCTTGCAAACATTTGATTGGGCCAAATAAAAAATAAATCACCTTCCACATCTTTTCTAGCTCTTCCTTCAGGCCTTGGTATTTCTCAAGCTTCTCATGTTCTTTCTTCCTGATGTTGTTGTCACTTGGGACAACATCTATCACTACGGCCTTCTTCTGCTCTTTGCCCACCAACATTATGTCCATACACAAACACCAAAGTAATCAGTCTTATAATTAGTGATCTCTTGGGCATCACTTGTTCCTGCCTTGAAGGCCTACCAGGACCACAACTTAGTGGTGAATGGAGTATACTTATTTTGATTAAATGTCTATCAGTAACTGAATAACGGAGGCCTTAACAATGGATACATAGCAAAGGATCAAACAGATGAAATGTACTGGTCACTGAGTTTGGCAATAGTGAAATTAAGTGTGGAATTGAGAATTACCACACAACAGCGAAACGCTGGGGGAATGAATAATTTCTCTAGGGTTTAATATTAATAATTCAAAGCACTATTCACATCAACTCTTATCGCAGACAGCAGAAGTTAAGTTTTGCCTACTTTTGCAGCGTCTTCTCACAGATCAGTCCTTTTTTTTGTTGGACCTGAAATGGTTGAGTGGATCCTGGTTGAGTGGATCCTGGTCTGAGATGCATAGTTAGCCAAGGCAACGAGGGTTGCTCAGCGTGGTTGCTCAGGTGTTTTAGTGGTTTCACTCCAGTGTGGATGGAGCAGAGCTGAGGCTGACGGTGGCTTTTGCAAGCAGGCAGAAGAGTTGTGATGCAGCTTCCACTGGTTTCTTGGTTTGCCGAAGTTGGTGTTGGATTAACTCCGATATATTCACCTTCCCTAGCTTCACTCATTATATAGTCTTGAATGTAATGTCGCTGGCCACTGCCAAAACTTTGAAAACACTACCAAAACAAAACTTGCTGACGTACAGAAATAATAAAACTTGGCTCAACTTGGTATTCAGTTACAAAGTGAGGCTGGTTCAACTAAAGATTACGATGATTTGCGCAGCTTCGTGTATAGCTAGATCATTGTGCTTAGCTTGTCATTGTGTTTAATCAGTGATAACTTCCCTTGGTAAAATATTTTCCTTTGGTAAAATGTTTTCCCGCTCGTTGTATTAAAACATTAGTCTCTGTTTCATGGCAGCTAATCTGGTTTTGTCTTTTTCCACATTTTCACAGCTGGATGACCACCCAGTGTGATAGCAAACGTTCACATCCTGCCATTAATTGTATTACCAGATCAAAATGTCAGCCTGTCCAGGTTGCATTCTGGTAGCGCCTCATGGCAAGTGTTAATTTTTTGACACCTTCGTTGTGAGAGGGGAGACAGGGGTACTTGGAAAGTCCGGGGAGCCTTCAACCAGAATTTATTCAAAGCTTTTATCTCTCAGTGGAATGTGAGAAGGGGAAACAAGCTCTCACTCCAGGTGAGGTGAGGAGGCCAGTTGGTAAAACCTGAGGTTTCTGAACCTTAATTCACCCACCGTTCATAACCTAGTGGAATTAATAAAAGGTTTTGTGTCCTCACCACATAGCATAAGCTGTGTATTAGTTCTTGCATGGTGGTCTGAAACTGGCACCAGACAAGCAGCATAAATGAGGGATTTATGATAAAATATTTCAGAATTAGATATTTCAATTTGAAAAGATGAGGACAAAATGGGTGGTCCGTCAGGTGCATGCAGGGTTAACATCCCCGTCTCTGAACAGCACATAAAGCTGCTTCCCTAAGCTTTTCAAAGGGAAGCATGTCCTGTCTTCAGTAGCTTGGATGGCTAAGGAGACTAAGGAAGGCTCAGTGTAATACCCATAGAAGTAAACACAGAAATTGTACTGTAATGAGTCACAGTGAAAGAATAGCAGTGGCACTAAATCACGTTGGCCTCATGCCTTCAGCAAATGAGGAACAAATAATTTTCCGGTTTCTAACTATTTACTGCTAAAACTCAACAATATCAATATTATCATTAACAAGTGTGTGCTCGATCGGGGTGAGTGCAAACATTGTTGACTTAAAACACTCCACCTGTGTCCACCAGCATGCTGTGGTAGCACACTGTCATTGTAGCAACAAGAATCACTGAACAAAATATTGAATCAATGTGTTGACTTAACAGCTACAGCTGGAAAATCAGAACACATTGTATTTCCCTCATGCAAGGCTCTGTGGGCACTGCACTATCAAAGCAGGTGCATGCTGTAATTTCCCCAAACACTGTGCATGGCAAAAACGTACAAAACAAACCAGGGAAGGAGAACAGCCTGGCTCTTTTATGGCTTTAAATTCTGCTTTTAAGGAATTACACAGTTCTTTGTTAATAGCTTCTTATGTACTTAATGTTTGAAGAAATTATCCCACGTGATTTCCCATCAGAACCACAACAGGGCTTCAATATATCTTTTTTTTATTCAGAATATAAACTTTTCATGTACACTTATCATGGCATTCAGAAGCACTTCGATGTAGTGAAATTAAGCAGCCCACTGTGATGATTGTTGTTACATTTTCAGTGATAAAGCCTATTTAAAGAGTGCCACTGTTTTCAGTTGACTCAGAGTCAATGCAGCACTCTGTCACAATAAAAAAAAAAAATAAATTAAACAATCAAAATATGCAGAAATGCCGGGTAGATGGTGACAGCTATTATACACACTGCTGTAAACAAAGAGCCCCCAAGCAATGAGGCATTCAAGAGATGACCATGTTTTTTACGAGGTTTCTGTTACAAACTCTGTATTTGAAAAAAGGGCTTATGAAATCTGTTGTTTATGAGGCAGCTGTGGCCAAAATACCAGGCGTGACAGGTCTGTCAAGTTTCAGGTTCCTCCACATACTGAAGCAGTGTGCACTGGGCTCTAAGAAGAACAGCACAGTAATATTGTGTTTGAATGAGTTTTTTTTCTTATATGTATATATATTTTTTTACTTTTCCAAAACTAAAAACACAAAAGCAATGGAAAAGGTTTACTTACGAGGCATTTCCTTGCATTTCTGGCTAACTAGCTTGCTACTCACAGTGATAATTTCCAATGCCAGGAGTTAACATACCATTAGCTGCATTATTTTGTGGGGTTACATTGCATTTTAAAAGCCTTGTTCACAACAAGCACATATTCCACATATGTGGATGCTACCAGAGAACTGTCAGTGAACGATCAGGCTGTGTTTGGGGCTTTTATGGTTTTTAAGGCTGAAAGCTGAAACCTTATTGTATTTTCATTGCATGTGCTGGTTCAAAGTTGGGTGGTGAAAATAGCTTAACTATCAGACACTGTCCAAGTTTCCATATAAAAATATAAATAATAGTCTTGTATCATTAATGAGACTAATGAGAATTTTAATGACAGATGATTTGTTGGTGAAATCATATTCAGTAGTGCCATATTAAGATTTGATACTTAAGTTGGCAGTGGATCCGTAAGAAGCTG
This sequence comes from Toxotes jaculatrix, assembly GCF_017976425.1. Taxonomy (NCBI): domain Eukaryota; kingdom Metazoa; phylum Chordata; class Actinopteri; family Toxotidae; genus Toxotes; species Toxotes jaculatrix. The sequence goes on along the minus strand of NC_054410.1, from coordinate 17,507,524 downwards.
AAAATTAATTAGATTGTCCAGGTTTTGTCTCCTCTGTGCACCTTGTGCTACATGATAGATGGAGCCAGTACAGGAGGATGATGAAGAGGTACAGGAGCAAAGGTTTCAGCACTCAGCAAGATAAGAATCCTGTGTGAAGGATCACCTCCTGAGCTAAAGGAGGAAAGTCAGAAAGAAGGTCCAGGTGAACTGTATGTTTAGGTAATGTTGATCTACTTGGATCATTTGTTGCCAACAACAAAGGAATGTGCATATACAGTAACTGGGGTTGTATTTTTTCCAGCACAAAAGGAACACTCAGCTGTGGGAAAAATGAAGGATGGACACGTTACCCCCTTTCTTTTTGTTGTAACAATAACAAGTCCTAATGCAGAACTCCTCTGCTGCACTGGGCAAAATTAGCTTCAAAGGGGGACTGATAATATGCAGGGTTGTTTGATGCTGCAGTCACACAGTTATCATCTAATCGGGCTGAATCCAGTCTGGATGTGACATCAATGTCAACTGTGAAGTTGCAAGTGACATTCAGCACAGTTTGAACTCTAGTCTGACTGACACACATCTCAAACAATGTAATCTGAAGTCATACTACCTTAAAACCTGAATGTGGTTTAACCCGATTGACCAGCATTTTGATTTTAGATGTAATACAGTCTAAAACAGTCAAAAACAGTGAGGTGGATATTTAATGAAACCATTCTCTAAGTTTGAAGTTAGGGCTGCATGGGCAGTTTTCACCCATGTTAGTATAAAAGCAAACAGGATGAGAAATGATAATTTAAGGGGTTTTTTTTCCGTCTTTAATGATGCAAATGTGGGACACCTTCCTTTGGGAAACCAATGAAAGTGATGAAGGATTTCAATTTGCCTGTGATTCTCTGTTCTCCAGCCAATTAGGCTAGCCTCCTGTGGCTTCTGAGTAGCATTCAGCAGAGTCCAACGTAGGCTGGTCTGCAAACTGACTGGATGTATGCATTACATAAATATTGCGGATGGGGGTAGAAGTAAGGGGTGTAACAGACGAAATTGTCCAGCCTGCATTTTCCCTCTGCATTTTTTTTCTTATTTGGAGATGATGAAAGCCAACATGGCATTGATAGGGTGTTTTAGCTCACAGTATGACATCCAGTTGTGTCATATTTCACTTTTAATGTGTCCCACTGGGTTGAATGGCAAAAAAAAAACATTTTGTGATATTCTTGTAATCTTGTATGTAAGGCAAACGATATCCTGAACTACTCCTTAATCATCTTGAGGGGAACATGAATGTGTGTACCATATTTCACTGTGTTCCATCCAATAGTTATTGAGATATATCAGCTTGAACCAAACTGGTGGTTTGTCCAACAGGAAACAAATGTTAAAGACGTTTTTGTTACCCAAGGCATATTAAAGGCTTTATTATAATAAGGCATCTAATTGTTGTGTTGTAACTTTCATACAGAAAGCATTTGATGGTCCAACCTGTTTACACAGGACCACACCTAACAGGAATTATCAGAGGTGCAAAGGGATTGGAAAGTTTAAACCAGAAGAGGTCAGGGAAATAATGCCTTTCAGGTTGTTAAATTTCTCTGTTATATTGATGTGTTGCTATTTTCATAGGAAATGACTATAGGTCTCACATCCCAGATTCCTACCTTAACCTTCTCCCCCTCGTCTCGTCACACCTGTCCTGTGTTTTCTTAAATCCCTCACACATGCCTTTACTTCTGTCAGAATTTGCTAAGGAGATTTTCTCAAAAAAAAAAAAAAAAATTCATGTTGTATTACATGTTGCTAATTCCCACAGAAAAATCCCTTCCAATTAGTGAAGTGTAGTCACAGCTCACCATATCACAACACATTCTAACATGTGGTGACAGCAAGAACTTAGCCTGCCACTGTTTTATCCATGTCACAGCTGAATTCACGGCACCACTGAAGACACAGGATTGAGGCCTAAGTAAAAGGACTGTACAGTCCCCTACCATAGTCACTGCACACTGCACTTTATAATTAAAATCCACATGTCCCCACACTGTTCTCAAGTGAAGGAAAAAAAAAGAAGTGGAAATGAAAGGAAATCAGAAAACGCTTCTTATATTGCTATTCCATTTGAATGGATAACACAACACAAAAATGAAGTCATGTGGCAAGAGCAGCCTTCAGAGGGACATTGTTGCACAGAGAGCAGAACGCTTACACGTCAGTTCTTTCAAAAGACCTGTAAAAAGAATTGCGAGACACATGCTTGTTTGTGTCACGGCAGCAAAATGAACGTTAAAGATTTATGGCTTCCAAAATGGATTTCCTCTGTCATGTGTCTTGACATTATCAGGAAGCTCCACAGGATACTGCTTTTTGCCAACAGCTCATCCAGGGCAAAAAAAACACAAAACAGATTTGCTGTTGTTATCAGATCTTCCACGTCTAACGTGTGTCAGACTGGCTCTTTAACAAGAGCTCTCCACATGTAAAATGTACATATGAGCAAAGGAATATTGTGAGTACAAAAAAAAAAAAAAAATCACAAGCAGAGAATACAATTAAAACAAGCACATTCTGTCTGTATGAGGATTCATGACACAATAATGTTTCATACTGCAACTTGGAGCACTTGGAGCTGGAGGAGACAATTGAATTACATTGGTGGTTTACTACAAAATAAGTTTACATATTACTACTCTTTCTTTGATACCTACATGGTCACTATCTTTTGTAAAATTGCCAAAAATCAACGAGCTCTACATCTGCATACATACATATAGACTTGAAATTTTCAACTATGTCATTTACAGACCAATCTCAAGTTTATGACCTAAACGATTTCATAACAGTAGATATTCAAAAGATGTAAATTCACCAGGGTCAGTGTCATTACACACAAACTGTGGAGAGGCAATGGCTGAAATCCCTCCTCCTTTCCTGTTTTGTCTAACTGATAAAAATTTGTTTAGTTTGGAGGACAAGCCTTTTTCAGTGTTGCCAGGCCAGTAATAGTGTTCTAACACTGGGCCTGTTTAACCAGGTCTTAACTAAAAATATACTTTGCAAGTTCTTTTCAGTTATCACATCATTAACCAGACTTTGTTAGCCAATGATCTACATGACATTAAAAAGAGAACTCATTTCAGCTATAGGGATCCTGTGACATTAAGGGAGACTGGTTGTGGCTGAATGCTGACAAATTTAAGTTTACTGACACAGGTACCAGATGGTCTGTGATGGCTTCACTGTGTTTGGCCTTGCCAGCAGCTATTTAAGGTCATCGGTATGTTTAAAGGAAGCAGCATGGGGTCTGTCTCATCTTTGGTAGACACCTGAGTGATGATGTGTGTGGCTATTACTGTTTAATAATTCATCAATTTGACTGAGCTTCAGTGTGGCAGCTTTAACTAACTGCTTGATTGGTAAGTAAGGATGGGGGGGGGGGGGGGGGGGGGGGGTGGTCCTAGGGTCCCTGATTTGTACAGAGACATCTTCTGAATGCCTTGTACCTGATTGGGAGACGTCTTCTGAATACTTTGGGCGATGTGGAGCAAAGAGTCAGCTGAGCTTGGGGGGGCGTGGGGCTGTACTTCGAACTTAATCCACACATTGTTTAGATACACCGTCCCAAGGGCGTGATGAGTCATCTGCATCCAGTGATGTTTAGATGAACTCCATCAGGTTTAAAGCAACCTTTACATTTCCAAAAGATACTGAAATTGTCAGTAAGCTTTATCCCATATGTGGGGCACGCCCGTGTCAGCCATGTGTTCAGGCCAAGGAGTCTGCTAAAAGATTTGTTTCCTTTCCCCGAAGTTGGAATGGAGCCTGAGATGAATACATGCTGCGATTGACAGTCTCTCAATTTCACCATTAGCATTTTTTTTCAGGATCTCAGAGCCAGTTTTCCTTTGTAGAATGTCAAAAGAGAGAGTGTATAATCCTCATATTACTTGCATGCGTAGAGAGGATAAGTGGAAAACAGCACTGTTAACTCCCCGACAGATGTGTCAGCCATAGTTAGATTTTCAGTCTTTGCCACTCGTATATGCTTGGTTATAGAGTCCCCATTAAAAATATTGTCTGGCTTATCAGTTGTGGATGTTTCTTCTGGCCCTCACCCTAACTGGTTTTGGGGCTGTTTCATGGATTTTGGTTAGCCTTAATGCTTGCAGTGTTATTAGCTTGCTTGGGTTCAACGTAGTTAGAATTTTGTTTGAACATTTTGTTCAGTCAGCAGATCATACATGTTTTGCAGTGGAAGTTCAGGTGGTGGAGTGAGTGTTAGTGCTCTCTTGTTTGATTTCTTACTGGATTTGTCTCTGTGGTGGACGACACCAGACCAAGTCTTGGCTGGAGTTGATGCTTTTTGGCTGATCCAGTGGCGTTAGGACACATAGTTTCTTTGGTGCAATCCAGTGGCTCAGCACCTTGGGCAATAGCTGCTACCGAGTCACTGAACAGCTTACTCATGCATTCACTTATGCACTCATAAGTTCATAGCAAGCAGAAAAACACATCTGTGCTGTAGCTCAGCTGGGAGTATTTAATAGTGAGTATAAATGTGTTTTTATCTTTGGCGAAAATGTGAAGTAATGTATAGCAGTAAGAGAAAACTATTTAAAAATTCAAACATCAATAACAAATACTCCTATAACTTGCCGAGCTCTTCTGTGGAGAATTTTACACTGGACAGAGGAAGTCAACTACAACTGGATGGAAGAATGCACCTAATCAGATACGATAGCTTCCTCCATTTTGGACCCTCCAGCTCCCTGTCCCCTCCAAGGTCAGCACTGCTTAATCGCAGTTGTGCAAATTTTAGTTCACCAGAGTTGATTCCATTAAAATCTGTTGATTTCACAAAGAAATTTTGACGCTTAAATGCTGGTGTCACTGGGCCTTTAGACCTGAGTTACATCAAGGTTCAGTTTCCCAGTTAGCCTTGAGTGGTCACAGCCTGATTATTCAGTGATATAAAAGACTTCATAGACCTTTCTTACAATGGACATTTTGACTGGTCAAACACAGGTGTAACTGATAACAATAATAATGGCTGCATTACCCTCACGTGTGCCAGTTCTCGTTTCTTCTATTGTGAACTCAATGGCATGTCTTATTAACATGCCTAAACAGAAGTGAGCCATTGTTAATTATATTAGTTACACCTTCTGCCATGACAATTCACAATATTGCAGGGAGAAAAGCCTGTTTCTGTGATCTTAAAAAAGACAGTATATGAGTGAGATGAATACTAAGTGAATTATTTATTCATGTCCTGGTAATAGTGGGCTGCATTTACTGTCACAAATGTGGGGGGAGAAAAAAACAAGGGATTATTTATTTACATACAGTACAGCCATGTTTTCAAGCTGTAATGTAACATGTTTCTGTGGTCTTTATGTTTGGCTGTGGCCTTGGATGCTCATACAGAGCAATGTACCACAGTGCTATTTGCACAGTAATGCCATTATAGCGAAATGTAAACCAACATGTTCATCGATACCAATTCTCTCTCAACAGTCCAAAAGCTACATGTGCAGCAGCCAGGGGAATGTACTGTGCTTCACCATAGATTTTGGATTGGGCTTCACCTGCTCAGAAGGCACTTCAAAGGTAAAGTATTACTGAGTTCACAATTGTCGTTGGCATCCTGGCTCTGTGCTCTCCTTGCCTTGCACTTGAGAGTGCAGTTTGACGTCTTTATTTCCTGTACTGATACACTATGTACTTGTTCTCATTCACTTAGGCTTCCATTGTATCTGAAACTGTGTATTTTAAATAACTCAGAAATATCCACATTTCCCCCCAAAAATACAAAGAGAGCCTTTCAAATGTCACTAGTTTTGCACGATGGACTTTCCAGATGGCATGCTTTTGTTATTAAAAGTACATTGTGAGATTATTTTGGCAGCCTTGCTAAGTGTTGAGTCAGCCCTGCAGCGGGTAAATTTTATGTTCGTTGAATCACTGCAAGAGTGGTACAGCACTCATTTCCAAAGTACAAATGTTCTTTTGTTATAAATTATACGTTTCCTCAAAGCACTATTGCACATTAAAATGTCAGGTCTTGATCATGCAGGTGTCTCTGTAGTAAGACATGGTATTTAAATGTTACGCTCATTATTGAAATCCCTGTGCTGCTGTGTTTTACAATCCCTTCCCTTGTAGACCATACTGTGGCGATATAAGTTCTCTCAACTTAAAGGCTCCTCTGACGACGGGAAAACCAGGGTAAAACTCCTTTTCAAGAATGCTGAAAGCAAGCAGATAGAAATGAAGGTAATGCATTTTTTTTAAATAAATTTTTGTCTAAATTAAAGGACCAGTGTGTTGGATTTACTGGCATCTAGCTGTGAGGTTGCAGATTACAGCCAACCAAATACCCCTCCTCTCACCTGTTCCTTTCCAAACATGTAAGAGAACCTACAATGACCCTCAGGTAAAAACATGAAAGGCCTTCTACAGAGCCAGTATGTGGCTACTGTTTGCTCTGGGCTAGGAATATGGCAGTGCAACACTATCACTATGTAGATATGAAGGGCTCATTCTAAGCTAACGAAAACACAAAGATTCTTAGTTTCAGGTGATTATACACTAATGAAAATATTTTTGTCTTCCTGTGAACCCCCCTAAATCGTACACACTGGTCCTTTAAAGACATACAGTGATGTGTTGAATTTTGATTTATTAAACATCTAGTGAGGAGCCTTTCCTCCCTAGTGTGAATTAAAACCCTCTAAAATTCTGTGTTTTTCGAGAGATCGTACGTTTAAAATGCTGCATTTTCCATATGAACATCTCACAATTGATTTTTCTTTTTTCCCCACACAGGAACTAGAGTTTGCTAATCTGACAGCCGTCCTACACTGCATACATTCTTTTATTGCTGCCAAAGTGGCCTCCATGGACCCTCTCTTTATGTGCAGTCACAGCTTCCCTGGAAATTACATGAACAGTTAAGAAGAAACGTCCTCATCGTCATGTGCACCTGAGGCAAATCAGCAGTATTTTATGCACAGAGCCAATTGATATGTATATCTTGTTCTTGCTATTTTTGTATGAACTATTGAAAAAGAAATATTTGTAAAAGACAGTAGATGTAGATGATGTATGAATTAATGGTGAAAGGAAGATATTTAATTTTTGACAGGTAGAGAAAAAAACAATCTAAACGGATTCTCAGTTCTTCCATTTATGTAAGTTTTCCCTTTCATTACATTATGAACACAATTAGCAGGATACTTGTCTAATCTGTCATTTTGAAAGGTAGCACCCGTGCGACCATATGGTGTGTAACTACCATACATTTGACAATGTGACACGGTTTGCCAAATATAGCAACTGCCTCCGTGTTTAGTAGAAAATCGATGGAGAATTTTGATCTGGTGAGGAAGCACATTTTAACAGGCTACATGAATCTGATCCTCGCTCACTGTCCTGGGAGGAATTCACATTTGCCACAGACTCTCTTTGCTTTAAATTCACAGTGATGAGCAGTGATCAAAACGTAACCTCTCTGTGATTCCAGTTCCTCCGGTTTCCTTAGTTTTCTTTTGTCATGCCTGTGAAAAGGAAGTGGAAAATAACACAAACACCACAATAACCACTGAACTGAATCAACAGCCCTCTGGTATGATCCCAACTAAAATCAAACATAAGAAGCTTCACACAGGCAGCATTTACTGTGGGGCTACTTCATTGGCTTGGGTTAAACTGTATGATGTTTTTGCTATTGTGTCCATCTTTTTGTATTTAATAAAGCCAAAATGCCTGAGTTCATCCGAGTTCATGTCTGAGTTGCCTGGGGTCTTTTTGCTAAAATGTGGCATTTCAGGTTCCACTTTTATCATCTCCCATTCTAACACCGTGAAAAAACTGTCTTTTATAAGTTGCTTTATGTAATGGTTTTGTTGTTTATATATATATATACATACATACATACATATACACACACACACTGCATTTTCAAGAAATTGCTCATAAAGCACAACTGCCTATTTTGCGAGCCATGTCCCAGCTCCCTGTGAGTTTGCATGTCAGCTTTTAAAGTGGAGGGGTGGCTCTAACTATAGTCTCTGCTAGCCCAGTCACTAAACTGCTTTTATCTCCTGCTCAGTAGCCTGTTTAGCTACTCAAGACAAAATAGAAGATGACTTTCTTTTCTAAAGGTGTTATGTTTGCTAGAGATGATTTGATATTCGCCACAGTCATTGCGTGCAGTTAGATGTAGAATGAGCTAGGCTGTAGCATAGGACTCAGTCAACTAATTAGTTCTATCATCCAGATCTGGATGACAAGGAATAGGTCAGCATTTCAATCTCTTGCTCAGAGTTAGTTGGTTTTACAAGGCATTGTGTGCTGGACTATTTCTTAGGTCAGCAAAATGACTTTCTGGGCATCTTGATGCCTTCAGTGGGTTGCCAGGAAACCAACAAAAACTAAAAACGAAGCCCCACGGAATGGAGTTGGACTGTGAAACAGTTTTGATGTTAGTGGCCTAACTGGGTTCTTACAACTTCTGCATTCATTCATTTTTCCAATGCACAATCATTGACAAGGGAGCAGCTGTAAAACTGTGAGTAAACGTTTTTTTAACCATCGCAAACCACATTAAAAGACACAAAACCGGAATTTGATCCATTCAGCTCAATAACATTTGCAAAGTCTGGTGGAGCCTATGACTGAATTATTTTATCACAATATATTTGGAGGGAGCAACAGGAAGTCAGGTGGTTTGGCCAGTGCAAGTCTTGGACGCACATTCTCTCAACCAGAGAGGCATTGCCACAGGAGATTTAACCATTTCCCCTACAAGCGTAAATATCTCTGTATATTTGCATATTGGGCAGAAATGGCCACCAGCAATAAAAATAAAATTAAGTAAATAAATACATAAGTAAAGAATGGATAAAGTGTGAGGATAGGAATAAGACTGAAAGATAAACTAATAAGGTGGACAAGTGGGCCAAAGTTGTAATACCCTGATATGAAACCACAGTAATCATAGCAGCAAAGTGTTCAGTGACAAGCACCAACTGTTCAGTGATTTTGCAGAATTTTCAGTCTTAAAGTACAGAACTATCTGTCAGAAATTGCAGCAATACCATCGTGTAGAGTAACAGTAATAATAGTGGCAATAAAAATATAAGCCTGCAGATATTGCGTAATGTAAGACGTCATTTTTGGCCAAACCTGCTTGATGGGTCACATTACTCACATGTTTTCTAGCTAAGGCAGACGGTCTTAGGTTGTTGGTGCGTTGATGACATTGGTGTGGCATCCACATGGTGATACCTAAAATCCCTTTATTGCCTGGTATGTTATTTTGCAAAGAACAACAGGACAATGCTTGTCAGTTTTGATTAGCGGTCCCTGCCCTTTCCAGTGTTACTGGGTAGGGCAGCTATCTCTGGGCAGGCCTTGGGAACTTCTTTGGTTGTTGATGCATCAAGTGGACCAAGGTAATTTTATTTTGATCCTTTATGTCAGTGATTCATGAAGGATACTTAAAGAGGTTATTTAAAACCTACAAGCACTGAATCTGTGACCACTGCCTATCACTGAACTAGAGTTGGCATGATACTACCTTAGACTTGACTTCATTTAAGGAAAACCTATATATGTTGAACACTGACCTGTCCAAGCCTGTTTTGTAATTTTAAAATGGAGCATTTGGATGCCTCGTGTTCCAGAAAGCAAGAGAAAAACTGGATCAAATCTGCCAGAGTTTATAACTTCACACATGGTTTTGTGGCCAAGAGCCTTTGAAATTGGATTTGTTAAATTGGAAAGTTTGTCTGATGCACTAAACCACTGAAGTGTGTAATTTTTTTCAATATTTTTCCACATTTTATATTTTCATTTTATTGTAAAATATATTTTCCTTTTCCTCATTATTGTCTGATTTTTTAAAACCATCTTCACGATGTAAATCTCTGTATCATAACTTAATTTTTCTGCCCAAAACAGTCAAATCTAAGTAAGCTGAATACCAGCGTTTCAGCTTTGCCACTCACCCTTTATGAGTGATTTTTCAAAGGCATCGTTAGGCAACTTAGAGGACAGAGAGTTGCTGCTTAATGCTTATTTTTTAAATGATGCAACTGGGAAATTGGAAAAGCGCTGGCAAAAAGCAGCAGCGGTCAGAAAGAGACTGTCACCAAAACTGACTAAAGGATTCTTAATGGAATGTTTGAATAACAACAAAACAGACTACAGTGGCAGACATTACCATAAAGTGGTCACTTCTGCCACTGTAGTTTGTTTTGACAGTGAAAAACTGGGCATTACTAAACTTGAGAAAAGTAGAATTTGAACTTTTATAGTATTGAATTGCACTATATTGTACAGGTGTCAGATGTTTTGTCTATCCTCTATATAACAGTAATTAAGCATTATCTAAGTAGCTCATAATGGTCTCCCTGATGCCACAGTGATGACAAAATATTCAGATATATGCTACAAGTTTTTCTTTGGATGTCACTCGCTTAATTCTCTACAAACTCCAAGATTAATTTGTTGAGAGGTTTGGGCTTAAACAGTTTTGCATTGAAGCTAAACCAGCCACTGAGACAACAGAGCACGGCTGAGTCACAACTGAGATGATCTCTATCCCACTGCTGAAGTCGTTGCCGGCTGCTGCCACACACACACACACACACACACACACACACACACACACACACACAGCATCATGAAGTTGCATCAGCAACATGTCAAGCATGAATTTCAAGTACTCTCCTCAACTATCAATGGGCTGTGACTCTCACAGTTGACTCCACCGGTGGCACTGGACCCTGAATGCTAACTGAAGTATTTGTGATGAGGAAAACTTTCCAAGGCAGCTTCAGGCCGGCTGCTGTGGCTTTTCTCACTGTTAGTAATCCCTACAGCCTGCATCTAAAACTTCGAAAATAGGCTCGGGAGGATGGAGGCACAGGGAAGCAAACAGGACCATGAACCCATTAAAAGGCTGTAATGGCTGCTGCTGATAGGGTGCCCTTTTATTTCATCAATTATGTCCTTGAAATAAAGTTTGATAGAAAGGTGGTGACAAGTTCTATCCATTGAAATGCTCAACAGTGTCATTTTCAGCTCTATTTTAAGCTCAAGAAGGTGTAATGAAAGACTACAGTATTCATCATGGGCAACAATGTTTTGACTAGATTACTTTTTAAGTTAATTAATGACTAGTGTGATTATTTATAAGGGTAGGGTAGAGAACTTTGATGCGAGTGAACTCACTCATCAACAAGTTTCTAGAACATGTCTGTGAATGTTCTCATTCATCCAGGTCATAGTTCTCTCTCTCTCTGACCAGTCAGACTAGTGCGGACTAGATAGACCGATGCATACGAACTGATGAAGCCCCTTGGATAAGAGGCGAAACGTCTTCCCAGACAAACATATGTCCAGTTGCCTTCGATTCAATTTTCAAAGAGAGAAGTTTCTAGAACCAAATATTTTGCAAAGACATAAGAATGAATTTCACTGTGCAACTCTCTGTTGTGACCAGGTTTCTGCGTTTATTTGAAAATGCCAAAAATATGTCAAAACACAAAGTGCCAATAAATAAGGGACAAAATAGCACAAACCTGTAGCAGTACATTTTGATATGTAGTGACAGAGCCACTCAAGATCAGTAAACTGTATTTCTTTATTTGTTTTACGCTTTGACAATGTCACATCCAAATCATAATACTGGCAGTGATTCGGTGATCCAATAATTCTGAGTTTATTCTGTTTTTGTTCTCATTATGAGCATCATCTATGAGGTTTTTATGGTTGTTCTCAATAAAAACATGACAACACATTTTATGACAAATTTATGCAGAAATCCAGCTAATTCCAAAGGGTTCACATACTTTTTCTTGCAAATGTTTTTGGATGAATTAAACCCATATGAACTGGCTACTTCAGTTTAGATATGCAAAAAAAAAACATTGTACTGCGTCAGTATTATCTCTTGTTTTCTCTAGGATTGTTAGAGTTTCAGGACATACTGAACATCCAAGAGGCTGAGATAATGGAAGGGGAAAAAAAAGTACTTTTTCAAATCAGTCAACCGAGGACAAGAGACAGGCTGAATCTCTGAGTTACTTCAGTGAGGGCTGGTTTATTTAACCCTGGCAATGGACTCTATGCTGTATCCGAATATATAAAGACAGGTTCATCTGGGCACACAGCACTAGGATGTCTCTATTATTGTTGTGAAAATCTTTGACTCTTCTACTGTAAACTGCCCGCAAAAATGGTTTGTTTTTTCAATTTAATTTTTCATGCAGTGCTGGTTTGCATTGTTCTCCCCGGTTTTCCAGCTGATGAAACCAGATATTTCAACTGTAAGTTAACTTTTTTTTTTTAATAAATGCTTTTGCTGAAATCTGTTTTCATTTAAAATGTGTGACGATCTGTGACAATAGTTGAAGGATTGGAGAGATTGATTGAAATGCAGTTTATGGTGTGCAGTTGTAGTTTGCAGCATATAATCATGCTAATAATTAATACCCTCTACTAAAGCATAATTAGGTTTTTAGTCATTCCTAAGGTACATATGCACTGGAACTGGAGAAAGGAGAAACCCATGGAAAATGACAGTCAGCATTCTTATGTGTCTTTGAACCTTTTTTCTCTGTACTGTATATCTCGTTTAAAAAAAAAAAGTGTTTTTCTTGTTTTGTATTGAAATTCAAATTTCTGTTTTGCTTTAAAGCAAGTCAGCAGGTTTAGTTCTAAAGCTGACACGCTGACATAAAAGTGGAAATTGCATACAAGGCTGGGGAAAGCCTCGCTCTTGGTTTTTGTGTATTCATGTAATGATGCCTCCGATACATTAAAATACTTCAATTATTTACCTACATTTAAAATTCTACATGCACCACTTGTAATCAATACGGTTTGACAGACAGTGTAAGAAGAACTCAGATCCTATACTTTAAGTATCAAAGTCAAAATACTCGTTCTACAGAAAAATGTCCCCTGTGCATGACACATTATATTTGACATTATCATTAGTGGTGCATTAATGCATTCGTAGCACAGTGGGATTCGTTTTAACGACTGTAAATACAGCAAGGTAGTTTAATCCAGTGGTTCTCAACCAGAGGATCAGACCCCTCTCCAAAGGGTCCACACATGGGTGTGAAGGGTTGTGAGATTATTAATAGTGTAGAAATGCTACTACACAAATTTGTGTCCATTTGTCATTTGTTTTTGGTGAAATATTGGATAATTTAGATAGATAGATAGAGATACTTTATTAATCCCCTTGGGGAAATTAGTTTTGTTCATTAAATTAGTTCATTTATATATAATTTTATGTATATATACAATATATATACTACTTAAGTACAGTGTTTTAGTAAACATGCTACTTTCCACCACTTACAGTATACATTTGATATTCTGCTTACAGACTTAGAGCATGTAATGCCATTTTAACTGATGTTTGTGCTGTTTTGGTGTGCACTGTCTTCCAGCCACATCATTCAGAGAACTGCTTATCTCATCGTATCATGAAAGCCTTCAAATTGTTGATGAATCCTTGTTTCACTCCAGACAACGGTAATAAACTAATTCAAATGAATTCACAAATTATGTCACTATTTTAACTGAAAGAATAGCTTTCAAAAAAGAGGACAGAAAGAACCTGTCAGTTTCTGTGCACAGACGGAGCGCACCCTCGTCTTCCACACATATGTTTACATTCCTTCGGCAAACTGAGCCTGAGACCTTGGAGACTTCCCGAGCTGCTGAGGTTTTTCAAACAACTCTGCAAGTCCTAAAGAACAGAGCAAGACAGAGATATAAAAGGGATGTCATGACACCAGGTAAAATTGCGTTCTTTCATTAAATCCAAGGGATCTCACTGTGCAACAAAGCTTTAGAGACAGTTGGGCACCATGGAGTCAAAGCAACTTTAACTCAACAACAATTTCTGCCACTGCTTTTACAATTCCAGTCATCTACCAAAACACTGGATGATTTAAATGGATATGTGCTATCACTACTGTCCTCACAAAGGAAATTTAAAAAGACCAAAGAGGGACATTCTCAGTTATATGCTCTTAAAACGTGGAAAGGCTAAGATCCATTTAATTTTTCTTGTGTTAACTTTACTATGTCACTATGCCAGAGTTGTTGTCATGGGAGGATATGGAGCTGATTGCAGAGTTGTCTCAGTGTCCTCCTGCAATGCATCCATCCATCTGTCACCCCAACTCAAAGTACCGCTCCATATCTGGACTCTGCAATAACAGGTAGCTACCTGACTTCTTACCTTTTGATAAGTCTGAGAACCAGGACCATTCTGTTATACAGAGGAAGGTATTAAAGTCTAAGAACCAATGATGTAGGATGCAGGATTTTTTATGGAACTATAGATCCAAAGCAAATCACATCTTCGATAATTATGTACAGTGAATAAATGAGCATTATTGTTATTGGTGAGGAACATTGGAAATTTTCTAAATTTCCATTTCTAATTTAACTGGACAGACTGTGGCTTCTTCTTTGTTTTATTTATATCAGTCAGCCACTGTTGATGCTTCTATTCAGCAGTTTAAGGGGAAAAAAGACCTATCAGTCACTGTTCACATGGATTTTCCCAGGGAAGAATGATATCCTCATAAATTCACAACTGTAAAAACACTGACTACACCTGAATCACTGTTGTGTCAGTCAGTCATATTTAGCTTATCCCTCAATTAGCTAACCTAGCACAAGGACCTCATATTGATTTAATGTTGGTAAAAATGTGGAGTTTTAAACTCTAGCTGACCATTTGGAGGAAAACAAATGCTGTTGCATTCAGTGATGGCATATACTGTTTTGCAATGCAGCTTTTTTGGACACGCTTCATGATTCTCTTTGTCAGGCAAAATCCTCTCTGGGGAGCAGCCAACACTCCCTTGGTCAGATGGCTTCCAGCTGAATACGAAGACGGAGAGAGAGAACCCAAGGGTTGGAACCGGGGACGGCTGCATAATGGATTCCAACTTCCCCCGGTAATCTACAATATACTGGTCGGAACGGACACAAAAGTCTTGGTGGAGAAATTAGAAATGAAGCGAGCTCACCCTGCAAACCCGAGCTAATGTTGCATCCCATTTATTTTTCTAACCTGTTTTACAGCAGATAAAGTCCACTGCAATTTAGAAACAGCAGACGTGTATGTGAGATGACATAGATTACAGCTGTATTTGAATATTATGGCCTGTGCTTTAAAAGACAAAATTTCCATAGCTTGAAAGGAGTTCGTTCCCAGTCATGTGCATAAACATTATTTCTCCGAAAACAGCAGATGAAACTGTTACGCTGATATTTACATTGAACTTTATGCTCTCATTACACAGGGAGAGTGAGGTCTTTTAGTGGAGGAACTCATTAAATATGCATCATTTGTGTCCAGCCTGTAGTTTACCTCCATATATAAGAGCAATGATTTACTAGTGTTTTAGATAATTAATAATCTTTGATCCTAAGTGTTTCATTTCTTATAAAAAAGGGTCAAGTTAGTCATATCTTAGATGCTTAATGCATTGAAAAATTAGGATAAATTAGGATATGAAAGAAAAGAAGCTTGCCAGAACATATCACAGCCCCTTTGTTGGTCTTAAGCCATTTATCTATTTAAAACATAAGTTAATGAATTAAAGAATGAACTGGTTCCCACAAGCAAGTAAGCTATCATCCATCATTAATCCTGACTGGGACACAAAAGGCCTTCCTCAGAATATGTGTTCATTTCCATAAATGATGGAAACACTGACTGATAAATGGCACGTCACTGCAGAGATGGTAAGAGGAAAATGCAGTTGCACACTGTAAAATATAGTTCTCACTGTCATCTGAAATAACAAATCCTACCCTGCCAACAGCCAAGGGAAGTCAGCACGAAAATCATGAGCAGCTCCTCTAAAAGTGAAGATGACATCTATTCCCAGCTGCTGGTGGAGTGGGGTCAGTACATTGACCATGACATAACCTTTACTCCTCAAAGCACTGGCAGCGCTGCTTTCTGGACAGGCATCGGCTGTCTCACCTCATGCGAAAACATGCATCTGTGCTTTCCCATTGAGGTAAAGCGAAAAGAACAGTCACTCTACATTTTGCTTACCTGTATCTTGATTGAGAGTTGAACGACAGCATTGATACCACTCACACGTCTGTCTATTCAGTATAAAAGTAGCACCAGCAACTGGTTACATTAGGTTCAAAGACAGGATGATTTCCTAGACTTACTCATGTCCCGCACAACCAGCAGAAACGCCAGAAATTTACTGCTTACTGCTGTTGGCCAAGAAATTGTTAGTTTTTGTGTGGGTTAAACACACAAAAACCCCGTCTCCAGTGTTTATGCTAAGCTAGTGGGGACAGACTTAAGTGTGGTCAATCTTCTCATCTAACTCTGCGAGGAAGCAAAATGTCAAACTATTTCTTTACAATAAAATGATCACAAAACTAGTTTCAGATGCTGCTGAAGCAGCTTGTTGTAAATTCTTTTGTCTTCCTTACAGACACATGATAAGCTCTCTGGAGCACGGGGCTGCATGCCTTTCTATCGATCCACACCAGTCTGCTTGGTCAATTTGGAGACAGATCTTGGCCAAGCTCTGCAGCGACAACAGATGAATGCCATCACATCTTTCATAGATGCTTCGGTGGTGTATGGCCACACTCCACGGATGGAGAGCTTCCTCCGTGACCTCTCTGGCCTTAATGGGAAGCTTGCTGTCAACAATCAGTTCAAGGATCCAAAAGGAAGACCCTACCTTCCTTTTGTAGCTACTCTGCCGTCAGCCTGCCAGCAGGATCCACAGGGGGAGAAAGTGGAGTGTTTCAGTGCTGGAGACAGTCGGGTCAACGAGGGTATTCCCCTGACCTCTTTGCATACATTGTGGCTTAGGGAACACAATCGAATTGCAGAGGCACTGAAAGGCATTAACGGTCACTGGAGCCCTGAGACTATATACCAAGAAACCCGCAAGATTATTGGAGCTCTGCACCAGGTATGTGACCAGTAACTCAAATTGTTTCCGTATACCAAAATTAAAACCAGTTTAAACTGACCCAAATCTTTTCTGTGCTGACATGCCAGAATATGAAGCAGGGGCTCACACTGCACACCACAGAAAGTCGCATTTTAACTAGGGCAGCAGCTACTGATAATTTTCATTATTGATTAATCTGCTGATTTGTCTACACAATATCTTCCAGAGCCTAAATTGACACATTTTGGAAAATTTGACATTTCAGGTATTCTACTAATTTGCCTTCTTGTTGAGATTTAGATGAGAAGCTTAATACAACCCTTGTACATTAAATATGAAGCCAGAAGACAGTTAGCTTAGTTTAGCTGAGATCTTAGACCTGAAGCAGAAAGACAGAGTTAATCTGGCTCTGTCCTAATGTTTCATCTTGTTTGTTTAATCCATACTAAATCCAGTCTCCTCTGGTTGTCTGACAAACTCAAGTCTAGTGCACCAGCCTAGAAATAGCTCCAGCATGTAACACAAAGAAGGTGGGAGTGATATTGATCTTGTGATCTAAGTGCATTTCCCACAATGTCAAACTGACCAACAAGTCAAAACCATATGACATTAACTCTACTATTGCAGACTATCAACTGTGTATCTATCAAGACTAGAAAACCCTAAATATTAACATTTGAGAAGCTGGAACCATTTTGTCTGTAGAATGACTTCAGTTAATTATTAAGTATAAAACTTATTGCTGATTAATTTTCTGTCAATCAGCTACCAGTTTCAGCTCTGGTTTTAACAATTCAGTGAGTAGAGCTAGAAATGTTTGCAGCATTTGGTCATTTTAAGCAACCAGTCCTGTTTTCTGTCATGTGGAGTAGCAGCCACTTCTCTGTTTTTATGCCCTGTGCCAAAAACCTTTTACCTTTTACAACTGAAGCAAAGCGTTAACATCTGTAACATCAAAATTCATCCATTTTTGTCAGAACCCCACTGAGGTCTCACATTAAATGCAAAAATGGTGTTTAAAAAGGGGCTTTTGGTCATCCATTACCTTATGCTAAACAGTCTCTCTACTGTAATTTAGTTCTTCAGGTTTCAGGTAAGTGCCCTTTATGCTTTTTAACGATAAACTTGCAGACCTTTCAGAAAGAATCACCCAAGATTATCACAGACAAAGCACTTCTGTTTGTTTTGAATATGTGTAGTCTTGTTCATAGCAGTGGCATATCAGTAATGTATAGATCTCTACGTTGCTGCAACCAGCTATGGCAATACTTCAGCAGTCTCCTGCTGCAACCACTGTCATTACTGACCACTGACATTGCAGCTCCATGTTTGTTCTGTTTTTTTTTTCCTTGTCACTGTGCTGCAGTGAGTTTAACCATGAACTGATTTTATTTGACTACTAACATTTGAACAGCTCATACATATTTACTACTACATAGAGTGTCAGTATGCCCCATTAAAACACCACTAAAAAGGCAGGAAGATCAAATTCTGTGGTGGTGGTATAAATGTGCTGCAGAGATGATACTGATTAGAAATCAAATGGAGGTCATGCTCTGGTTGGTAGGAGGTCAAGACTGGCAGAATTTTGAGTGATTCACATTTAGAGGCTGAAGAACTTTTATACCCTTCGATCTGGATGTACTGTACCAGAGCACCATTTCTGTTAGATACCGTTAGTGAACATAGGAGACATGATGAAAAAAGAGAGGTTCACTATAATCACTATAAAGTTTCTGTTGAGGAACACAGATGATACCTAAGGGGAAACAAACTAATCTAGCTTGCATGACTGTGGTGATTGTATTATCTGCAGATGCCAGTTGCAATTACATGTTATTAAAAAAGGGTAAACTGATGTGTATGATGTTAGGAGGAGTGTTGTTGATTTATCTTTTAAAAGAAAAGGAGAGCTTCATTCTATCATGAAGAAACTCAGGGTCATTAGATTTTTCACAATGCAGTGTAAAATAAGTCTTGAGTGGAGCTTTTGCAGACATAAAAACAGAATTCTTGCATTTATTGCTGTGGTAGTACACTGTATAGCAATGATTGAAATACTGTAAAGCTTTACAAAATCACAGCAGCGTCTTTGTGTCAGTCACTTTCCAGTATTGTGTAAGAGCTTCTGTTTGACAGATTGGCTTTTGTCATCACAACGTCTAATTTTGGCCATTTGGAGTGATTCATATTGAATCATTAAACAGGACGTCAGTCATTTCCACAAATTCAAGTGGCAGCAGCTACATTCAACCAAAGATGAATGTTTCATAAAAGAAAAGGGTCAAAGCAAAATGTATCAGAGAGCAGTTGAGAAAACAATCTCACGACAAGGCCCATAGCTTTTGACAATGTCAAACTCCATGTCAAATGCTGTTAAACAGCTGTGAAATAGTGAAAAATGAATTGAATAAAATGAAAATGCATCATTTCATATGACTGAAGATCCAGAACAGCTCCTAAATGGACCTTGTGGTGAAATTGTTTCTTAACTGCTCTTCCTAAGCTCCAGAAGCTCACTTTAAAACATTTGATGTTTTTGCTAATGAATGTTAAATACATTGCCAAGGAATAGCAAAGATAGCACTCATTGTGAACAAACATTGATAAAGAGGATGGATATAGTTATAAGCATGACTGCTTGTTTTAGGAGCATTCATGTGATATCTGAAATGTAAGCTGAGCAAGACAAGAAGAAGCTAAATAGTGAAAAACTTCCTCTATATGGGGAAATCTTTCTTCTGATTTAATTGATTCAGAACTTGTACGACCCTGACAGCTGCTGTTTTAAGTCTGATGACTGTAAGAATCAACCAGCTGTGGAATCCGCTCCTTTGCTGTCATTGCAGAGTCTCAGCTGAAGGATCTTTGACAAATCACCTCAGTGGTGATGCTGCAGTTTCCAAAACTGGAGGCAAAGTTGGCCTCCAATAATTCCTCTAAGCCCACGTTCAAAGCAACTCTAATGTGAAAGATGTTTCCAGTGTTGAACACACTGCTGCACAGAGCATTTTAGCATCTTTCAGCCCATTGTTTTGTCTCTCCAACCTGCAACCTTGATGTTTCAGGTTCACTCTCACAGCTCTCATAGTGCTGTTTTCAGCTTCAGCAGGCAGCTGTTTTCCATGAGAAAGCTCTCAAAACCTGCTACCCTACACCGTATGGCAGCTAAAGAACCAGGTATTTCCTTCGGGACTTGGTGAGACCAAAAGCAGAGCTAAAAGAGAGCAAATATTGGATGTTTGGACAAACACAACTCCAAATGAATGCTAATGTTATTCTATACATATGCTGAGCAACTGCACACTAACACATTTGCCATATCAGTTTATAAGGTAGCAGTGTGTCAGTGTTGTGTTTACAGTTTGTTTCTGTTGCAACCAAGTGGCCCAAATATTCCAGGTTTAATGAGAGTCTATTCTGAAATGTGTGGAGATTTCCCACAAGCTAGGCAATATTTTATCCCTGCCCTGTAGATTCATGCTAAGGTGAATCACATAATGGATTGTCTCACTTAAATTTTAACCTTGGTTTTTATTTATCTTCTGTCTTTTTAAATCAGAAAGAGCTTTTTCAATTTAGTGTCTTTGAATGGACTCTCCTTGGCAAATATTCATTTGAACCGGAGTGCTGCTAATGTGGCTTTGCCCAGTACAAGTCCTACATACATTTCTGCTGGTATGACATAAGGCTCGTCAGAGCAGGGCAGGCTTCAGAGATCAGCAGAAAAATGTGTCAAAGGCTGACAAGTCATAATCCTTCATCATATAAACAGTGTCTGTGCAAAGAAAACACTCACACAGTTAGCAGACACATGGATTTCTCTGTCCTCTTACTGTTGTCTGTATTTTTTTTATGTACAAAGCAAGACCTTGTTGCCGCTGTCACCTTTCTTTGTAGCTGTTACTGTCTTGGTAATGATGGATGGCAGACAGGTTGTATAGGAATGAGTGATTGGACTAGTTGTTGATAGCAGCTATTTCTATTACCTGCAGGCTCAGAACTTAAAGGTGATCTTGGGTGTGTGCATTTTTCATAAAATAGAATGACCAAAATATGTTTTAATGGAAATGATTTAATTGCTTCTACTGTAGGGGACTATTGACCCTGATGCTAGGCTGTAAAAGTTTCTACAGCTTTTTTTGAGAAGAGGGAAAATAAGTTGTTAATCTTTCAGATTTTTGGGGAGCTGACATTTGACTACAGCAATGGATTAGCAACTGCTATTTTCAGGTGACTCAGGGACAATACCAGAGGAAAGAGATTTACAATATTAAAAAGAGACGGGTCTAAGGTGGAGGGGTTCTTTAAATAATTTGTGAGGAGGAAGCATAAAAGTCAGGTACTGTAGAGGATTTACATACTGTAGCTATAACCATGACCAGCTTGGAAAATCCTTGTATTGGAAGTGGAGTGAAAAGTGAAGGACTATCTGGTCTGACCAGGCTGTAAACCGACAGACTGTAACCTTATCTATTTTTTCATAGAAAAAAAAATCTCAAAGCTGAGATGAAGAATAAAGAAGTACCAGAGCTCTCTGTTTGTGTTTCTCAAGAGAGGAATGTAGAATTTAACAAAAAGTTTTTACTTTACTGCCCAGGCCCCAGTAGATAATTACCACAGACAAGCCCCACTTTTAGCTAGTAAATAACAGTGCATAGTCAAGAAGTACACTATCTATACACATCAGCACATGCTCAACATACCTTCCTGTGATAAAAGATAACAGACTGGCAGACTCAGATATAGGTGTAAGTGCTGTGCAAAGATTAATGAAAGCAAAACATTTCCATTGAAGGTACACAGCAGCATCACTGCTCCACAAGAATAGTTTTATTTGTTAGAGATCCTTTGAAAATGAGTTTGCCATCACATTACCCTCAAGTATGTCAGCAAGCCATGACAGCGAGCCAGCAAGCACTGTACCAGGACTCTGAAAGCAGTTCACCAAAATGCCTGCTGTGAAAAAAGTCTACTGCACATCAGGATTTAACAGCATGTGGCTGTCACCCACTAAGCTAAACTATATTTATAATAACTCCACAACTAGTATAATCTAATCGCCATTTTGTGGCTTAGGCATTACAGACTCCATCACCTGCTGAATTATACTTGATTAACAATCTCCATTTTACCTCCAATTATGAAACACACTTAGGTAAGGCAGTGGTGCTAGCTGTGGCAGATGAGTTTTAAAGCTGAAGCACTTGTGGTTGAGAGTTTAGTTTTAAATTTAAGGCTGTAGATTCAGGCACTGCAGCAGTTTGTCAGAAACATTCCATCTCATGTAATTTAGAGCAATAACATTAATATACTATTAATTCAAAAACATAACAGACTATTAGATGGTTAAGACATACAGTATATTAATAACAAAGATAATATAGTAGTGCTGCTGTATATTTATTTTAATATTAGAGCTGAAATATCTGCCTATAATGTGAAAACTTTGCTAGTTAGCCAGTTCCACTGAGGAAAAAAAGCATCCACCTCTGCAATCCTGTGCAACTTTTAGGAGCTCATTGTTGTGGTTTGTTGGTACATATGGTTGAATCCCAGCAGTAACAAAAACCTCACTTCCGGGCCAAAGGTAGTGCCAAGCTTTGAAACATTAGTGTTGTTAGGCTGGTGCTATGAGGTGGATGCCAGTGGGGTGTCACATGACGGTTAAAATGAATCTTGTTAAACCGAGATTTCTACAACAAGATTTGATGCAGGAGAACAGAGAACCTGAAAACCTGAAAACAATTTGGAGCACTTTAAGGCAGTATTATAGTTTGTGCAACAGTGTTTTCTTGTTGGAATCAAGAGAAATAGATGTGGGAGTTGTCGCATAGAAATGGAAACGTGGTGCTTTTGAAAGAGTTACCATAGCATATAAATGGAGAGAAATATTAGGCTGAGGAAAGAATCCTGAGGCATTTCACGAGTGAACTGGGTGGTGGAAGATTTAGATTCGCCTATGGCCACACAGAATGTCCTTTCAGAGAGATAGGAATAAATACCAGTCTAAAACTGTACCCAGTATGCATGTATCTTTGCTCAAGGCATTTAGTTAAATTCAAATGGTCAAGTGTATCAAAAGCCACAGTAAGATCTAAAAGCAATAACACAGATGTTTGGCCGTAGTCAGCTGTTAAAAGAACTCAGAGTGCTGTGACCCAGTCTGAAAATCTGATGAAAAATTATCAATTCCATTCACATGGTCAATGAGCTGTTCTGCTACTATTTCCTCCAAGACCTTAGTCAAGATGGGAAGATTAGATATTGGATGGAAGTTATTTAAAATGGAATAATCTAGAGATGGCTTTTTGAGAAGGGAAATTTGTAATAGCTAAATAAATGGACAGATTGACAGAAATAGCTCTTGAATATCTGATTAAAGAATGTATTACGTGGTCCATCCATTCCATGTTCAATAAGGTATTCTATAAATTTCAGTAAAAATCTCACAGTCTATTAAAAATGTGTTTATGATTGGACATGGCTCTGAAATAACACTGTAAGGGGACAGAAAGGAGCAGGCAGGTGAAACTGTTCATATTTTCTTTCCAACTGGCTGTCTGTTGGCAGCCTCTGGAAAACAGTTGGTTGGGGGTGGGGGGTACTCTACAAGGCTTTCACGAAACAAATGGAAAGGTCAGAAGCCATTTCAATACAGAGTGAAAGCCAGTTATTTGCAGGAAATGAAAATGAAAAAAAAAAAAAAAAAAAAAAAGTTAAATTCAAAAGACAAACACAAAGCAAAAGTGGACATTGTAAATAATGTCAATTTGCTAATTTCTCCTACTAAAGGGTTACTCCAGCAACTACATCATGCACCATGATGTAGTTGTGTGTTTTATGGACATTGCAGTGTGGTGACTGCTCCTCATATGGGACCAGAATCATCTGAAGCACTGTTCCCTAAACATGAATCAGTCTAAGCTGTGACCTCCTGTCACAGTTGACATGTTGTGTACCAGTTTCTGTTTGTCACTAAGACACAGACCACAAATATAAGAAACACATATCAGAACTGCAGTGTTGTGCATTCATATTTTTGTGAACTCAACGCATAATTTTTCCAACTGTGAGCGCAGATATGAGTTTCGCTCACTCGTGAGGGAAATAACGAAACGAAAAAAACGAAAAAAAAAACCCTAAAAGAAAGTTTTACGACAGCTGTCAGTCGGCGTGCGGTTTACGATATGCAGCATGGCTGGTGCAGCTGAAAGGGAAGCCGCGTGGCAGAAGCAACCGATCCACACAAACACTCGAAGGAGTTATTAAGTAATCTCTTAATGTGATTCTATAGTAGTGTACGGTACAGTTCATTTAGTTTAGGAAGTGAGTGGAGGCAATAATCGAGGGCTGGGAATGGATGGACAGGTCAGTCAGATTCTCTTGAACAAGAACAGCTCGAAGCTGCTCATTAAAAAAAGACACAACGGAAAACATGAACGCGAATTGTTCCTTTTGGAGTCAGTGAACTTAGTTCAGAATTACAAAATGTGAACTATGAATTTGAACCAGTTCACTTTAATCTGTGCAAACTGAACTTTGAACTAGTTCTTGTTTAGTGTTAACTTGCACAACACTGCAGAACTGTATATTTTAAGTCTCTTAGCAGGTTCCACTTGGTACTTGTTTTTTTATAATCTAGGAGTGTAGGTCCGCTCTCATGTCAGTCTGAGAATCTTCTTATTCAGTGAGTCATTTCAGCTACTGAAGTTAAGCTTTCCGCTCTTTGACATCATTCTTGACTTAACAAGCTAATCTTAAACAGACTCTTTACAATAGATTAGATGCAGCTCTGTTTCATGTCTTCAAAGGTAGCTTCAAAGCAACAGAAAGTGAATTCTGTCAGGTTTTAAATCTTAGTTTTGGAACTTGAAAGCTAACACCAAATGTGATCCCACTAATGTGTGTATATGTGAATCTGTGCATGTGCACGAGTGCATATATGCATCTGTGTGATACTGTATTTGTTAAGATTCAGGTGGTGAACTGAGGCCTTTATAAATAGTGATGAGGACAGATGAAATTCTCTGCAGTGACCTGTGAAGGAACAAATGTGCATTCATATGTCCGAGCTTGGGGTATTACAGGAATACTCATTTCCCTGGAAATCCTACGGGAATTCCTTTTAGCATGTGTATGTACACACATTCACAAGATATTATTAATCATTTCAGAGCAGGACATGTTGTGCTTATCTGACAAGTGATGTTCTTATTCAAACTCCATGAGGTAAACTGTGTGGCTTTACAGCATGCAAGTGATGCACATTCTCTTTAGATTTTAGATTCTCTTTTATGACTGTCTGAGGCTCTTTCTGCTTTGTGATCACCCCTCTCTCTCTCTCTCTTTTGACTCCCAGATCATAACAATGAGAGATTATGTTCCAAAAATTATTGGCCCGGAGTCTTTTGAACATTACATTGGATCCTATGGGGGATATGATCCAACCACGGACCCCTCAGCCGCCAATGTGTTTGCCACCGCCGCATTCAGGTTCGGCCACGCTACCGTCGCTCCAATCCTCAGGAGACTGAACGAGAGCTTCCAGGAAACTGAGCACTTACCCCGCTTGAGACTTCGCGAAACTTTTTTCAGTCCCTGGAGAATTGTCAAAGAAGGTCAGTACACTCTTATGAAGCTGCATATTGGAACTAAGAACATATCCTGCAAGCACATTAAACACAATGTAAAAAGTGTGTGCGTGGTGGGTGAAAAAAATACCCTATTTAGGTCAGCTGCAGCGTTGAAAGTCTGTCTTAGTGTAACAATTAGTTGGTTGCATACAATTCTATAGACTTACATATGTTGGACCACTGAACAGACATATTTTTAATCTGTAGACTATGAAAATCTGCTGCATTATGTGGAGCAGGTTTTGCTTACTGTTACTTCACTTGAATGTTTGACCTTCACTGTGCAGAATGATGCGTGTGCAGTTCGATAGCAGGAGGCCGTTTTTATATTCATCTCCCGAAAAGGAAAGAGGCCAGTCATGGTCCTGTATGTTGATACAATTGATTGATACAACTGTAAAATAAAACCTTTAGAAAACAGTTTATCAGTCCAAATTAGTGTAGTTAAAAAAAATATCATATTCTGACGACCATATGTGCAAGATCATCAAAAGGCAAGTTGATTACAATTGGTTCATCCACACAGCCAGCCTCAAGTTGCTTTTCCTGACTCAGGCTCCTCCAAAATCTGTAGGACCAACCTGCCCGCTGAGAAATGTCATGTCGGCTGATTTTTTTTTCCTTGATCCTGTTCTTTTCACTGTCATAAGCTTATGACCATAGGTAAGGGTTAGAAAAGTCTCGTCTTCTCAGCTTCAAAGCTCAGCTCTCACTTCACCACTTCACAGTCCCCTCTGCATCACTGCAGTGACTTCTGCTAATCAGCAGTCTGGAGCTGCCAAATATCTAAACACACATGGATCAATCCACATTTTTCTTTTGAAAGAGGCATCGGTCTTGGAGGAGCTGCTCCTCATCCTGTGTGTGTCAGCTGCATTTCACTTCAGTGCACATTAAAGGTCACGGTCTGATGAAGTTCATGGAAACCCTATTTACACAAAAAGTACAAAATGCAGCAAGCACTGCATTACATAGAGTAGTAGTACAGTGGTGTAATGGTGAGCCTCTTTGTGTATGCAGGCCAGTTACGCAGTAACTCATGTCACAATGTAGCTATCCTTGAGATTATGAATAGGATAGATTAAAGGTGTCAGTACGTACACACAATGATCCCACTAGCATTCTACTTATATTCTCGTTCTATGAATAAAACATTTTTCTCTCTCTCTCTCTATATATATATATATTTTGGTTATTCAAGTTTTTATCCACATTTTGTTTCAAGAGAAATGAAACAATTAACCAGACACAAAACACAGGAAATGAAGATAAAGACAGACTAATAAAAATGACAGCTTCATCTTAACAGTGTCAGTTAATGAGCACAGTGCTAGTCAATCACTGAGTCCCTAAGTGACCCACAAACAAACAACGAACCAGAAAAGAGAAAAAAAATACAGAGAAATAAATTGTTGTGGTACAAACAAAGATACAAGAGCTTGTAATGAGTAGGCTCATACAGAAAGAAATATTCATGAGCAATTTAATAACTCAAATTATGTCAGGAATGGATTGTTTAAGTCCTGGGACACATGTTCTCCTTTTTTTTATGAAAGACAGAAACTCAGTGCAGACAAGCAAATATGATTCCTTATGGTTATGCAAGAACATCAGCTCAAATGATGTGTTCACTGTCATCAAGTTAACCCAGTCTCTATGTTCAGGTCGGACTTGTTTTTTCCCGTCATGAGAGATAACTCCAGCAGCTGAAATCAACCCTGTTAAGGCGAGGGCAAACGCTGATCCCAGATAAACAGGATCTGTCACCTCACAAAGTTGAACTGAAGCTGAATGATTATAATTGTCAACCTGGTCAAGAAATTCTATTATTTATATCTTACTTTATGCAGTAAATGAAACTTTCTGGTGACCTCCAGTGGCTGAAGTTCTTACCTTGCTGCAGAGATACAGTGGTCAGTAGTTTTAATACAGAGCACAACTGTATTCCTTTTATGAAACTAGATGTTGTTATGATAAACAGCACATTCATCCCATTTGCTGAAATGAAACTGTGACACCATAGAGCCCTGGGGAGGAGCAGCGAATCCAAGCTTTATGCTGGACTATATCCAGAGAAAACTGTACCCACAAGCCAGTATATACATGTATCTTCTGTTGATCTTGTCTTTTTGGTTTCGTTTTTGATTACAGACAGGCCTTGTTGTTCACATTGATTATACAGAAAACTTATTGTTGACATGTAGACTCTGGATATTCTTGCATCCCACTGGGGAAAAAAAAAAGAAAAATGCTGTGGTTTGTATTGAGTGTGAAATAGCTTAAGCAATACTGTGTTTGTCTAGGTGGAATTGAACCAATCCTGAGAGGTATAATTGGAACTGCAGCACTAGCCACCAGTGCAGACATGCTGGTGGCAGAGGAGATAACAGAGAGGCTGGTCGTCCTTAATGTACCACAACACATGGACCTGGCATCACTGAACCTGCAGAGAGGACGAGATCACGCTCTTCCAGGTGAGTCCTGGGCTGAAAGCCAGTGCCATTAAAAGGTATTCACGTCAGCCTGTCAAATCAGAGTGACAGTCAACGCCCTGTTTAATCCTGAAAGCTTAAAAACCATCTTTGTCGTCCCTTTGTCAACACACTTAAACACTTTGTCCTCATAGGTTTCGGATTAAACCATCTCTCCCTCAGACCATTCAGAACACACAGGCATTACTCACTGACTTGAGAAGACAATGTCCAGTCACTTAGCAGATACTGAATTGACAATGAGCTGACAGTCATCATTCCTATGTGTGATTATGTAGAACTACCAGAAACCACTTTGGTGACTCTGTAAAGCTATTAAAATTGATTTAAAAGAATAATTCAGCATTTTGGAAGAAAATTCCCTTTTTCACTGTCTTGCTGAAAGATCATTACCGCTCTCACATCTGCACTCTAAATATGAAGCTATAGCCAGTAACTGGTTAGCCTAACTTAGTTTAAGGGGAATTTGCACATCAAACAAAGTCTGTTTCCAGTTGTTGGAGAGTACAACTTCATGTGCGTTAAATGTTGTATGAAGTTTGTGGCTCCAGAGGGAGCTGTGCAAAATCTGATAGATCTGATAGTCTTCATGTCATTTGAGGCAATCACAATTGGGGCTGAAGACAACCAGTGTGTCTCACGTAGCGTTGTTCCGTACTTACACTTGGTATTCTGAGTGCATGAGTGTGTTCATACTGAAGATTGTGGAAGCATGCGCTGTGAGTACAAGGATGGTGTATTCATAATGGTCAAAAAGCTGAGTGTGAATTTATGGATACTACAACACTTCCCAGTTTAAAATTCCCGCACAAGGCAAGTAAGTACATAATGTACACAACGTGCAAAGTGTAAATGTACGGAAATACATTTTTTCAATACCGTTGAAAATGACATGGCTGCATGAGCTGCTTACACACCTGAACCTGTCAGCGGTCAAGTTGTATTGTAGGTCAATTCTCTGGACTGCACAATTAAAAAAAAAAAAACTGTCCAATGTAAGTCCGGCAACGTTAAAAGAGTTCAATACTAAGTCAGAGGAGTACATTTAGCATAATAACTGGTAATGGGGGTAAACAGCTAGCCTGGTTCTGTTCAAAGGTAACAAAATTCACCTACCTGCACCTCTTTAGGTCTCAAATTAACATTTTATATCTTGTTTGTTTTGAGACAGGTATAAATCTTTTCATCTAACTCTTCACAAGAAAGCAAAATGTGAATAAGTAAGTTTATATTGTGCTGAAATTACTTTTCAGGATACAATGATTGGAGAGAGTTCTGTGAACTGAAGCGCATTAACACATTGGATGATCTCAAAGAGGTTGTGAGAGACTACAAGGTTGCTGAGAAGATACAAAAAATATACAAACATCTTGACAATATCGATGTATGGCTTGGAGGACTTGTTGAAGACATGTTGCCAGGTGCAAGAACCGGTCCCCTCTTTGCTTGCCTGATCGGAAAGCAGATGAGGGCGCTTCGCGATGGTGATAGGTACAAAAATCTGAATGAAAAGAAATGATGGCTTTGGTGAAACATATTTATTGGAAAGTTTAAATGTAAATGACAAAACCATTTTCAGGTTTTGGTGGGAGGCTGAGGGTGTGTTCACCCCACAACAGAAAGCTGAACTTTCAAAAGTTTCTCTGTCTCGGATCATCTGTGACAACACCGACATAAGGGAAGTCCCCTATGATTCTTTTCGATTTGGGAAATGTCCCTCTGATTACGTCTCTTGCAATCATATACCACTGATGAATCTGGAAGCTTGGAGAGAAGAGAGGAGCGCAGGTGAGCATGAGAGACTGTTGGGCTGGTCCTAGTCTTAATATTTAAAAAAAAAAAAAAAAAATCATACACACTGCTTTGAATTTTATCAATCCACTGCACATTAACATGAAAACTTTTATCACCCAATTCCAGACTTAGAGCAGTGTGGCTTTCCACCAAAGATAACGAATGGGGATTTCATATTGTCCTCTACATCTGGCAGACTGGTTGCTCTGTACTCCTGTTTCCATGGTTTCAAATTAAAGGGTGCCACTGCAATAGTTTGTGAGGGAAATCGGTGGAGTGATCAACCCCCACAATGCACAGGTATGTGAAGTATTTTTGACATGTATTTGTTTGATAACATCTGTTTGAAGAGATGTCATGCTGTTTATATGGAGAAGTTTAATATGAAAGGGAGGTTCCTCTGTCAGTTGCTTAATAGCACATCCACAATGTATTTTTAAATATTTTGTATAGTGTAGATTATGCTTAGTAAAATTTGGTTCAGCACCACAGACCTGCTTGAACACATACAGTATATATCCTCAGACAAGCAGTTCTGTTCTCGTCTGGCTGGAGTTTTACTGCTACCTGCTGGTGCTAATGGTGTAAAGGAAATATTCCAGTAGGAAACATATTGGGAATAGGTCCTTTGGGAAGCCTTTTTTTCTTTGTGCAGTTATCAGATTGCATTGTTTTGATCCCACCTGCATTGTAAAGCACAATTAGATGCTCTTTGAATGCCACCCATTTTCCACATACACAACAGTTTAATCCACCTTTCAGACAACTAATAATTACAAGAAATTGTTTGCAAATTTCTTTCATATATTACTGAGAAAACCTTGCTGCAACTCTTGGAAAACACACCTATTTTTCTGAGAAAATCTTCCCATTATTATGGGCTGCTCTGAGTTTAAATTTTATATGATATTTCATTTATATACTGATGAGAAAATAGAAAACAAACAATTCTGGCAATGATTACAAAGCCTTTACATCTTTCTTGTGACATTTTCATGATGATTGATTGGCATCATGTCTCTGAGAAATGTAGGTGGGTCTATCAATATGTCAGCTTCGCTCTGACATCTTGAGCCCTTCAAATTGTTCTGTGACTCACACAAAGCTCTTTAAGTGAGTGTTGGTCTAGCAGTCAATTCCTGGACACTACAGAACATCTTACAGCAACACTGTTAATAGCTCTAAATTTATTTCCTGTTTAACTGTTGCTATTATCAGCAGCTTGCATGAGGTTAAAATGGATCCAAGGACTTTCCACCCAAAACATGCCTGTGAAAGGGTGTACAATGAAGCATTTTAACAGATTTGAACTTATTTTATCTAATAATTATGAAAATCTCTCTCAATTCTAAGGTTTGACACAGTTTGTTTTAATTAGTGCACTTTAGAAGTGCTGATAAGTGGGTTTTGTTGCGTTTATACTGAGCCAAGCTAGTTGGAAAGAAAAGTGATATCAGTCTTCTCATCAAACCCTCAGCAAGAAAACTATTAACCATATTTTTCAAAATCTCAAACCTTTGCTTTATTTGAAGTGCTTCCAGAGTGGGTCCACTAAAATGAAGAAAAGGTTCATTTAATTACAGTGTGTTTAATTAGAAAGTATACCCTTTTAGACTCACGCTCCACTCTGTAAATGTGCCGGTAATTTTACTTGTCATTGTCATGTTTGAATAAGCCCTCCAGTCACTTTCCTGTAACAACCATGACAATGACAGTTTCATTTGGTATATCCAAGAAGATTTAGTTATGGAAAGTGGCACTGCTCTGACTGAATCTCATCACATACAGGGTTATATAATTCAACCTCTTAATGCATGGGGCCCAGGCACAAAACATCATCAGATGGTGGGGGTAGTGTGTTTCTTTGAAGTGACCGTGGAACAGTTTTTTCAGTGTAGTCATGGAAGCTGGGTGTTAACACTACAACAGCACCTGCAGTTTTTGCTAGTTAACCAAACTATGCAAGCTGTGGTGAGGGAGCTGTTCTTGGTACGGTGTGGTTGATTGCTGTTGGCTGGCTTCATTATTACCACATGTGACAAGTAACGACACTGTTTTTTTTTTTCCCCCCCTCAGGGAATCAACATTAGGTTGTTGTGGCAGAACCAGAAATGCTTCATAAGTTTACGATCAAAGTTGGAAAGTCACTCTCCCTCCTCTGCCTCTTCATCATTTTGTTGATTGACAGTATGTTTTTGTAAACGTGGGATAAGATGTGTTTTAAAATTGAAGAAATGTAATGAAAACTGCCAGTGTCTTGTAAATTGTTTGAAATTTGATAGACTTTTAATCTTTCGAATTATTAATTACACTAAGCTGAATTTTATTCAGTAAAAGAATTTACACACTAACCTGTGAATCAAATCACTTTTCTTGTCATGCTTTACAACAAAAGTTTAAAAAAAAGTTTAATAATGCTGTGGTCACTACAAATGAAAAACATGCTTTCTGTTGCAAATGTCATTTCTAGGAGCGTTGACTAGTGAACAATATATTTTGTGTACTTCAAAACAGGTGTTCTTAACAAAGCAGCAGCAACAGGAGCTGTCCAAATGAGTCACACCTGCCACTTGTTACCGAATACAAACAAACAAACAAGAATCTATAAATTGCTGAGAACATGACTGACTTACCGGTCTGCCTTGCAGTGCTGTCAGAAAGCCAATTAACTTAGGCAACAGTATATACCTTGTTTTTGAGAGTACTTGATGGGTGCTTACTCAGATTACACTCGAACAATGAAGAGTCCTGGGAACTAAATTCATGAAGTAAATCACCAACAAAAAGTAATTTTGCACATTCTTTCCAGCATTTCCACTGCATCTCTAAAGATTAGGCAAATTACATTGATAAAAGATTAAATAATGATGGCTTTGACTGAGATGCAGTTATTTGATGTGTCATTGAACTGTGTACCACAACATTGCACTTGTACATGTTGGAGTATCCTTGACATAACCCACAAGGTGACAAGGAGATTTAATGTCTGATAATAACAACATGTTAGATCACTTTCAAATTCCAAGAAGTAAAACACGAGTTTGAAAATGCAGTGGAACAAGTTTCGAAGAGTGAATTGATCTATAAATCAAATGCGTATAAGGGAACCAGTGTGCTGTTAAAATCATTGAAAACCATCAACAATTTCACAATAAAAACTTACAGAACAGAAAAAGATTCCAAACAAACTACTAACGATTATTTAAATTAAACTGTTACATTGTGCTTTACATGAAGAAGAAAAGGTAAAAAGGAGATGGGAGACAATAGTGTACAACTGAAAGATTAGAAATGGGTGGGAAAAGAATGTAAATGGGAGAAGAACTTTGTTAAAGAGTCAAAAGCTGTAGAAAGTGCACAGACTTAAAATGTATGTAACCAAGGAAATGTTGCATATGATACTGACACTTTTAAAAAGCCCCAAGGAAATATTAGCCAAACCCTTCATTCAGGTTATTACTGGTTCTCAAGGTAGGTTCCCAAGCTCCTTGAAGCTATCTTTGGTGGTGACACCCTTATTAAAATACGTCCGGTGACACTTGTAATGCCAACGCTTACAGCTCTGTTAGGATTCATGTAAATGATCATGTAGTTGTTTATTAATATGAAGAAAGAATCTGAAGTAGAATTTAAATTGTTCATAAAAGAGCACTGAGTAGAATTTCTTTGGTGTTGTTCACCACATTGAAGTTACATATAAAACATTCAACAGCAACACCTCTTCCCAGAAACAATCACACTGGACAAACCAAACCAAATTATGCTGTCAAGAATTTTTATAGGTCTATACCTACAGTAGAAGGTAGTTTCAACAAACAAATTATATAATATTTGGAATAATTTTAAAAAATAATATTATAATATTATAATAATATGAAAACATAATAATTTGCCAGTACATCTTGAATTGATGTAGCATGTGCCTAACGCCCCAGACTTTGTGTTTTAAGCACATGAACAGGCATTTCATGCATTTGCCATTCTTTCATATGCTAATATAAATACAAATGTAATCTGTGGTAGAACACATATTTAAGTGAAAGCAGCAGAGCCACAATTTAGAAAAGGTACTGCATTAAACATTTTACTTGAGCAAAAGTACATAATCCAGCATGTTACAGAATACTCCATTACTGACTCGGTAGCAATTTTGTATTTATCAGCTACTAACAGGATCAAATGATAATGATGTAAACATACTTTGAACTGAGTTCTTTTGTTTGTTTTTTTTGTTTGAATTATTTTTTTGGTTTTAATTTTCACCCAACAGAAATTTTAATGGTCACTGATTTAATGACTGTGCCCTAGTAACTTTGCTTGCTCTAACAGTTCTGGCGTGGCTGCAGTTTTAGAGTTGGGTGTGTCAGGTACGTGACAGTTCTAAGCATTTGGAAGGTGGTGCCATGGTGGAATGCTGACAGGTGAATTCACTGTTGATTGGCAGGTTGGATCTCTCTTCATTTACTCTGCTACAAACACTGAAGGGCACTGATCTTTTATTTTTCATGCACTGGTGTCACGGAATTACCTTCACGTGTTGTGTTACTGTTGTCTTAAAAAAGAAAATGCAGAAATTTCTATTTCAGAGTCATGAACATGACTTTGACAGATGCTGTCCGCACTGTAGTCTGGGGTTCAGTGATATTCTCTGTAGATACTTATGTAGTTTTTATGTGGGACTTCTCTGAGTGGCTGTGGAGGCAGGAATACGTGATTATCTGAGTTACATTCCAATACATGAGTCCCCAAAGGGCAGAGAGGGCAAGATAAGGGACAGTCAGTTCAGTTTATTACTTACCTTTCACTTAACAGCTTATTTTTAACTAGAGAATTATTTCCTTAAGAGAAAATGTGCATGCATATTTCTGGATGACATTTTAATCGTGTAAAAAAAAAACACTAAACCTAATGTGCTGGTTGAGTTATGGACTGGGTTTGAATAATACGTTTTGGTATATAACTATTATCTGTGCGTGTCATCTAAACGATCTCATTCACAGATGATTGTTTTAACCTAGATTCAAAAGCCTAATCAGGGACAGGGGCTGCAAATGAGCTTTAGCTAGATGCCCTGTATACATGACATCTGTTGTACTGTAAGATCCCTGTGAAACAAACAAACAAACAAATAAAGCATTTTAAAATTTGAAAGAGTTTGTAGTGTAGAAACTGTGTGTTTGTACAGCCTTAATAGGTTATAATGTATTAACTAACTAATAATAACACTGACCAGTGCTCAGTAAATACTGAGCATTTTGGAACATTATTGGAGTTTGTACTGTGTTCAGGTTACAGTTATAAAAATAATAGGAGCGAATGGTTCTCCATACACTTTCATACAATATATTGCTCAGAAAAACTCACAATATCATTATAATAAAAATCATATGCACTAAATAGGCTACTTGAGAACTTGCTGACCCTGTTATCTTCATTAGCTAGTCAGCCTAATTTGAAATTGGGCCTCGACCTTACACGTTCATGAATAAACATGGCTTAAATTTTAAAGACTAAAATATTTTGGCTTATTTAGAAAATCAGCAAGTTGCGCCTTTAATATGCACGTACTGCAAAGCAACACAAAGCTGGACAAACTGTAATTCCCTTACGCAGGCCTAAAGACCAGCTGTAAGATTTGCCTTTGACAGTGTGCAGTGAATAAATGATTAAAGTAAATTAAAAAGTAAATCAACACAAAAACTATGCATGATGATTCAGGTGTGATATTGAGCCATGCTTTGTACATATCAAAAGCTTTCTTATTTTTCTTTGCTTTTATTTTACTTCATATTTTGACCAGGCTCTGTTCATTTCAAGTACACTAAGATGAGCAAATGTTCAAGGGGCCAAACTTCTTAATGTAAAGGCTGTGAAGGATGGCTTGGAAAGGAAAGGAGAGGAGACTTCAGCTCTGTTTCACATATTCCAGTCTCCTTGCCCGGCAGCTAGAGCTGTGTAAATGCCAGTATGTGTAGAATTTGAAAATTGCAGACGTCAGAACCAGTGTTAGTATCAGAAAAAACAATACAACGTGACTAAGGTACGACTGCACCTTAACCATTCAGCAGCACAGCAGCAGCTACACTCCTCCTTTAGTGTCTAAATGTTATAAGACGCTGCTGATGTGAACTCAGATAGAATTTAATAGTAAAGTTGAACAGAAGATGGTGGTTTGAGGCCCTACCAATTTCCGTCTTTCACGTTAACTGTGACCACAGTCTGTCCTTAACCAGGCCATCGTTGACTAAACTTAACCAAAGAGGTTGCAGATCAGTAATTGCTCACAACTCATGATACTGGTTGTTATGAAAGGTACAAATGATCCATTTTGGCACTTAGAAATGAAGCATAATCAATTAACTAGTGTACAGTGCAAAAACCATTTCCATTTCCATAAACAATAACAACAGCAATAATAATAGTATTATAATAATGATCAATAATGATCAAGTCTTAGCCCATCATTTCTGTGCATTGTATGCATTTGTGTAATTATAAAACTGAGACTTTACATCGTGGTGATTTCATCCAATTGGAATTTCCACCATCTTACATTCTGAGCATCAAACACGTGATCTGGTTTCAGACTCATTTCTCAGGTTAAGGTGTGATTTTTTTATTTTCCCTTCTGTGCTCCACCCAATGAATACCTGTTTCACCTCTGATCACAAGCCTCACTTTTCTCTGACAGAGCAAAGGAGGCAGACAGGTAAGCTCAACCTGTTGTACATCTTTCTATGGCTTATATTACTCTCTGGCATATTCTATTAATGTTCACCTGTAGCTTAAAATCACTATGCTGAAATGGAACAATCAGTGCAAACTCATGTTTTCTTTTTATTGTTTAGGTAAAAGAAATCATTCTAAACAACTTATAGGAGTGAAAGATCATTTTAATAGTGTAGATTTTGTCATTGACTGTACTTGATGTGTTTTTGTATGAGTGGTGTAATTAGCATAAATTGCTTGATAATACATCAGTAATGTGTGAGCTCACCATTTAACATGTTTTAAATAGAAATAAAAGACAGATTATGCTATTATCCTACCTTCACTTTTTAGTTTTATCTAACTACAATGTAAATATTATAACTAATATATGTAAAATAGCAAATGAAAATAAGACAAATGAGGAGATGCATGCCTTCTTTGCACATTAGGACTTTGTTTAATTAAGTTTAATTAATTATACTGGACTCCAAAAAACAAAAATGCCAAAAGGATGTAAATATTTATAACTGTGATTATTTTCCTTTCTCGTAGTATTCTTCTTCTTCCTTTTCTAAACTGCCAGTTAAATAATCTGAAGATCACGGTAAACAAATGTAAAGGTGAGCCAAACAGCGTTCTCACAATGGGTGGCCCCAGAACTTCGGGGCAAGTTCTTCTACTATCAGTTGTCGGGGTTGGTAAGTGTCCCCCCCCCCCCCCCCCCCCCCCCCCCCCCTCTTTTTTTTTTATTGCACTCTACCAAAATTTAGACGAGTAACACCCACTATTGCACGGGTACACATCATAAATGTTTAAATTAAATATGTGCATTTTTCTTCCATTCCCTCAGTATGTCTATCGACACTGGTCTCTGCAATCGTAAGTCTGTTTTGGTTTTATCACAGCACTAAATGTAATGCTGAGTTTTATATGTTCCACTTGTACAAAATCATTAATAAATGTGCTTTGCTAATATTTTGTGTTTCAGTCAAATACAACATCAGGTAAGGAGAAACCCGTCTTTACTCAGCTTAATCAATTTTTAATTATTAATTATAATTATGTAATTTGAGTGCAGTCAAACTGTGTAACCACTTATAATTTGATATTTGTAGGACCAGGGTCACTGACATCTGAAAACAGGTTAGTATACAAATTTCTCACACAACTATTTGTTATTCAGTTTTTAATCGGGCACATTCACACATCAATGTCCAGAAGGATTATAATTTCAATTGTTATTTACTGTTATGTTCAAGGATTAATTTTTCTTTCATTCTATTTTGTTCTAAAAGCCAAACCAGTCCAAGCAATGGATACCAGGAAACTTGCCAAGCCGTAAAGCTACAAGATGCCAGTCAGAGAGTAAGTCTTTTACATTAGTAACAAATTCCCAACAAGACAACATTTTATTTATTAGTCCAGGTGGGGAAAATTTGGGTAATAATAGCGCCCCATAAAGCCAATAATCTGTTTACCTTTTCAAAGTCACCATGGAGCAGTGTTGACAAATGACACCCCCTTGTGTTCAGTAGCCATAATAAACACATGCCAGTTACATTTATATATTCCCTCTATGTTGTCTCTAGATATCTGCAGCAGTGGACACCCTGGCAGGGGAGCTATCCTGTAAAAGGGGGGAAAATGGAAGCTTACCAGAAGACAAGTCCAAGGAGTTGGAACAAAACCTCAGACAGATTGTGGAATTGACCGTAAAAGTCTTCTTTGACCTGGTAAAAAAAAAAAGAAATGATAAGAAGAATTACATTTTTCACACGTTTTTGTGTTACATGTATTTTGTTATTTTTCTTTTGGAATTCAATATACAGATATCACTTTATTGATTAAGCCCTAGAATCACAGTGCTACACTAAAATATCTATCAATCAGTTTGGGTATGATTGCAGGTTCCACTCCAATGTTTTCATCTTTGGCAGTTCAACTATTGTTGAAACCTTTTTTAGTTGAAAAATTAAAAGAATTAGATTTTCCAGTAGCTTTTAACGACATTCAAAGTTTGATGATTTGGCAATTATACATAATGCAGGTTTTATCAATGGTTGATTGGAACTTTGTTGTTTTATAACAGGGAACCAATGAGTCTGGAGTCAGTGTTCTGGACATATTTGGCATCCTTGACAGTCTAAGTCTGGGTAACCACAGTGACACAACATTCATCAGACGGTGGTTCTCACTGAAGATGGCCCCTCT
Source organism: Toxotes jaculatrix (assembly GCF_017976425.1). Taxonomy (NCBI): domain Eukaryota; kingdom Metazoa; phylum Chordata; class Actinopteri; family Toxotidae; genus Toxotes; species Toxotes jaculatrix. Next base: position 17,468,716 of record NC_054410.1, on the reverse strand, counting down.
TTTGCCTTATGTGGATGAAAACTTCCTGATCCGGCTGAGCAGTCAGAACTTCAGCTGCAATTCTTTCCAAGAATTGTAAGTGAATCTGATTCCATTTTAGATCAAGTCCAGTCTAATGTAGCTAAAATAATACACAGACTCTAAATACATAAGCACATTCATTCACATGGGGCCCTTTTTTGTCAGTCCTGGTTCTGCTACAACTAAACTGAAAATTGGCACATGCATTTAACTGTAACAGGCGCTAATGGTGTAATGATGTGATCAGAGCCACTGTGACAGCAGAGAAATCACTGGCTGCAGTCTCACAGTTCTACGCACAAAACTGATGTTGCATATTGCATGACTATAGTAATTTTGGAGAAACACGCTGTCAGTTTCTGATAACATGGTTCTTCCTGTTATTGTTAACATCATCCCTTAAAAGCACAGGCAAAAAAGAGAGAGTGGCATCCTGCGAGCCTTAGTTTATCTGGATCTTACTCTTGTTGTTTTAACTTTATTTTGAAATCACTGTTGCAAGAAAAACATGTTTCAGATGTGTAAGATCCATCAGTAAAGTAGATGACATCTACAGTTATTGCACACCTTGTACAGGAGCAGATTAGCCTCCCCATGTGGTCACAAATTTTGTCATGGACAGCAGTGACCTGGCACAGCACATACACACTGAAAAAAGTCAGAACAAAACCACAAAAATCTCATAAAGTCACTGTGCAGAATCTGTGCAGTTACACAACAAGAGTACATGGTTGAAAAAAAAAAATTCTTGCATGCATGCATTTGTTCCTCTCTGATCACTCACAATCTACATTGTTGTTGTGAGAAAGAAATAATGATGAAAATGTATTTTCAAGGATTGGGGCTATGGGCGATGAACTGGAGACTTCTGCTCTTGTGAGGATGAAGAGTAAACTGATCTACACACACTTCATTCAAGTCTACCTATCAAGAGTGGACTTACCAGGTACAAATAGGAGGATATGCTCTGAATGTATCAGAGAAGATGAATTGTCACATAAAATGAAGAAGGAGCTAAGCCTTTTTAAAGTTTTGAATCTTTTAAATTTACAGAACCTGGATGCAGTAAATATGTGAATGGCAGTAAAGAATGGCTGCAGAGATACCTTGGAAAGTTTTCAATTTTTGCAAGGCTTGAGGATCTTAAAAAAATAAACTCCAATTTCTCTGCAGTGAGTGATATATAATTATAACAGAAGCAACCAAACATTGATCTATCTTCTGTATGCAGTCAGTAAAGATGAAATTACATTCTCGTTATTACAGAAAGAAGTTTTAGGGCAGCTCTCACCAAACCAGAAGGCTGAGCTGATCCTGGATCCAGACAGCGGCGCTTTGGAAAATGAGACCATCGTAAGGGAGGTGCTCACAAGCTTGACACAGTCCCCTGATGATGAGCAGCTCAATCAGTTTTTTCAGACTTTTACAGACATCAACAAGCAGGTGAATGGCTAACGTCAAGATTGTCATATTTTCCCATAATGTTGCCTGACAAACAGGTCACGTAAAACTTGTCCTAGGCTCAGGCAATGTTTGCAGAGAAACTAATGTTAAAGGGCTGAGATTTGACTCAAAATGGTGCATTTGTGATATGCTTGGTGAATGACTTTCTGCTGATGATGCCCTGATCATGTCCCTCCTGCACTGAAGTACAAAGATGTGTGACCATGCTTGCTCTCATTTCTAGCAGGAGTTGACAGAGGTAGAAAAAAGAAAAGAGTCTTCTTGAACTGAAACGTTAATCCTGTCATTTCCAGAGAAACATCACCTTCATCACAAATGTGGCCGTAAGAGACACCATCTTGAACCTGACCTTGACAGCCCTTGCTCCTGAATTTGAAGACTTTGAGCCTGAAGACTTCAAGCTGTGGTTCCAGGTCTATTTGGTCACTGTGATGGCCAGCCTCCATCCTGGCAGCTTGGTGGTGATCCCCACTAACATCAGCTGTGCATCCTACGCAGCTATGTAAGAGATATTTCTGAGGTCCAAAGTCAGACATTTTGGATTTGCATGAGGCCAAAGTGTGGCTCCAGACAAGTCACAACAATTTGTCTTTTCTTCTTTTAGCCTCACTGGTCTTCAGCAAAGTGTGAAATCCCTCCCAATGGACCTTTCACAGGGCGTGAGATCAAGCACAGAGTCACTCAAGGAGACATTCACACGTACGTTGACGTACTTTTTCAGAAAAGCAGATGACCACTGCTGCGATGATAGCTGTATTGATGCCATGCCTTCTTTTCATTTTTCTCTCAAACAGGTTGCTCAGTTGCAGATTCCTTCACGGTAAGTTCATTTCTATGGGAGTACGACATGGATTAAAAGATAATATATTGATGAAAATTTCCCACACACAAGTTTGGCACATTAACTTCATTTAGGGGGCCACATTAAAGTACTTGAACTTTAAGTTGCTTATGCCACCAGACTAACTGTAATGCTCTTCTTGTCTCCAGTGCGAGGACACCCCAGTTGATGGTAAGTTTGTGAAACGGCAGACATTTCAAGTGTGATGACAAAAGCGCATTGGGAAGGTACAATGTCTGATACTGGAATATTATCTTTTCACAGAGGGCCTCATCTGTGGTGCAGTCAACAGGTAGGTGAATTACAGCTTTGTCCCGTGCTGAGTTTGCATAGGTAAAGTTCTTTAACACAGCCTACCTGAGGTGACAATGATTTTCTTCTTCTTGTTTTTCCCAGATCATCACTCCAACAAGCCCTTTCTACTGGCAATTCCTCTACAGTTCTGTGCAATTTCACCATCACTGCACATGCCTGTTCCTCGGTAAGATTGCTTTTGGAATAGCTGTGAATCCCAGTCAGAGATTTGGCTTTTGCTACGTTACCGCCCTCAGACACATTTCTTCAAGTTCTGAGAATAGTTGTCTTATTTGCTGTGTGCTTTTTTCCAAGGCTACACATCTCACACCCAGCAACTTGGTGACACTGATGAAATGCTCACTGGAAAGCCAAAGCACATACCCGGTAGAGGTCTGGAAGCTTCTCTTCCAAAAAGCTTCCACTGCACTAGACCAGGCTCTTGACTCATTTGCCACCATGGTAAATCCAGTCCCACATTTTCATCAAATCTGTGCTTCACTGTGTGAATTCTGTGTAAAAAGCAAAGTGACTTTTCCCTCCCTAGGCCCCCAACAACAGCAAGCCATCCTTGTCGCCTGCTCTTGATGCTCTTGGAGAGGTGAGAATTGCCAGCTTCAGCCAGGCAGAACTGCAGAGCCAAGAGTTTGTCCGCAGCTGGTTCCAGAGCAAGATTCGTCCATTTTTGGCCTCTGCATCCCCCAACTTCCTATTCTGCCTGAGCTCCAAGAACTTCAGCTGCTTTACATACCAGACTGTGTAAGCAATTATTTGATATCTTGCTCCACTGTCAACTAGATTGTAAAGGCACCTGCAGTTTTCTACTTGTTTAGATGTTAAAAGCGCCCTCTCATATTTTAGCATCCAGGTATTCGGCAGCCAAAGGCCGTACATGGACAGAGAAAGACAGCAAGCAGTCTTCACTCATTTCATCCAACCATTCCTTTCAAGAAATGACTCGTCAGGTAAAGGCAGGTGCTCAGGCTCAATTTGGTAAAGCCTTGGCCACATGCAGTGGTAGTGCCCTACCATTGTCTTTGTTTCTGTCCTCTTTGCAGATCCTGGCTGTGTCTCCTCTGTCAGAGGTAGTAAAGAGTGGCTACAGACCAACCTTGGCGACTTCTCTGCTTTTGCAACCCTGCAGGATTTGCAAGCCCTCAATCCCAACTTCTCCAGTGTGAGTGGCGATTGCAGTTGTAGTATTCTTCCCCTCCCAAACTGAAAGGTCTTGGCTATGGTTTTGCAAGTACTGCTGTTTGATTGCATATTGCTCTCCTTCTGTAGGCCGACACGTTGTCAGTGCTCACTCCTGCTCAGGTGGCACAGCTGACACTGAGCTCAGTGGACTCCAATGACACAGACCAAATCGACCGTGTGTTTGAGCGACTTGAGGAGGGCAATGCTCTGGAAAATGTGGATGAATTCCTGACACAGCTGACAGCAGATGGAAAGGTAGGCTACTCTTGGCACTGGGGGAAGAAGGACGATCCTGGGCTTTGAAGCGAGCATAGGCAGTACTGAGATGCATATCTAAACCTCTGCAGAAGTTGTAACGGGACTCGTTCATATGAAGAAATATTTCATTACATCCCTTCTAGTATCCTGTGTGGTGTACTTGCAGCAGCTAAACTGTGTGGTGCTGAAATCCTCTCATGTCGTAACTTGACAGGACCCTGATTTCCAACCTGTTGTGAGAGACCGTGTAATGAATAAGACCTTCACCATCATCAGTCCCCACTTCCCACGCTTCAACACAGCGGACTGGTTTGCTTGGTTCCATATCAAACTGGTTCCTTTCCTGCCAAGTTTCACTGCAGTGATGCTCAAGAATGCAACCTCAGACATAAACTGCACAGACTACCGTGTTGTGTGAGTAGCATTGCGCAAACAAGCCAGATTGCATTGCACCAAAGTAGCAAAATACTCACGAGGGACAGCATAAGAATCTTTCTTTTTTTCCTTTACAGTGTGAGCGGGCTGGCCAAAGTGTTCCCTGCAATACCGCTGCGCAGACAACAAGAAATCACACCTGTTCTGCTGGGCTACCTGAGAAAATCTGCCAGTGTCATCAATGAGCCAGGTAGGGCTGTCGCAGTAAACTGCGCCATGTGATTGCTTGTGTGGGCCTGTCCGTTGGCTTGAAATTGTGAATTCAAAAGAAAAAGAAAAGCACTGAAATGGCAATGAGAAGAAAACTGGCACTTGACTTGTCTCGTGTATCAATAAAAATGATTGCTTGCTAAATGGCACGCATACTAACGCCCATCTGCGGGCTCTTCAGTTTGCAGGCAGGGAATTCAGAGTGATGCCCAATGGCTTGAGACAAACTTGGGTCCATTTTCCACCTATGCAACATACTCTGACCTCAAAGTCTTCAACCTGTCTGGGGTAAGTGGTACACCTCACTAGCAGTCTTCCCTGAAAACAGCAGCACAATATTTGGAACTTAACAAGTCAGCACACAGGGATGCTTTTGCCATGTCAAAAAGGAAAGCAATTTCTACATCCCCCGTGTCATCAGGTGGCAGTTGTGGGCTCCCTCTCACCAAACCAGAAGGCTGAGCTGATCCTGGATCCAGACAGCGGCGCTTTGGAAAATGAGACCATCGTAAGGGAGGTGCTCACAAGCTTGACACAGTCCCCTGATGATGAGCAGCTCAATCAGTTTTTCCAGACTTTTACAGACATCAACAAGCAGGTGAATGGCTAACGTCAAGATTGTCATATTTTTCCATAATGTCGCCTGACAAACAGGCCACGTAAAACCTGTCCAAGGCTCAGGCAATGTTTGCAGAGAAACTAATGTTAAAGGGCTGAGATTTGGCTCAAAATGGTGCATTTGTGATATGCTTGGTGAATGACTTTCTGCTGATGATGCCCTGATCATGTCCCTCCTGCACTGAAGTACAAAGATGTGTGACCATGCTTGCTCTCATTTCTAGCAGGAGTTGACAGAGGTAGAAAAAAAAAAAGTCTTCTTGAACTGAAACGTTAATCCTGTCATTTCCAGAGAAACATCACCTTCATCACAAATGTGGCCGTAAGAGACACCATCTTGAACCTGACCTTGACAGCCCTTGCTCCTGAATTTGAAGACTTTGAGCCTGAAGACTTCAAGCTGTGGTTCCAGGTCTATTTGGTCACTGTGATGGCCAGCCTCCATCCTGGCAGCTTGGTGGTGATCCCCAGTAACATCAGCTGTGCATCCTACGCAGCTATGTAAGAGATATTTCTGAGGTCCAAAGTCAGACACCTTGGATTTGCATGAGGCCAAAGTGTGGCTCCAGACAAGTCACAACAATTTGTCTTTTCTTCTTTTAGCCTCACTGGTCTTCAGCAAAGTGTGAAATCCCTCCCAATGGACCTTTCACAGGGCGTGAGATCAAGCACAGAGTCACTCAAGGAGACATTCACACGTATGTTGACGTACTTTTTCAGAAAAGCAGATGACCACTGCTGCGATGATAGCTGTATTGATGCCATGCCTTCTTTTCATTTTTCTCTCAAACAGGTTGCTCAGTTGCAGATTCCTTCACGGTAAGTTCATTTCGATGGGAGTACGACATGGATTAAAAGATAATATATTGATGAAAATTTCCCACACACAAGTTTGGCACATTAACTTCATTTAAGGGGCCACATTAAAGTACTTGAACTTTAAGTTGCTTATGCCACCAGACTAACTGTAATGCTCTTCTTGTCTCCAGTGCGAGGACACCCCAGTTGATGGTAAGTTTGTGAAACAGCAGACATTTCAAGTGTGATGACAAAAGCGCATTGGGAAGGTACAATGTCTGATACTGGAATATTATCTTTTCACAGAGGGCCTCATCTGTGGTGCAGTCAACAGGTAGGTGAATTACAGCTTTGTCTGGTGCTGAGTTTGCATAGGTAAAGTTCTTTAACACAGCCTACCTGAGGTGACAATGATTTTCTTCTTCTTGTTTTTCCCAGATCATCACTCCAACAAGCCCTTTCTACTGGCAATTCCTCTACAGTTCTGTGCAATTGTACCATCACTGCACATGCCTGTTCCTCGGTAAGATTGCTTTTGGAATAGCTGTGAATCCCAGCCAGAGATTTGGCTTTTGCTACGTTGCCACCCTCAGACGCATTTCTGCAAGTTCTGAGAATAGTTGTCTTATTTGCTGTGTGCTTTTTTCCAAGGCTACACATCTCACACCCAGCAACTTGGTGACACTAATGAAATGCTCACTGGAAAGCCAAAGCACATACCCGGTAGAGGTCTGGAAGCTTCTCTTCCAAAAAGCTTCCACTGCACTAGACCAGGCTCTTGACTCATTTGCCACCATGGTAAATCCAATCCCACAGTTTCATCAAATCTGTGCTTCACTGTGTGAATTCTGTGTAAAAAGCAAAGTGACTTTTCCCTCCCTAGGCCCCCAACAACAGCAAGCCATCCTTGTCGCCTGCTCTTGATGCTCTTGGAGAGGTGAGAATTGCCAGCTTCAGCCAGGCAGAACTGCAGAGCCAAGAGTTTGTCCGCAGCTGGTTCCAGAGCAAGATTCGTCCATTTTTGGCCTCTGCATCCCCCAACTTCCTATTCTGCCTGAGCTCCAAGAACTTCAGCTGCTTTACATACCAGACTGTGTAAGCAATTATTTGATATCTTGCTCCACTGTCAACTAGATTGTAAAGGCACCTGCAGTTTTCTACTTGTTTAGATGTTAAAAGCGCCCTCTCATATTTTAGCATCCAGGTATTCGGCAGCCAAAGGCCGTACATGGACAGAGAAAGACAGCAAGCAGTCTTCACTCATTTCATCCAACCATTCCTTTCAAGAAATGACTCGTCAGGTAAAGGCAGGTGCTCAGGCTCAATTTGGTAAAGCCTTGGCCACATGCAGTGGTAGTGCCCTACCATTGTCTTTGTTTCTGTCCTCTTTGCAGATCCTGGCTGTGTCTCCTCTGTCAGAGGTAGTAAAGAGTGGCTACAGACCAACCTTGGCGACTTCTCTGCTTTTGCAACCCTGCAGGATTTGCAAGCCCTCAATCCCAACTTCTCCAGTGTGAGTGGCGATTGCAGTTGTAGTATTCTTCCCCTCCCAAACTGAAAGGTCTTGGCTATGGTTTTGCAAGTACTGCTGTTTGATTGCATATTGCTCTCCTTCTGTAGGCCAACACGTTGTCAGTGCTCACTCCTGCTCAGCTGGCACAGCTGACACTGAGCTCAGTGGACTCCAATGACACAGACCAAATCGAGCGTGTGTTTGAGCGACTGGAGGAGGGCAATGCTCTGGAAAATGTGGATGAATTCCTGACACAGCTGACAGCAAATGGAAAGGTAGGCTACTCTTGGCACTGGGGGAAGAAGGACAATCCTGGGCTTTGAAGCGAGCATAGGCAGTACTGAGATGCAGCAGCTAAACTGTGTGGTGCTGAAATCCTCTCATGTCGTAACTTGACAGGACCCTGATTTCCAACCTGTTGTGAGAGACCGTGTAATGAATAAGACCTTCACCATCATCAGTCCCCACTTCCCACGCTTCAACACAGCGGACTGGTTTGCTTGGTTCCATATCAAACTGGTTCCTTTCCTGCCAAGTTTCACTGCAGTGATGCTCAAGAATGCAACCTCAGACATAAACTGCACAGACTACCGTGTTGTGTGAGTAGCATTGAGCAAACAAGCCAGATTGCATTGCACCAAAGTAGCAAAATACTCACGAGGGACAGCATAAGAATCTTTCTTTTTTTCCTTTACAGTGTGAGCGGGCTGGCCAAAGTGTTCCCTGCAATACCGCTGCGCAGACAACAAGAAATCACACCTGTTCTGCTGGGCTACCTGAGAAAATCTGCCAGTGTCATCAATGAGCCAGGTAGGGCTGTCGCAGTAAACTGCGCCATGTGATTGCTTGTGTGGGCCTGTCCGTTGGCTTGAAATTGTGAATTCAAAAGAAAAAAAAAGAAAAGCACTGAAATGGCAATGAGAAGAAAACTGGCACTTGACTTGTCTCGTGTATCAATAAAAATGATTGCTTGCTAAATGGCACGCATACTAACGCCCATCTGCGGGCTCTTCAGTTTGCAGGCAGGGAATTCAGAGTGATGCCCAATGGCTTGAGGCAAACTTGGGTCCATTTTCCACCTATGCATCATACTCTGACCTCAAAGTCTTCAACCTGTCTGGGGTAAGTGGTACACCTCACTAGCAGTCTTCCCTGAAAACAGCAGCACAATATTTGGAACTTAACAAGTCAGCACACAGGGATGCTTTTGCTATGTCAAAAAGGAAAGCAATTTCTACATCCCCCGTGTCATCAGGTGGCAGTTGTGGGCTCCCTCTCACCAAACCAGAAGGCTGAGCTGATCCTGGATCCAGACAGCGGCGCTTTGGAAAATGAGACCATCGTAAGGGAGGTGCTCACAAGCTTGACACAGTCCCCTGATGATGAGCAGCTCAATCAGTTTTTCCAGACTTTTACAGACATCAACAAGCAGGTGAATGGCTAACGTCAAGATTGTCATATTTTCCCATAAAGTTGCCTGACAAACAGGTCATGTAAAACTTGTCCTAGGCTCAGGCAATGTTTGCAGAGAAACTAATGTTAAAGGGCTGAGATTTGGCTCAAAATGGTGCATTTGTGATATGCTTGGTGAATGACTTTCTGCTGATGATGCCCTGATCATGTCCCTCCTGCACTGAAGTACAAAGATGTGTGACCATGCTTGCTCTCATTTCTAGCAGGAGTTGACAGAGGTAGAAAAAAGAAAAGAGTCTTCTTGAACTGAAACGTTAATCCTGTCATTTCCAGAGAAACATCACCTTCATCACAAATGTGGCCGTAAGAGACACCATCTTGAACCTGACCTTGACAGCCCTTGCTCCTGAATTTGAAGACTTTGAGCCTGAAGACTTCAAGCTGTGGTTCCAGGTCTATTTGGTCACTGTGATGGCCAGCCTCCATCCTGGCAGCTTGGTGGTGATCCCCAGTAACATCAGCTGTGCATCCTACGCAGCTATGTAAGAGATATTTCTGAAGTCCAAAGTCAGACATTTTGGATTTGCATGAGGCCAAAGTGTGGCTCCAGACAAGTCACAACAATTTGTCTTTTCTTCTTTTAGCCTCACTGGTCTTCAGCAAAGTGTGAAATCCCTCCCAATGGACCTTTCACAGGGCGTGAGATCAAGCACAGAGTCACTCAAGGAGACATTCACACGTACGTTGACGTACTTTTTCAGAAAAGCAGATGACCACTGCTGCGATGATAGCTGTATTGATGCCATGCCTTCTTTTCATTTTTCTCACAAACAGGTTGCTCAGTTGCAGATTCCTTCACGGTAAGTTCATTTCTTTTTCTAATATTTGATGAAAATTTCCCACACACAAGTTTGGCACATTAACTTAATTTAGGGGGCCACATTAAAGTACTTGAACTTTAAGTTGCTTATGCCACCAGACTAACTGTAATGCTCTTCTTGTCTCCAGTGCAAGGACACCCCAGTTGATGGTAAGTTTGTGAAACAGCAGACATTTCAAGTGTGATGACAAAAGCGCATTGGGAAGGTACAATGTCTGATACTGGAATATTATCTTTTCACAGAGGGCCTCATCTGTGGTGCAGTCAACAGGTAGGTGAATTACAGCTTTGTCTGGTGCTGAGTTTGCATAGGTAAAGTTCTTTAACACAGCCTACCTGAGGTGACAATGATTTTCTTCTTCTTGTTTTTCCCAGATCATCACTCCAACAAGCCCTTTCTACTGGCAATTCCTCTACAGTCCTGTGCAATTTTACCATCACTGCACATGCCTGTTCCTCGGTAAGATTGCTTTTGGAATAGCTGTGAATCCCCGCCAGAGATTTGGCTTTTGCTACGTTTCCACCCTCAGACGCACTTCTGCAAGTTCTGAGAATAGTTGTCTTATTTGCTGTGTGCTTTTTTCCAAGGCTACACATCTCACACCCAGCAACTTGGTGACACTGATGAAATGCTCACTGGAAAGCCAAAGCACATACCCGGTAGAGGTCTGGAAGCTTCTCTTCCAAAAAGCTTCCACTGCACTAGACCAGGCTCTTGACTCATTTGCCACCATGGTAAATCCAATCCCACATTTTCATCAAATCTGTGATTCACTGTGTGAATTCTGTGTAAAAAGCAAAGTGACTTTTCCCTCCCTAGGCCCCCAACAACAGCAAGCCATCCTTGTCGCCTGCTCTTGATGCTCTTGGAGAGGTGAGAATTGCCAGCTTCAGCCAGGCAGAACTGCAGAGCCAAGAGTTTGTCCGCAGCTGGTTCCAGAGCAAGATTCGTCCATTTTTGGCCTCTGCATCCCCCAACTTCCTATTCTGCCTGAGCTCCAAGAACTTCAGCTGCTTTACATACCAGACTGTGTAAGCAATTATTTGATATCTTGCTCCACTGTCAACTAGATTGTAAAGGCACCTGCGGTTTTCTACTTGTTTAGATGTTAAAAGCGCCCTCTCATATTTTAGCATCCAGGTATTCGGTAGCCAAAGGCCGTATATGGACAGAGAAAGACAGCAAGCAGTCTTCACTCATTTCATCCAACCATTCCTTTCAAGAAATGACTCATCAGGTAAAGGCAGGTGCTCAGGCTCAATTTGGTAAAGCCTTGGCCACATGCAGTGGTAGTGCCCTACCATTGTCTTTGTTTCTGTCCTCTTTGCAGATCCTGGCTGTGTCTCGTCTGTCAGAGGTAGTAAAGAGTGGCTACAGACCAACCTTGGCGGCTTCTCTGCTTTTGCAACCCTGCAGGATTTGCAAGCCCTCAATCCCAACTTCTCCAGTGTGAGTGGCGATTGCAGTTGTAGTATTCTTCCCCTCCCAAACTGAAAGGTCTTGGCTATGGTTTTGCAAGTACTGCTGTTTGATTGCATATTGCTCTCCTTCTGTAGGCCGACACGTTGTCAGTGCTCACTCCTGCTCAGCTGGCACAGCTGACACTGAGCTCAGTGGACTCCAATGACACAGACCAAATCGACCGTGTGTTTGAGCGACTGGAGGAGGGCAATGCTCTGGAAAATGTGGATGAATTCCTGACACAGCTGACAGCAGATGGAAAGGTAGGCTACTCTTGGCACTGGGGGAAGAAGGACGATCCTGGGCTTTGAAGCGAGCATAGGCAGTACTGAGATGCATATCTAAACCTCTGCAGAAGTTGTAACGGGACTCGTTCATATGAAGAAATATTTCATTACATCCCTTCTAGTATCCTGTGTGGTGTACTTGCAGCAGCTAAACTGTGTGGTGCTGAAATCCTCTCATGTCGTAACTTGACAGGACCCTGATTTCCAACCTGTTGTGAGAGACCGTGTAATGAATAAGACCTTCACCATCATCAGTCCCCACTTCCCACGCTTCAACACAGCGGACTGGTTTGCTTGGTTCCATATCAAACTGGTTCCTTTCCTGCCAAGTTTCACTGCAGTGATGCTCAAGAATGCAACCTCAGACATAAACTGCACAGACTACCGTGTTGTGTGAGTAGCATTGCGCAAACAAGCCAGATTGCATTGCACCAAAGTAGCAAAATACTCACGAGGGACAGCATAAGAATCTTTCTTTTTTTCCTTTACAGTGTGAGCGGGCTGGCCAAAGTGTTCCCTGCAATACCGCTGCGCAGACAACAAGAAATCACACCTGTTCTGCTGGGCTACCTGAGAAAATCTGCCAGTGTCATCAATGAGCCAGGTAGGGCTGTCGCAGTAAACTGCGCCATGTGATTGCTTGTGTGGGCCTGTCCGTTGGCTTGAAATTGTGAATTCAAAAGAAAAAGAAAAGCACTGAAATGGCAATGAGAAGAAAACTGGCACTTGACTTGTCTCGTGTATCAATAAAAATGATTGCTTGCTAAATGGCACGCATACTAACGCCCATCTGCGGGCTCTTCAGTTTGCAGGCAGGGAATTCAGAGTGATGCCCAATGGCTTGAGACAAACTTGGGTCCATTTTCCACCTATGCAACATACTCTGACCTCAAAGTCTTCAACCTGTCTGGGGTAAGTGGTACACCTCACTAGCAGTCTTCCCTGAAAACAGCAGCACAATATTTGGAACTTAACAAGTCAGCACACAGGGATGCTTTTGCCATGTCAAAAAGGAAAGCAATTTCTACATCCCCCGTGTCATCAGGTGGCAGTTGTGGGCTCCCTCTCACCAAACCAGAAGGCTGAGCTGATCCTGGATCCAGACAGCGGCGCTTTGGAAAATGAGACCATCGTAAGGGAGGTGCTCACAAGCTTGACACAGTCCCCTGATGATGAGCAGCTCAATCAGTTTTTCCAGACTTTTACAGACATCAACAAGCAGGTGAATGGCTAACGTCAAGATTGTCATATTTTTCCATAATGTCGCCTGACAAACAGGCCACGTAAAACCTGTCCAAGGCTCAGGCAATGTTTGCAGAGAAACTAATGTTAAAGGGCTGAGATTTGGCTCAAAATGGTGCATTTGTGATATGCTTGGTGAATGACTTTCTGCTGATGATGCCCTGATCATGTCCCTCCTGCACTGAAGTACAAAGATGTGTGACCATGCTTGCTCTCATTTCTAGCAGGAGTTGACAGAGGTAGAAAAAAAAAAAGTCTTCTTGAACTGAAACGTTAATCCTGTCATTTCCAGAGAAACATCACCTTCATCACAAATGTGGCCGTAAGAGACACCATCTTGAACCTGACCTTGACAGCCCTTGCTCCTGAATTTGAAGACTTTGAGCCTGAAGACTTCAAGCTGTGGTTCCAGGTCTATTTGGTCACTGTGATGGCCAGCCTCCATCCTGGCAGCTTGGTGGTGATCCCCAGTAACATCAGCTGTGCATCCTACGCAGCTATGTAAGAGATATTTCTGAGGTCCAAAGTCAGACACCTTGGATTTGCATGAGGCCAAAGTGTGGCTCCAGACAAGTCACAACAATTTGTCTTTTCTTCTTTTAGCCTCACTGGTCTTCAGCAAAGTGTGAAATCCCTCCCAATGGACCTTTCACAGGGCGTGAGATCAAGCACAGAGTCACTCAAGGAGACATTCACACGTATGTTGACGTACTTTTTCAGAAAAGCAGATGACCACTGCTGCGATGATAGCTGTATTGATGCCATGCCTTCTTTTCATTTTTCTCTCAAACAGGTTGCTCAGTTGCAGATTCCTTCACGGTAAGTTCATTTCGATGGGAGTACGACATGGATTAAAAGATAATATATTGATGAAAATTTCCCACACACAAGTTTGGCACATTAACTTCATTTAAGGGGCCACATTAAAGTACTTGAACTTTAAGTTGCTTATGCCACCAGACTAACTGTAATGCTCTTCTTGTCTCCAGTGCGAGGACACCCCAGTTGATGGTAAGTTTGTGAAACAGCAGACATTTCAAGTGTGATGACAAAAGCGCATTGGGAAGGTACAATGTCTGATACTGGAATATTATCTTTTCACAGAGGGCCTCATCTGTGGTGCAGTCAACAGGTAGGTGAATTACAGCTTTGTCTGGTGCTGAGTTTGCATAGGTAAAGTTCTTTAACACAGCCTACCTGAGGTGACAATGATTTTCTTCTTCTTGTTTTTCCCAGATCATCACTCCAACAAGCCCTTTCTACTGGCAATTCCTCTACAGTTCTGTGCAATTGTACCATCACTGCACATGCCTGTTCCTCGGTAAGATTGCTTTTGGAATAGCTGTGAATCCCAGCCAGAGATTTGGCTTTTGCTACGTTGCCACCCTCAGACGCATTTCTGCAAGTTCTGAGAATAGTTGTCTTATTTGCTGTGTGCTTTTTTCCAAGGCTACACATCTCACACCCAGCAACTTGGTGACACTAATGAAATGCTCACTGGAAAGCCAAAGCACATACCCGGTAGAGGTCTGGAAGCTTCTCTTCCAAAAAGCTTCCACTGCACTAGACCAGGCTCTTGACTCATTTGCCACCATGGTAAATCCAATCCCACAGTTTCATCAAATCTGTGCTTCACTGTGTGAATTCTGTGTAAAAAGCAAAGTGACTTTTCCCTCCCTAGGCCCCCAACAACAGCAAGCCATCCTTGTCGCCTGCTCTTGATGCTCTTGGAGAGGTGAGAATTGCCAGCTTCAGCCAGGCAGAACTGCAGAGCCAAGAGTTTGTCCGCAGCTGGTTCCAGAGCAAGATTCGTCCATTTTTGGCCTCTGCATCCCCCAACTTCCTATTCTGCCTGAGCTCCAAGAACTTCAGCTGCTTTACATACCAGACTGTGTAAGCAATTATTTGATATCTTGCTCCACTGTCAACTAGATTGTAAAGGCACCTGCAGTTTTCTACTTGTTTAGATGTTAAAAGCGCCCTCTCATATTTTAGCATCCAGGTATTCGGCAGCCAAAGGCCGTACATGGACAGAGAAAGACAGCAAGCAGTCTTCACTCATTTCATCCAACCATTCCTTTCAAGAAATGACTCGTCAGGTAAAGGCAGGTGCTCAGGCTCAATTTGGTAAAGCCTTGGCCACATGCAGTGGTAGTGCCCTACCATTGTCTTTGTTTCTGTCCTCTTTGCAGATCCTGGCTGTGTCTCCTCTGTCAGAGGTAGTAAAGAGTGGCTACAGACCAACCTTGGCGACTTCTCTGCTTTTGCAACCCTGCAGGATTTGCAAGCCCTCAATCCCAACTTCTCCAGTGTGAGTGGCGATTGCAGTTGTAGTATTCTTCCCCTCCCAAACTGAAAGGTCTTGGCTATGGTTTTGCAAGTACTGCTGTTTGATTGCATATTGCTCTCCTTCTGTAGGCCAACACGTTGTCAGTGCTCACTCCTGCTCAGCTGGCACAGCTGACACTGAGCTCAGTGGACTCCAATGACACAGACCAAATCGAGCGTGTGTTTGAGCGACTGGAGGAGGGCAATGCTCTGGAAAATGTGGATGAATTCCTGACACAGCTGACAGCAAATGGAAAGGTAGGCTACTCTTGGCACTGGGGGAAGAAGGACAATCCTGGGCTTTGAAGCGAGCATAGGCAGTACTGAGATGCAGCAGCTAAACTGTGTGGTGCTGAAATCCTCTCATGTCGTAACTTGACAGGACCCTGATTTCCAACCTGTTGTGAGAGACCGTGTAATGAATAAGACCTTCACCATCATCAGTCCCCACTTCCCACGCTTCAACACAGCGGACTGGTTTGCTTGGTTCCATATCAAACTGGTTCCTTTCCTGCCAAGTTTCACTGCAGTGATGCTCAAGAATGCAACCTCAGACATAAACTGCACAGACTACCGTGTTGTGTGAGTAGCATTGAGCAAACAAGCCAGATTGCATTGCACCAAAGTAGCAAAATACTCACGAGGGACAGCATAAGAATCTTTCTTTTTTTCCTTTACAGTGTGAGCGGGCTGGCCAAAGTGTTCCCTGCAATACCGCTGCGCAGACAACAAGAAATCACACCTGTTCTGCTGGGCTACCTGAGAAAATCTGCCAGTGTCATCAATGAGCCAGGTAGGGCTGTCGCAGTAAACTGCGCCATGTGATTGCTTGTGTGGGCCTGTCCGTTGGCTTGAAATTGTGAATTCAAAAGAAAAAAAAAGAAAAGCACTGAAATGGCAATGAGAAGAAAACTGGCACTTGACTTGTCTCGTGTATCAATAAAAATGATTGCTTGCTAAATGGCACGCATACTAACGCCCATCTGCGGGCTCTTCAGTTTGCAGGCAGGGAATTCAGAGTGATGCCCAATGGCTTGAGGCAAACTTGGGTCCATTTTCCACCTATGCATCATACTCTGACCTCAAAGTCTTCAACCTGTCTGGGGTAAGTGGTACACCTCACTAGCAGTCTTCCCTGAAAACAGCAGCACAATATTTGGAACTTAACAAGTCAGCACACAGGGATGCTTTTGCTATGTCAAAAAGGAAAGCAATTTCTACATCCCCCGTGTCATCAGGTGGCAGTTGTGGGCTCCCTCTCACCAAACCAGAAGGCTGAGCTGATCCTGGATCCAGACAGCGGCGCTTTGGAAAATGAGACCATCGTAAGGGAGGTGCTCACAAGCTTGACACAGTCCCCTGATGATGAGCAGCTCAATCAGTTTTTCCAGACTTTTACAGACATCAACAAGCAGGTGAATGGCTAACGTCAAGATTGTCATATTTTCCCATAAAGTTGCCTGACAAACAGGTCATGTAAAACTTGTCCTAGGCTCAGGCAATGTTTGCAGAGAAACTAATGTTAAAGGGCTGAGATTTGGCTCAAAATGGTGCATTTGTGATATGCTTGGTGAATGACTTTCTGCTGATGATGCCCTGATCATGTCCCTCCTGCACTGAAGTACAAAGATGTGTGACCATGCTTGCTCTCATTTCTAGCAGGAGTTGACAGAGGTAGAAAAAAGAAAAGAGTCTTCTTGAACTGAAACGTTAATCCTGTCATTTCCAGAGAAACATCACCTTCATCACAAATGTGGCCGTAAGAGACACCATCTTGAACCTGACCTTGACAGCCCTTGCTCCTGAATTTGAAGACTTTGAGCCTGAAGACTTCAAGCTGTGGTTCCAGGTCTATTTGGTCACTGTGATGGCCAGCCTCCATCCTGGCAGCTTGGTGGTGATCCCCAGTAACATCAGCTGTGCATCCTACGCAGCTATGTAAGAGATATTTCTGAAGTCCAAAGTCAGACATTTTGGATTTGCATGAGGCCAAAGTGTGGCTCCAGACAAGTCACAACAATTTGTCTTTTCTTCTTTTAGCCTCACTGGTCTTCAGCAAAGTGTGAAATCCCTCCCAATGGACCTTTCACAGGGCGTGAGATCAAGCACAGAGTCACTCAAGGAGACATTCACACGTACGTTGACGTACTTTTTCAGAAAAGCAGATGACCACTGCTGCGATGATAGCTGTATTGATGCCATGCCTTCTTTTCATTTTTCTCACAAACAGGTTGCTCAGTTGCAGATTCCTTCACGGTAAGTTCATTTCTTTTTCTAATATTTGATGAAAATTTCCCACACACAAGTTTGGCACATTAACTTAATTTAGGGGGCCACATTAAAGTACTTGAACTTTAAGTTGCTTATGCCACCAGACTAACTGTAATGCTCTTCTTGTCTCCAGTGCAAGGACACCCCAGTTGATGGTAAGTTTGTGAAACAGCAGACATTTCAAGTGTGATGACAAAAGCGCATTGGGAAGGTACAATGTCTGATACTGGAATATTATCTTTTCACAGAGGGCCTCATCTGTGGTGCAGTCAACAGGTAGGTGAATTACAGCTTTGTCTGGTGCTGAGTTTGCATAGGTAAAGTTCTTTAACACAGCCTACCTGAGGTGACAATGATTTTCTTCTTCTTGTTTTTCCCAGATCATCACTCCAACAAGCCCTTTCTACTGGCAATTCCTCTACAGTCCTGTGCAATTTTACCATCACTGCACATGCCTGTTCCTCGGTAAGATTGCTTTTGGAATAGCTGTGAATCCCCGCCAGAGATTTGGCTTTTGCTACGTTTCCACCCTCAGACGCACTTCTGCAAGTTCTGAGAATAGTTGTCTTATTTGCTGTGTGCTTTTTTCCAAGGCTACACATCTCACACCCAGCAACTTGGTGACACTGATGAAATGCTCACTGGAAAGCCAAAGCACATACCCGGTAGAGGTCTGGAAGCTTCTCTTCCAAAAAGCTTCCACTGCACTAGACCAGGCTCTTGACTCATTTGCCACCATGGTAAATCCAATCCCACATTTTCATCAAATCTGTGATTCACTGTGTGAATTCTGTGTAAAAAGCAAAGTGACTTTTCCCTCCCTAGGCCCCCAACAACAGCAAGCCATCCTTGTCGCCTGCTCTTGATGCTCTTGGAGAGGTGAGAATTGCCAGCTTCAGCCAGGCAGAACTGCAGAGCCAAGAGTTTGTCCGCAGCTGGTTCCAGAGCAAGATTCGTCCATTTTTGGCCTCTGCATCCCCCAACTTCCTATTCTGCCTGAGCTCCAAGAACTTCAGCTGCTTTACATACCAGACTGTGTAAGCAATTATTTGATATCTTGCTCCACTGTCAACTAGATTGTAAAGGCACCTGCGGTTTTCTACTTGTTTAGATGTTAAAAGCGCCCTCTCATATTTTAGCATCCAGGTATTCGGTAGCCAAAGGCCGTATATGGACAGAGAAAGACAGCAAGCAGTCTTCACTCATTTCATCCAACCATTCCTTTCAAGAAATGACTCATCAGGTAAAGGCAGGTGCTCAGGCTCAATTTGGTAAAGCCTTGGCCACATGCAGTGGTAGTGCCCTACCATTGTCTTTGTTTCTGTCCTCTTTGCAGATCCTGGCTGTGTCTCGTCTGTCAGAGGTAGTAAAGAGTGGCTACAGACCAACCTTGGCGGCTTCTCTGCTTTTGCAACCCTGCAGGATTTGCAAGCCCTCAATCCCAACTTCTCCAGTGTGAGTGGCGATTGCAGTTGTAGTATTCTTCCCCTCCCAAACTGAAAGGTCTTGGCTATGGTTTTGCAAGTACTGCTGTTTGATTGCATATTGCTCTCCTTCTGTAGGCCGACACGTTGTCAGTGCTCACTCCTGCTCAGCTGGCACAGCTGACACTGAGCTCAGTGGACTCCAATGACACAGACCAAATCGACCGTGTGTTTGAGCGACTGGAGGAGGGCAATGCTCTGGAAAATGTGGATGAATTCCTGACACAGCTGACAGCAAATGGAAAGGTAGGCTACTCTTGGCACTGGGGGAAGAAGGACAATCCTGGGCTTTGAAGCGAGCATAGGCAGTACTGAGATGCAGCAGCTAAACTGTGTGGTGCTGAAATCCTCTCATGTCGTAACTTGACAGGACCCTGATTTCCAACCTGTTGTGAGAGACCGTGTAATGAATAAGACCTTCACCATCATCAGTCCCCACTTCCCGCGCTTCAACACAGCGGACTGGTTTGCTTGGTTCCATATCAAACTGGTTCCTTTCCTGCCAAGTTTCACTGCAGTGATGCTCAAGAATGCAACCTCAGACATAAACTGCACAGACTACCGTGTTGTGTGAGTAGCATTGCGCAAACAAGCCAGATTGCATTGCACCAAAGTAGCAAAATACTCACGAGGGACAGCATAAGAATCTTTCTTTTTTTCCTTTACAGTGTGAGCGGGCTGGCCAAAGTGTTCCCTGCAATACCGCTGCGCAGACAACAAGAAATCACACCTGTTCTGCTGGGCTACCTGAGAAAATCTGCCAGTGTCATCAATGAGCCAGGTAGGGCTGTCGCAGTAAACTGCGCCATGTGATTGCTTGTGTGGGCCTGTCCGTTGGTTTGAAATTGTGAATTCAAAAGAAAAAAAAAGAAAAGCACTGAAATGGCAATGAGAAGAAAACTGGCACTTGACTTGTCTCGTGTATCAATAAAAATGATTGCTTGCTAAATGGCACGCATACTAACGCCCATCTGCGGGCTCTTCAGTTTGCAGGCAGGGAATTCAGAGTGATGCCCAATGGCTTGAGGCAAACTTGGGTCCATTTTCCACCTATGCATCATACTCTGACCTCAAAGTCTTCAACCTGTCTGGGGTAAGTGGTACACCTCACTAGCAGTCTTCCCTGAAAACAGCAGCACAATATTTGGAACTTAACAAGTCAGCACACAGGGATGCTTTTGCCATGTCAAAAAGGAAAGCAATTTCTACATCCCCCGTGTCATCAGGTGGCAGTTGTGGGCTCCCTCTCACCAAACCAGAAGGCTGAGCTGATCCTGGATCCAGACAGCGGCGCTTTGGAAAATGAGACCATCGTAAGGGAGGTGCTCACAAGCTTGACACAGTCCCCTGATGATGAGCAGCTCAATCAGTTTTTCCAGACTTTTACAGACATCAACAAGCAGGTGAATGGCTAACGTCAAGATTGTCATATTTTCCCATAATGTTGCCTGACAAACAGGTCACGTAAAACTTGTCCTAGGCTCAGGCAATGTTTGCAGAGAAACTAATGTTAAAGGGCTGAGATTTGGCTCAAAATGGTGCATTTGTGATATGCTTGGTGAATGACTTTCTGCTGATGATGCCCTGATCATGTCCCTCCTGCACTGAAGTACAAAGATGTGTGACCATGCTTGCTCTCATTTCTAGCAGGAGTTGACAGAGGTAGAAAAAAGAAAAGAGTCTGCTTGAACTGAAACGTTAATCCTGTCATTTCCAGAGAAACATCACCTTCATCACAAATGTGGCTGTAAGAGACACCATCTTGAACCTGACCTTGACAGCCCTTGCTCCTGAATTTGAAGACTTTGAGCCTGAAGACTTCAAGCTGTGGTTCCAGGTCTATTTGGTCACTGTGATGGCCAGCCTCCATCCTGGCAGCTTGGTGGTGATCCCCAGTAACATCAGCTGTGCATCCTACGCAGCTATGTAAGATATATTCCTGAAGTCCAAAGTCAGACATTTTGGATTTGCATGAAGCCAAAGTGTGGCTCCAGACAAGTCACAACAATTTGTCTTTTCTTCTTTTAGCCTCACTGGTCTTCAGCAAAGTGTGAAATCCCTCCCAATGGACCTTTCACAGGGCGTGAGATCAAGCACAGAGTCACTCAAGGAGACATTCACACGTACGTTGACGTACTTTTTCAGAAAAGCAGATGACCACTGCTGCGATGATAGCTGTATTGATGCCATGCCTTCTTTTCATTTTTCTCACAAACAGGTTGCTCAGTTGCAGATTCCTTCACGGTAAGTTCATTTCTTTTTCTAATATTTGATGAAAATTTCCCACACACAAGTTTGGCACATTAACTTCATTTAGGGGGCCACATTAAAGTACTTGAACTTTAAGTTGCTTATGCCACCAGACTAACTGTAATGCTCTTCTTGTCTCCAGTGCAAGGACACCCCAGTTGATGGTAAGTTTGTGAAACAGCAGACATTTCAAGTGTGATGACAAAAGCGCATTGGGAAGGTACAATGTCTGATACTGGAATATTATCTTTTCACAGAGGGCCTCATCTGTGGTGCAGTCAACAGGTAGGTGAATTACAGCTTTGTCCGGTGCTGAGTTTGCATAGGTAAAGTTCTTTAACACAGCCTACCTGAGGTGACAATGATTTTCTTTTTCTTGTTTTTCCCAGATCATCACTCCAACAAGCCCTTTCTACTGGCAATTCCTCTACAGTCCTGTGCAATTTTACCATCACTGCACATGCCTGTTCCTCGGTAAGATTGCTTTTGGAATAGCTGTGAATCGCAGTCAGAGATTTGGCTTTTGCTACGTTACCGCCCTCGGACACATTTCTGCAAGTTCTGAGAATAGTTGTCTTATTTGCTGTGTGCTTTTTTCCAAGGCTACACATCTCACACCCAGCAACTTGGTGACACTGATGAAATGCTCACTGGAAAGCCAAAGCACATACCCGGTAGAGGTCTGGAAGCTTCTCTTCCAAAAAGCTTCCACTGCACTAGACCAGGCTCTTGACTCATTTGCCACCATGGTAAATCCAGTCCCACATTTTCATCAAATCTGTGCTTCACTGTGTGAATTCTGTGTAAAAAGCAAAGTGACTTTTCCCTCCCTAGGCCCCCAACAACAGCAAGCCATCCTTGTCGCCTGCTCTTGATGCTCTTGGAGAGGTGAGAATTGCCAGCTTCAGCCAGGCAGAACTGCAGAGCCAAGAGTTTGTCCGCAGCTGGTTCCAGAGCAAGATTCGTCCATTTTTGGCCTCTGCATCCCCCAACTTCCTATTCTGCCTGAGCTCCAAGAACTTCAGCTGCTTTACATACCAGACTGTGTAAGCAATTATTTGATATCTTGCTCCACTGTCAACTAGATTGTAAAGGCACCTGCAGTTTTCTACTTGTTTAGATGTTAAAAGCGCCCTCTCATATTTTAGCATCCAGGTATTCGGCAGCCAAAGGCCGTACATGGACAGAGAAAGACAGCAAGCAGTCTTCACTCATTTCATCCAACCATTCCTTTCAAGAAATGACTCTTCAGGTAAAGGCAGGTGCTCAGGCTCAATTTGGTAAAGCCTTGGCCACATGCAGTGGTAGTGCCCTACCATTGTCTTTGTTTCTGTCCTCTTTGCAGATCCTGGCTGTGTCTCCTCTGTCAGAGGTAGTAAAGAGTGGCTACAGACCAACCTTGGCGACTTCTCTGCTTTTGCAACCCTGCAGGATTTGCAAGCCCTCAATCCCAACTTCTCCAGTGTGAGTGGCGATTGCAGTTGTAGTATTCTTCCCCTCCCAAACTGAAAGGTCTTGGCTATGGTTTTGCAAGTACTGCTGTTTGATTGCATATTGCTCTCCTTCTGTAGGCCGACACGTTGTCAGTGCTCACTCCTGCTCAGGTGGCACAGCTGACACTGAGCTCAGTGGACTCCAATGACACAGACCAAATCGACCGTGTGTTTGAGCGACTTGAGGAGGGCAATGCTCTGGAAAATGTGGATGAATTCCTGACACAGCTGACAGCAGATGGAAAGGTAGGCTACTCTTGGCACTGGGGGAAGAAGGACGATCCTGGGCTTTGAAGCGAGCATAGGCAGTACTGAGATGCATATCTAAACCTCTGCAGAAGTTGTAACGGGACTCGTTCATATGAAGAAATATTTCATTACATCCCTTCTAGTATCCTGTGTGGTGTACTTGCAGCAGCTAAACTGTGTGGTGCTGAAATCCTCTCATGTCGTAACTTGACAGGACCCTGATTTCCAACCTGTTGTGAGAGACCGTGTAATGAATAAGACCTTCACCATCATCAGTCCCCACTTCCCACGCTTCAACACAGCGGACTGGTTTGCTTGGTTCCATATCAAACTGGTTCCTTTCCTGCCAAGTTTCACTGCAGTGATGCTCAAGAATGCAACCTCAGACATAAACTGCACAGACTACCGTGTTGTGTGAGTAGCATTGCGCAAACAAGCCAGATTGCATTGCACCAAAGTAGCAAAATACTCACGAGGGACAGCATAAGAATCTTTCTTTTTTTCCTTTACAGTGTGAGCGGGCTGGCCAAAGTGTTCCCTGCAATACCGCTGCGCAGACAACAAGAAATCACACCTGTTCTGCTGGGCTACCTGAGAAAATCTGCCAGTGTCATCAATGAGCCAGGTAGGGCTGTCGCAGTAAACTGCGCCATGTGATTGCTTGTGTGGGCCTGTCCGTTGGTTTGAAATTGTGAATTCAAAAGAAAAAAAAAGAAAAAGAAAAGCACTGAAATGGCAATGAGAAGAAAACTGGCACTTAACTTGTCTCGTGTATCAATAGAAATGATTGCTTGCTAAATGGCACGCATACTAACGCCCATCTGCGGGCTCTTCAGTTTGCAGGCAGGGAATTCAGAGTGATGCCCAATGGCTTGAGGCAAACTTGGGTCCATTTTCCACCTATGCAACATACTCTGACCTCAAAGTCTTCAACCTGTCTGGGGTAAGTGGTACACCTCACTAGCAGTCTTCCCTGAAAACAGCAGCACAATATTTGGAACTTAACAAGTCAGCACACAGGGATGCTTTTGCCATGTCAAAAAGGAAAGCAATTTCTACATCCCCCGTGTCATCAGGTGGCAGTTGTGGGCTCCCTCTCACCAAACCAGAAGGCTGAGCTGATCCTGGATCCAGACAGCGGCGCTTTGGAAAATGAGACCATCGTAAGGGAGGTGCTCACAAGCTTGACACAGTCCCCTGATGATGAGCAGCTCAATCAGTTTTTCCAGACTTTTACAGACATCAACAAGCAGGTGAATGGCTAACGTCAAGATTGTCATATTTTCCCATAATGTTGCCTGACAAACAGGTCACGTAAAACCTGTCCAAGGCTCAGGCAATGTTTGCAGAGAAACTAATGTTAAAGGGCTGAGATTTGGCTCAAAATGGTGCATTTGTGATATGCTTGGTGAATGACTTTCTGCTGATGATGCCCTGATCATGTCCCTCCTGCACTGAAGTACAAAGATGTGTGACCATGCTTGCTCTCATTTCTAGCAGGAGTTGACAGAGGTAGAAAAAAGAAAAGAGTCTTCTTGAACTGAAACGTTAATCCTGTCATTTCCAGAGAAACATCACCTTCATCACAAATGTGGCCGTAAGAGACACCATCTTGAACCTGACCTTGACAGCCCTTGCTCCTGAATTTGAAGACTTTGAGCCTGAAGACTTCAAGCTGTGGTTCCAGGTCTATTTGGTCACTGTGATGGCCAGCCTCCATCCTGGCAGCTTGGTGGTGATCCCCAGTAACATCAGCTGTGCATCCTACGCAGCTATGTAAGAGATATTTCTGAGGTCCAAAGTCAGACATTTTGGATTTGCATGAGGCCAAAGTGTGGCTCCAGACAAGTCACAACAATTTGTCTTTTCTTCTTTTAGCCTCACTGGTCTTCAGCAAAGTGTGAAATTCCTCCCAATGGACCTTTCACAGGGCGTGAGATCAAGCACAGAGTCACTCAAGGAGACATTCACACGTATGTTGACGTACTTTTTCAGAAAAGCAGATGACCACTGCTGTGATGATAGCTGTATTGATGCCATGCCTTCTTTTCATTTTTCTCTCAAACAGGTTGCTCAGTTGCAGATTCCTTCACGGTAAGTTCATTTCTATGGGAGTACGACATGGATTAAAAGATAATATATTGATGAAAATTTCCCACACACAAGTTTGGCACATTAACTTCATTTAGGGGGCCACATTAAAGTACTTGATCTTTAAGTTGCTTATGCCACCAGACTAACTGTAATGCTCTTCTTGTCTCCAGTGCGAGGACACCCCAGTTGATGGTAAGTTTGTGAAACAGCAGACATTTCAAGTGTGATGACAAAAGCGCATTGGGAAGGTACAATGTCTGATACTGGAATATTATCTTTTCACAGAGGGCCTCATCTGTGGTGCAGTCAACAGGTAGGTGAATTACAGCTTTGTGCGGTGCTGAGTTTGCATAGGTAAAGTTCTTTAACACAGCCTACCTGAGGTGACAATGATTTTCTTCTTCTTTTTTTTCCCAGATCATCACTCCAACAAGCCCTTTCTACTGGCAATTCCTCTACAGTCCTGTGCAATTTTACCATCACTGCACATGCCTGTTCCTCGGTAAGATTGCTTTTGGAATAGCTGTGAATCCCAGTCAGAGATTTGGCTTTTGCTACGTTACCGCCCTCGGACACATTTCTGCAAGTTCTGAGAATAGTTGTCTTATTTGCTGTGTGCTTTTTTCCAAGGCTACGCATCTCACACCCAGCAACTTGGTGACACTGATGAAATGCTCACTGGAAAGCCAAAGCACATACCCGGTAGAGGTCTGGAAGCTTCTCTTCCAAAAAGCTTCCACTGCACTAGACCAGGCTCTTGACTCATTTGCCACCATGGTAAATCCAATCCCACAGTTTCATCAAATCTGTGCTTCACTGTGTGAATTCTGTGTAAAAAGCAAAGTGACTTTTCCCTCCCTAGGCCCCCAACAACAGCAAGCCATCCTTGTCGCCTGCTCTTGATGCTCTTGGAGAGGTGAGAATTGCCAGCTTCAGCCAGGCAGAACTGCAGAGCCAAGAGTTTGTCCGCAGCTGGTTCCAGAGCAAGATTCGTCCATTTTTGGCCTCTGCATCCCCCAACTTCCTATTCTGCCTGAGCTCCAAGAACTTCAGCTGCTTTACATACCAGACTGTGTAAGCAATTATTTGATATCTTGCTCCACTGTCAACTAGATTGTAAAGGCACCTGCGGTTTTCTACTTGTTTAGATGTTAAAAGCGCCCTCTCATATTTTAGCATCCAGGTATTCGGCAGCCAAAGGCCGTACATGGACAGAGAAAGACAGCAAGCAGTCTTCACTCATTTCATCCAACCATTCCTTTCAAGAAATGACTCTTCAGGTAAAGGCAGGTGCTCAGGCTCAATTTGGTAAAGCCTTGGCCACATGCAGTGGTAGTGCCCTACCATTGTCTTTGTTTCTGTCCTCTTTGCAGATCCTGGCTGTGTCTCGTCTGTCAGAGGTAGTAAAGAGTGGCTACAGGCCAACCTTGGCGACTTCTCTGCTTTTGCAACCCTGCAGGATTTGCAAGCCCTCAATCCCAACTTCACCAGTGTGAGTGGCGATTGCAGTTGTAGTATTCTTCCCCTCCCAAACTGAAAGGTCTTGCCTATGGTTTTGCAAGTACTGCTGTTTGATTGCATATTGCTCTCCTTCTGTAGGCCGACACGTTGTCAGTGCTCACTCCTGCTCAGGTGGCACAGCTGACACTGAGCTCAGTGGACTCCAATGACACAGACCAAATCGACCGTGTGTTTGAGCGACTTGAGGAGGGCAATGCTCTGGAAAATGTGGATGAATTCCTGACACAGCTGACAACAAATGGAAAGGTAGGCTACTCTTGGCACTGGGGGAAGAAGGACAATCCTGGGCTTTGAAGCGAGCATAGGCGGTACTGAGATGCATATCTAAACCTCTGCAGAAGTTGTAACGGGACTCGTTCATATGAAGAAATATTTCATTACATCCCTTCTAGTATCCTGTGTGGTGTACTTGCAGCAGCTAAACTGTGTGGTGCTGAAATCCTCTCATGTCATAACTTGACAGGACCCTGATTTCCAACCTGTTGTGAGAGACCGTGTAATGAATAAGACCTTCACCATCATCAGTCCCCACTTCCCACGCTTCAACACAGCGGACTGGTTTGCTTGGTTCCATATCAAACTGGTTCCTTTCCTGCCAAGTTTCACTGCAGTGATGCTCAAGAATGCAACCTCAGACATAAACTGCACAGACTACCGTGTTGTGTGAGTAGCATTGCGCAAACAAGCCAGATTGCATTGCACCAAAGTAGCAAAATACTCACGAGGGACAGCATAAGAATCTTTCTTTTTTTCCTTTACAGTGTGAGCGGGCTGGCCAAAGTGTTCCCTGCAATACCGCTGCGCAGACAACAAGAAATCACACCTGTTCTGCTGGGCTACCTGAGAAAATCTGCCAGTGTCATCAATGAGCCAGGTAGGGCTGTCGCAGTAAACTGCGCCATGTGATTGCTTGTGTGGGCCTGTCCGTTGGTTTGAAATTGTGAATTCAAAAGAAAAAAAAAGAAAAAAAAAGAAAAGCACTGAAATGGCAATGAGAAGAAAACTGGCACTTGACTTGTCTCGTGTATCAATAAAAATGATTGCTTGCTAAATGGCACGCATACTAACGCCCATCTGCGGGCTCTTCAGTTTGCAGGCAGGGAATTCAGAGTGATGCCCAATGGCTTGAGGCAAACTTGGGTCCATTTTCCACCTATGCATCATACTCTGACCTCAAAGTCTTCAACCTGTCTGGGGTAAGTGGTACACCTCACTAGCAGTCTTCCCTGAAAACAGCAGCACAATATTTGGAACTTAACAAGTCAGCACACAGGGATGCTTTTGCCATGTCAAAAAGGAAAGCAATTTCTACATCCCCCGTGTCATCAGGTGGCAGTTGTGGGCTCCCTCTCACCAAACCAGAAGGCTGAGCTGATCCTGGATCCAGACAGCGGCGCTTTGGAAAATGAGACCATCGTAAGGGAGGTGCTCACAAGCTTGACACAGTCCCCTGATGATGAGCAGCTCAATCAGTTTTTTCAGACTTTTACAGACATCAACAAGCAGGTGAATGGCTAACGTCAAGATTGTCATATTTTCCCATAATGTTGCCTGACAAACAGGTCACGTAAAACTTGTCCTAGGCTCAGGCAATGTTTGCAGAGAAACTAATGTTAAAGGGCTGAGATTTGGCTCAAAATGGTGCATTTGTGATATGCTTGGTGAATGACTTTCTGCTGATGATGCCCTGATCATGTCCCTCCTGCACTGAAGTACAAAGATGTGTGACCATGCTTGCTCTCATTTCTAGCAGGAGTTGACAGAGGTAGAAAAAAGAAAAGAGTCTTCTTGAACTGAAACGTTAATCCTGTCATTTCCAGAGAAACATCACCTTCATCACAAATGTGGCCGTAAGAGACACCATCTTGAACCTGACCTTGACAGCCCTTGCTCCTGAATTTGAAGACTTTGAGCCTGAAGACTTCAAGCTGTGGTTCCAGGTCTATTTGGTCACTGTGATGGCCAGCCTCCATCCTGGCAGCTTGGTGGTGATCCCCACTAACATCAGCTGTGCATCCTACACAGCTATGTAAGAGATATTTCTGAGGTCCAAAGTCAGACACCTTGGATTTGCATGAGGCCAATGTGTGGCTCCAGACAAGTCACAACAATTTGTCTTTTCTTCTTTTAGCCTCACTGGTCTTCAGCAAAGTGTGAAATCCCTCCCAATGGACCTTTCACAGGGCGTGAGATCAAGCACAGAGTCACTCAAGGAGACATTCACACGTATGTTGACGTACTTTTTCAGAAAAGCAGATGACCACTGCTGCGATGATAGCTGTATTGATGCCATGCCTTCTTTTCATTTTTCTCTCAAACAGGTTGCTCAGTTGCAGATTCCTTCACGGTAAGTTCATTTCGATGGGAGTACGACATGGATTAAAAGATAATATATTGATGAAAATTTCCCACACACAAGTTTGGTACATTAACTTCATTTAGGGGGCCACATTAAAGTACTTGAACTTTAAGTTGCTTATGCCACCAGACTAACTGTAATGCTCTTCTTGTCTCCAGTGCGAGGACACCCCAGTTGATGGTAAGTTTGTGAAACGGCAGACATTTCAAGTGTGATGACAAAAGCGCATTGGGAAGGTACAATGTCTGATACTGGAATATTATCTTTTCACAGAGGGCCTCATCTGTGGTGCAGTCAACAGGTAGGTGAATTACAGCTTTGTCCGGTGCTGAGTTTGCATAGGTAAAGTTCTTTAACACAGCCTACCTGAGGTGACAATGATTTTCTTCTTCTTGTTTTTCCCAGATCATCACTCCAACAAGCCCTTTCTACTGGCAATTCCTCTACAGTTCTGTGCAATTTCACCATCACTGCACATGCCTGTTCCTCGGTAAGATTGCTTTTGGAATAGCTGTGAATCCCAGTCAGAGATTTGGCTTTTGCTACGTTGCCACCCTCAGACGCACTTCTGCAAGTTCTGAGAATAGTTGTCTTATTTGCTGTGTGCTTTTTTCCAAGGCTACACATCTCACACCCAGCAACTTGGTGACACTGATGAAATGCTCACTGGAAAGCCAAAGCACATACCCGGTAGAGGTCTGGAAGCTTCTCTTCCAAAAAGCTTCCACTGCACTAGACCAGGCTCTTGACTCATTTGCCACCATGGTAAATCCAGTCCCACATTTTTATCAAATCTGTGCTTCACTGTGTGAATTCTGTGTAAAAAGCAAAGTGACTTTTCCCTCCCTAGGCCCCCAACAACAGCAAGCCATCCTTGTCGCCTGCTCTTGATGCTCTTGGAGAGGTGAGAATTGCCAGCTTCAGCCAGGCAGAACTGCAGAGCCAAGAGTTTGTCCGCAGCTGGTTCCAGAGCAAGATTCGTCCATTTTTGGCCTCTGCATCCCCCAACTTCCTATTCTGCCTGAGCTCCAAGAACTTCAGCTGCTTTACATACCAGACTGTGTAAGCAATTATTTGATATCTTGCTCCACTGTCAACTAGATTGTAAAGGCACCTGCAGTTTTCTACTTGTTTAGATGTTAAAAGCGCCCTCTCATATTTTAGCATCCAGGTATTCGGCAGCCAAAGGCCGTACATGGACAGAGAAAGACAGCAAGCAGTCTTCACTCATTTCATCCAACCATTCCTTTCAAGAAATGACTCATCAGGTAAAGGCAGGTGCTCAGGCTCAATTTGGTAAAGCCTTGGCCACATGCAGTGGTAGTGCCCCACCATTGTCTTTGTTTCTGTCCTCTTTGCAGATCCTGGCTGTGTCTCGTCTGTCAGAGGTAGTAAAGAGTGGCTACAGACCAACCTTGGCGGCTTCTCTGCTTTTGCAACCCTGCAGGATTTGCAAGCCCTCAATCCCAACTTCTCCAGTGTGAGTGGCGATTGCAGTTGTAGTATTCTTCCCCTCCCAAACTGAAAGGTCTTGGCTATGGTTTTGCAAGTACTGCTGTTTGATTGCATATTGCTCTCCTTCTGTAGGCCGACACGTTGTCAGTGCTCACTCCTGCTCAGCTGGCACAGCTGACACTGAGCTCAGTGGACTCCAATGACACAGACCAAATCGACCGTGTGTTTGAGCGACTTGAGGAGGGCAATGCTCTGGAAAATGTGGATGAATTCCTGACACAGCTGACAGCAGATGGAAAGGTAGGCTACTCTTGGCACTGGGGGAAGAAGGACAATCCTGGGCTTTGAAGCGAGCATAGGCAGTACTGAGATGCAGCAGCTAAACTGTGTGGTGCTGAAATCCTCTCATGTCGTAACTTGACAGGACCCTGATTTCCAACCTGTTGTGAGAGACCGTGTAATGAATAAGACCTTCACCATCATCAGTCCCCACTTCCCGCGCTTCAACACAGCGGACTGGTTTGCTTGGTTCCATATCAAACTGGTTCCTTTCCTGCCAAGTTTCACTGCAGTGATGCTCAAGAATGCAACCTCAGACATAAACTGCACAGACTACCGTGTTGTGTGAGTAGCATTGCGCAAACAAGCCAGATTGCATTGCACCAAAGTAGCAAAATACTCACGAGGGACAGCATAAGAATCTTTCTTTTTTTCCTTTACAGTGTGAGCGGGCTGGCCAAAGTGTTCCCTGCAATACCGCTGCGCAGACAACAAGAAATCACACCTGTTCTGCTGGGCTACCTGAGAAAATCTGCCAGTGTCATCAATGAGCCAGGTAGGGCTGTCGCAGTAAACTGCGCCATGTGATTGCTTGTGTGGGCCTGTCCGTTGGCTTGAAATTGTGAATTCAAAAGAAAAAGAAAAGCACTGAAATGGCAATGAGAAGAAAACTGGCACTTGACTTGTCTCGTGTATCAATAGAAATGATTGCTTGCTAAATGGCACGCATACTAACGCCCATCTGCGGGCTCTTCAGTTTGCAGGCAGGGAATTCAGAGTGATGCCCAATGGCTTGAGGCAAACTTGGGCCCATTTTCCACCTATGCATCATACTCTGACCTCAAAGTCTTCAACCTGTCTGGGGTAAGTGGTACACCTCACTAGCAGTCTTCCCTGAAAACAGCAGCATAATATTTGGAACTTAACAAGTCAGCACACAGGGATGCTTTTGCCATGTCAAAAAGGAAAGCAATTTCTACATCCCCCGTGTCATCAGGTGGCAGTTGTGGGCTCCCTCTCACCAAACCAGAAGGCTGAGCTGATCCTGGATCCAGACAGCGGCGCTTTGGAAAATGAGACCATCGTAAGGGAGGTGCTCACAAGCTTGACACAGTCCCCTGATGATGAGCAGCTCAATCAGTTTTTCCAGACTTTTACAGACATCAACAAGCAGGTGAATGGCTAACGTCAAGATTGTCATATTTTCCCATAAAGTTGCCTGACAAACAGGTCACGTAAAACCTGTCCAAGGCTCAGGCAATGTTTGCAGAGAAACTAATGTTAAAGGGCTGAGATTTGACTCAAAATGGTGCATTTGTGATATGCTTGGTGAATGACTTTCTGCTGATGATGCCCTGATCATGTCCCTCCTGCACTGAAGTACAAAGATGTGTGACCATGCTTGCTCTCATTTCTAGCAGGAGTTGACAGAGGTAGAAAAAAGAAAAGAGTCTTCTTGAACTGAAACGTTAATCCTGTCATTTCCAGAGAAACATCACCTTCATCACAAATGTGGCTGTAAGAGACACCATCTTGAACCTGACCTTGACAGCCCTTGCTCCTGAATTTGAAGACTTTGAGCCTGAAGACTTCAAGCTGTGGTTCCAGGTCTATTTGGTCACTGTGATGGCCAGCCTCCATCCTGGCAGCTTGGTGGTGATCCCCACTAACATCAGCTGTGCATCCTACGCAGCTATGTAAGAGATATTTCTGAGGTCCAAAGTCAGACATTTTGGATTTGCATGAGGCCAAAGTGTGGCTCCAGACAAGTCACAACAATTTGTCTTTTCTTCTTTTAGCATCACTGGTCTTCAGCAAAGTGTGAAATCCCTCCCAATGGACCTTTCACAGGGCGTGAGATCAAGCACAGAGTCAATCAAGGAGACATTCACACGTATGTTGACGTACTTTTTCAGAAAAGCAGATGACCACTGCTGCGATGATAGCTGTATTGATGCCATGCCTTCTTTTCATTTTTCTCTCAAACAGGTTGCTCAGTTGCAGATTCCTTCACGGTAAGTTCATTTCTATGGGAGTACGACATGGATTAAAAGATAATATATTGATGAAAATTTCCCACACACAAGTTTGGCACATTAACTTCATTTAGGGGGCCACATTAAAGTACTTGAACTTTAAGTTGCTTATGCCACCAGACTAACTGTAATGCTCTTCTTGTCTCCAGTGCGAGGACACCCCAGTTGATGGTAAGTTTGTGAAACGGCAGACATTTCAAGTGTGATGACAAAAGCGCATTGGGAAGGTACAATGTCTGATACTGGAATATTATCTTTTCACAGAGGGCCTCATCTGTGGTGCAGTCAACAGGTAGGTGAATTACAGCTTTGTCCGGTGCTGAGTTTGCATAGGTAAAGTTCTTTAACACAGCCTACCTGAGGTGACAATGATTTTCTTCTTCTTGTTTTTCCCAGATCATCACTCCAACAAGCCCTTTCTACTGGCAATTCCTCTACAGTTCTGTGCAATTTCACCATCACTGCACATGCCTGTTCCTCGGTAAGATTGCTTTTGGAATAGCTGTGAATCCCAGTCAGAGATTTGGCTTTTGCTACGTTACCGCCCTCGGACACATTTCTGCAAGTTCTGAGAATAGTTGTCTTATTTGCTGTGTGCTTTTTTCCAAGGCTACACATCTCACACCCAGCAACTTGGTGACACTGATGAAATGCTCACTGGAAAGCCAAAGCACATACCCGGTAGAGGTCTGGAAGCTTCTCTTCCAAAAAGCTTCCACTGCACTAGACCAGGCTCTTGACTCATTTGCCACTATGGTAAATCCAATCCCACATTTTCATCAAATCTGTGCTTCACTGTGTGAATTCTGTGTAAAAAGCAAAGTGACTTTTCCCTCCCTAGGCCCCCAACAACAGCAAGCCATCCTTGTCGCCTGCTCTTGATGCTCTTGGAGAGGTGAGAATTGCCAGCTTCAGCCAGGCAGAACTGCAGAGCCAAGAGTTTGTCCGCAGCTGGTTCCAGAGCAAGATTCGTCCATTTTTGGCCTCTGCATCCCCCAACTTCCTATTCTGCCTGAGCTCCAAGAACTTCAGCTGCTTTACATACCAGACTGTGTAAGCAATTATTTGATATCTTGCTCCACTGTCAACTAGATTGTAAAGGCACCTGCAGTTTTCTACTTGTTTAGATGTTAAAAGCTCCCTCTCATATTTTAGCATCCAGGTATTCGGCAGCCAAAGGCCGTACATGGACAGAGAAAGACAGCAAGCAGTCTTCACTCATTTCATCCAACCATTCCTTTCAAGAAATGACTCATCAGGTAAAGGCAGGTGCTCAGGCTCAATTTGGTAAAGCCTTGGCCACATGCAGTGGTAGTGCCCCACCATTGTCTTTGTTTCTGTCCTCTTTGCAGATCCTGGCTGTGTCTCATCTATCAGAGGTAGTAAAGAGTGGCTACAGACCAACCTTGGCGGCTTCTCTGCTTTTGCAACCCTGCAGGATTTGCAAGCCCTCAATCCCAACTTCTCCAGTGTGAGTGGCGATTGCAGTTGTAGTAT
This sequence comes from Toxotes jaculatrix, assembly GCF_017976425.1. Taxonomy (NCBI): domain Eukaryota; kingdom Metazoa; phylum Chordata; class Actinopteri; family Toxotidae; genus Toxotes; species Toxotes jaculatrix. Next base: position 17,434,467 of record NC_054410.1, on the reverse strand, counting down.
TCTTCCCCTCCCAAACTGAAAGGTCTTGGCTATGGTTTTGCAAGTACTGCTGTTTGATTGCATATTGCTCTCCTTCTGTAGGCCGACACGTTGTCAGTGCTCACTCCTGCTCAGCTGGCACAGCTGACACTGAGCTCAGTGGACTCCAATGACACAGACCAAATCGACCGTGTGTTTGAGCGACTTGAGGAGGGCAATGCTCTGGAAAATGTGGATGAATTCCTGACACAGCTGACAGCAAATGGAAAGGTAGGCTACTCTTGGCACTGGGGGAAGAAGGACAATCCTGGGCTTTGAAGCGAGCATAGGCAGTACTGAGATGCAGCAGCTAAACTGTGTGGTGCTGAAATCCTCTCATGTCGTAACTTGACAGGACCCTGATTTCCAACCTGTTGTGAGAGACCGTGTAATGAATAAGACCTTCACCATCATCAGTCCCCACTTCCCACGCTTCAACACAGCGGACTGGTTTGCTTGGTTCCATATCAAACTGGTTCCTTTCCTGCCAAGTTTCACTGCAGTGATGCTCAAGAATGCAACCTCAGACATAAACTGCACAGACTACCGTGTTGTGTGAGTAGCATTGCGCAAACAAGCCAGATTGCATTGCACCAAAGTAGCAAAATACTCACGAGGGACAGCATAAGAATCTTTCTTTTTTTCCTTTACAGTGTGAGCGGGCTGGCCAAAGTGTTCCCTGCAATACCGCTGCGCAGACAACAAGAAATCACACCTGTTCTGCTGGGCTACCTGAGAAAATCTGCCAGTGTCATCAATGAGCCAGGTAGGGCTGTCGCAGTAAACTGCGCCATGTGATTGCTTGTGTGGGCCTGTCCGTTGGCTTGAAATTGTGAATTCAAAAGAAAAGAAAAGAAAAGCACTGAAATGGCAATGAGAAGAAAACTGGCACTTGACTTGTCTCGTGTATCAATAGAAATGATTGCTTGCTAAATGGCACGCATACTAACGCCCATCTGCGGGCTCTTCAGTTTGCAGGCAGGGAATTCAGAGTGATGCCCAATGGCTTGAGACAAACTTGGGTCCATTTTCCACCTATGCAACATACTCTGACCTCAAAGTCTTCAACCTGTCTGGGGTAAGTGGTACACTTCACTAGCAGTCTTCCCTGAAAACAGCAGCATAATATTTGGAACTTAACAAGTCAGCACACAGGGATGCTTTTGCCATGTCAAAAAGGAAAGCAATTTCTACATCCCCCGTGTCATCAGGTGGCAGTTGTGGGCTCCCTCTCACCAAACCAGAAGGCTGAGCTGATCCTGGATCCAGACAGCGGCGCTTTGGAAAATGAGACCATCGTAAGGGAGGTGCTCACAAGCTTGACACAGTCCCGTGATGATGAGCAGCTCAATCAGTTTTTCCAGACTTTTACAGACATCAACAAGCAGGTGAATGGCTAACGTCAAGATTGTCATATTTTCCCATAATGTTGCCTGACAAACAGGTCATGTAAAACTTGTCCTAGGCTCATGCAATGTTTTCATAGAAACTAATGTTAAAGGGCTGAGATTTGGCTCAAAATGGTGCATTTGTGATATGCTTGGTGAATGACTTTCTGCTGATGATGCCCTGATCATGTCCCTCCTGCACTGAAGTACAAAGATGTGTGACCATGCTTGCTCTCATTTCTAGCAGGAGTTGACAGAGGTAGAAAAAAGAAAAGAGTCTTCTTGAACTGAAACGTTAATCCTGTCATTTCCAGAGAAACATCACCTTCATCACAAATGTGGCCGTAAGAGACACCATCTTGAACCTGACCTTGACAGCCCTTGCTCCTGAATTTGAAGACTTTGAGCCTGAAGACTTCAAGCTGTGGTTCCAGATCTATTTGGTCACTGTGATGGCCAGCCTCCATCCTGGCAGCTTGGTGGTGATCCCCACTAACATCAGCTGTGCATCCTACGCAGCCATGTAAGAGATATTTCTGAGGTCCAAAGTCAGACACTTTGGATTTGCATGTGGCCAAAGTGTGGCTCCAGACAAGTCACAACAATTTGTCTTTTCTTCTTTTAGCCTCACTGGTCTTCAGCAAAGTGTGAAATCCCTCCCAATGGACCTTTCACAGGGCGTGAGATCAAGCACAGAGTCACTCAAGGAGACATTCACACGTATGTTGACGTACTTTTTCAGAAAAGCAGATGACCACTGCTGCGATGATAGCTGTATTGATGCCATGCCTTCTTTTCATTTTTCTCACAAACAGGTTGCTCAGTTGCAGATTCCTTCATGGTAAGTTCATTTCTATGGGAGTACGACATGGATTAAAAGATAATATATTGATGAAAATTTCCCACACACAAGTTTGGCACATTAACTTCATTTAGGGGGCCACATTAAAGTACTTGAACTTTAAGTTGCTTATGCCACCAGACTAACTGTAATGCTCTTCTTGTCTCCAGTGCGAGGACACCCCAGTTGATGGTAAGTTTGTGAAACAGCAGACATTTCAAGTGTGATGACAAAAGCGCATTGGGAAGGTACAATGTCTGATACTGGAATATTATCTTTTCACAGAGGGCCTCATCTGTGGTGCAGTCAACAGGTAGGTGAATTACAGCTTTGTGCGGTGCTGAGTTTGCATAGGTAAAGTTCTTTAACACAGCCTACCTGAGGTGACAATGATTTTCTTCTTCTTGTTTTTCCCAGATCATCACTCCAACAAGCCCTTTCTACTGGCAATTCCTCTACAGTCCTGTGCAATTTTACCATCACTGCACATGCCTGTTCCTCGGTAAGATTGCTTTTGGAATAGCTGTGAATCCCAGTCAGAGATTTGGCTTTTGCTACGTTACCGCCCTCTGACACATTTCTGCAAGTTCTGAGAATAGTTGTCTTATTTGCTGTGTGCTTTTTTCCAAGGCTACACATCTCACACCCAGCAACTTGGTGACACTGATGAAATGCTCACTGGAAAGCCAAAGCACATACCCGGTAGAGGTCTGGAAGCTTCTCTTCCAAAAAGCTTCCACTGCACTAGACCAGGCTCTTGACTCATTTGCCACTATGGTAAATCCAATCCCACATTTTCATCAAATCTGTGCTTCACTGTGTGAATTCTGTGTAAAAAGCAAAGTGACTTTTCCCTCCCTAGGCCCCCAACAACAGCAAGCCATCCTTGTCGCCTGCTCTTGATGCTCTTGGAGAGGTGAGAATTGCCAGCTTCAGCCAGGCAGAACTGCAGAGCCAAGAGTTTGTCCGCAGCTGGTTCCAGAGCAAGATTCGTCCATTTTTGGCCTCTGCATCCCCCAACTTCCTATTCTGCCTGAGCTCCAAGAACTTCAGCTGCTTTACATACCAGACTGTGTAAGCAATTATTTGATATCTTGCTCCACTGTCAACTAGATTGTAAAGGCACCTGCAGTTTTCTACTTGTTTAGATGTTAAAAGCGCCCTCTCATATTTTAGCATCCAGGTATTCGGCAGCCAAAGGCCGTACATGGACAGAGAAAGACAGCAAGCAGTCTTCACTCATTTCATCCAACCATTCCTTTCAAGAAATGACTCATCAGGTAAAGGCAGGTGCTCAGGCTCAATTTGGTAAAGCCTTGGCCACATGCAGTGGTAGTGCCCCACCATTGTCTTTGTTTCTGTCCTCTTTGCAGATCCTGGCTGTGTCTCGTCTGTCAGAGGTAGTAAAGAGTGGCTACAGACCAACCTTGGCGGCTTCTCTGCTTTTGCAACCCTGCAGGATTTGCAAGCCCTCAATCCCAACTTCTCCAGTGTGAGTGGCGATTGCAGTTGTAGTATTCTTCCCCTCCCAAACTGAAAGGTCTTGGCTATGGTTTTGCAAGTACTGCTGTTTGATTGCATATTGCTCTCCTTCTGTAGGCCGACACGTTGTCAGTGCTCACTCCTGCTCAGCTGGCACAGCTGACACTGAGCTCAGTGGACTCCAATGACACAGACCAAATCGACCGTGTGTTTGAGCGACTTGAGGAGGGCAATGCTCTGGAAAATGTGGATGAATTCCTGACACAGCTGACAGCAAATGGAAAGGTAGGCTACTCTTGGCACTGGGGGAAGAAGGACAATCCTGGGCTTTGAAGCGAGCATAGGCAGTACTGAGATGCAGCAGCTAAACTGTGTGGTGCTGAAATCCTCTCATGTCGTAACTTGACAGGACCCTGATTTCCAACCTGTTGTGAGAGACCGTGTAATGAATAAGACCTTCACCATCATCAGTCCCCACTTCCCGCGCTTCAACACAGCGGACTGGTTTGCTTGGTTCCATATCAAACTGGTTCCTTTCCTGCCAAGTTTCACTGCAGTGATGCTCAAGAATGCAACCTCAGACATAAACTGCACAGACTACCGTGTTGTGTGAGTAGCATTGCGCAAACAAGCCAGATTGCATTGCACCAAAGTAGCAAAATACTCACGAGGGACAGCATAAGAATCTTTCTTTTTTTCCTTTACAGTGTGAGCGGGCTGGCCAAAGTGTTCCCTGCAATACCGCTGCGCAGACAACAAGAAATCACACCTGTTCTGCTGGGCTACCTGAGAAAATCTGCCAGTGTCATCAATGAGCCAGGTAGGGCTGTCGCAGTAAACTGCGCCATGTGATTGCTTGTGTGGGCCTGTCCGTTGGCTTGAAATTGTGAATTCAAAAGAAAAAGAAAAGCACTGAAATGGCAATGAGAAGAAAACTGGCACTTGACTTGTCTCGTGTATCAATAGAAATGATTGCTTGCTAAATGGCACGCATACTAACGCCCATCTGCGGGCTCTTCAGTTTGCAGGCAGGGAATTCAGAGTGATGCCCAATGGCTTGAGGCAAACTTGGGCCCATTTTCCACCTATGCATCATACTCTGACCTCAAAGTCTTCAACCTGTCTGGGGTAAGTGGTACACCTCACTAGCAGTCTTCCCTGAAAACAGCAGCATAATATTTGGAACTTAACAAGTCAGCACACAGGGATGCTTTTGCCATGTCAAAAAGGAAAGCAATTTCTACATCCCCCGTGTCATCAGGTGGCAGTTGTGGGCTCCCTCTCACCAAACCAGAAGGCTGAGCTGATCCTGGATCCAGACAGCGGCGCTTTGGAAAATGAGACCATCGTAAGGGAGGTGCTCACAAGCTTGACACAGTCCCCTGATGATGAGCAGCTCAATCAGTTTTTCCAGACTTTTACAGACATCAACAAGCAGGTGAATGGCTAACGTCAAGATTGTCATATTTTCCCATAAAGTTGCCTGACAAACAGGTCACGTAAAACCTGTCCAAGGCTCAGGCAATGTTTGCAGAGAAACTAATGTTAAAGGGCTGAGATTTGACTCAAAATGGTGCATTTGTGATATGCTTGGTGAATGACTTTCTGCTGATGATGCCCTGATCATGTCCCTCCTGCACTGAAGTACAAAGATGTGTGACCATGCTTGCTCTCATTTCTAGCAGGAGTTGACAGAGGTAGAAAAAAGAAAAGAGTCTTCTTGAACTGAAACGTTAATCCTGTCATTTCCAGAGAAACATCACCTTCATCACAAATGTGGCTGTAAGAGACACCATCTTGAACCTGACCTTGACAGCCCTTGCTCCTGAATTTGAAGACTTTGAGCCTGAAGACTTCAAGCTGTGGTTCCAGGTCTATTTGGTCACTGTGATGGCCAGCCTCCATCCTGGCAGCTTGGTGGTGATCCCCACTAACATCAGCTGTGCATCCTACGCAGCTATGTAAGAGATATTTCTGAGGTCCAAAGTCAGACATTTTGGATTTGCATGAGGCCAAAGTGTGGCTCCAGACAAGTCACAACAATTTGTCTTTTCTTCTTTTAGCATCACTGGTCTTCAGCAAAGTGTGAAATCCCTCCCAATGGACCTTTCACAGGGCGTGAGATCAAGCACAGAGTCAATCAAGGAGACATTCACACGTATGTTGACGTACTTTTTCAGAAAAGCAGATGACCACTGCTGCGATGATAGCTGTATTGATGCCATGCCTTCTTTTCATTTTTCTCTCAAACAGGTTGCTCAGTTGCAGATTCCTTCACGGTAAGTTCATTTCGATGGGAGTACGACATGGATTAAAAGATAATATATTGATGAAAATTTCCCACACACAAGTTTGGCACATTAACTTCATTTAGGGGGCCACATTAAAGTACTTGAACTTTAAGTTGCTTATGCCACCAGACTAACTGTAATGCTCTTCTTGTCTCCAGTGCGAGGACACCCCAGTTGATGGTAAGTTTGTGAAACGGCAGACATTTCAAGTGTGATGACAAAAGCGCATTGGGAAGGTACAATGTCTGATACTGGAATATTATCTTTTCACAGAGGGCCTCATCTGTGGTGCAGTCAACAGGTAGGTGAATTACAGCTTTGTCCGGTGCTGAGTTTGCATAGGTAAAGTTCTTTAACACAGCCTACCTGAGGTGACAATGATTTTCTTCTTCTTGTTTTTCCCAGATCATCACTCCAACAAGCCCTTTCTACTGGCAATTCCTCTACAGTTCTGTGCAATTTCACCATCACTGCACATGCCTGTTCCTCGGTAAGATTGCTTTTGGAATAGCTGTGAATCCCAGTCAGAGATTTGGCTTTTGCTACGTTACCGCCCTCGGACACATTTCTGCAAGTTCTGAGAATAGTTGTCTTATTTGCTGTGTGCTTTTTTCCAAGGCTACACATCTCACACCCAGCAACTTGGTGACACTGATGAAATGCTCACTGGAAAGCCAAAGCACATACCCGGTAGAGGTCTGGAAGCTTCTCTTCCAAAAAGCTTCCACTGCACTAGACCAGGCTCTTGACTCATTTGCCACTATGGTAAATCCAATCCCACATTTTCATCAAATCTGTGCTTCACTGTGTGAATTCTGTGTAAAAAGCAAAGTGACTTTTCCCTCCCTAGGCCCCCAACAACAGCAAGCCATCCTTGTCGCCTGCTCTTGATGCTCTTGGAGAGGTGAGAATTGCCAGCTTCAGCCAGGCAGAACTGCAGAGCCAAGAGTTTGTCCGCAGCTGGTTCCAGAGCAAGATTCGTCCATTTTTGGCCTCTGCATCCCCCAACTTCCTATTCTGCCTGAGCTCCAAGAACTTCAGCTGCTTTACATACCAGACTGTGTAAGCAATTATTTGATATCTTGCTCCACTGTCAACTAGATTGTAAAGGCACCTGCAGTTTTCTACTTGTTTAGATGTTAAAAGCGCCCTCTCATATTTTAGCATCCAGGTATTCGGCAGCCAAAGGCCGTACATGGACAGAGAAAGACAGCAAGCAGTCTTCACTCATTTCATCCAACCATTCCTTTCAAGAAATGACTCATCAGGTAAAGGCAGGTGCTCAGGCTCAATTTGGTAAAGCCTTGGCCACATGCAGTGGTAGTGCCCCACCATTGTCTTTGTTTCTGTCCTCTTTGCAGATCCTGGCTGTGTCTCGTCTGTCAGAGGTAGTAAAGAGTGGCTACAGACCAACCTTGGCGGCTTCTCTGCTTTTGCAACCCTGCAGGATTTGCAAGCCCTCAATCCCAACTTCTCCAGTGTGAGTGGCGATTGCAGTTGTAGTATTCTTCCCCTCCCAAACTGAAAGGTCTTGGCTATGGTTTTGCAAGTACTGCTGTTTGATTGCATATTGCTCTCCTTCTGTAGGCCGACACGTTGTCAGTGCTCACTCCTGCTCAGGTGGCACAGCTGACACTGAGCTCAGTGGACTCCAATGACACAGACCAAATCGACCGTGTGTTTGAGCGACTTGAGGAGGGCAATGCTCTGGAAAATGTGGATGAATTCCTGACACAGCTGACAGCAAATGGAAAGGTAGGCTACTCTTGGCACTGGGGGAAGAAGGACAATCCTGGGCTTTGAAGCGAGCATAGGCAGTACTGAGATGCAGCAGCTAAACTGTGTGGTGCTGAAATCCTCTCATGTCGTAACTTGACAGGACCCTGATTTCCAACCTGTTGTGAGAGACCGTGTAATGAATAAGACCTTCACCATCATCAGTCCCCACTTCCCGCGCTTCAACACAGCGGACTGGTTTGCTTGGTTCCATATCAAACTGGTTCCTTTCCTGCCAAGTTTCACTGCAGTGATGCTCAAGAATGCAACCTCAGACATAAACTGCACAGACTACCGTGTTGTGTGAGTAGCATTGCGCCAACAAGCCAGATTGCATTGCACCAAAGTAGCAAAATACTCACGAGGGACAGCATAAGAATCTTTCTTTTTTTCCTTTACAGTGTGAGCGGGCTGGCCAAAGTGTTCCCTGCAATACCGCTGCGCAGACAACAAGAAATCACACCTGTTCTGCTGGGCTACCTGAGAAAATCTGCCAGTGTCATCAATGAGCCAGGTAGGGCTGTCGCAGTAAACTGCGCCATGTGATTGCTTGTGTGGGCCTGTCCGTTGGCTTGAAATTGTGAATTCAAAAGAAAAAGAAAAGCACTGAAATGGCAATGAGAAGAAAACTGGCACTTGACTTGTCTCGTGTATCAATAGAAATGATTGCTTGCTAAATGGCACGCATACTAACGCCCATCTGCGGGCTCTTCAGTTTGCAGGCAGGGAATTCAGAGTGATGCCCAATGGCTTGAGGCAAACTTGGGTCCATTTTCCACCTATGCATCATACTCTGACCTCAAAGTCTTCAACCTGTCTGGGGTAAGTGGTACACCTCACTAGCAGTCTTCCCTGAAAACAGCAGCACAATATTTGGAACTTAACAAGTCAGCACACAGGGATGCTTTTGCCATGTCAAAAAGGAAAGCAATTTCTACATCCCCCGTGTCATCAGGTGGCAGTTGTGGGCTCCCTCTCACCAAACCAGAAGGCTGAGCTGATCCTGGATCCAGACAGCGGCGCTTTGGAAAATGAGACCATCGTAAGGGAGGTGCTCACAAGCTTGACACAGTCCCCTGATGATGAGCAGCTCAATCAGTTTTTCCAGACTTTTACAGACATCAACAAGCAGGTGAATGGCTAACGTCAAGATTGTCATATTTTTCCATAATGTTGCCTGACAAACAGGTCACGTAAAACCTGTCCAAGGCTCAGGCAATGTTTGCAGAGAAACTAATGTTAAAGGGCTGAGATTTGACTCAAAATGGTGCATTTGTGATATGCTTGGTGAATGACTTTCTGCTGATGATGCCCTGATCATGTCCCTCCTGCACTGAAGTACAAAGATGTGTGACCATGCTTGCTCTCATTTCTAGCAGGAGTTGACAGAGGTAGAAAAAAGAAAAGAGTCTTCTTGAACTGAAACGTTAATCCTGTCATTTCCAGAGAAACATCACCTTCATCACAAATGTGGCTGTAAGAGACACCATCTTGAACCTGACCTTGACAGCCCTTGCTCCTGAATTTGAAGACTTTGAGCCTGAAGACTTCAAGCTGTGGTTCCAGGTCTATTTGGTCACTGTGATGGCCAGCCTCCATCCTGGCAGCTTGGTGGTGATCCCCACTAACATCAGCTGTGCATCCTACGCAGCTATGTAAGAGATATTTCTGAGGTCCAAAGTCAGACATTTTGGATTTGCATGAGGCCAAAGTGTGGCTCCAGACAAGTCACAACAATTTGTCTTTTCTTCTTTTAGCATCACTGGTCTTCAGCAAAGTGTGAAATCCCTCCCAATGGACCTTTCACAGGGCGTGAGATCAAGCACAGAGTCAATCAAGGAGACATTCACACGTATGTTGACGTACTTTTTCAGAAAAGCAGATGACCACTGCTGCGATGATAGCTGTATTGATGCCATGCCTTCTTTTCATTTTTCTCTCAAACAGGTTGCTCAGTTGCAGATTCCTTCACGGTAAGTTCATTTCTATGGGAGTACGACATGGATTAAAAGATAATATATTGATGAAAATTTCCCACACACAAGTTTGGCACATTAACTTCATTTAGGGGGCCACATTAAAGTACTTGAACTTTAAGTTGCTTATGCCACCAGACTAACTGTAATGCTCTTCTTGTCTCCAGTGCGAGGACACCCCAGTTGATGGTAAGTTTGTGAAACGGCAGACATTTCAAGTGTGATGACAAAAGCGCATTGGGAAGGTACAATGTCTGATACTGGAATATTATCTTTTCACAGAGGGCCTCATCTGTGGTGCAGTCAACAGGTAGGTGAATTACAGCTTTGTCCGGTGCTGAGTTTGCATAGGTAAAGTTCTTTAACACAGCCTACCTGAGGTGACAATGATTTTCTTCTTCTTGTTTTTCCCAGATCATCACTCCAACAAGCCCTTTCTACTGGCAATTCCTCTACAGTTCTGTGCAATTTCACCATCACTGCACATGCCTGTTCCTCGGTAAGATTGCTTTTGGAATAGCTGTGAATCCCAGTCAGAGATTTGGCTTTTGCTACGTTACCGCCCTCGGACACATTTCTGCAAGTTCTGAGAATAGTTGTCTTATTTGCTGTGTGCTTTTTTCCAAGGCTACACATCTCACACCCAGCAACTTGGTGACACTGATGAAATGCTCACTGGAAAGCCAAAGCACATACCCGGTAGAGGTCTGGAAGCTTCTCTTCCAAAAAGCTTCCACTGCACTAGACCAGGCTCTTGACTCATTTGCCACCATGGTAAATCCAATCCCACAGTTTCATCAAATCTGTGCTTCACTGTGTGAATTCTGTGTAAAAAGCAAAGTGACTTTTCCCTCCCTAGGCCCCCAACAACAGCAAGCCATCCTTGTCGCCTGCTCTTGATGCTCTTGGAGAGGTGAGAATTGCCAGCTTCAGCCAGGCAGAACTGCAGAGCCAAGAGTTTGTCCGCAGCTGGTTCCAGAACAAGATTCGTCCATTTTTGGCCTCTGCATCCCCCAACTTCCTATTCTGCCTGAGCTCCAAGAACTTCAGCTGCTTTACATACCAGACTGTGTAAGCAATTATTTGATATCTTGCTCCACTGTCAACTAGATTGTAAAGGCACCTGCGGTTTTCTACTTGTTTAGATGTTAAAAGCACCCTGTCATATTTTAGCATCCAGGTATTCGGCAGCCAAAGGCCGTACATGGACAGAGAAAGACAGCAAGCAGTCTTCACTCATTTCATCCAACCATTCCTTTCAAGAAATGACTCTTCAGGTAAAGGCAGGTGCTCAGGCTCAATTTGGTAAAGCCTTGGCCACATGCAGTGGTAGTGCCCTACCATTGTCTTTGTTTCTGTCCTCTTTGCAGATCCTGGCTGTCTCTCCTCTGTCAGAGGTAGTAAAGAGTGGCTACAGACCAACCTTGGCGGCTTCTCTGCTTTTGCAACCCTGCAGGATTTGCAAGCCCTCAATCCCAACTTCTCCAGTGTGAGTGGCGATTGCAGTTGTAGTATTCTTCCCCTCCCAAACTGAAAGGTCTTGCCTATGGTTTTGCAAGTACTGCTGTTTGATTGCATATTGCTCTCCTTCTGTAGGCCGACACGTTGTCAGTGCTCACTCCTGCTCAGGTGGCACAGCTGACACTGAGCTCAGTGGACTCCAATGACACAGACCAAATCGACCGTGTGTTTGAGCGACTTGAGGAGGGCAATGCTCTGGAAAATGTGGATGAATTCCTGACACAGCTGACAGCAGATGGAAAGGTAGGCTACTCTTGGCACTGGGGGAAGAAGGACAATCCTGGGCTTTGAAGCGAGCATAGGCAGTACTGAGATGCATATCTAAACCTCTGCAGAAGTTGTAACGGGACTCGTTCATATGAAGAAATATTTCATTACATCCCTTCTAGTATCCTGTGTGGTGTACTTGCAGCAGCTAAACTGTGTGGGGCTGAAATCCTCTCATGTCGTAACTTGACAGGACCCTGATTTCCAACCTGTTGTGAGAGACCGTGTAATGAATAAGACCTTCACCATCATCAGTCCCCACTTCCCACGCTTCAACACAGCGGACTGGTTTGCTTGGTTCCATATCAAACTGGTTCCTTTCCTGCCAAGTTTCACTGCAGTGATGCTCAAGAATGCAACCTCACACATAAACTGCACAGACTACCGTGTTGTGTGAGTAGCATTGCGCAAACAAGCCAGATTGCATTGCACCAAAGTAGCAAAATACTCATGAGGGACAGCATAAGAATCTTTCTTTTTTCCTTTACAGTGTGAGCGGGCTGGCCAAAGTGTTCCCTGCAATACCGCTGCGCAGACAACAAGAAATCACACCTGTTCTGCTGGGCTACCTGAGAAAATCTGCCAGTGTCATCAATGAGCCAGGTAGGGCTGTCGCAGTAAACTGCGCCATGTGATTGCTTGTGTGGGCCTGTCCGTTGGCTTGAAATTGTGAATTCAAAAGAAAAAAAAAGAAAAGCACTGAAATGGCAATGAGAAGAAAACTGGCACTTGACTTGTCTCGTGTATCAATAAAAATGATTGCTTGCTAAATGGCATGCATACTAACGCCCATCTGCGGGCTCTTCAGTTTGCAGGCAGGGAATTCAGAGTGATGCCCAATGGCTTGAGGCAAACTTGGGTCCATTTTCCACCTATGCAACATACTCTGACCTCAAAGTCTTCAACCTGTCTGGGGTGAGTCATACATCTTACTTCCAGTCTTTCCTTAGCAGCAGTATAACATACAGTTGATCATTTTATTAAAGTGTTATTTTAAATTTTAGGTTTGGTATTGGATTTGAGGTTTTTTGTGGTCAAACATACTATAGGTATCTCAGTTTAAGTGCATCCTATGTAGTGTATTGCAACATTGGCTTTTGGACAGGAAGGTGGACTGTGAATCCTCAGATTCTTGTTTTTGTTTGTATTATTACTCAGAATAAGGGATGTCTATTGCCATTAAAATCGTATTATAATTTTTTTCTGCTCTCTTCTCAATTAGTTCAATAGATAAGAGAGACATTTAGAAAAAAGTGTGCATGAACAAGCAAACATATGAGAGTTAGTTGATCAAAGAAGCAAGCAGATTAATATGAAAAAGCAAGTGGTGATAAAACAAAGCAAGTGAACAAGACAAATTCACATTCTAAAGTAGAAATAAAAGAAATACTTGCCAGATTATTGATAGTGGATACAGGGATTATAGATTTTTTGTCTTCTTTTCCACTTCTGCATGTATCCTTTTTGTTTATGTCCAACTCTACTTTTCTTGTGTGTATAAATTGTATTTCAAATGTCATTGTTTTTAATCCATTATGGGACTCATTTTCCTGATCTCCAAATGTTGTGGAATCTCAACAGACATTTAAAAAGGGGACTTTTATTTCCTAGTTTAGATGTTAGGGCTGCTAGGACTGTGGTTCTCCATATCCTATACAGATATGTTAAGGCTAATTCCTGTTTTACAGAGCATACATGAACAAATGCTTGTGTGTGAGTCCCTGAGAATATGTTGTCAATCCTTTACAGCACCAGTAGTGGGCTCTGCTTGGGTTTATGTGGTTGCAAAGAGTAATGGGTGCCTGTTGAAAGAAATTTAATGAAGACCTTTTAAAATAGAGTATTTAAATATGATCTTTGTCTCATTTCTCTCCCTTAGGTGACTGTACTAGACTCTCTTTCTTCAACACAAAAAGCTGAACTGCTTCTTGAACCAAACAACTTATCAAATGAAACACTTGTGAGACTTGTGTTCACACAACTTACTGTGTCATCAAGTGTGGAAGACCTTGGCTCTTTCTTTGACAAATTTGTTAGTGGTGCTGCAGAGGTAAGCATCTTAATCACATTTAGCTTGTTAATGCTTTTCCTTTAAAATGAAAAGTATCTCCTGACACATTTATGTCATTTTCTTCTAGCAAAACTTGACAATCATTCAACCAAGAGTGCGTGACACCATCCTAAATCTGACACTTTTGGCACTTGGCCCAAAACTATCCATGCTGGATGCTGAGGGATTCAAGTTATGGTTCCAGGTTTACCTACCCCTATTCCTCCCAAGCATCAATTCAAACACGTTTGAAATCGTTCCTGGAAATATCAGCTGTGGCTCCTATCAGGAGATGTGAGTTAAAACTGTTTATCTTCATGTCATATTGACCAGAAGGGTTAAAAAGGGAAAGGGAATAAAGAATGGAACTACTACACTTCACACATTTCATTGAATGGAAAAAAATGTTTTGTCTTCACAGCATCAAGGGATGTGACAATGTTTTCACTCTTCTCTCCGTGAGGCAGACCCAACAGGTTTTCACTTTCGCAATGGACTATCTTAGTAGACATTCTTCCTCAGGTAACCTGGATGGCAGTAAATGTACAACATTTCATTTACTGCTATTACTTACGTGCCGTGAGTGTGTATTAATCCACATTGGAAGCCTGTTCACTTTAAAAATTAATTATTTTGAATTCTAGGTCTCTCCTGTGTTGAATCTGTCAATGATGACAGACGTTGGCTTGAAAACAACTTTGGTCGGTTCCGTGTGCATGCCTCATATATTGATTTTGTGACCTTGAAGAACAATTTCAATGGAGTAAGTGTTGCCTTTTACTCCTTGTCAGTTTCAGTTGGCTTATTACAAATAAACCAAGAGGTGTAAGTACATAGTTATATGGACAGACAAGTAATTCATTCAGTGGACAGTTTTGGTGACTGTCATCCTCCATTATCAGTGCTACATGGACCCACATACACAAATCAAGTCATTCAGCACTTTACTGAACCTTATGTGTATATTTACAATCTCTGTGTGATGAAGCAGTAACCAATTATGAGCATTATTGTTCAAGGCTTCAGCTTGACCACATAAAAAAAGAGAAATCTTACAAAGAAGCATAGTTGCTGTGGGATCACTACAAATCACTCACTTATAATGTCATGAGGATCTGCAAAAACATATGGAAGAGGACACAGACACAGCATAAACCCCCCTTCACTTTGTGACTGATCCAGTTCCCACATTCACATGACAACAAGTATATGTTTTACCATGATTACCAAAAGATGTTGCATAAATAAATATGGCACTAACACAAATCATTTAGAATTTCAATTTTCACCCGGATGTTTCAAAATCAGTAGAGGGATTTAACAGTATTTGAACTTTTGAATTCATGCTTTTAAAATCCAGACAACAACGTCTGCTTTGAAGTGGACCAACACGATCTAGCTGTTTGACAAGGGTTTGAGTCCTAAATAATCTAAACAGGCAAATGGGGAAAAGCAGCAGAGTTGGTTGAAATCTGTCAATTTTACCATGTCCAAAAATATCGAGCAGGTGTCAATGTTTTAATCATATGTGCCGATGTGGTTTTAGCACAAGTTACCTAAAATTGACACGTACATATATTCATTTGGCACACCATCCACACCATCATTCATGCTTTGTATACTAAAATGTCTAAGTCTGCTCACTGTGTAACATGGGAGGTGCAGTGCTTAACCTAAGCATACAGCCGCATTCCGTAATAGACTAGAGCTTCACTGTCAGTGTTTACTTACTGAAATCTTGCTTGTAACTTTTAGGTGGAGGTCGCAGATCTTCTCACTGTCACTCAGCTGGCCGAGCTTGCTGCAACTCCATCACAACTAAAGACAATGCAACAAGTGACAAAAATCATGACAGTCATCAGCCCTGTTGAGTTTGGTGCTTTCTTTGACATAGTCTCACCAGCCATCAAGGTAAACATCTACATATCTGACAGCAAACATCCACCAGAAAAAACTGCACTCACTAAAGTCATTTTGCAGGCTTATTTTTGATTTCAAGCTAACTGGTGAGCTTTTGTAGAAATATAAACAGGTTCAAAGAGACAAAGTTGGTCATTTTACATGCATAGTGCTTACTGAACAACTACCAACTGAAACTGAAATGCACTTTTTCGCAACATTACACTCTGAAATATCAATTAGAAACACCTGGAATAAGGTAATAATGCAGTTTTATACCACAGCAATGAAACAAAACTTAAAATTTACTTAAAAATCTCAGTTATCTCAGTTATTACTGAGAGGTGCTACTACTATATTGCCATTTATATCAGAAAGCAATATATGAGCACACTTTAGCCATCTAGGTGCCACCTTGTTGAACAGGTAAGCAAACCGCCATGGTTAGACAGCAAATTGATTAGTCAGCTGCTGTAGCAGTTTAAACAGCTCTAAACATACCTGCAAATGTCAAGGTTTGCCATGTTAAAGTACAGCTGGAATTAAAATGCTCATTTTTGCAACACCATACACACTCAAATGCCAGTTTATCACATAACCTACTCCTAGCTAAAACTAGGCAGGCTAATTCAACAGCTCTGCAATAAATTATACCTTTATGAAGGTTTTAATGAAGTGTTTGAGAGAAGTGGTACCATTCTATACTAAACTGTATTTTTTTGTAGCAGTAACATGAGACACAAGAGACACAAATAAGACACAAATTGTGAATAATAGCAATTTTTAGCTTTCCAATCCTGGCTTGTTGAACAAGCTAGCACACACAAGAAGAAAAACTGAACTTGCTAACAATTGCTAACATCATTTTCAAGGATAACTTAAGATAAAAATTTAACTAGGCAGCCGCTGTAGCAATTAAAACAGCTTTAAACTTAGCTCCAAATGTCAAGGATGTTTATCTGAGTTGCAGAATAGAGTGGTCTTGTTTCTTCAGAACCTCCACAGATATTACAGTGTCTCTGAGTTGTAACTTAGTTAGCAGTTAGCGGTTAGCGTGCTCAGCTGCAAGTCAAACAGGCACAATTGGCCCACCTTCCTAAAGGAAGGCTAGAGAGGCATTTCTGGATATAGCAATGTATTTTGTATCTTCATTTGGATTTTAAAGGCAGAGAAGTGTTCCTTGTCATTTAGCTTATGACAGACTTTTTCCATAGAAAGGGATAACAAATGGTAGCACAATTTGTAATTGTAAATGTAAAGCCATTTAATTTCAGAGTTCAAACTCTTATTAATTCTATTTAAAATCCCCTAGATCCACCAAGCCAACTACACAGAGGTGGTGAAATCTGCCTTCCTCCAGGCAGTATTTGACAGAGGGAGCCTGTCCTCTCCAGCTATCAGTGACACAGAGTTCCTGCTGTGGCTCCGGGTTCGACTGAGCCCTCTCCTGGTCAACCTTTCTCCCAGCCTGGTGACACCTTTATTTGACATCGGGCAGAACAGGAGTTGTAACAGCAGCCAAGAGATGTAAGTATTTCTGTAGTGGTGGTGATTATCATTGTGTCATAGGCCTGTGTGTTTTTTTTAATTGCTTCTGACTAATTATTTGTATGAATTTAGGATCACGTTTCTGGACACACTACATGTGACATTCAGCAACAACACCCAAAGGGAGATCTATAAAAGCACCCTCCTCTTCCTGCGAGGTCTGTATAAGAGATAATCTTACAGATCACCTGTTATCTAGTAAACCGATGGGGATGCTTATCTATGACAAATGAAAATTTGTTGTGAAATGATTGTTTGTGCTTTTACAGCAAAAGTAAATGCATATTTACTTTGTGCCTTTAAAATAATAGATATTATTCTGTCTCAGAGTACACAGTGATTTCATTTCTTTTTAAAACAGGTCCAACGCCACTCAAGTGCTACAGTGGTGGAAGCTTCTACATCTATCTGAGAAACACTTTCCTCAGCTTTGGCTTTCCAGATTTGTCTATGTTCACATCTCTTCTGCCACAGACACGTGAATCTGAGGTGATATATAAAAATACTTGCTTAAACCCTTTTTAAAAATTCACACAAAGATGAAGAAGTTGAAATTCAGACATTGTTTTAAACAGTGGTAGCTATACAGTATCAGTATCACCCAGTAGTTATACAGTAGTATTTTTTTAATCGTTTCTCCCTCTATTTTTCTTCAGCTCCTGAGTACCATCAGCACCTCAGAGCTGCAGCAGTTCCTCAGTCGACCCAATGTGATTGATAACAACTCTGACATCTGTGTCATCTTCAACAACTACAACAACACTCCTGCCTTCCTAGAAACTGTATGTCCCTTGTCTGAATGTTGCTGTAGAACATATACATTAATGTTGATGAGATGAGTACAACTTTTACATCTTGATTTTAGTGGAAAATTGCAGGCATGTATTATGATCAATATGTATTATGATCATATGTATGATCATATGTATTATGTATTTATATTATGTATAAATACATTTGAAGGTATTCTCAATGAATCCATGTAGTCATGAGGATTGTGCTGAGAGCATGTTACAATTCCCCTTGAATGCTAGCAAAGCAGTCTCTCATTAAATGTGTAAATACATGTGTATGCCATTAGGAGGATGTTCCAGACAATGTGAAGAAGGTGACGCTCCCCTGTGTCTGGTCTTTGGCCCTGAGCAGCAACCGCAAATCAGAGGTTAATTCCTGGTTTGACGTACGGTTGAGGAACTATCTTAGATTCCTCACCAAGAGCCTCATCAGCTCCACCGCAGTGCAGAATGCTTCATGTTTTGCCTTCCAGAAACTGTAAGCCTCTTTTTCACAGTGTCACAAAGCTCATTGACAAATGGACTATTATAGATAGATTAAATGATATGTAAACACTTGTGTGGTTTTCTTTTTAATTAGGGTTTCTGTAATGGGAAATAACTTCACATACAACAGCTCAGAGTTTGGACAGGGTGATGTGTACACCACCATCAGGACCTACTTGAGAGCTGGTAAGATTATTGACACTTTTGAGCAAATATTCCATGTATGATGGCTGTATTTTGTAAAACAATAAAATAAAGGAAATTCTAATTTTACCAATCTAATACTAATAACACCACACCTTAATTCTGATTGTTTATTCGACTTTGTGTTTACAGAGGCATTTCTCATTTGGTATAAAAGTATGCACATCCAGCTCTACAAAATAATTTGGATTTTTATGCAAAAGTATTGCTGGTACAGCTTTAAATGTCTCAGCACCATAGATGTTATTATTAAAAACTAATTTAATACCTTTATCTAAAGAAATTTAAATGACACTTGAACATATGTTGTGTTATTTATTGACAAGGTTTGGGATTTTTCCCCTTTTCCAAAGGTTCTGGAGCCAGATGTTACAATGCCAGTGATCCAGAACTAAACTCAACCTCCTGGTTTGTCAACTACATCGGCAACTTTGTGACATTTATCACTCTGGACGATCTTACCACCTTCGTCTCCACCACTCAAGTATGTCAAGCCTAGGAAAGGCTAAGCCTCCCAAAAATGGTCATGAAAACAATATTATGAGGAAACTTTTTGAAAGTGACTTGGTTTGCCAGTTGTTATTTGTATGCAAAAGCTGACATAGGTTATATTGGTGAGAGAGAGAGAGGGTGAACGAGCAAGACAGACAGACAGAGGCAGAGGCTTACAGTTATTGATCACAACGACCAGCTCCAGCAGTGCTCTGAGAGTTTGGTGTTTTTCTTACCTTGATATTTTCTTTGCCCTTCTATTTTCATTTTACTGTTTAATTATTTAAGTTTTACTGAGAAATCCAGGAGCATTTTTGAGAAGTAATTTACTGACTTACTTCTGACTGTATTTTTTTCAGATTCAAGTCTTCTCTGTGAACCAAGCCAACCTGGAGCTCTTTAACAACACAGCAATCCCAGCCAATGTAACCAACTATTACATCTCACAGCTTTTTACATTCAGACCAACCTTCAACCCTTTGAAGTGAGTGTCCACTGAATATAAAAAAAATGTCCAATCATACATAAAAGTTTGTGGGCAAATGTTCATGCTGTGGGTAGAAATGCTTTATATGGATATTTACATGAGGTTACATGTCACATTCCATCTAGGCTTCCAGGCTTTTTCCTGTGCTCTCCTGACATCCCAACTGTAGCATATTCCTCTGTGAATGAAGCTGATACCGTACTCATCTTGAATGAGCTGAAGAAATTCTGTAATGGAACAGAGGACTCTGAGGTACCATCCCCTAATGATTCTACAGGGAAACAGAGATTGAGTTGAATTTTTTTTTTTATCATCTTTTATGGATAGAATACAAAAAACAAAAGAAATGCATTTATTGTGGAGTTTGGCATTTGGCTCAAAAAAATTAAATATTGCTGCAAAGAACTCCATTTTATTGTTTATCATTACCTCTATTGGTCAGTACAATACAGCAATTTTTACTGTTGACATTTTCTGTGACAGGTTGGGCTCAAAGTTTTAAGCTTCATGAAGCGCTCAGTTTTGAATTAATTTGCTTGAGTCGAGTTTACAGTGTCTGAGTGTTTATTTTTAGCGTTCTCAGATAAGTAAAAATGACGTGTGTGCTCGCACTATGAGGGAACGACAACCTGTCCAGGGCTTTGCCATCTTTCATCCGGTGTATTGTATAAACGGACTTAGCCTGTCATGATCCTGGACTGGAATAGGATTAGATAAATGGGTGAAGACAGACATGAAAAAATGTCCTCCAAAGACACAGCCTTACTGTTACCGAGTTGCTGAGTCAGAAACCCTGACAGGTGCCACCATGTCTCTGAGCACCTTAGTTAACCTATTTAAAATTCTTAAGAACATGACAGTGGGGACATCTTATTGGTTTCATGTCCAAAATTTTAAGTGCACAATTATCATCTAAGGATGATAATTTTGACAATACTGTAAAAATACTTTGCATGATTCTCTTCACATATCTATCATATCTTCACGTATTATTAAAACTATAAAACAGTTAAATGTCCTCAGTCAGTTTTTTCATAACCAGTGTTTTTTTGGTTTCTATAGGTGTCTGCTGCCCTGGCATCCAACCTCCAAACCATCACAGCAGATACGTTTGCGACTCTTGGCAGTGCCAGTGCAGGCCTGACCAGCAGTCAGATCACATCCGTTGGCCCGTCAGTGCTGGTTTCCTCTTTATCCACCCTGAGAACAGTTAGCACCTGGAACCAAGAGCAAGCCACCACAATCATCCAAACCATAACTGCAGCTGGCTACCAGGTGAAGGCCCTACTGTCCACCTAACGCAGCTGATAAGCAATTTTCTGTATTTGGTTGAGCGTGGTTTTATTACATATAAAATGACCCTGTATTGTATTAAACAGATCAACACTGGATCCTCCCTGGAGTCCCTCGGCACACTTGTTGCTGGAGTTCCTGCAAAGACAATAGAAGAAATTCCAGCTTCTGAGCTACTCAGCATCTCCAAGAGCACCACCTTTGTTTCCAATATGCTGGCATCCCCAGCAGTTGTCCAAGAGACCTTTGTTAAAAAGGTACAAATTCAGCTTCTAACTGTATCACAACAGTAGTACAGTCCCATTATAACTCTCAAGAAGATGTTAGTACCATATATATTTTTCTTCCTGATTCCTTCAAAAGGATGTTTTTAAACTATTTGAACATTTGACATCAGGGAGACATTGCTGATCTAAGATGGAGATAAAAACATATGGAATACATAGGAGTAAATGAGGGTGTGATTTTCTTTTCTCTAAATCCTGAACCTGAACTTCATCCTTACACTTCTGAAACCAAACCAACACTCCTGAAAGTGAATACATAAAAACATGTTTTGTATGTGTTTGTTCTTAGGCATTTTGAGTTCTGATCAAGGTTTTAAATGCATTTAATCTCCTGGTAGATCATATCTGTGAACCCAAGTCCTAGCATGGTGGTGCTGAATGTCCCTGATACTATGGCAACTGAGATCCCACCATCCCTGCTGGTATTTTCTGAGGGGACTGCAGACATCAGTGTGATCAACAAAAAGAAATGGACGCAAGATCAGGTCAGTATATAGTTTCCCACACAGAGGAGAGTGAACTGGAGTTTGTTTTATCCGGTGTTTTTTTTTTTCACTCATGTTTAAGACACATTTAGTGCACAGTGCGACTCCACTTTGAAATCAAGAGAAGTGGAATTATTTTAGGATTATCAAGTGAATACCAGCCCAGAGATACTTATCATCAACCCATAAACCCCTTATCTGGCATTGAATTGTTCTGTTTTTTCTCCTTCTAGGCTGCCATGTTCTTCGGGACACTGGCTAAAACCAACTTTGACATTGAGCAGTAAGTGAATAGTAAATAGTCCTATAACTATTTATTTGTTGTGTTTTTTTTCCAAGCTCGTTAAGAGCCTTTTAACTTTGCGGTTTTCCATGCTCTCCCACAGGCTTTCTCCATTTGTGCTGCAAGGCTTCACATGTACAACAGTCCAGAGTATGACAACAACCATGATCCAGGGCCTGATCCGTGCCAGTAGACCGAGGAAAGGCAGGGCCAAGGTGAACCTGCAGGAATCACAGGTAAAGTCAAACAAAATGTATCTTAAACTAAATTGATTGAATACTTGACTATGGCTCTTTATCTGAAGCATATAATTAAAAGAAGTTGGATGTACAATACTGGAGTCATAGATTTAAAAAATGGTCTTTTGCGTTATGGACTATTAAGTTAGTATTGTTCTGTGTTTTCTCATCATTTTCTACAGCTGACTTGCATGTACAACCTGCTCAGTGGAGACATCTCCCAGAACTTCACCGATTATCCCTCAGACATGCTCCTCTACTTTAGGTAAGTCTGTCTCTGAGCATTTTGCTGTACTGACCTCATAAGGTGCCCCTGGCTTAAGAAACGTTTACATACATTAGTTAATTTTCCATCTTCATGTCTGTTTATTACAGCAACAAAGATGTCAGGAGAGCTGACTGCAGGTCATACTTCTCTGCAGTGGGTGCTGCAGACTTCTCTGTGGCCTCCAGCATTTTGAACAAGGGCTCAGTGCTGCTTAGTGAAGCCAGGACCTGCTTGGTGAGTGCCATTAAAATTATGGTTTACTACAACAAAAGTTTCTGTTAGGTGGGTAAATGCTGAATCACCATTCTATGGGATCAGTGAGCAACAGCATATGGCAGGAAATATAAAGATGAACATTTTGATGAACATAACATTTTATATAGATGCATATACTGTGTATGAAATAGTAAGATATTTCAAAGCTTGTAAAATGGAGCAAACCAGTCTTGGAAAGGAATTATTTATATCTAAATGGTACTGTTTCTCTACTTTGGCACTGTTGCACTTTTTTAAGTTAAATACTGTATTTTCAAATGTACAGGGCATAAACAGCATCAGTCTGAGCAGAGACAACGTGGAGGTCCTGGGGAACATGGCCTGTACTCTGGACAGCTCTTACATCGAGAACGCTGATCCTCTTATCCTGGAAAAACTCAAAGCCTGCAAAGACTTCTCTGACAGCCAAGTGGCTGCCATGGAGACACTGCTGCTGTCTGGGAAAACACCTTACGGGTACAGGAATTAAATCAAAATAAGAGCCATTCAGAGTAGATTGTAAAAGATAAAGCTGGCAGTATCAACAAATACAGTGTAAATAATAGAATTTATTCCTCTGTCCCAGACACACTGTTGAACTGTGTGGCATGTTTCCTCATTACCAAAAAGGAACACACACACTGTGGTTTATTTTCAGTCAGTTCCACATACACCATCTTTCTGCTGTAAATATTCACTATTGCACAAAAAGCTGAAAATTGCCACCAACAGCTACACCTTTTTCCAGGGGAAAATGGACTTGAGGTTGAAAGCCACACACAATAAAGGAGTGGGAAAATACTGAGAGATGGGCAAACACATTGTTGTTTTTGGTCTTTTGTTGGATTTGATGTTAATAACATAAAAGCCTTTTCCTTTAACTACGCGAAACATAGCATTTAATATCCACAAATCCTCACCATCTTTTATTTGGAGGTTTTTAGGTAGATCTTTAATGTCCATGCACCAAATAATTAATCCTATTACAATAAGTGGGTTGCAATGGATCAAGCAAGAATATATCATCTTCTGTTTTCAGAAATGCCTCCACCTGGAACCAGGATACACTGGAGAACCTCGGGATCCTTCCTTTATACTTCACAAGAAACATATGGGGACAGTTCAAAACTGTATGTGTTGCACTCTCACCTTGATCCAGTTTGATTCAGTTTTATATTAAAGTACCACATAAGAGATACCACATATCCACTTTGTGTTGAAAAACTATTCAGGATTTTATGTATATATGTCATGTTCTTTTTTTTTTTCTTTGCAGACAACAAAGAGAAGGTTCCTCAAGACTTTCATGTCAGACCTGAGGAAATCAAAGACAGAGAAGAGGAAGCTCAAGGCGCTGTTTCAACAGATCAGTGCCCTGAAGATAAAAAGAGGAGCAGGTAAAAGTTCATTTTTTTGTGTTTGATTTTACAAAACAGCTGCAAATACTGGAGCTGAAACAATTAGTTGATTAATAGGTCACTATGCTAATAACTATTCTAATAATTTAATAATCGTTTAAAGCAGGGCTGTGTAACTTCAGCTGAACAGTGACCCCTACATAAATGGCAGTGGCAGTCAAACCTCAGAGTGTACTGAATTGAACAAGAAATTGTGTTTTATTGCTCATAAACTCAACTTTTCATCTGTTAAGAGGCAAATTTTGTTATTTCTTCTTTTTAAAGTTAAGCAGTCCTGCTCTAAGTTGTACAGAAGCCAAAAATTTCAAACTAAATATTTCACTTTGAGGACATCACCTCAGGCTCTAACTGTAGATTACAGCCCGAGCTAACACAGTACCACATTTTACAAAACTGGTGAGTGCGTGTGATACTTGTGTGTCAACATTCAACTTATTTCTCTCATAATTATTCACAAAAGGCTGCACCGTGGGCAACATCACCCAAGTGACAGTTAGCGACCCCTCCTTCCCCTTTGGCTACGACCAGACACAATTTGACCTCTGCCTGGACGTCCCTGTTCTGAAGGACAATCTCAACTCTATTTGCGAGAAGGTGGACGACAACGACTTCCAGACAATCATTCTGAATAAACTCAACGAGGTGAATTTTGTGTAGTTGCCTGCAAATATTATTGGCTGCTTAGTATGAGTCATTTAGTATTTGAGATAAAAGAGAGAAAAAAGTACAGTATAAATATTATAGAAACTGAGATAGAAGGTGCCATAAACAAGGGCCTCACTGGTAATGAAATTTCAATGCAATTATGATAATGTTGATAATACTGCATATACTAGGGTAATTTCTATTCACGAAGGATATATTTCAGTACACTACCATATGTTACTCCACATTCTCTGCTCTCCCAGGCATACCCATCCGGTGTTTCTGATAGTGAGGTCCAAGTGCTCGGCTCAGTGTCACGTGTGGCATCCCTTGAGGACATTTCCAAGTGGAACATCACCAGCATTGACACCCTGGCAGCTCTCATGAAAGCTGTGGATGGATCATGGGAGGCAGCAAAGGTACAGTGTAGAGGGATTATGCAAACTGCAAAACATAAGAATGTAGAATCCTTAATCTTTATTTACCGTGTGGTAATAGACCCTCATACCTGTATACATTGGCTTACTCTGCTTTCTTTACTGTTGTCTAGAGCAAAGCAATCATCACCAAGTATCTGAATACTTCTGGGAACACCCTTGGCAGCACTGAGCTCAACAGCATAGACTCCAACCTGTGCTCCTTAGACATCAGCACACTGAAGACCATCACCCCAATCAGTATCAGGTGGGCGCCAGCATGTCGCTCAGAGATGCCATAGCGTGGCCACTGTGAATGATGATTTAGACCTAACACCGTATATTACTTTCTTGTCAGAAATGCCAAACCTCTGAATGTGGCGTCATGTTCGTTGGAACAGAAGAGAGTCCTGTATGAGATCAGCAACACTTCCTTCAGCTCACAGCGTGCCAGTCCCACCTCTTTTTACAATTTAATTATTCCCTATCTAGGTAAGAATGTGTGTTTCCTGTCTTTCTGGTTGTTTCTCTGCCTTACATAAAGTTCATCTTTTAATTTCCTGTTTTCCTTTCTGCTCTCACAGGTGGAGCACCTCTGTCAGACATAGTAGCACTGTCAACTCAGAACATTAGTATGGATGTAGACACTTTCCAGAGCCTGGAACCTGACGTGATTGCTGTAAGGATGTTTGTTAAAGAGCCAGTGTTTTGGAAATGTACTGTCTATTTATTTGTTTTCTTGTAAAGACACCGCAACTGACCAGAGGCCATCCTTCAGGATAACTTGTCAACACTGTAGTGCATTTGGGGGTCTGAGAGTAATTAGAGCCTGAGGGATTTTAGATTATATTACTGATCCATAAATGAAAGGAATAGTTCAACATACACCTGTTTGTTAGATGAAAAGATTGATAACATTCTCATATCTGTTTATTAAAAGCTGGTTCACATAGCTTAGCATAGACACTAGAAGCAGGGGGGAATGCTTAGCCTGGTTCTTTCCCAAGCTAACAAAACCTGCCTGCCATCACCTACAAGATTACTACTTAACATAGCTTATTTGCTTAATCTGTACAAAAACTCTAGTACAACTGAATATGTAAGTATGAGTATGAAAATGGCAATTTGTTGTTTTACAACGGACGAGCTAACCCTTCACACTGTCGAAGCTACCCAGCTGCTGGTTGTAGCATTATATCTAACACGTTTTCAAAATACAATGTAGGTTAGTTTACATCTGTCACAAATCTTATCTTGGCCTTTGTAGTTGGGTCTTTGAAATGATGACAGGTTGCACGGTTATATTAGAAACCCTAAATACAGTATGTGATCCTCGGTAATTTGTAACTCTTTCGAGTTATCATAACATGTTTGCACTAGTTTATTGAGTGCAAAAAAAGCTGCTGAACTTGTGATGCTTTTTATTGTATGAGTATTTCTCATTTGGGGCCAGTGTAAGAGGAGGCTCAAAGCCGTCAGCAGCAGAGTTTAAATATAATAACTATATCCATACTGGATTTTGAAAATACTATGAATGGTTTACACCAAAAGTGTCTATAAGACATGAAACAGCTTTCTTTTAAATCTATCCCTGTTGTTGATTGTCCAGTGTGTAAAAACTTCAACCCATTTCTCTTCATTGTTTCATTTGAAATGCTCAGAGTTTGACTGTGACCACTGTCCAAGGCCTCATGGGTAGCCATCTACAAGATCTGAAGGTGTTCGAGAACAACACAGTGATTCAGACCTGGGTGAACAGGCAGCTGCAGTCAGAACTGGACAAGCTGGGTCTGAACCTAACCACCAACAGAGCCGACCCAACTATTGCACCACCCAGCTCCAACACCAGCACAAATGCTTCTACATCAGCATCACAATCAACATCACCATCAGTATCGGCATCAGGATCTGCATCACCATCAGGATCAGTGTCAGGTTCAGGATCAGTATCAGAATCAACATCAGTGTCACCATCAGTATCATCAAGCACTGTTACAGACACACAGGGTAAAAATGCATATCCTCTGTATTTATTGAGTCAGTTAAGACTTTGTCCTTAAACAGTAGCTGTAAGCTACTTGCATAGTCTTGAGTAAGAACATTAGATTGTGGCAGGGGAAAACAAGGGTAATAGCTTTCAGGTGTTACATCTAATTTTGTGTTGTGTAAAAAAGACAGGTAAAACAGACTTTATCAGGTATGCCTTCTAACGTTCGGCCGTAATATTTGTTCCAATTGTAAAGCATATCAACCTATAAAAAAAATGAACAAGAACAAATATAGTACAAATAGCATACTAATGACCTGCAGCCAACACTGATGGACTGTTTTCAGCCACCAGAGGACGCAAGTGCACCACAGCCTGTGTTTGTGAACATTTTAGTGACAAGAACAAGAATATTCATGGCAATGTTATGATAATGCACCTTGTGTTTATTTAGCATGGCCACAGTATCTGGTGTTTGTTAATGCACCATTTGAATTCAACATATCCAGTTGACAGTATGCAAGATAGTGGTTTGACAGCAGATAAAGTAACACAACATTGTCTCACATGACAGTGCGCCAACTAACTAGATTCAATCTCATCCACAGGAAACACGAGCAGCACAAGTCCAAACCCGACCACTACTGTAACAACAACAAAAGGTGAGCAACTACAACTTCCTTCTACTTTACTGTTTACCCGCTGTATGCTCAAATGATGTGGTAATGAGTGCCCTGGCATTTTATTTGTTTAATCTTATGCAGGCTGGGACAAATATAATGTTTGATTTGTTTTTCAACCATGTGAATTAGACAAGAACTGTTAAAGAAATATACAATTCAGCTTCTGTGATAAATGAAATTTCACTCTAATTGTATGTTTTTGGTTTCTTCTAGCTCCAAGCACAAGTCATGGAACAGAGCTTGCAAAAAACCCAGCATCCATATTCCTGGCTGCTGTGCTGACAGCTGTGCTACAAATACTACAACAACCAGCCTAAATACATGTGTGACTTTAGCATTCTAATCAATAATCAATAATTATTCAATTATTTTTTCAGTAATTCACTGAGTGTGATTCATTGATGTTATTTATTCAAGCCTAAAGAAAATTGCTTCATTGCAGCTGCTTCATTTTTGCTTCACTCTAATCTTTTCATATTATAAAACAATCACAGGAATCTAAATAATATATATATTTAAGTGGTGATCAGGATTTTACTCTATATGCTGGAATTTTGAAATTAAGCACTGCCAATAATAACATTTATTTTTAATCATTATTATTATTAACACAAATTTACTGCAATATCTATTAATCTATTTAAACTGTATTTCTTGTCATTAAATTAATACATGCATACTAATAAATATCTGATGCTGTGTGTCTGTATCTCTGAGCAGATTATAAAGAAATTCAATACGTGTTTTTTATGGATTTTACCTACCACAGTCAAATCCATTAATAGGTAAAAAATAATCTGGAAAATTGTCTTCCTTGCTAAATTTGGACTGAAAGATGAAGAGTCTAGGTCATTTTAAGTAAGTCATTTTATATAGGACACAAAGAAGCGATCAAAAGGCAACACAGAAGTTTGTTTTTCAGTCAGTTATCTAGAGGTATCTAGAAAATGGACACCTCGAAAGCCATTATTTGTGTGTATATCATGTTAAATAAGGTCTCTATTTATAAGTTATGAAAGAAATATTTATAAACAACAAAACTGTCTGGATAATGTCTTTATTTAATATAAGTACAAAGTGATTTTAAAAAAAAATAAGCATGATAAGATGCTGATATTTAGCAAGTGCAACATTTACCATCGTTGCCAAATTTTATGGCAATCCATTCAATAATTGAACAATTGTTGAGATATTTAAGTTTAGTCCAAATGGTGAATATGCCACTTGCATGGCCAAAAAAAAAACAAAAAACAAATTCACACCCAAGTAACACAAAAAGTGCAGTAACCCACTTAATATGAATGAAGCACCCAATCAAAGAGACTAAAATGTAGATTTAAAAAGGTACAGTATTTTGGCTATGTATCATGGCATAGGTTCTAATTGCAGATTAACTTGATTTTATAGTATATTCATGGTTCCAATTTGGTTTTCTATACAGTTCTCTCTAAATTGAGCCTTAAAAAAACCCAAAACTATTTCAGTACTCAGTGTGGCATTTGTAACAAATGTAACATATGAATAACCACAGTAAAAATGACAACATGCTCCTCAGCAGTG
Organism: Toxotes jaculatrix; assembly: GCF_017976425.1. NCBI lineage: Eukaryota > Metazoa > Chordata > Actinopteri > Toxotidae > Toxotes > Toxotes jaculatrix. The sequence continues at coordinate 17,405,128 of NC_054410.1, read as the reverse complement.
GAAAAATGCACGTACCATTACAAGTGTAACAAGTAAGCAAAGTTGCAGATTCCCAGTGCTGTGGTGATTAAAAAAATTAGTAGCCTCTATCTGCTAAACTGTGCATGTCTGCCCCATTTGTTCTCCCACTCTACTTTGAGGTAGAGTGATGTAAGTGCCCTGTTGTGTTTCCAAACCATGTCCTAACAACTTTGCAAAAGAATATGTTTTGTATTTTATTTTTTGCTGTTGCTGTAATGCCAAGTGAAGCTTGCAGCTCATTGCTCTTCGGTCAGGTTAAGTGTACATCGAAAGGTACATCCACTGTAAACAAAGACAGGATAGATTATTCATGTGTTTGAGTGTATCTGTCACATTGCTTAAAATCATGATTGTTTCATCACAGAAGACTAAAAATGTAGTACAAACATGCCAGATCTTTCAGGACAACAGACCAGAGGAATGGTATTTTAAGGAAAGACTATTTTCAAATCAACAGCTGTAATGAAAGGTTAAAACCATAAACTACCGTCAAATTTAAAGAAATATTCATCACCTCTGACTCGCGAAGAGTCATGTTCAATCCATCCGACAACTGGCCGAAGATTTCTGTTGAAAAAGACAAAAATTCTTATTTCTCCAGAAACTGTGAAGGCAAGACATGCACATGTGATGGCAGACGTTCAAAATGTCACTCTCATCAGCAGGACGACTTCATCTTCGCCCTCTCTGCTGCCTCGTGTGAAATAATGGCAGACTGCTGATACAATGCAATGCACACATTAAGTTGTGCACACCCTGTGGTGATCAGTAGCCTTGAGAAAAACTGTAACACATGTCAAAATAATATAAATAGTATAAATAATAAATAATGTACATTTGAAAGTTTAATCATGTACCTTATTTTAAACTTTAATAGCTTAATGGAATTGTGAGTCTCATGGTGGTTCTAAAGAAAATGTTAGTGGACACTGTGCATGTTTCATCCATGGAATGAATGAATGAACTATTGACTGGATCCACAGGTGTTTTGCATCTCAAACATTTTTGTTTCTAATTAACGTAACACAATCATCATGGTGGCTGCTGCAGCTCCATTCTCTTTTTCTCCCTCCTCTAGATCCAGATCTCCACAGTCTTGCGCACTAAACTGTCCCGTTCTGTGTTCTCTTTACCTGCCCAGTATCAGCCACCATTAAGAACTCCCCTTCTGCTCATCACCTGACCAATCACTTCACTAACCAGCTGCACCTTATCACCAATTAGCCTCAGTCTACATAGAAGGCAGGTCACTCTTAATTCACCCACTAGTTAACTGCTTGTTCTGCCTCAGAGTGTTTCACTTCCTTCAGTAAACGCTTATCTACTTTAAGTGTTTTCCACTGCCATCAGCAGTCCAGATGTACTCACGGTACATGCAGTCAAAGCGAAGGATGAGACTGATAAAACTCTCCAGTGTTATGTGTCCAGAGGAGCCACCGTAGCGTAGAGCCATCAAATTCAGCATGTCATCGCTCATTCTCTTTCCTGACCAACACATACAGGGCAAGGGTTCAGGCAACATTTTATCTTAGCAACTAGCTCTTATTTTCATTATCGATTCACCTGCAGATTTTACTTTATTTCACTGAGCCATGGCACTGTCACACTGTCATAGCTCACTGGGACACTTGAATAGGACAAAGCCATCATTAATGTCATTGGCAACACCTGTCCTTTTCCTGCTATGACAAGCCAAAAGGTCTGCTGTGAAAAAGGCCTGTTGTGCTTTGACTGTCCATGTTAGCATGTGGATAAGTCAAATGCAACTTGGCTCTGTTTAAATAATTCAGTGTTTATCATCGTGTCCTTAATCTGTTTAAATAACTTCGTCAAACACATTTTGTATTTTCTGTTTTTGTGCACCTTTTATCATATTTAAAATAAGGGGGATAACTTCCAGGTTGGTTCACTTATGTGTGTTCATAGTAGACAAAAAGGACTGATTGATTCTCTACCTGTGGCCATGATTGCATTCCTGAGCTCACTCAGTGACAGTGTTCCTGTTTGTGAAACATCAGTGCGGAAGAAAATGTCCTGAGTAAAGAGAAAACTGTTATGTGAAACTCTGAGCCCAATACAGCAAGAACACACAAACCCCAATTAGACAAATCTCTTTGATCTAAATCAAGATGAATCCCAACCCTATAATTAATGTCTGTAATTACTGAAAACAATGAGTCATGATTTGTTCTGTTATGAAATTTTTAACCTTTACTTGGTTCCTACCTTGTATGAGACCACCTTCTTCCACAGACGCACAAATTCCTCACCATTCAGTTTTCCTGTGATAGATGTCTTTAAGCCAGCATTAAGGTATTAAAACAGCACATGCTGTTTCACGTCTTGAAGCCTGACCTTTCAATATGTTCATGTCTATTAAATCAGCAAAAGAGCCGAAAGGTTTTGACGTGTCCTACTTTGCAGTTGAGACAGAGAAAAAAACACATAGTTTTCTAATAGCCTACAGCAGGTCACAGCAAATACCACAGGAGAGGATACATCCATCAGAGCAACCATGCTGCGACAGGCATCAATGCTGAAGCCTCCAGATTTCAAGTCTCCTAAAAAATAATAATAATAATAAAATAACAACAATATATATATATATATATATATATATGCAATTTTGCCAAACACAGCAGTAACAGAGAGGAGTATATGTGAATATTTTTTGAACTGAAGATTTATAGTTCAAACCTTTCAGGATTCTGTCATTTAGAATCATCTGGAGCTGCTCAGCATCCACTTCTTCATACTGCAAATGAAATAAAACCAGTGAAAGACTTATATTTGGCTCACATGTTGGTTGTCTTTCACAGTTACCTTTATATTGTGGCTGGATATAATACTGTATACGATGTAGTTGGATATAAGACTATAATATGCTACACCTTTATAGATGCTGTTTAAAGAATGTTTCTATGACAACATTTTAAAATTGCTGACAACAAAGAGACAATAAACAAAAAAATAATGCCATAGTTCAAATAGAAAATACAGTGCATAGATGATTGTGTCTCTAGTAGAACTACATTCGCAATGTTTTTTATTATTAAGTATGATAATTAAGTACGATAATTCACTTTCTTGCTGAGAGTTAGATGAGAGGTTTAATACCTCTCTCATGTTTGTACACTAAATATGAAGATACAACAAGTAAATGCTTTGCTTAGTTTGACTTAGCAGAAAGAAAGGAAGCTGTAGGAAATAGCCTGACTCTGCCCAAAAGTAAATGAAAATCCACCCACCAGATCCTCCAAAGTTCACAAATTAACATGTTAAATCTTGTTTGTTTAATCTGGACAAAAGCAATAATAAAAAGGTGGGGGAAGGGTGTCAAGAAAAGATCTTGTCATTGAACTCTCAGCAAGAAAGCAAATAAGCATATTTCCCGAAATGGCGTCTTTAAGACGTGCAAATTACCTTGTCTGAGTACTGACGGAAAATGGTTCTCTTATTTTCGTCATCCACTCCATTTTCTGCTGGTACAGGCTGCAAAAGACTGAGTGCTTTCAGCTCCAGATGAATTAATGTACTGGGCAATATGTACAGTATGTCATGTACTATCTATGTAGTCAGTACAGTAAACAGCATAGAACAAAGCAACAATACCAAAATAATATGAACATCGACAATATATTTGAAATACATTGCGCACCTCTTCTTCTTCCATGTGTTCGTGGCTGTGGCCACCAGAATTCTCACTGAGAGGAAAGAATTGGAGTTAAGAATCGGATGGTATCTGAACCCAGCAACTTTACTGTGAGGTCAAGACTTCTGGAGAGCTACACTAAGGCTAAGCTAGCTACCAGATGGTCAGTAAATCCCTCCAAATTCTTGGCCTGCTTGTGAAACCACAATGCCTTTTCTTCTATTTCTGAACGACTTACTGGATGTGGGTCTCTGCCTTGGACAGGATGGTCAGGATGAAGGAGGCCGTCTCATTGGGATTAAAGGTGGATGGCACAATCAGGTATTCACCAGGCTTTAGCATGAGGAACTCCATCACCTCACGAGCGTTCACGTAGGTTTTAGTTTGGGCCACAGGTCTGTTTCTGCTGAAGAAAGAGGCTGGGAACTTCCCTCTCTCCGCCTTGAACTGCAAGGCCAGTAATAAGTAGATGCTTAATTTCTATGCATCTCACCATTCATCTCCAGTACAGATGAGCAGTGTTTACTGTGTATGAAGACTAGGATAAAAATGTTACTCACTTCTTCAGTCACCTTGGATGAAATCAGTGGAAAATTAGTTCATTTTGGGGACAAAACAAAGCAGTTAGTCCAAGTGAAATCATGACATTATGAAGACACTCAAATATTGCAAATGCAAATCGTGGAATTTAATTATCACTTTTAGGGTTTATAGGGCTTTTATTTACCAAAATTCAAGTACATCTGCTGCAGATATTTTGTTTTGCTGATGAGCCACAAAGCTGTACTTTTTACTAAACATACTCCTTGCAGCTAACTTTGGAAACCAGTACTAATGTTCCAGTGTGTTCAACATGATGACACACAATGGCTGGGCATACAGAATAGTTTCTTTTTTGTTTTCATTTAATTTGAGTATTTTCAGCAGCTACTTTCCATGTCTGTGCAAGCTGTATTTATAATAGTCTGTCAACTGTGACAGAAACAAAAGCCAAAGGATGAAGAGCAATATTCACCTCAAATACTGAGAATCCAATGTGGAGATTTTGGACCAGACGTCTGTTCCTCTTGTCAGGCTTTTGCATGAGAGACACCAGCATGTTTTTTTCACCCTGCTTTTCAGAACACTCACTGAGTAATTCGTCAATCGTGATCCGATACTGTGGATTAGTCCAGAAGCTCCCTGGAAACAAGAAGGCAAAAAACTTTGCATTATACCATTTTGCCAAAAGTACGCTGAATCAGGTGAATAATTTAAAAAGTTAAGAACAAGGAGCAATGACAAACTGAAAAACTGAGCAGAACACCAGACTAATCAAACAGACATCCCAACAATGGTCTTAATCACAATGTGGGATTGGATTGAACCATGTTTGATTGGTTTTCGGACTGAAGCCAGAGATGGTGGAGTGTTGAAATGCAAAGTAGTTGCTGCCTTTTTTTTTTTTTTTTTTTTTTTGGAATGACAGGAATATAGAATGTCACCACCTTTATCCATTACCTGAGACATCAGTGAGTGCCAGTGTCACAGCTATTTTTCTGTACTGAATCTGTCAGGAATAATCTTATTGCAGCCAATCCATTCTTTCTTGCCAAATTCTGGAGAGTGCCACTGGAATATTTATAGATTTTGAATGAAATTAATTATCATCGGTTAATAACTTTATGCCACTTTTTCCAAAAGTGATTATAAAGTGATCAATTAAATCATAATTTATTAAAAACATAATTTAATTTGCAAATTATTAACTCAGCTCCTTAGTGAGTTTCCATTTTGCGATAGCTTTAAAGTATTTTGAGGTCATTTTGCTCTTTTTAGATAGTATAGAGCAGACATATTCAAACTGTGTGAGACAGTTTTGCTTAACTCCAGATATTCTGAAAATACCATGGTTATTCATGCATCCTCCAGCAGTGGTTCCTGCAACCCATCTGCCCTCATAGAATGAGGTCTTCCAATGGCAGGAGGAGCTTCCATCAAGGAAGTCAGGACAGAGGCAGCAGATGTCAAGATCTGTGTAGAATCTACAGAAGTCCTTCAGGGTCATCCTGTTGAAATCAGACATTTATTTAGATTAGTGTTAGTGTGTTAGTGTAAATTATACTTATAGTGTAAATTATAATTAAATTCTAATGGATCTCTTGGTTTCTTTAATGAAAAAATATGTATGGAATCTAGTCTCATGTCTGCTTTTGTACATGGTACCTGATACACTGTGTTGTCACAAAACACTTTGCATTTGCCATTTTTAGAAATGAAATGAAATTTAGATTTCATGCTTACCAAAATTCCCCATCATCTCCCACTGAAAGGCACATCTCACGATCTGCAGGGCTCACAGCACGCCACAAAGGCGAACTTTAGAGACAATTTGTCATTGAGGGAAGAGAAATCAAAAGAAATATTGTTATAAATTGTTCTTAAAATGCATGTCTAACCTAACTAACTGACAAAGCTGACATTAGCTTGCTGAAATATGACCTGTTCAGAGTGAACTGTTCAAGAGTTACATTATGGAAAGTGTAGGATCCTGTTTTCATGGAGCTTGTCCCTGCAGACTAGTTGAGTACTTCTTACAGTGTGTACTTCAAGATACACTGTAAGAAGTATGAAGTTGCTGGGTGGGAGCTGTGCTTACTTATCACTCCAGTCTCCAGCCCACTCTCCTTTGCCCCAGGGGTTCCACAAACGCACCAGGTTTACGATTCCCCCTTGGGTCATCACCTGAGCAGCAATCATCACCAGAGAAAGTACCAGTGTTATTTATATAATACAGGGTTTTTACAGATATGTTGCAGTGCCTATGAGGCAAACGCTGCCCTTCACCTGTTTCACACCCGTGACAGTGTAGGCATGGCCTTGAACCAGTCCATTTGGTAGTACGGTGTTGGCAGATGTCTTCTACAGACAGAGATATGTCATCATTGCAAGGAGTTTTACTCTTGTGCAACACATAGTAACAATTAATTGAGTAAACTAGTTAAATTACCAAATTAAATTACAATCACAAAAAAATGACTTCTTTTTCCCAAGTAACATTAGCGATAACCTCTACTGTTAACCTCTCACCAGACACACCCATTTTTGGGAGCATTTTCCTGCTGTGACAAGTGAAAAGAAAAGTCTGTTATCACATCCAGTGTCCATCTTAGATATTGCATTAAGACAACCTTTTTAACTATGGGCTAAGATTAATATGCTTTTATGAAACGGGCCCTTAATGTCTTGCACAGAGACCCTGAAGTGTTTCAGCAAAGTTTATAACAGCAAAAAGAACCAGCTTTCTGGTTCTGTGTCATATGTTCATGCTTACCCCCTGAGGTGTACCACAACCCATCAGTGACCTGGATTGGCCAGCTCTGCACATCAGCTCCCACAGGTTTGGAGGAGGATCTGACAACTCGATGCATATGTGGACACCACCAGTGAAGTCCACCAAAGCCTCAGCAGGTGTTCCAGCATTCATGTCTGAGTAGGAACCACATACCCTGACAGTGGGGGTGAAATTACTTTTTAGAGACTTTCTGAAAATCTCACTCTGAGTAAAGAGATTTTATGACTGAGAAACAATGCACTGTTTTATCTCCATACTTGGCATAGGCTTTCTCCAGCAAAGCAGGCCAGAATTCAGTTGGGTCTTTGGAGTGGACAAAGATTAGTCTGCCATTGATTGTTGGCAGCTTGTCATCAATGACAACATCCACCCACCTTCCAAATCTCCAGAACTGAACAGTTGACAAAGGAGAGAATATGAAGAGGTTTATAGCAAAATGAGATGTTAACCATAATTGTTGATAATGATTATTGGTTTACCCTGAAGTGGAACAGTCCGCAGTAGTCCTCATCAAATTTTTGTTCAGTAGGAACAACTTGCTCGAGGATGGAATTCTGGAACGTCAGAGCTCCAATAGATGCAAGAAACCAGCAGTTTCCTGAATTAAACAACAACAACAAAAAAAGAGTCAGAGTTTTCAGAACAATGTGCTATGCAAGCACAACAGTAACATTTGAATAGACAGGTTCTTGCCAGTTGAGAAATTACCCTGTTCCAGCTGTCACAAGATTACAGATGAGAGTAGGCTATTTTAACATGAACACCTACTTGTAACATTGCACTGGCACTGGGAGAAAAAAATAACATTAGAATTACAATATTTGAATTACCTCTCTGGGTTGGATGTAAGGGTGTTGTGTATTAATGTAGCCCCAACTACCAGTAGTTTCCAGTCTTGATTTGCTAGCATATAAATTTGCTGTAAAATTGATTCTTTGAATTATGATCAAATTAAAATTAGCAACTAAGAAAAAAAAAGATATTATAAAGGGGAGCTCTTTCCTGTGTAACCAAGAGACCTATCCACAAAGCCAGAAAACGAGGAATGGAGATGAAATGAAGAGGCTTGCAGATTTTGTAAGGCTTTCTTCCAAAGTTTGTCATGACTATTGGACCAAACAATAACAGCACAGCCCAGTGTTTGGTGATTTTCACGTGACAACATGCCTCAGTGTGTTTAAAAGTGTCATTGTACAAACTGTACGTTGCAACAATATATATATATCAAAATGTAGCAAGATATGTAAGTTCTGCAAGATCTCATGGATATTTCTTGGCAAAGGTTACCTAAAGAGATTACTGAAGAAGAGATGTTTGAACATTTTTAAAACACTCGATTTGTGCAGTTTACTGCAGATGTGAACTTTAGCTCCTCTTATGATATGTAGCTCTCTGACCTTTTGTCTTTTCTGCCTGTTGTTTGCATTGCCATCTCTTGATGGCATCGCTGGAAAACCAGTCTATAATTACAAATAAAGCGACTTCCTTACCGACCAAACCTTGACCAAAGTCAAATCTGGAGATGCCATCAACAATAAAAGATGGATTGGGAACAATTTTCTGAAACAGAGGAATTGTTGAGAACACAAAACTTGTTAAAGGTTTTATATTACCACTGTCAAAAAACAATACAGTAATACACTACAACTATGACCTGCTTTGTCAGATCCCAGCTGTTTATCCATAATAATTTCTATATGCTATATTTCTATATTAATACTGAGCCAAAAGAGTCATGGTTATGTGAAAGGGTTGCTAGTGCTGCTGATGTGGCTCAGAACAACTTCTGTAAAAAACTTACTTTGCATTGAAAACACTCACCGTTGGTCTCAACCACTCAACTCGGGCTAGGTCAGAAGATGTCAGTATCCCTTGGCCGATGGAGTTCCTGTCAGGGGGGAACATTTCGTCAATGTACCTTACCCGTCGGATGAGACAGTACTGTTTCAGCTGCTGGAAGTCTTGGTTGAGGAACTTCTCAGGGTTGGTGATGGTCCCATAACCATCTTTCTTATGACGTGCATTGATGATGTTCATACACACACCCGGGGGAGGCATTGCTGCAGTGGTTGAGATCTGTTCAGAAAAACCTGATTTCAAACAATCTTGACATTAAATAATTTGCACACAAAAAAAGCTTCATCTTAAGTCGTTTTAAAAAAGCAGTCGCTAATGGGCATATGGAGTTCCCCAAGGCTCAATCCTTGGTCCTGTTCTATTTCACATTTACATACTTCTGTTGGACCATGTTATACAAAATAAAATTATAAACAACCATAATTATTCAGACGACACCCAAATTTACCGTGCTCTGTAACCCAGAGATTATAGTCCTACAGACTGCCACTGCAAGGGAACTGAATAAATAAATAGTTGGATGTGCCTGAACTTGGCTGAACTAGGGGAGATAATTGTCTTTGTTGGAAGGCTGAGAGTTAGTGCTCATCTCTACTCTCTGACTCTGAAAACCAAGTCAGAAATCTATGTGTAGTCTTAAACTTTAACACATCAAATCAATTAATAATCTGCATTTTACAAACTTAAAAACATAGCAAGAGTCACCAAAATCATGTCTAGAAAGGACTTATAGTGGCTTATAGTGAGTTATAATGGCATGTTTTCATTTCCAGCAGGTTGGATTACTTTTCTCAGGTCTCAACACCCACCCCCAAAAAAGACTCTGACAACTTAAGCTCATCCAGAACGCCAAACAAAGAGCAAGAAAAGTGAACACATCACACCAGTTCTCAGGTGTCTGCACTGGTTTACAGTAAACAGAGAATAGGCAGAGAATTCAGCTCACAGTAGTGCTGCTTCTCTATAAGTTGCTCAACTGCTTAGGATCAAAATCAACCCTGTGTCCTAGAAATCGTGTGTATACAAGTAAACAGCAACAGTAATGTTCACTTTTTAATTAGTTAGTGCCATAAATATTAAATGTATCCGTAATAGGAAACATAATCTGGTCACAATTAAGTTTCCTGCAAAACAAATTGACTGTTGCTGTTTGGTAGTTTATAAATGTACTTTTTAGGACACAGCCTTGTCAAAATACATCTCTAGCTGTCTTTTATCAAATAACCCTCTCAGGTCATTAGGTGGAGAACTGCCAACTGTTCCCAGAGAGCAAACCAAACCAATGGAGAAGGATGGTTAAGTTAACATGGGGTGTCAGTGACCTCATTTGTTGATGACAATGCCTGTCTTAAATACATTCACATAACTTTAAATTACAGATCTTTAACCTTGGTTTGTTAACTCCAAAAGAAGAACTGCTGTGCAGGAAATAGTCTAAGTAATGTTCAAAAGTAGATTGGGGAGGTGTGTTTCATAAATTCATGAGGAAAAACATTAAGTATAGAGTCGCTCCGACTCCAGCAGACTACATGGTGGTTAATCTGGCTCTGCAGCTACAGTAAAACACAGGCAACACCAAAGCTTTATTTATTTATGCATGACAAAAAACAAAATGACTGAGAAGTAAAAGACACTGTGCACTGCCAGTCATGGTTGTTACTTAAGATTGTAGGAACAGTCATTTTCGTTGTCTAAAATGTAACTTTTCAAAATGACAATACCACAAGTTGCCTAGCTGTGAGTAAAATGACCTGTTAAAAATGTTACTGCTGTGTGAAGATCTTTATCTTACCTCACCGGCCACAGAGAGAAAATGCTGAGTGTGGGTGGATCAGCAGACTCAATGAGCGCCAGTGCTTTTACAGCACCTGCAAACGCCTGAGGCCACAACTGTCAGCATTCATTTAGGAAACTCTACCCGGGGCTTTACCTGGTGCAGACAGACAAATATACAGATACACACACAGACAGAGAGGCGGGGTGTGTGTGGTGGGGCGGGAGGAGGGGTAGCAGGCCATGATAAGACTAATAACAAGAAGACGATAACAGGACCAGTAATGGGACCGATAATAAGACTAACAATAACAATGATAAATCTAATAAAAATAAGACAAAAACTTGGAATAATAATGTGATGTGATGTGATGATGAAGATGAGGAGGAGGATTTTAAATTCTATTCTTGATTTTACAGGGAGCCAGTTCCTGTCAGTACATGTGCTGCAGCATTTTGAAACAACTTAAGTCTTTAGAGACATTTTGGGACAGGCTGATTCTAAGAAATTGCAATAGTCCAACTTCAAAGTAAAAAAAGCACGGACCAGTTTTTCTGGAGACAGGATATGATATTTGCAGTGTTACCCAAGTTAAAAAAAAAAGGCAGTCCTTTTCTGTGGGTGTTACAGGACATATCCTGATCAAAGATAACTTTATATGGTGGTGCTGGAGGCCAGGGCAATGCCGCAATCATAAATAAAACACTCCAGTGAGCTTTAATTAAAACACCCTGTATGTGCAAATTCATTCTGTGCTGACTGGTTCAAATGTTCAGGACATTTAGCTTCACAGTATTTAGTTGACACATAAAACTGTCACATGAACAACACTGGCTGCTTGGAATGTAAATCGAACACTATTGTCACATGTAATGACACCAAACTCTTCTCTTAGGGCTGCTGGCTGCCCTGCAGTGGCAGAACCACTAGTTTGTGAGGCCTGGAATGATTTTTTTTTTTTCCTCAAAACAGTTATACAAAGTCACCCTTATATAAGGAAAACTCACCCATTATTTGTACCTTGCTCTGTTGTTGGTGATGGGTGTGGTGGATGTAATGTAAAAGCTTGCATGAAGCGGGAGGTGTGTGGGAGGTGGTGATCCTTGACAGGCTGTGTGTTTGTCACAGGGCTAACACATACAAAGACAGACACATCATTCACATGCACATTCACACCTATAGTCCATATAGAAGTTACAGCTCACCCAACCTGTATGTCTTCTGCTTTCTAGGACAAGTGTTTCTGTGACACTGAGATTAAGAAAAACCCGAATATGATAAACTACAGAAAAAAACTGACTTTTATTAGTTTTCTGCAGTGTGAGACACAGCCTAAGTTAGATACTGGGGCACTATTTTTGTGAATCCAGGTGCAGAAAGCAAAGTATTGTCAAGTGTTTTTTTTTTTCTCTCACTTTTTCTAAAATGTATTTTTGAGGCTGGTGGAGTGCAAAGTACCTGGTGCACATAGAAACAGACTGCTAGGATTACTTAAGATCCAATGCCGAACCCACAAAAAAAGTCAGATTAAAGACAAAAAGTATGTAAAATTATGCCTGTAAGACCATTTTTGGGACGTTTTTTTCTTTCGTACATGTAAACTCTGAGGAAGCACATTTTATGGTCGACAGCTGTTAACATGCTGTGAAAACAGTTAATGCAATTTTTCATGTGCAGCACTGACTGCCGTCAGATGCAACACTGACTGCCGTTCTAAACAGTCCATGTCCCAGTTTGTCCAGAGAGCAACTGCATGGGTGGTCTCACAGTCAGACCCTCAGGTTGGTCCCTGTACTGTTTTGAGCCACAAGAGGGCAGAAGTGCAACACAAATTTATGTTCAAAACAAGTTAAACTTAATGAAATACATTTTATTTACACTTTACCCTTTACACTTGCTCCTCAAAATGGTGCATCATTATTTGCTGTGTTTGAATTAAGATTCGATCTTTATATCTGTAACATCTAATGGTTTGAAAGAGGAACCTTCCACTTCTGAAGTTAACAGATAAAGGAAATCTTTCCATGTAGTTGAGTTGTACCTTGAAAAACTACCTGGTTAAACAATCTGATGGAGCAAGACATTCATTCCAAATTATCAAGTTTAATTACTTTACCTATCACAGCCTTGGATAATCTCAGGGTTTACATATAGACTTTAGGTGCACTACACCAAAGAGAAAAGAGAGATCTTTGTTTTGTTTAAGGGTTTTGTGTGGCATTGCTCCGGCTGGATATTAGTAATGTATTATTAATATGAATTAATTATTAATTGATATTCATATTGATGTTGATATTAATGTTAATATTGATATTTATATTCATGTTAAGTAAATGGTTTAAATTTGCAGGAAACATGGTGAGAAAGAGAAGGATGACATACAATAGGTGACAATTTTCACACAATTTGTTTTTCATTATCACCATTGTTTTTATTTTAAAAGAATCTAGTGTGCATGGTTTTTGTAGAAAAATGAGCTTGTCAAATGTGTTTAACATGAATCCACTGATAATACAAAAAAAAAAAATGCAGTAATTCAGTCTAACAGGTAGACATGTAATCTCCATCTCCAGTCTAACATCAAGCTTACACAGTTAATTCTATGCTCTAAGGATTCACATTAACGTTGCAGTATAAAATTTTAAAAAAGAAAATGCCCTTTAGTTACAGTTCATAGTGTATAATGGCTCATTTTGGCACAGTTTGGCACATGAGAAGAAGACATTTATTTGAAATATCTGCCTCTGGAATCCCAGTTGAATAATACAGACCTTCTTCCCCTGTTGGGTTAAGTGTACATTGAAACATACATCCACTGGAAATAAAGAAAGAAACGGGTTATTAATGCTATGGAAGATAACTTGGAAAACACATAATCATAAACAGTTGTGTTGTAAGTTTTTTTTCCAGTAGCTGAGGTGTATGAAAAGTCATAACCATGACAAGAAGAATATGTTTTATTACCTCTGACTCTCGGAGACTCATGGCTTTTCCATCAGACAGTTGCTTGAAGATTTCTGTTGAGCAACACAGAAATAGACTTTATTTTTTTTATTGTATCACCTAATGCTGTGGGAAACTTTCAGTCTTTCTGGTGTGAGGATATAGTTTATCTTAATTACCAAGCAGTTACTTCTCATATAATATATAATTATCTATCGTCATCATTTGTCCCACATGAATTGACTTACTGTACATGCAGTCCAAACGAAGGATGAGACTGATGAAACTCTCCAGTGTCATGTGTCCAGATGAGGCACCGTAGCGCAGAGCCATCAAATTCAACATGTCATCGCTGACCCTCATTCCTGACAAACATACATGGGACAAATGTTTAGGAGTCTGGGACTGCTCCTGTAATAAACTGCTGTGATATCACATACCTTTCACAAGCCAAATTAGAGTGGCAATTTGGCTTGTGAAAGGTTACCCACAAATGGACGTCAGCATCAAAACCACATACGTTTTATGTTGCTTGGACACATATCAGACCTATTCTGTCCTTGATCTGGCATTCAGTCAATCACAGTAATATTTCAAAGGTCTAACAAAGTTTTTTAAAACTGCAAAAATAAATAAAGAAATGAATAAAATTTCCAAAAAAAGAAAAGGTTGCCAAGTTTACCAATCAACTTCAAAATAATAAGAAGAAAATAAAAACTGCTGTTGCACCATTCAATGAATTTATAATCACAGAATGAATGAATGCAAAGTTGGTGTACCTGAAGCTACGAATGCATTCCTCAGTTCACTCAGCGACAGTGTTCCTGTTCGTGAAACGTCAGTGAGGAAGAAAATGTCCTGGTAAAATAAAGGAAGCTCCAATTGTTCAGGAAACTCTTCCATATTAAATGCATATCCAGATGCACCTTACTGGTAGAAAGAATATGCTGCTGTACAATAATGAATTTAAATATTATGAAAAAAATAATGATCTTTCAGTATGAAATGTTTAACCTGGACCTAGATTCGTTTACCTTGTATGTGGTGACCTTCTTCCATAGGCGGACAAATTCCTCACTGTTGAGTTTGCCGGTGATTGATGTCTTTTAAACTCAATATTAAGGTAACAAAGCTACATGTGTCTTAGTCTGACTTTTAAAGCAAGTAATGGCAACAAAAGGGCAGGCAGGAATTTAAATAGCTTCAATAGAGGAAAAAAAAGAATGAATCTATCAATATTTAAATTGTGTAAGTTATATTAAATGATAATGAATTTCATATACATCACATCAGGATACATCCATCAGAGCAACCATGCTGCGGCAGGCATCAATGCTGAAACCTCCATATTTCAAATCTCCTAAATTAAACAGAAAAATTGGCGTCAGCAACACAACAATCTCACACGACACTGGAAAAAAAAAGATTAATAGATTGTATTTGAATGTTCATTGCATTTTAATGTGTGCTACAGTCCAAACCTTTCAGAATGTTTTCATTTAGAAGCCTCTGGAGCTGTTCAGCATCTACCTCTTCATACTACAAATGAAAGGAAAACAACCTAAGATAGATAAACAAAACAAACCAAAAAAAATACTGTTGCCATGCCCAGATAGCAAACAATGCTACTTCATTTGGTTAACTTGTGGGTTGCTATGATTGCTAATCGTTTTCTGATGGGAAAAGGCAGAGTAGGTTGATAATTGTGTGATTGTCAGTATGAGTCACAGTTATGTGACCCATTTAAAAAAAAAAAAATTAGTACAGCTTAAACTATAGGTAAACTGGTTGATGCAGAAAATGATGTAAATATTTTAATAAAAGGCTCCAAGTCATGGTTAAACTCAGTAGCTACAATTATGCAGGTGAGACACTTTAGTGAGAAATTACCTTGTCCGAGTACTGCCGGAAAAGTATTTTTCTGTTTTCGTCTTCGTTTGCATTTTTGACCTGCTGGAGCTGGAAATAACATAAAATGAATGTTATAAAGATGTTTAGTCATTGTAGCCTACATGAAATAAAACAGGTAAAACATATTTCACGATACTGGCAATAAAATATGGTTAAGAACATGTAACAAAATATAATAAATAATAAAAACACCAACAAAATACTGTGATATTGTTAAATCTTGCGCACCTTTTGAACTGGCTCATGCTGACGGTAACCAGAATTCTCGCTGTGGGGAAAGACCAAAGAGATTCAAGGAGATTCTATATTACTGGATTAGTGTGTTTTATTTTTTCTCCATGAAACACCAGTAATGTGTAACATATAGAATGCCATGCAGATTATTTTTTGGGATAATTTTGTTCCATTGTGTCTGTCATATCTTTAATTTCTGGACAACAGATATGACAGACAAACTGTGAGACAAACAGTGGAATGAAAATGTTTGCATACTAGCCATGGGCCTCTGCTTTGGACTGGATGGTCAGGATGAAGGACGCTGTCTCATTGGGATTGAAGGTGGACGGCACAATCAGGTATTCACCAGGCTTCAACGTCAGGAACACCATCACGTCACGTGCATTCATGTAGGTTTTAGTTTGAGCAACAGGCGTGTGGGTGCTGAAGAATGAGGCTGCGAACTTCCCCTTCTGTGTCTTGTACTGTTATAATAAATAGGTATTTCAGTTCTCTTCAGGTTTCATAATTTAAAGGCGCTACACAGTATGGATGGAGAATGTGTACTATGAACAATGATTGAGATGATTTCTTACCTGATCTGTCACCTTGAGGGAAATCCAGTGAGTTTGTGTTGGGGGCAAAAGGAAATTAATTCAATTAATTGTTGGCAGATTTTCAATCAAGATAATATTATACATACCAAATTACTGTGCATATGTAAATGTGTTAGGCCGACCTGAATTTATAAGACTTCGAAAATGGGGCATCATCAGTTTAAAATAAATTGTAATCACTTTTTTGATATTGTTTTGTTGTAGTTTCATTAAAATTATAGTCTAAGATTTTCATGAAGCAAATCCCATTTTTGGTTCTATTTATAGTCTGCATATGTTCAGCAAAAGCAGTCAGTGCACTCACACTATGTAGTTATTTCCCCGTTAAGTAGTTTTCGTTGTTAGTGATAGAGTCTACCATTTCTGTAGTGGATTCAAATTGCCTTCACATGATTCTCAGATTCACGTACAGTGTATAATCCTGTGTTCCTATATGAACTTTTATCTTATTGATATCAGCCTTCGTGTTTACTAATCACTCTTCTGTTCTATTAAAGCTCTGTTAATTTATTGCTGCTGGAAAATGAACATTACTTGTTGCAGCTTCACATTGAAAAACACTTCAACTTCAACTTGCAAAACATGCGGTGGTTTTTACTGTGAAGCAGGAAACGTAATGCATTTGTCACAGCAGTTAGCACTGACAGCAATTGCTCATAAAAAATGCGTTAAGGTCCACACATCGTGACAGAAACAATAAAGAGCAGTGATTACTTCAAATACAGAGAATCCAATGTGGAGATTCTGCACCAGGCGTCGGTTCCTCTTGTCAGGCTTTTGCATGAGAGACACCAACGTGTTTTTTCCGCTCTCTTTCTCCGAATACTGACCGTCAACCTGGATCCGATACTGTGGATTAGTCCAGAAACTGGCTGGTAAACAAAAAGAGAAACAAACAAGACTAAATGTTATGTATCAATGTGAGGTTGAAAGAAAGGACAGATGAACATCAACTCACGAGTTGGAGTTGTGTACCACATTACGTTAGTATTGTGACAGAATACTTTTTACTAAAACTTTTAACTGTTGCTGCATGATGTTAACCACCGGTTCAATGAAAGATAGGGTACTGTGTAAAACCATGTTACAGTGAAGCCCTGTCTTATCTTATCTCAGCTTAACCACTTTTCACTGTTTGTGGTGTTCTCCTCATATGGCTATCAGTTGTATTCTCCCCCGTAACAAGCAAGAGCTCTGCTGCTGATTGTTTTTTCTTTGAACCTCCTGACAACGCTGGAGATGTGAACATGTAGTGTTTTTCTCAACTGTTGCCTGTGGCCACCTAATGCCTGCATTTTAGGAAATATTTTACTGAATTTACAATATTATGCTACATAGAGTGTCAAGGACTACCAAGTCTTCAGAGGGGAGCTGCAGCTTAGCTCTCATCCACACAACAATAAGTTTGTCATGTTATTACAGTTAAAAGTAAAGGCTCTTTTTCAATCAGTCAAATGTCAGTATGAGTTTCAGTAAATTAGAATCATACCTATAAAACAATACAATCTGTTTTAGATAGATAGATAGATAGATAGATAGATAGATAGATAGAGATACTTTATTTTTCATTATTATTATTATTATTATTATTATTTCAGCTTCATTAATGTGTTTTTATGTAACTTCAGCTAGTTCAGTGGCAGAACACATCATAAACAATAATATTCTGTGAAGATATTCTGTTCAAACATAAAGCGTCGTATTTGGTCTAGATATCCTTGAAGTACCTCTGTTATTCATGCACCCTCCAGCAGTGGTTCCTGCAACCCATCTGCCCTCATACATGGAGGTCTTCCAGTGACAAGAGGAGTTTCCATCAAGGAAGTCTGGACTTGCGGAGCAGATGTCAAGATCCACGTAGTACTTACAGAAGTCTTCCAAAGTCATCCTGTCAAAACACAAAATTAAATTAGATAACAAAAGGATTATTATTTTATTCTTCTGTTATCTAATTTATTTTTTTAATTCATAAAAGATGAATCATGTACCTGCAGTTGGGGTAAAAGGAGGAGATGAAATGTGATGTGTTCATAATAACAACAAAAAAGCTACTTGATAGCTAGTGTCTCATTTTATTTTTCTATTTGTTGCCATAGCATAGTTGTTAATATCTTACATTTTAAATATCCAGTGATTTGTAATTGTTGTTGTGTACATGTGTGGCACAGAAAACTTTCTAATGCTGAGAGAAGTTTCCCGCATTGTGGCAAAATTTGCTTACCAAAACTCTCCATCATCACCCACTGACAGGCACAACTCACGCTCTTGAGCACTCACAGTCTGCCACAGAGGTGACCTTGAAGACAATTTATCATTTAAGTAGGAGAAGAGACAATATCCTATTATTTTTGACCTTTGATTTTTGGCCCTGAGGTTCAGACAAAGTGCCTCTCAACTTGCATGCATGCAAGTGCACGTCCAAGCAGATGGTGTTTTCTGTGGATGAAACACGAGTGTTTAAAGCTGCCTCTAAGGCAAGACTTTACAGGGGATTACTTCACTGGGACTGGCAAAACCAGCTTAGAATAACCAGAGGGGGATTTTCAGAGGACAGGCTGACAATCTTCTTATGCTTATCCTTTATCTTTATCCTTTCATGTATTCACTACAAAAATGGACTGTACATGAGATTATATTTCGAAAAAGCCAAAATGTTTGTGTGTGACAATAACTACATTTTCACTTATTGTGTCAATGGAAAATAATCTCAGTATATCTGCAACAGCAAACAGAGCCGTGGTATTTCGTATTTCTCTGTAAAACAGTCAGTGAGTTGGAGTTGTTCTTACTTATCGCTCCAGTCTCCGTTCCACTCTCCTTTGCCCCAGGGGTTCCACAAACGCACCAGTTTTTCAAGTTTTCCGCGGCTCATCAGCTGAGCAGCAGTCATCACAGAAGAAAGCATCTTGATTATGTACCATTCATGTAAAAATGCAAGAACTTATCTCATTAAAGTTTAAGAAGACGCCTTAACACGACTTCTTCAGTAGCTGCTGGCGACGTAACTTTTAAGATCGCTATCAGAAAAGTGACATTAGATTTACTTACAGCTACAAGTGCAAGTACAAGTGTAATTCTTCACCTGTCTCACACCCGTGATAGTGTAAGCATGGCCTTGAACCAATCCATTTGGCAGTACGGTGTTGGCAGATGTCTCCTGCATGCAAAGACATTTAATTATTGCTGAAAGTTAATCTACAGTTTAAAAAAAATCTCTATTAATGCATATAAGCTCTTGATTGACAGCCACAACCTTGCGGTCACATGACCAACAGGTGTAGCTGGGGTAACACTACTATTAGCAAGTAAATTTGTTTGCAAACTTTCAAGAAACCTGGCTTTGGAGGCACTGAATCTAAAATATTAACAACAGTACATTTTGCTTACAGAGCAGTTGTTTGTTTAAGAAGATGTCCAAGGTAAAGTTTGCAAAAAAAAAAAAAAAGAAGGAATCGACAGCGTTGGTTTTGTGTGGTATAGTACTCACTCCCTGAGGTGTACCACAGCCCATCAGTGTGCTAGATTGGCCAGCTCTGCACAGCAGCTCCCACAGGTTTGGAGGAGGATCTGACAGCTCGATGCACATGTGGACACCACCAGTGAAGTCCACCATAGCCTCTGCAGGAGTTCCAGCATTCATGTCGGCGTAGGAACCACACACCCTGACATGCACAGATGTGATATTATTCTTACGATTCCAGAAATATGGCAAAAGTATGTAATGTCTGAGGAAAAAAAAGTACTTTTCGTGTCATACTTGGCATAGGCTTTCTCCAGCAAAGCAGGCCAGAACTCATTTGGGTCTTTGGAGTGGACGAAGATTAGTCTGCCATTGATTGTTGGCAACTTGTCATCAACGACGACATCCACCCACCTTCCAAACCTCCAGAACTGAATGGTTAAAAAAAGAAGATAAATTTAAAAGTGACTATAGATAGGACACTGAACGATCAGTGATTTGAGTTCTGTATCAATACATTGCCAATAATTATTTTTAGATGGGTAGAAATCTTTTTCGCATTGTTATTCATGGTAAGTAAAGAGTTCCAGTGAATAATTTTCTCCCAAATGTTATGATCAACCCCTAAGGTTCGATCTGTTTTGAACCTTCTTGGACAGGATCGAACTCCTTCTGGACTTTCTTTTAACTTTTTATGGAGGATTAGTGGACATTGGTTTGGTTCTGGACTCTGGTTTGGTTCTGTATTTTCTGTTTTATTCTGAAGTTCTGCTACTGGTACCTGTTCCTGGTCTTGTTTTACATTTCCTGTTTAATGCTGAAGTCATGTCATGTCATGTCATGTCTCTTGTTTTGTAGCCTGTTCCTTGTATATATGTTCTTACTTCACTTCCTGTCTTTGTCTGGTTTCCAGCCTTTGTTAATTGTCTGCTCTGCTCTGATTTGTGTCACCTGTTGTCATTTAACCCCTGTGTATTTAGGTCTCATTGATCCCCTGTCAGTTTACCTGTGTTGGTCTTAGTCTGTGCTTCTGTGTTTGGTTCCTTGTTGGTCCTTGGAATTATTTCTGTTGCTGTTATGGTTGAAGGAAGGGTTCTGAGTTCCAAGTTTATGCTTGGAGGCAATTCCAAGTTTGGGCACTTAAGGTTTTCCAAGTTTGTTTACTGGCTGTATGGACTTTAGGCCAGGGATTTTGCTGTAAAAGTTTTGTAAAAGACTTTTGTCACTCATCAGTCTGCTTAGTGGGTCCTTTCCCTTATGTGGCTACACACATTATAATGCCAAAACTGTAAAGTGTAGTTTTTCTAGTCATTTTGGCTTACAATTGTGTGTGTGTCCTTGAGGTCCAACAAATGCATTTAAAACACTTACTTTTTAATAAAACTTTAACAAAGCCAGTTTTTTTTACTATTCTGAAGCCAGCACCACCAATACTATAGCTGAGTGCTCCACATCTCATTACTCCTATAGTCTACAACCCATAGACCAATATAAATATCACACTAACAAATAACTTGTGTAACTGGTGTGTGTTTTTACCCTGAAGTGAAACAGCCCGCAGTAATTGTCATCAAATGTTTGCTCAAGAGGGACAACTTGCTCGAGGATATGATTCTGGAATGTCAGTGCTCCGATAGATGCGAGAAACCAGCAGTTTCCTGAGTGAAAACATGTTTATTGAGGTGTCAGAAAGATGTTTAAGCACAAGAGCAAAGCATTACAAACAAAGAAGTTAACCCTACCAAGTACTCCTTGACCAAAGTCGAACCTGGAGACCCCATCAAGTACAAAGGATGGATTGGGAGCAATTTTCTGAAAATGAAAGTCAATAGAATGTTGTTATAATAGTAATAAGTGTTAATACAATATTTATATGACCATGTGTACATTGAAATAATTATTTGTCTCTGTAATCATCTCTCCTGTTCAAACTGACCAAGAGGAGATTCTCTCCTAGGACAAGTGTAATGTGAAAGTTTGGGAGATAAAATCCACAGAACTTTGTTCCATGCAAATTTGCATTTCTAAATTCAACTGAGGCTAATGTGAGGCTTCAGCAGTCTGAGTTAACCAGATGAAATATGCATCTACTTAAGTCTTTTTTTTTGTCTTCTGTGTGTTACCATGCCTCCACAGCAGCAATAACCTACCTCTATTTTGACTGTGGGAAGACTTCTGAGACAGGTTAACTTTGAACTTTGTTGTGAATTGAGAGTGGTAAATGCTGAATCACTACAAAAAACTACTCTAAATTTTAATCTTAGCTGAATCAGTTGATTAAACATTTAGCATGATACAGGATCTCAAAACACCCACCGGCGGCCTCAGCCACTCCACGCGGCTCAGGTCGTGAGGGCTCAGCAAGCCTTCGCCAATGGAGATTCTGTCAGGTGGGAACATCTTATCGATGTACCTTACTCCTTGGATGAGACAGTACTGTTTCAGCTGTTCTGGGTCTTGGTTGAGGAAACTCTCAGGCTTGGCAACACTCCCAATACCATCTTGCTTGTGACGAGCCTCCATGATGTTCAGACACACACCCGGTGGAGGCATTGCTGCAGCGTTTGGGTTCTTTTAAGGAAAATAAGATCCAGAGTGGTTTTGGCATTCGGAAGAATTTTGCAAGCAAGTTTGAGAGACACACATGAGTTAGAAGTTAAAGGAAAAGCCATCGTAAAGTGTCTTAGTGTCAAGCACTGATTCTGATCTCAGGGCCTCTATTTACCAGACTCTAGAATTACACTTATAAATGCTGTGAAGGGCCAAGTTAGGAATAAGAACCTAACTTAAGACACGTCTTATTTAACATTATTACTTTTAGCCCCTAGCTCTATAGAGATGACATAGTAGAAAAAGGAAACAAAAGAAAAACTAAATTAGTGCAGCTAGGAGACAAAGTGTCACATTGGCAGGTTCTGACAGTGAGGTGATGCATGAATACATTAAATTAAATTATTAAATTTGTGCCAGCCTGTTGTTTGCACTACTGTTATAAAAAGAAGGAAATGTGTTGTAATATCAAATGAAGTGTTCAAATCAAATGTACAATTATTCATTTACAGTGTAATTTCTGTCCAATAATATTTTATACAATTTCTTAGCAGGTGTGTGATCACCTCTGTTTTTGATCCGTAGCCATCTAAGATTTGAAGAGACCTCTGAATTTTTTTTTTGTTTTGTTTTGTTTTTTTTAATCCAAGAACATTTGAATAAGTCATTAAAAAAATTATAAAAAGCTTTAAAATAAGTGAGAGTTTTTTTTCCAGCTGTATTTCACTTGGATCCAAGATTTCACTTTTAACAGTTTGATAAATACAGGCTGGTGATTCTCATTTCATCAGTCACATTATCTTAACACTCATTATTCCATTCAGTGATCTTTTGTGTCCTGTGTGGAATCTGCACTTCTTTTTTTTCTCTTCTCATTTGTTCTGGTTTTTCCTTTAATTTGCCACGTGTATGTATGAAGTACATTAAAAAACTTTATAGTATATTCTTGCTGTAATCTAAAAAATATATATATTATTATTAATAACATTAGTAATGGAAAGAGTAATAGTATATTTAGGAGGTCAAAAATATCTTCATAAGATACCACTCTTCAGTATGAAGTACAAAAGTACATTTTTTTCTAAAGACAACAAAGTCACTAGGGACCACATACAACCCATCAGCCTTTCAACATGTAAACTAGGACACATCACCTGCCTTGTTTCTTGCACCAAAAAGCATGGCACTGTGCTGGCCTACATGCCAATGTGGGCCAGCACAGTTGTTAAACTGTGAAATCTGAATGAACAAGTTTAAAATGTTGTTGGCTTAGGAAGATCTTACCTCACTGGCACGAGAGAGAAGATGTATAGAGTGGTAAGGAGAGTAGGTGGATCAGCAAGTAAGAGAGGAGACGCTTCGACACTTATATAATGCCTGTAAACGCCTCAAGCTACCAGGGCTGGCTGGTGTCCTAAGGTTTGTAATTTATCTTTGAGCAAACTCCGCCTTTATTCACCTGCAGTTTAGTCTTGCACTTCTGTTGGCTACTAGAGGACAAAGTGACTGAAAATACCCTGGAACCTAGAGTTTATGCGTGTGAACCTGAAACAAGATTGACCTTATTTTTATGTATTTATTATATGCACATTTATCTTCACAGCACCAGAGTGGTCAATGATTAGTCAAGACACAAAGTTGTCATGTTAAAAGCACTGGCTGCTCATAGTGTAAATGTACTGCCATCTGTATGGCCATCCTGTTAAACTCTGCCTTTGTTTACAAAAGGTTTGATTGTGTTAGGTTGTGTGATTAAGGTCAGGTGTGTGTATCTTTACATGAACCTTGATACCCTGTGATTAAGTATCTGTGTTGTCATTAATAAAGCAAAATTAACACCAGGCAGTAAGTTAAGATAGAACCTTAACTTAGCAGCAGTTGATTTCATCAGCATCAAAACTGATGACAGCAATGGCAGTTTATGAATGCTGCATTATTTATTTCTCACACCAAAGCCCATAATCAATAATTATCTAATTTAGCCATGACCGTAAGTTTGTCAGGCATCTTAAACTGAAAGTAGTAGGCAGTATGGTCAATAACTAGATGTGTAAATTGTAGTCGTTAGAGATTAGATAAAGATTGTTTTCTTTAGTAAGAAACTTACAGCACTTCTCAAGAACTGGAGCTGCAGTGCCAAACTTCATGCCATTGTAAACAGATTCACTGTCAAAGCATGCCTTCAAACATGCCCACCTGCATCCACATACAGGAGTTTAAAGCCAGTGCACTGATGAATTGTGATAACATAGCAAAGACAAAAGCTTGAGGTTATTTGTTTTGTAAATCCTGTTACCTGTGGTGTCTCACTGTGGACAACGTTCTCTCTGTGCCAGTATTGGCTGGCCAACTCTGTCTCCTAAAAATTACGTAAATATACTACTGGACTGTTTTCCCAATCACACTGTTGTAGCAATATAATCGTGGGCTGATTATGTTCAGAGGCAACTTTTTTTTTAAAATCAGGGAATGAATGAAGCAGTAAATTCATTAATGACTCAACAGAAGGTGATTTAGGTAGATGATTAGAGTACAATGCCAATGACTGTCCCACCAGAGACTGGGGTTCAAATCCACAGGCCTGTCTGTGGTTATGTTTATGCTTTAAATGCACCTTGGGTCAGGTTAGACAAAGACTATGGGTTTGTTTAAATATAAATAATGTTTCTGTCACTGTAAGTGGATACTGTGCTGCAACACAGTGCTGGGTATTTTGACTGTAACACAAACATTGTGTTACAGTTCACAGACAAACATTGTCTGTGAACATTTTACTGATATGTTCACTATCATTGTATAGACAACTTGCAAATCTATACATAATTTATACATAATTAAAATGCATTTGCTGTTGTATGTTGGATTTATTAAAGGAAAAGCTTCACAGTGCTGAATTATTATTATTATTTTTTACATCAAACCATATGTTTGTCATACATCTAAATCTAAAACTGAAATCAGCAAGCATCATTAACAGCAAGTGTAAGCATCTGGCTTTATTTTGAAAGACACGCACAAGCTGAACTTCAGATGAACCATGTTTCTGAGGACACATTACACCCTTTTTCTTTCTCCATATCACAGACAGAAATCTTCCCATATAATGTGTGTTCGCCTTTAACTGTCACAGTGGCAGAAAATGTTTGTTTTCTCCAGCATGAAGCTCAGAGCACTTCTCACGAAATGGAGCTGCCGTGCCAAACCCCATGTCATGGTGAACAGATGCATTAATTCAAAGAGCAGCAGACAGATTCCAGATAATTTCGACAACAGCCAACGCACTGATTAATTATGATAACGTAGCAAAGGCAAAGTCTTGAGTTGTTATTTGTTCTGTAGATCCTGTTACCTGAGATGTTTCACTGTAACGACCGTTCACTGTGTGCCAGTATTGACTGGCCAGTTCTGATTCTTTAAAATTACATGAATATACTTTTGAACTGTTTTCCCAAGTACTCAGTGGTCAGAGGCAACTTTTCTCTTTTGTTTCTTTTGAATGAGTGAATGAATGAATGAAGTGCTAAATTTATTCATGACAGTGGATTCACCAGGAGGTGATTTAGGTAGATGATGAGCGTACAATGCCCATGACTGTCACACCAGAGACTGAGGTTCACATCCACAGGCCTGTCTGTGGTTAGGCTTATGCTGTAAAAGCACCTTGGGACAGGTGAGACAAAGACTATGGACTCGGTCAAATGTCACTATAAGTGGACACTGTGCTGCAACACTGGGTATTTGACTGTAACATGAATACATTATTTGTGAATGTTTTACTGATATGTTCAATATTAATGTATATACGACTTGCCAATTAAAATATCATCTTCATTAATTGTATATAAACATAATTTCTAGGGGTCAAGGTTGGGCTGGCAGTCCTAATGTTCACATCAAGGCTCAGACTACAGCCTGTCTGATTAAAAAAAAGAGTTGATGCAGCATCACACAACATTCAAGACCAGCTCAGCTCTCCCTCACTTTACACAAGTAGAGTGTGAGAGACCTCACTCGTGTTATCAGAGAACAGGGGTTACAGTATGACTGACTTGGGTTCACAAAACATATTTTCTCTCTTGACCCTAGTCAAGATCATACTTCTCCAAGCGATGAGATTACACTCTCTGAGATTTACTGACGCCCCCAACAGACAGGAGGGGAATGAAAGTTTATTTGTAGTACTCACCGCATTAAAACATAGTAACTGTGAAAAGGTTTAATTGGGAAAAAAAATCAACATGTCTGTGCAATATGTTCCACTATCCTGGGCTTCCATGGGAACTGGCACATAGGATTACCTTACCTGCTCACCCTGTCCCTATACACTTGGAATAGTAAAGAAAAGCCACTGATGGCTGCTGAATAGCCAGTACTGCTTATGTAACTGGGATTATCAGCTTACCTTACATCTCGTTTTACCTCTGAAACATTCTCTCCAGCCAGTGGTGATTGACAAATGAAAGGGTACAATATGATTCAAAGGAATGACATTTAAAGGTGAAACCTGCTTGTTCATGTATTTTTTTGTCAGTGCAGAAAACTGAATACATACATGTTCAGTGTGAGACACTGCTTTATGCAAATCAGGGACAGCTGCAATTGCATGTCTTGAGTGAAAAAAACCACATGTATTTTTCACAGGCAATACCATACATGGCTTTAACCTCCCTTAGCCTTGCTCCATTGCTACTGTGCCATGCCTGCCAACAGTGTATCAACCTGTTGTCGATTAACCTGATCTGTAGATTAATCAAAACATATGTAACCCCAGCTCTTAGGAATTTGATTAGTTTTGCAGGTTATAAACTAAAGTTGAGACATTTCACTCAAAACCAGTTCTGTAACCTTCATGGTAGTGTTAGAGGGAAATCAGGGGATCACCAAAATGATTATGATACATTTGCATGGAGCCACGAATGTCCTCACAAAATTTTGTGCCTATCTATTGAGTGGATGTTGAGATATTTCACTGGATAAAACACCAGGGCAAAAGTCAGGGATCACCAAAGTCATGCACTGTAGTTATACAAAAGTATGTACAGCAAAATGCCTCAAGCATTGTGTGCAGCAGCTTTGACAGAGTGACCCTGCAAGGTGTTTGATCTGATTGAAACAAGTCTGTCAAATCCTGATCCTTGCATGACACCGGTGACAGGGAGAAGTAGCCAAATGATAACAAATCACCATCAGATCTCTGTTCTGTTTGCACAAACTGCACCAGCAAAGTCATGTGAAATTGTGCTTCTTCTAATCTTCCTTCTCCTCTGTAGCTTGGAATGGATTTTTGTGCCTGAGTTCTACCAGTAAAGCAGCAGTGCCAATATCTGGGTCATCACTGGTTTTCACAGATGCAGTACATAAAAACTGGTTTTTATCTTGACTCCGTAGTGGTGTGGTGGAGTAGTAGTGGATCTAGGGATGGCAATAATGTGTCAGCTGGTTGGTCTGTCGGTCAGTCTCTTGACTACGACTTTGGCATTTTGGGTTTTTAGTGTAATGTCTTGAAAGTAAGTGGATGGATTGCCATTAAATTGTGCTTAGAGATACTTATACCACTTTATACTTCTATGCGTTTTACTTCTTTATATTATAGTTTTTCTTCTAACAAAGTCTATTTGACAGTTATAGCTGCCAGTTACTTCTACAAAGGTATATTTTGCATACAAAACATATGACGAGTTTATACAATATTGTGCATTTTAAAATAAATTAAACTACCCAACATTGTATAAAGTTAGAGCTGAAACCATTAGTTGATTAATCAATTTGTCAATTGACAGATAATTAATTGCCAGTTATTTTGATAACCGTTTACCAATCAATTGATTAATCAAGTAAATAATATAGTAATATGGAGATTAATCCATAATAATAAAAAAAATCATAGCCATACAAGCTCCACCTCAACCAGCTGAAACAGTAAAGTAAAATCTCATATGTAATGTGACGCACTTTCTGTTGAGACAAATAAACTCTGTTATACTGCCATCTCTTCACCGGTTTATGTTCACAACATCATAAAACCCTTGGTTCTTGGTCACCAAAGAGTTTTACTCTGACACCACCCTCTGGACAATTATCACACTTACATCAACACAACAGCTAAAACACGTTTTCATGTTGCTGACTGTAGTTAGTGTTGTTTTAACCAGCATGCGCTTAAAGTTATTTCTTAAATGTTAAAATAGTCCAGAAAGGAAGAATATTTCAATATCAGGTTAATATCAACTTACAATCCAGTTAAAGAGTTATTTATTTAAATTATTTAAGTCTCTATAATCATACGGCAAATGATTTCTGATTTGTTTTAAGCAACTGAGCCTCTGTTGCTGGCTGGGAAAATGGATATGAAAAGAGAATTTATTTCTATGTTTAGTACTGAAGTAAGACTCCTTCATATTGAAAAGAAAATAAGTTAGAATTAACATGTAAGAATGCAGGACTGATATCTTCTTTATTTAGGAATGAGTCATGTGTCTATAGAGATTTCTTTGAGGTGGGCTGTAATTACAGTAAGCGTAATTGTGTGTGTGTGTGTGTGTGTGAGAGAGAGATAGAGAGAGAGAGAGAGAGAGAGAGAGAGAGAGAGAGGTTCAGAGTGTCACTACTGCTATTTCCTGTGGGCGATGTTGGGGGGTATGTCCTGCCTTTAAACAAATACAGGAAATGCTGTCCGCATGATGTACTTCACAAGAACACACCCTGGTGTCTTCTCAAACACACAGGTCTCTGGCTTGTGTGGAAAATTTGCTGTATGAAGACGTCCTGATGTTGCTTTACTCAGTGTTATGATTGTACCCAGTGGTGTCTGATTTTTCTCATCCTTCTTTATCTGGATGGTAGAACTGGACATCTGCTCATACCAAGGGAAGGCTACAAGAGGTGAAGGGAGCAATAAAATGATCAGTATGAACTGCAAAACCTGCATACACCAAACAATGTATGGGTGGACCCTTTCAGAATAATGGGATATAATCCTTTAATTCACATTTTGTGACCATAAACAAAAGCTGACAAATCTTGTTAGAGATCAGAATGATACCGATAAATACTGATGTTTTATTTATGTTATTCAATTTTTTTCCATTGTGAACACAACTGTATTGTTCTTTTGTTTGAACACAAAGGTTTCAATATTTTTGAAAGACTTATCTGGTAATCACAGCCACCATCATACTTTAGCTGACACTTCAAAGGCTCCACACAGGTTTTTGTAAGTTACTGTGCCTGATTAGACCTCAGGATAAAGTTGAGCTGAGAGTCAAGTCATCTAAAGTCCTGTACTTGACTTTGATACTGAAATAATACACCCTGTTGCTGCACCAACAGGGTGTAAGCTGTACACCCTGTTGGTGCAGCAAAACTAACAGAAGAACAAAGAGAGCTGTCAGTCAAGTGCCAGCATGTACAGGCTTACACAGGTATAACTGGAGGTGGAATTAAAGAAAAAGCACTTGTGTAGGTGAAAGAATATGGCCTTTAAAATATGTTTTTACAGAAGCTGGATCATCCTCAGCTTAATTCAGAAGGCAGATATTCACACATGAGTTCATTTCTAAGGGCAGTTTGTGTGGTCTTAATTTGTGTTAGTTAATCTCCTGCCCCTCCTTTCTATTCTCGCACACCACATACACTGTTGACAATGATAATGGCTGCAGATTTGAAACTCAGAAAAACCTTAGTTTTGAAACAGTGGGTTTTTGAGGTTGACAAAAGAAGACTTCTCGTTTCAAACTGTTTATTTTGCTGGCTGAAACGACAGCTGTTGCTGGCAGATTTCGTCCGCTTAGTATGTAATTAAGCTAACATAAGCTTCATGTACAAATAAAATGGAGGACAGTAAATATAATTTACTAGTAATACTAAATAGGGAGTGATTCTGGACACAGCCAAGGTTACTAGTGCAGGTCTGTCAGCCAGACGTTAACTCACGAGTGTACATAAAAGTTTAATCAGTTTATTTTAGATTTTTTTTAACTTTACCATTTAGAGTGTGTTGTAAGGATTTAAATGAAATTACTCTGCCTTGTTTTTGCTAAAAATGGACACTGTGGAGACAGAAGGTTTAACCCTCTGACGGTATCATGTTTTAAACACGGAAGAATCTGTCTGCAGAGATTTGTTTTTTTTAAGTACATTATTTAACTGCCTGTGTGAGCTCAGTGGGTGGAGGAGTGCTTTACTCTCTTTCCTGTGATTGTAGTTGGGGGTACTTCCTGTGTTCGAACAAACACAGGAAATGTTTGCAGTCGCATGAATGTCCTTGGCATATATTTCCATCAAAAACAGTACATTCTGTCTACATAATCTCACACAAGGGTACGCGTATGAGGTACACATTTTTAAAAGGTACCTTGGACGACTGAATTGTATTTTCGGTTGTTTTTGAACAATGCATATGAGTGAACAATCATGTTTTCTTTTCTTTTTTTTTTAGAGTGTAGTCATATGTAGACACCATGTCCCATAATTCCAACATGGCAGGTATTGTGCTTGTATTTATAAAATACACTCATACCTGATCTCCTACTGTAAGAGTCTGGGTTTGGACACTAACACCCACGTAAGTGAGTCATAAAATATTTTTCTTCTTTACTCAAGATCGCATAGTTTTGCATATAAGGTAATAAACATTTGACACTGGACGATTACAATATAAACAGTTGCTATGAATAAGAAAGTGCAGGCTGACATTTGACAAGGGTCAAAGGTTCATTCGCTGCAGCAGTTTCTGTGCCTCCGTACACACAGTCCATTCGTAATGTCAAAGTGTCTCTGAGGTTCTGAACCCTGCATGCTTATGTATTGTAAGGCACCACAATTAAGGGAGTCAGCTTAAATGCTCAGAGCCTAATGGAGCCGGAGACATCTGGAGAGTCAGTCAAAACACCGCTGAGCCTGCCATTGTTGTCTGTTCTAAAACGGAACTGATATGCGGGGTCGAAAGAAAGAGCCTATAACTGCTCCTAAACATGATTTCCGTCTTTAGTTTGTGTCCTAAACAGGATACAGGAGAATAACTGCTAGTTTCAGACACACACCACTTGTTTTTCGGCCACGAATGGACCACCACATATTGGTGACATTTTACCCAGAAACTCCCGGGGACCCTCTGGACATCAGCTGATTTGTTGATCTCTAGAGCAACTATGTTGTGGATTTTTCTACTGCAGCTCATCAGCAGTGTTAATGGTTTGTCTGGACCTGAACATGAGACTTTGTGCACTTCGAACGCCTGCTTCACCCTACACATGGACAA
This sequence comes from Toxotes jaculatrix, assembly GCF_017976425.1. Lineage (NCBI taxonomy): Eukaryota > Metazoa > Chordata > Actinopteri > Toxotidae > Toxotes > Toxotes jaculatrix. Next base: position 17,373,534 of record NC_054410.1, on the reverse strand, counting down.
GGTGAGCTTTGCAAAGGCCAGTCAGAACTGTGTCCACAACGGAGGTTATCTGATGACTGTCAGAGACAGAGAAGAAGAGGATGTGCTGCACTTGCTTCTCTCACAAATCCAAGGACAAGGACAAGAAAGGGTGCTTAAATTTTGGATTGGGTTAAAACTAAACAAAGGGGACTGTGTGTTAGCTGACAGTACTCTCAGGGGGTTTAAGTGGGTATCTGGGGAGGAAGATTCCCACTACTCCAACTGGGGAGAAGAACCTGTCTCCACCTGCACAAAGGATAGGTGTGTAAAGGTTCATTACACTTTACTGGGTCAGAATCCACTGACATGGGCTGTTGACACTTGCAGAAAACCTGCTTTTTACGTATGTAAGTTTTACTTTAAGGGAATGTGCAAGCCTTTGGCCGTCCTGGGACCTGGACTAATTACCTACAGGGCGCCCTTCTCAGAACAGCCACAAAGAAGTGAAATGAAATCGTTTCCACTCGGTACATATGCTGAGATATTATGCAATGACAAACAGCAAGGCTACACTGTGTGTACGGGGGAGAACGGCTCCTATCAGTGGACAGACCCTGGGCCATTTTGCAGAACGGGAAACCCAAACTGCGCGATCAACAACGGCGGATGCGAAGATTTCTGCCTCCAGGACGCAGATGAAGTCCGATGCCTTTGCAGAGACGGTTATGAGCTGAACGAGGATGGACTCACTTGTCGGATTAAAGACTCGTGTGGGGCTGACACCTGTGAGCATCAGTGCGTCATGGGGGAGTCAGGATATTCCTGCAAATGTAGACATGGGTTCAAACTGGATGAAAACCAGCGCAACTGCTCTGATATCGACGAGTGCCAGTCACAGACCTGCGAGGGTCATTTGTGCGTAAATACGCAGGGCAGTTACACGTGTGCGTGCGAAGACGGCTACGAAATGATCGACGGTAAATGCAGTGATGTGGATGAGTGCGCGCAATCAAGATGTGAGCACAGCTGCTTAAACAGTATTGGATCCTTCTCGTGCTACTGCAACGAGGGCTTCACTTTAGCCCAGAATGGCCACTCGTGTGCAGACATAAATGAATGCGTCAGTAACCACTGCCAGTTCGCATGCAACAATACTGTGGGCAGCTTCTTGTGCGCGTGCCCGCAGGGCTTCCATCTAGAAACCAATGGATCGACGTGCGCTCCCGATGTGACAGAGGCATCAGCTGCTTCATCAGATGGCCCAGCTGACGAGGACACACAGGAAAACTTCACGGAGTCCTTAGCCAGAACCACCGTTGAGCTCCAACACCAGTCCCCTCACACTGACTCACCGCTCCCAGACCTGTTGAACGTTACGCACATTGGCCAGGAGAGCAACACATCGACGGTGACAAGTTTTGCCAAGATTTTTAATTCCAGGGTATTAATCTGCGTCCTCGGTTCAGCCATTCCTCTGCTCGCGCTGGTCGCAGTGACTTTAGCTGTTGTTATTTTTCGATGCAATCGCTCCAAAAAAGAAGCCAAGAAAAAGCCTACAACAGATGGCTACTGCTGGGTGTCCTCTGGTCTGGATCCACGTTTAGAGAAACTGTACGAGTCCATCTTGACTGATGACCTATGACCTGATAGTTAAGGAGAAGACTGTTTACATGGATTATCATCTTTATCTAATTTATGTTTTTGTTTGAGCAGCCTCTGTGGGTTAGGGTATGTGATGTCGGCAAATTTGTAAAATATCAAATCACGAATCTTTGACGTGGCACACAAGTAAAAAAACCCCCCCAAAAACAGTAATCCACATAGAGTAGAAACATTTTGGGTATATCATGGGAAATAGCAAATGTGCAAGAAGCGGAAGTGTGTGCAGGTGTTGGTGCAAACTCGTCCTGAAGGGGTGAAATGATGAGGGTTAAGATAAGATTATCTCTGATACATTAACATGTACTTCAATGCTGTAGCAGGTTGAGATGAAGCTCATTTTAACTGCATCATATACATGGAGTAGTTTAATCTATAGCAATGTAAGTAAGTAAGTAAGAAAGTACAACGTTTACTTCTGAACTGTAATGAAGAATTAAGTGGCATGAGATGGAAAGTACTTCAGAATTGTACTTAAATACAGACTTAAGTAAATGTAGTAAAAGGAGTTGGCACATCTGATTATACTGGCAATGGAAATGGTGTAATATTCATCAAACCAGTGTATATTGTATAAAGCTAAATATATTGTTTCTTCTGAAATATGAATATGTTTTTGTACCTGTATTTTCAGTACATTGAACATTTGCTTCGCCAACCTTGGAAAAAAACCAGCAGCTTGACTTTATCTCACTTCCTTCCTTTGCTTCTACCCGTGTCCTGAGGGGTGTTCCCTCCAAAGTAGGCAGCATCGAAATTGTCTGCAACTTCAAACAGCCAACATTATACGATGATCTACTGCACGACATCATGGCTTGCCTGAAACTAACGACACTGGTTATTTTGATGTCAGTTATTTTTTTATTGTCTTGTAAGACAGGATTTGGCATGAAGCAGCCTAGCACCTGTAGGCCTGTTTGTACGGGAAGTGACTGCATAACTGTTAACCAAGAACGAGTGGATTTTAAAACAGCAGAGGAAGCATGCCGTGACAACAATGGGGAACTGATGACACTTCAGCCTGAGACAGATGAGAATATCCTTGACAATTTGAGTCAAGAATTATTTGGAAACTTCTGGATCGGACTGCATTTAGCAGCTGGCACCTGTAGCAACCTTTCGGCTCCACTCAGGGGCTATGAGTGGACCTCTGGCAGCACACCCAGCAGCTTTGTTCCGTCCTTTGGCATCTGGAAAGACAGCATTAAGGTCTGCTCTCCGAGCTGTGTGTCACTTTCCAAAGATCAAATGTGGACAGAGAGACCGTGCTTGGACAAAATAGATGGATATTTGTGCAGAACAAAGCATAAGGATGCATGCCAGGCACAAGAATTATCAGAACCGAGAGTTTTCAAAAGCTCTAAAGGCTGCTCAGCAGGCCCTTGTGAGCACATTTGCAAAGATGTGGAAGGGGGTTATGAATGTTCTTGTTTCACAGGATATAGCCCAGACAGCAAAGACCCGAGGCAGTGCAAAGTATACTGTGGAGAACAGAAATGCCCCATTGTATGTGATACACACGATTCATGCTCATGTCCTTCTGGATTTGTAAGGAATGAGAAATTCTGTGTGGATATTGATGAATGTGAGATGAGGGAATGTGCTCAGGGGTGTGAAAACACTTTTGGAAGTTTTGTGTGCTCCTGTAAAGAAGGATTTGTACTTAAAGGTCAAGTCCACTGCGTCAAAGCAGAGCACAGAGAGGGTTTTGTGATCACAACTCCCATCACCACAGCTTTTCTTCAGTCTGACACTAATTTAAATACTGTGAGGGCTTCTTCAACACCTGCTGGGGGTCTTCTCTGGATAAGGACTTTCATTGCTTTGGCTGTGGCCATCTTCATATCTGTGGTTTTATTTTGTTAAGAGTCAGAAGCGCAGAGAACAAAACTTCAACCAACAGTTTTCTGCCATGACTCCAGAGTGTTAACACTGATTCAACTTGATCTTTAACATTTACAGTTTGGAAGACTTGCATGTTGTGTACTGTTTTAAGATTTCTGAATATAAAACTGGTAAAACTACATAAGGCTGAGGAAAAATGTCAAGAAGAATCCATTTGAAATGCATATGGACTATTCACTAGTCAGACGTTCAAGGTGGAGCTGAGAGTTAATTTTGATATACTTTGATATTCATATATGTGCATATGCATGGAGATGATGATGTGAAATAAGAGTTCTGAAGTTCATGAGTGACACAGTCTTTAATCTGAACACCAGAGTCATTTTGTGGTCACTTATGGGGGATGTAATATAATTAAAATCTAAGTTCATTGATTCTTGTCATCATTCTTTCTCTTAGAGTGCCATCTACTGTTCTGTTGAACAAACTGCAGTAACATTTCCCTCAGTCATCATTTATTCACATGGCCAGAAAGGATATGACCTCTTGTTTTACAGATTCAACACTCTCACTTCTCAGAGATTATAAAAAACTGCACTTATCAGCTTTGCATGCTGGGATTTCTATGGCTATTTTAAGAACAGAGAGTAGTCGTGACAGATCTGAAAATGTCTGCCTTAGTTTCTCTTCCTGTAGGTTGTCCGTGATTAGCAGCTGGTTCTGCACAGTTTTACTGAGCAGTGCAGGAGAATTATTTATTCTTTACATCTTTGCAGACTTTCTCCCTACATAGAAAACTGTGTAGATACCTTTTCCTTTTTACCCAATGCTTCCCATGGTTCTTCCTCTCCTCAGTGGTCATATAGTGAAACATCACTCTGGCATGTGGTCTGACACCCTGAACCGGTCCACACTTTGTCTGGGTCAAATGAGTCACAAGCCTACCTGCAGAACTCAACAGACAAAACCATAAAGTGTAACATCATAGTAAATCTGTGTATATTGTGTTGTAGTTTCATATTACAGTCACTAGATGGCCCTGAAGAGATTAATTTTACTGATTGCATCAAACCAACCACCAATAACCAATTATTCCCTGTGAGCTACAGCAGAGCAGCCTCTCCCTACTCTGCCTTAAAAAACAGGTAATCAGCCTGTTAATAAGGCAACAGGTAACTAACAGCGGTTAACTTGATTTTACACAAATTAGATTGTTAATCAAATCGGCTCTGATCTGACCTATAAAAAGCAGGAGGGGAAACGTTTAACATCACTCAGTGATGCCCTTATCTCATTCAGTGCTCCTGATCTATACAGGTCTGTTTCCTCTCCACTCCTAGAAAAGATACACTCCAGATAAGAGCGTTGTCAAACAGTAATTCCGGCCTGTAATCAGTGAGAAAACACCATGGCTGTTAATGAGCAAACACCACACAAAAAACATGGCTGAATCAGAGGTGACAGAATCAGTGGTGACAGACATCTCACAATGGGAAAGTGGAACAAAACAGACCAATTAATGATATTAAGTATGATGCTATAACTAAAGAAATGATAAGGTATTGTCATCATCCTGAAGAAAGTCCCATTGCAGTCAGGAAGTTGGACTGAGGTCAGATGTTTAAGTTGGAGAATTTCATGCCAGAAAGAAGTCATATTTGTTTATGATTTATTTCACAAATTTTTAAATTCGTGAAATAAAAAGTAATTGTATTAACATCTGAAGATGGACTCATTTTTAATGTCTGGCTGCTGCAGGGTTGTATTTATTTCTATATATTTCACCAAAAAACTCAATGACACAAAATTCTATGAATCCTATTTTTGCGCACACATACACAAGCCTGTTTTCCCAGTTTAAAAGGCAGAGGTGGAAAACTGACTGTATCAGGCTCCTCTTTTGATTAGATCAGTGGCAACTACTATTGACCTATTTTGTGTGTGTGTGTGTGTGTGTGTGTGTGTGTGTGTGTGTGTGTGTGTGTGTGTGTAAAGTAGGAGTGTAGTGTTGATAAGGCTGGGTAGTACAAACCTAACGAACCTGGCTAGCACCGGCTGTAGCTGACATAATCTCAACTGTGTCAGTAAATATAGGCCCTTTGTGAACTTCATCAGCCAATCACAACAGGAGGAGTTCACTTTTTGGGATTGAACAGTGACAAAAAAAAGAGGAGTGTTTGTTTGCCATGCATGTGTGGTGGACAGCTTCTCAGAGAGCTCTCTTTTATGTTACACATATTTTTATATGTATAATATTTACACTTTATGCATCTTCATCATCTAATCTATATTGTTTCAAATGTGTGGACAATTTAATTTGTTGCAGTTGTTTTTTTTCATGATTTCAACTGTGAATAAATGAGTTATTATTGTTCTGTTCAACTTTACATCATAAATGCCATGCGCAATGTGTTGAAGGTGCATGATGAAACGATAAATGAAACAATTGAGGTGCACTATGTTAAAAATTCTGATTTATTGCCTGAGTAAAGCCTCACAGGAAACTTCTACTTGTTAAAGTGAGTGCAAATTCTGCCTCATTCAGCAGCCTGGTGCACCTCTAACCTCTAACATGTCACTAAACCCAACCTAAACTTCCTAATACCTGTCTACCTTAAGTATATGACCAACAGACTTTATTTTACACTACACTGTTCAGTGCAGTGTAGCAGGTAACTAAGCCTGTAAGGCAAATTACGGGTTAAACAAATTATCCTTGTCTCAAACGTACGGTACGTCTGCTAACGTAAACACGAAACATGGGGCCGTCACCTTCGCCTCGTCCAATCAGAAGGTAGGCGTCAGTCCACAGCACAGCTTCATTGGGTTAAAGTTTCTTCCCCTGCTGCGCTCATATAAATAATAACAACCGAAATCTGGGCTAGCATGTGGGGACAGTACCTGCTGGACAAGTAGTTGGTTTTCAAACACATTTAAAGCAGTCTGTGAGCTGAACACTGTGTATAGTTAAGAGAAAACACTGCAGCAGGTACGAGCAGCAGCATGTCGGTCGACAGCGTGTTTAGGACCCGCTCTCTCGGCGTGGCCGCCGAAGGTCTTCCTGATCAGTATGCCGACGGCAAAGCAGCGAAAGTCTGGCAGCTGTACATCGGAGACACGCAGAGTAGGACGCAGGAGTACAAAAGCTGGGTGGTGTCTTTGCTGAAACAGCAAGGTGTGCGGAGAGTGCTGGATGTAGCCTGCGGAACAGGGTAATGTCAGGTCGACTCAGAATTTTACACTGGCACGTTTTCGAAGGTTTTGGCTGGTGTGGCAGTGGACGTCTCACCAAACTCCATTTAATTTAATATATATCATTGTACGACAGCAAACTAAACGCATCTGGTTGAAACGTTATTGTTTTTTCTAAATCTGTAGCATCAAATCTCTTATTCGGCATTGGTTTTTACCTTCAATCACACACCGTTTAAATAAAAACACACTTTTGTTCCGCATATTTGGTTTATTGTGAATGTGGTATAACCAATTTTAAAAGTACATGCATTGGCTAGTATGCACTGAGTTGTCTGTTGACTTTACCAATGTGAAGACTGATAAAAGGTGTGATGAATGATTGGGGGTGATTTTGCATGATGTGAATATTGCCACGTATCAGTAGGAGAATATAAGAGGCTGGCACTAGATTTAAGACCTTCAGTCTCATGTATATCATTCCATTTGTCCACATACAAGTTGTGATAATTCAATATATTTAACTAGGAAAAAAATAAGTATCTTCATAGACAAACAGGTTCGTTTGACTTCTCTGGAATTCCAACTCGTTGACCCTGTTACCTCTGAACAAAATCCGGATTAAGCCAGAGAATAATGAAAGAAAGTGCAGAGTTGCACAAGCGTCTGTACCAGTTCCTGCCTTCAGCAGCAGTCTGGGGCTGGGACCATGAGTTTACACATGTTTAGTAAGCGTGATCTCATATCAAAACTGAGAAGGCTCATGTGGCTGAAACAAAAGCTACAAGGTGTTATTGTGCAGCTCCTTGTACATTTAGGGCTACTGAATTGGGGATGTACTGTGTTGCTTGTAAAGCTGGAAGCCAGCTGCTGAATGACATTTGTGCAGAATAGCAGATGTAGGGGTCAGTGGTTGATGAGCTGGTGCAAGGCTGCTGCAGTGAGTTTTGACTGGTTCCCTGTAGTCTGTTTACTTCCACTGATACTGAATCTGGGACCTGAGACAGCAACAAGGCCACTGACTGAACTCAGACAAGAAGACACCCCTCTGTTAAAGCAGCTCAGCTGTTTTTTTTTGGTTTTTTTTTCTGGTAAAAATTTTGCAGGAAATGCAGTGTTATCATTTACTACAAGAGTTTTGACCCTTTGGCTGATGAATGTTACAGAGCTAATAATCTTTTTCATAACCTCCTCCAGTCTTGGCCAACACTATAGTCATATACAGTACATCTCAAAACAAACACTGTAAAGCTTCATATCTCACAGAGCACAGGTGGTGTGGATGTGTTTGTCCATGGAGAAAATCAGCGCACTGACTTCGACCCCATTCCACAGTAGTAGTGAGTGTCAGTAGCACGACCATCTGGGGCGATGTAAACACGATCATAGTGGAATGAGGTTACAAATGGCTCTACTATTTTTGGCTGTCTAAGTGTTCGTGTGATACCAGGCCTTCCAGCTGTTCTGTCAACAGAGTTCGCAGCAACTTATGCAAGAGAAGAATCTGCAGATCATGATTTGCAATCTACGCTATAATCACTGTGACTTGCAGATGAATTACCTTGGTCTGAACCGTAGAGGATTTTTTTTTTATCTGCTTTTGTTTTGTCTTGAGATTTATGTTGCACAATTGCAAGTGAGTCAGCCTTAACCACAGGCATGAGGCTTAACAATCGCAAGATTGTACCCTGCTTTAGTCACTGTTCGTCTTACTGCATACACACGGTTCATTTGCGGTTCACAGTTGTATATCATCTTGCAGTCTCCCCATTGTTGTTAATGATTGTAGTGTGCTACATTTATTTAGGTCATTGTCCACTGAATGTCTCTCCTGTGCTCTCGCTTTTACCTTTGACTCTGCCTCAGTTTGATTCTGTTGTTTTTATTTCGCTATAGTTCTTGAATGTTGTTTAAAATTAACTTTGCAACTAGTTACTGTTTTGAAAACTTATCATTTCACCACTTCAAGAGGAGTCCAGGCAAAACCCTACCAGCCTCAGGCCCAGACTGGGTTCATGTTATTCTGCCAGGTTTTCTAAATACAAGGAGCTTCTGGCTATCAAATACCAACTTACAAAGCTAATACCTGTAAATCATTAAGGTACTTCCTGTCTGTGTCATTGTGTCTCTCTTTTTTGTTTTGGCAGATGACAAATGTTGTCATTTGCCAAACATGACAAATATCCATGTTTGAGTGTTGTCTTTTGTCACCAGCCAAGCAGCAGTGTTTCTTTGAATAAACCCCCTCAAACATATGTGCTGTGAACATATTCTGGTTCAGACATGGTCAAACTGGTTAGACAAGGAAATTCAGCTAAATGAAGTTCACTTGTTTTTATATTTTAAGGGCAGGAAACACTTTTTTTTTTCATCTTAATGTTCACTTCTACTCTTGATTTAATTATATTGGGAAAATCATGTTTTGTGGCGGAAAAGCATTAATAAAATCCAGAGATAAAGTCACCGTTGATAAAACACTTCACTTTGCTGTTGTACAAAATAGTGTCTGTGTTATGCTGAGACTTTGCGGCTGTTTTTTCATACACAGAACTTGTGTTTACAGAGCATTTATTTTTTATTTTGTAGAGTTGACTCCATTATGTTGGTGGAGGAGGGGTTTAATATGGTGAGCGTGGATGCCAGCGACAAAATGCTCAAGTATGCACTGAAGGCGAGATGGGAGAGAAGAAAAGAGCCAGCTTTTGATCAGTGGGGTATGAAATTTTTTTCATTTTGTTAAGATTGAATTGTCATGTTTGAATGTTCAAAACACTGGAAAGTTACACATACTGTTGTCTTGACTGGATAAACTGAGGATGATATCTTACATTTGTATATTGGAAGGAATATCAGATCAGCGTTCCTCAGGTGACATCCTTACGTTTTCCTTTTCTCTTTGGCTTTTCCTGTCTTTCTTAAATGCAGTTATTGAAGAGGCCAACTGGCTGACGTTATCAGAAGATATTCAGAAACCTGGGGATGGCTTTGATGCCGTTATCTGCCTTGGCAACTCATTTGCCCATTTACCAGACTTTAAAGGTACATACTGTAAGGGATAATATGGGAATGTTTTTGGGTTTTTTGTTGTGGTTTGTAAGATACAGTTCTAGTCTCTGAATTGTTGATTTAAATTTCAACAAATATATATATGTGTCAGATATATGTGTCAGCAAAATATTACAGTTTTACATCTGTTGCACCTTTGACCACACCTACACAGTGTACTGACACACCGGGGAGTACACTTCTGCATCACTGCAGCAGGGTAAAAAGTTAAACCACGGGAGGTCAGCAAAAACAAAGTCTTCTCTAAGTTTCTCCTGATGTTGAATGGCTCTTAGGGGACCAGAGTGACCAAAAGTTGGCCCTTCAGAACATCGCCAGCATGGTGAGACCCGGTGGGATCCTTATCATTGACCACCGTAACTACGACTACATCCTGGAGACTGGGCTGGCTCCACAAGGCAAAAATATCTACTACAAGGTACTATAACCCAACCATTACTGTTTTTATTTGTCAACATGTACACTGATAATGATATATTAACTGTAATAAGCTGAGATCTGTACTGAACAGAGTTCGGAGCAGTGTCTCTCAGAGGGTGCAGTTTGACATGTATGTTTTATGTATGTTTTTTTTCTATGTAACCTATCGAGCCTCAATCCCTGTGTCTAAATATCTAATTTATAATGTGCAGTGTGTAACAATTAAGATCATAATCAGTATAATGTGAGTTGACTGTTCATAATCAGAGTAATAACCTCTGTCATTGGTTTGCATATTTTGGTTTCTGGATGTTGACAGGAACTGTCAGCTACCCACTTAGCATGAAAGCCTCTTTATCATCAACATGGTTCCAAGTCACTGATTCCAATCTTGTGTTGAAGTGTACTCTAAGTAGCTGCAACTCTGCCCATCCACAAACCTGTTTGCGGTTTCCCATCCACAGTGCCTGTTATGTAAAGAATTGAATACGTGTGTGTGTGGGGTGGGGGGGGGGGGACAGTTCACATAGTTTTCTTGGCTGTATGTTGATTTTATTGCGTGTGTTCTGGTAAACAGGGAGAATGCCAACAATTTATTGGCCCAGTGCTGCCAAAATTGTGGTAACATAAATGTTATTCCATCTGACTGATTAGTTGTCCTTATTTTTCCTTCAAAGTCCTGATTTAATTTACTTAGATATTGAACAGGCTAGAGGATGACATCGATAAATTTTGGAATGATTCCCGTAGAAAAGAGAAACTCCTGAAAGCTGGTCAGAGACTATTCAGTCATTAAAGAAGACCAAAACCATCAGTCTGAACGGCACATAAAAAGCCTCTTTCAAATGTAAACTTTCTGCTATATCTGATTCTTCTTTTCTTTGTGGAGAGGACTTGGACAGACAGTATTGTTTATGAATGGTTTACTTACACCATCCCTAGCAGCAGCTGAGTTTAAGACCTAAATCTCTTGTCAGAGCCTGCCGGATATTGTGAGATTTTCAGTGAAACTGGCAGCAGAGAAACAGAAGGAAATGTGCATGAAATTGTCGAGTTTTAAGATACGTTTTTGCAAAGAGGGAGAAAAAAGCAGATAATGTCAGAAGTACTGACAAAGAGAAGCAGTTTGGGAAGCTATAAAAATAATGCAAGTAGCAAGATGTAGCATCTACTTTGCTGGTAAAACGCACATTTACTAGTCCTACAGTTAATCTCTCAGAGACTGAGCTTTTTTTCTTTTTTTATATTCCAGCAAAACTTTGCAGTCGGATATCAGAACTTTAGACAAACAACCAGTCCTGCAATTTACTATCCAGCCTTTTGGCAAAAGCTCATATATATATGAAACTGATAAAGACATAACAGCAGGTGGTAACAGCAAGGAGCCATATTTGACTTACATTATTTTCCTCATAACATTCCAGCCAAAGTAGGAACTATCCAGCTGGAAGGCCTAGATGTAAATACTAAGTCAACAGTTGCGTGCTTGAGCAAAATCCACTTCTGATACTCCCATAATCCCAGAATCTGCTCTCATTGTCCAACTCTCTACTCCATAACAGTAAGAGCAACTTCATGTTGTTGTTGAGTCTCTTCTAATCAGGCTTCAGTTCTCACATTTCGACATCACTTATGAGAAGGTGAAAAGTTGGGTGAAGTGTTCTCTGTCGCCTTGTACTCAGCAGCGTGCTGTATAAACGTGTGTGTGTGCATTGCAGAGTGATCTAACTCAGGACATCTCCACCTCGGTGCTGTGGGTCGACAGTAAGCCTCATATGATCACTCTGGACTACACCATCCAAGTGCCCCAGGCCTCCCTCCAGAATCTTCCTGAGGTCAGGTAGGTCATGTCACTCTGCTCAGATGTTGCACTAATGTGCAACAAGTAAGATTTTAAGGTTGCAACTAATAATTATTGTCACTATCAGTGAATCTGTCCGGTTATTTAATCATTTGGTGTAAAAAAAAAAAAAATTGCCAAATCACAGTCCCTGTACTCCGAGGTGATGTCTTCAGATGTCTTTTTTTGTCTGACCAGTAATCCAAAACCCAAATGTAAACATAAGACACAGAAAAGTGGAAAATCCAAAATTAGACAGTGTTTGCCACTTAAAAAGTGACTTAAGAGTATGAAAATAGTACACTCACAAAAATTTTGTGTTAAAGAAATGGTATGAAAATTTGGAAATACATGTATCCGCTTTCATGTGGAGGGTTGGATGAGAAGCTCAATACCAGTCTCACATTTGTATTCTAATTATGAAGCTATATACAAATACACTTGAGATGACATGATAAGCACTTTGTATGAGAATTACAGCACCAACTAGATTTAAGCCATAACTGCTTTTATTTAGTGACAGAGTAATAAGACTTCATGATATCTTTTCAAGTATCTCTGCCTTTGTAGTTAAGATCAGGATAAAGGTTCATGTCACCATAGTAACTGTCACTTTTAAAGTCAGCCACAATTGATAGTATCATGTCATTTTACTTCTTCTGTGTGGAGTTTGTTCTCCCTGTGTCTGCGTGGGTTCTCTCTGGGTACTCCGGCTTCCTCCCACAATCCCAAAAAACATGCATGGGTTAGGTTAATTGCCTACTCTAAATTGCCCGTAGGTGTGAGTGTGTGCGTGTGTGGTTGTCTGTCTTTGTGTGTCAGCCCTGCGATTGACTGGCGACCAGTCCAGGGTATACCCTGCCTCTCGCCCATAGTCAGCTGGGATAGGCTCCAGCTCCCCCACGACCCTGATGGATTAAGCGGTAGAAAATGAATGAAAGAAAGGACTGACTCTTCAGCCCATTATAGACATGCATATGGACATTATAGGTAGATTCAAGAGTCTTTATTGTTATTATGCGAGCATAACGAATATAGATATATAAGGATGTAATAATGATAGTGTCGTGCCAGCCTCTGCACCAACCCTTGCATAAAGGTGTTTGTTTTGATCATATTTGTTTGTTTGGCAGTGTGGGTTGTTGTTTCACTGCAGAGTCTCTGTAATGTTACTCTGTGAAATCCCATTCAGTCAAGGTCGATGAGGTCCACTCCCTGACATATCAGACACAGCAAAAAGTACATTTATCAATGAAAAGGTGTGTGTGTGTGTGCACTCCTGTTGTCTTTCCTAGTAAATTCCGTCTGTCATACTACCCCCACCGTCTGGAGAGTTTCAAAGGGCTGCTGACCGAGGCCTTCAACGGCAAAATGGAGCACAGTGTCTATGGAGACTTCAAGACGTACGTCCCAGGCCAGACTCAGGCTCCCTGCTATTTCATCCATGTCTGTAAGAAGACAGCCTAAGAGCCCTACCAATATGCTCTTACAGTCCTCCAGATTTGGTTAAAATTATATTTGAATATATTTAAAAAAGATTTCATCTTAGAGTTCTTAAAAAAAAAAAATGAAGCAACTTTTCTTTTTTGGTCTTTGGTGACTTACCTTACCTCTTAAGTGATGAGAACATAGAGACTAATGTCATCCACCTGTCCCTGATAGACTGTGACTACATTATTATTGTAGAAATGATAAGACTGGCCTTTTAAGAGGATGCGGTGTCAACACTTTTTATGGCCTAGAAAGTTGTATATCATACAATTTGGCATTTTTAATTTTGTCTAATAAAGGTAAAATCATGTACCAATAGCTAAAATGTCAAAGCATCACAGCCTCTTTTCTGTCCCAGGAACAAGTGATTGATTTTGATCTCAGTATGTATCTCACTTTGTATCGGACCACTGTTTTATCCAAATCTGGTGTTTTCCCTTTGTGCCTTGTGCTGGTTTTTTGTTTTCCTCGTTTCTGTTTCCTCCCCACTTCACAATGTCCACGTATTTCTAAATGGTGCTGTACATTAGTGATATTCCTCATGAAGGAATACCTGCTGTTCGTTGCCTGCAATGTACAAAGTGCTCAGATATATTCTTTGACAGCTGTATTTTGTAAATTCATCACAAGGGTCTTAAAAACACAAACTAAGCATTTGTGTTTTGTGAATACAAATGCCTTAATTTTTCATGCGTTTTCAAGCTGTAAAAGAAAAACGGGCTGATTTCATTCTGTCCTACTGCCTTTGTTCAAGTTCAGGTGAATCTCTGACGGGTACAGCACAACGGCAGGTTAAATATTTCATGTGAAAGAGTCCCCACAATGTTCAGTTCATTTGCACAATTCATAGTCATTGATGTCAGTTTGATAAAACCAGAGAGCAGATAGTGAGGCTCGTGAGTCACATTAGTCGTAGTTTAACAAGGTGGGGCAGAAAATGAAACTCTTACCTGTCAGTCAGTCAGTCAGTCAAATCAAGTATCCTCCACCCTGAAGTGCCCTTTAGCTCCTCACTTAAACCCCTACCACCTCCAGATCTAATTGACCTCTGACCTCTCTGAAGCTGGGGATCAAAGCAAGAGATTTTCACACGAAAGCCTGCTCTTCAAACAATGAGTTGTGGTTTTTCAAAATTGAATAGAGACTTAGTTTATTGTAACAGTGTTGGCTTTGTTTGAGCCAAAGCCTTTTACATTTTCTGGTAATTTCCTCTAATGAACCAGGCCAGCAATGAGTTTCATAAATTTTAGAGTAAAAATAAAAGCTAACATTAAAGCTGGTTAAAAATGCAAACAGTTGCATTACCATAATAACATGGAAAAGCCAGCACCTTTATTGTGTTATCAACCAAAGATGTTTTTTTTTTGTTCCTCAATCTTTCAATTTTCTTGTTTCAAAAGTAGGAAAAACTTGAATGTAATTCAGTTGTGCTTCACAGACGTATTATGCAGTGTCTCAAATAATTGAGTTTACCCAAATAATGAGGGGGAACATGATGGAAGAATAATTTATTTTGCTGTATTATCCAAGTCCAAATATATTTTGCTTTGATACCAAATTAAAAATGTGTTTTTTTTATTGGAATGAGAAAGGAGCTCTACCACAGAGAAATCAAATATTATCACTGCCCCTGCTGTTTGCCTAAAAGAGACCACATGGTGCATTCAGATGTTGTGCCAGCTCCTCTTGTAGAACAAAATGTACGTTGCACAGTTGTGATACAGCTGGAGGTTCAGAATGTGGTGAGAGTGGCTGAATGTTTGAGTGAGTTTGGACGTATATGTCGAGATAAAACTACGTCAGAGCAGTCTTATTGTGTTGACAGAAAAAGTGTAAAAATTTTATAAAGTTTATTGCTTATTTGATTATTGGAATTCTTTTGCATGAAATTAAAAATTTGACATAAATGGCTTAGTAGTCATTTTGAGTGTTTTTGTTTTGACATATAGATATACAGCCACACAGAAGAATCAGTTTTTCACATAGTAAGAGAAGCAAACCATTTCTTTAAAAGAGAAAAAGAGACAGTTTGAAAACTGTCAAATTTAATCTGAATGTTGTTAGACACTATATTTACACTGATAAATCAGCTCTCATGCAGGTTGTATCAGTGCTGTATTTAGAAGAACTGGAACAGACCAGAGGATTAAATATGAAGACAGCCTGAATACTTTCTATACATTATTTGATGTAATTGTTCCATCAAAGTTAAACACTAATATCCATGTAAAAAGCACCAGTTTTAGTCCCTTGGAGTGCATTATACAGGTCTGACACAAGAGGGCGATCTTACATTACATGTACCTCACAGATGTGGAAACAGGACATCGAAAACCAAACTCCACAAAAAGTAAACTGCTGCTTTCTTTCTGCGTGATAAACATTATCACTATACCAGTGAAATTCTTTTACTTGGAGAAGGAAAAAAACCTATTCAAATATCTGATTTGATTTTAATGACACTGGTCTGGTCTCAATTACGTTTACTGTGGTTGCTAAACTGTTTCATATCTTGCTAAATCTGGCTTAGTTTACTTCTTTGTGCAAATCATAACCTATAACTAATGAGATTTTCAGCTTCTAGCTCTCTTTCTAGTGTCTGCAACAACACATTAAAAAAGCAGAGAACATTAGAAAGTTCTTAGGCCCAGTGAAACATACAGCTGCTTTACTGTCTGACATTTTGTGAGTGAGTGAAATTTCCTGCTTGGCCGATCTGACCTCTGAACATGAACTCGCTCACCATCAGCCAGCACGTCTCCCTGGAGTGGAGTGTCTGTAGCTCATCTCATCTTATGTCTCCGAGGTATACTATCAGACTCCGTGGTAGACGGCCGTGCAAGGAGCTGATACACAAACCAGATGTGAGAACCACTTGCCAGATGTGGCTGCTCTGCTTTGCTTTGCTCTAGTTAGGGGAGTCAAAGTGGTCAACCATGACTGGCTTTACTGGGAAGGATCGCTTTCACAGCACGTCATTGGCCAAATCAAACAAAAACAGAGGGAGCTCAGAGAGACACATTGGCTGGAAAGAAGGAGATGAGTAATTATGATGAATAATGATTATACTCAAGAGCCTTTAAAGGAGAGAAAAAGAAAAGTGGACTGAACTATTTATATGGTATGTTCTTGTTAAAAATTTATTTAGCTTGTATTCGAGGAGAAAGTTTTCCGATGATTTTCCCGGAGCCACCATAAAGTGCCAGTAGACGGAGAGTGTCTCAGAGCACTTCCACATTAAATTCACAGTTTAAATTTATGGTTTCTGATCTCAGCATTTGATAAGGAGCTGATGAACTCCAGTCTTCAACACTTCCCTTCAGAAACCTGTTTGTTAAATGCACTGTCATGTTTTCACTCATTTGTTAAATATTTTGTCTCTCTCCAGGTATGGTCAGTCATTCCTGTGTGGAAAAAAAACAAACTCTTTTGTACAGAAAGTGAAGCAACAGCAGTTTGTTTTGAGTTAATCTTCTGTAACCAGACTTGCATCTTGTAAAGCTCACAGATGTCTGGAGAAATTCAGGCATATTTTTGGTTAGAGGGACACAATGGGCTGTTGTTGTAGTTCAAAGCCATGAAATTAAACTATGGAGAACTTGTTTGTAACTAACAAGACATAAAGCCATGTGCAATTTCTGGTAGCGAGTATTGTCAAACTTACAGCCAATCAAGTTTCTAACGCAGGAAGCTGAAAGTCATCCAGATTTTTTTTTCTATGTTTGCTAGCTTAATAGGACAAAGATGATTATACTCTACTCAAATATAGTAGTATAGAAACCCACCAAACACGCATTTAAAGGATAAACCCACCAAATGTCCTCGAAATGTTGTGATTCACTTTCAACTTGTTTATTTACCTTTATTTCATTTATTTGAGGTCTCTTCCCTTTTGCCATTCCATGATAAAGACCATGTAAATGTACGTGAAGGTTTAAAGCTGCACTTCTCTATATTTTGTACATAAACAGTGGATAAAATGACTACATGCCGTGTGAAAAGAGCAGTTTGTAGTGATGACTCCACAGAGAATTGTCACGCAACTGTTAAGTTCACTGTTACCAACAACCTGCTCAGGTTTTTAGCATCTTTTAGCTTCTTGTTTTGGTTTTACAGGCCCCAGTTTTATTGTTTTTGAATCAGTGTCACTGCTCTCATCAAACTTGCTTGTAGCAAAAAAAAACCCCAAACAAACCTGAAAACCTTATACCTCCTACCTGGCACCAAACAGCAGACAGACAAAATTTAGCAGCTACTTGGTGAGCATAGCCGAGCATTTCGCAGCTAATTACTAAGATATTTATATAAGGAGTTGGTGGAGAACAAAACAGAGCTAAAAGCAGAATGAATATTGGCCTTAAATTTAATAGGTGGATGTGGATTCCCTGTGAATTCATGTCTGCTGAATGTGTAAATAAATAAATAGGAAACTGTTTGCTGATATGTTAACCACAACAACTTTATAAAGTCATGATGGCAGTGTTCTGCTTCAGGGGAGAGGTGGCGATCAGTGTTCTAATCAATATAATCAGTTATTTCTGCTCTAAAGGTAGGCCTATAGTTTGACATTTTAATTAAAAACCTGAGAGTTGAATGAGATGATGAACACCACTATCATGTCTGTAGCCTAAATGCAAAGCTACAATGAGCCACCAGTTAGCTTAGCTTAGCACAAGGATGGAACTGTGGAGGAACAGTTTGTCTAGTCCCATCCAAGGGTTAAAAATCTGCCTACCAACAAGAGCTTTAGAAGTAAAGCTCTTTAATTAACACATTATATCTTGTT
Organism: Toxotes jaculatrix; assembly: GCF_017976425.1. Lineage (NCBI taxonomy): Eukaryota > Metazoa > Chordata > Actinopteri > Toxotidae > Toxotes > Toxotes jaculatrix. The sequence goes on along the minus strand of NC_054410.1, from coordinate 17,355,274 downwards.
TATTTAATCAGAGAGAAAAACAAAAACGTAAGTGTAAGTGTAAAAAAAGCAAGTTGTGGTTTTAAGGGGGTGTCAGACTATTTCCACGCTAGCTTCCTGGAGTTTCATCTGGTTGCCAGGCAACCTCATGTGCCCAGCCAAGAAATAGTTTGGCACATAACCCACCGTAAAACCACAACATGTTGTGTATGCATTATCTTCATATTATATTTAGCTTACAGGCATGAGAGTGGTATTGATCACCTCATTTAACTTTAAGTCAGTTATATTAAAGTTACTGTTCTTTTCCAGTAATATTTTTTTTTTTGTAAAGCAATTTTTTTACTGTTTTGCACCAAACTGTTAAACCACATAAAAAAATATCAACCTTCACCAAGCTAGTTTAGAGAGAGTAAAGGTAAAAATAGAGGTAGCCTATGTCTTTGACAACTTTCTTAAAATAGAAAAATGACATTGGAAGAAAAAAACAGAAGGTGAGAAACAAAAGGCAATAAAACTTTGCCAACACAATCATCCAAGAAAAACCTCAACAGAAAAGTGAGGAGGAGAAAGAAAGCATGTAAAGAGGTGAAACTGTTGAAGTCAAAGTGGATAAAGCTACAGAAGGAATCCAGAGGTGCTGAAAGAGAAAAACCTGAGGTGGGGAGGAGGAAGAGAAAAAAGCCAGACAGTATCTAAACTGGCTTTGGCTGCTTCCAGTGGGAGCTGCCAGATGATGATTTTCCAGATGTAAGAGGTACGGGAAGAAAAGGGAGGGGACATGCAGGGAAAAACTGATTTTTCACTTCTCTTCTTTTTTTTAAATTTGTCTTTCTGTGAGTTTCCAAGGCTGGTCAGACCACGAGTTAAGCAGTTAGAAACACTACAACAAGGTGAGGGTCTGTGAGTGCTTTGATGGCCTCTATTAGCCTAACAGTCCTCACAGAGACGAAAAAGAAAAAAAAATCCGTCAAGCTTGATGTCGTCCCATAAACTCACTGAACTGCTTTCTTTCTCCGCCACCTCTCCCCTCTTTTCACTTCTTCCTCCCACATCACTGATCGTTTTCTTTTCAGGGCGCATGAGAAATGATGTTTTTGTGTGTGTGTGTGTGTGTGTGTGTGTGTGTGTGTGTGTGTGTGTGTGTGTGTGTGTGTGTGTGTGTGTGTGTGCGCGCACGCACAGAGGCAGAGTAGCAAGACTAAGGAGTCCCAGCTGTCTCTTTCCCAGCTGCCACTGCTTGACTCCTGAAGAGAAAAGTGGACACAGTGAAAGAATAGATAGTTTGTGTATAAGTGTTTTGTTGTAGCTTCACCTTTTTAAAGCGTTTGTTTGTGTATCTATGTTCTCTTACTGGGATGCGTCATTTGTACATAAAGTCTGTGTGTGTGTGTAATAGGTCGTTCTTGAAAGCTGTCCTCGGGATGGGCCAAGTCAAGGGTCTGTAAGCATTTATAGAGTCGTTATAATAAAAGAGTGGGTCACACCAAAAACTCAACAGCAGCTCTGGGATTTTCCAGCCCTCCACTCAGCCTGTGCCAAGATACTGTTTGGACAGAGAAAGCTGGAGATATTGAATGCCTTGTCTAGTGTTACGCAGGGGAATAGCCTAATCCAGACTGGGCCCATTCTTTCCCACATGAATGGTGTGTGTTTGTCTGTACTCTGTATGTTAGTGTGGATGTGTGTGTGTGTGTGTCTGTGTGTCTGTGTGTCTGTGTGTGTCGAGAGGGGCCAGTGAGAGAATCAAGAAACAGACAACATCCTCTTGCTGTGGAGAGAGTGTCTGAAGAACAATAAAGCCTGGTGAGTGAAGGAAGCGCTCTGGCTGGAGGCCCGCGACTGGACAACGCTTAGCTTGTTTGTGGGTCCTAAACAAATAAATGACAGAGTTCCTCTCAGTTTCACAAGCTCACTCTCACACATATACGCACACACAAACACCCGCGGATGAACACATGCAGAAATCAGTATGGTTTATTTATGACAGAAGGATTGCATGAGGACAAAACAAATTCAAGCTGTAATCAATCTGCATGGCAAGATTTGAAAGAACACAGAGACGGAGATATTTGTAAGTGCAGTAAAATCTGCTCTCATATTTTTCTCCCCGATGTTTAAACAGAAACATCTATCAAAAGAGCATGCCTAAATCTAATGGCTGGATCTAATTTTATTTTATTTTAACTCAGTAATGTTTGTGGACAAATGACCACACTGGGAAACAGCCCAGTGTTCAGACAGGCTGTTACAGAATGACTCACCACCTCCAGGTCAAATCCAGAAAGTATTTCTTATTAAAACATAGCAAAAACAATGCGCCTTCAAGCACTTTCTCAGCTCAACTTGTGTTTGCACATGTTTGTGATGGTGATAAAAACGTACATGGAAATTCCTCAAGACTGCTCACTGTGGATCAAGATGTCCCTGCACATGAGAGGAAGTTATTAAGGATAGGTCTACACTTTTGTAACGTTATCTTAAAATAATACTCCTATACCTGTTTGCAGCTGCAGTTAAAGTGAGGCTTCTGCAGTTTGAGTTCACCAAATCAAGTTGGTATCTTGCAAAGTCACAGTCTTTTAAGTGACACATTCCTTGTTTTTGCAGTGGGGTGGTGGGATAAGTTCAGCTTTCTATTGGGTGGGTAACTTTGAAGTCACAGATGTCACAGTTAAACACCAGCTTCAGAATGCACCTACATGCATTAGACAATGTGAATTTTACATGATCAGTTGGTGAAATATTAATAGTAGTTGAATATTTACCAGGATGAATGCCTGTCCCACAGGACCTACACACCAAAAGTGCGAGTTAAACATTTTTTCAAACAGAGAGAGCAGCTGAGCGCTACACACAGATCTGCATTTTTCTGTGGGACCTTAGGTTTCCTGTGAGGACCACTTCCTATCAATCTGACTATTTGTGTATATGAGTTATGTGTGTCAGCCAAACCTCCCTACTGGAGCTCGTCTGGCCAGATCTCCAGTTATAGCTCAATAAACTGCACTGTGGCCTTACTGTACATGAAACTACAGCTATGTATGCTCCTTAACACATACACAGACAGTAATTTTATGTACATGCATTTACACACGGACACAGACACACTCCCATGGAAAAAAAAAACTATTAACACACACACACAAATACACACAGAAATGTGCAGTCGTGACAGCCATGACTCTGAGGCCTCTTTACAACACCCTGTTCGGTTTGTTTTTCCTCAGTTAGACTCTAAAAAGTTTTGGTGTGTGAGGTCTCCCCCTCTTTCGGTCTGTGTCTATTTCTCCGCCCAGCTTCAGATTCATGCCCTACACTTGGTTTTCCTCCCAGTGGTCCTCCAGGTTCATTTCAGAGAGTGCTGCCAGCTCGCCACAGGTTAGACAGAAATAACAGTCGGGCTCTCCAAGTTAAACAGCGACCTCGTCATACCATCTGAAAGCCCCTCTGCTTCCTCTGGGCCGCCCATCGCTCAGAGAATGTGTCTTCAGTTCTCTGAGAAATGGCACAGTCTGCACACACACAACCAAACAAACCCGCAGGCATGTAGAAAGGAACATATAGATGTCATTTTCTCACACAAGCACGCACAGGGAAGGTGTAACTCTTGTGTGTGCAAAGCACACAGACACACAGGCAAGCTCTCGCAGTGGTGAGTTCACAGTCCTGAGTACACTGCGTCTGTTGTTCTGAGGCTTTGTGGGTCCCAAAGAGAGCGGTAAAGTGTTTGCCCAAAGAGATGGAGAGGGGGGTGGGGAGGGGCAGGGGGGTGGCGGTGTCAGGGTGGATATCCATTTCTACTCACCAGTAAAACTGTATTCATTCTCCTAACTGCAGCCACATGGTGAGTTCTCTTAATGGTATACAGCTCACAACGTGGCCTGTCACACCACACACGCCACACACACACAGACACATGGACATCGTCACATAAATTTTTCATTGAGAGAAGTTTTTCCTCTTCTGGCAAATCTACTTCTGCAGAGGCTCAAGGTTTCCACAGGTTTTAAATGCTGAGGAAGGATTTAGGTGAAGCCCACACTCTAACCCATTAAACATTATAGAGTGAGTCAAGTGGTGAATTCCCCATGAAGTAAAGAGAAGTAATGCTCTTATGTAAGTATTTAATAAAGGAGTTTTCCATCCATCCATTTATCCATTAGCTTTACCACTTATCCTTTTGAGGGTCACGGGGGGCTGAACCAAACGCAGCTGACTCTGGACAGGTCAGCAGTCTACAACAGGGCTGACCTAAGTACTTTCCATCAGCATTTAATATTTCACATGAATAAAAACAATATGACCTGACAATCGTAAATGATGAAAGATCACCAAGTGTCCGAAATGGAAATGGTTCAACCTTTTTTTTTTTTTTTTTTAAATATTTTTGTATTTCATCCTGGGGCTCATGAATGTGTGGACCAAATTCCACAGCAATCACTCCCATAATAGCTGAGCTATTTCAAAGTTATTAGGATTCATCATCTGGGGACCATAAATGTCCGTGTGAAAATTAATGGGAATTCATGCAGCAAGTGTTTCAGTCTGGCATGCGCCATCACCAGGGTCATGCCACTAGCTTTGCTAAATAGCAGAAAAAAACTTAGAGATTTTGTCTCTTTATTATTCTAAAGTAATAAAAATTCTAGCTTTTTTATATATAGTTTTGCCCAAACAATGATACTTGTACAGTTTTTTTCTCATTGTGCCAGCAAACAGAATTTGTCTTTCTATTATTATTTATCAGTATGGCTTAATGTCATTTGGCTGAAGTACCATTTATAATCTGTTACATATCCTCTCCTCTCTGCAGTGTTAAAGTTACTATCAACACAGTTGATGTTTTCATCTAACTGTGTGGTTGCTAAGCAGCTATGGTACCAGAGGAGAGTGTTGTTGTGGGATTTTTAATGTTGTTTCTACTTCCATCTTCCATAAATTTAGCATTGCGGGTTAAAACTTGCTCTTCTTTTGTCACAAAATTGACCAATTTGTGTTTGGTTGGGCTGTGGGAAGTTATTCTAGATGAGAACTTCTTGTTTTATTGGAAATTAAAAGCATGATTTGTGTTCCCAGAAAGGCCAGAAATTTAGTTTTTATTTAACTGCATTTGTATTGAATTTGCAGAGGATGTCAACAAAGCCCCCTTTCTGCTATACAACAGTTTGCTGATGTATTTTGTAAAGCCACTGGAAAATCACATTAGAGCTGTTTTTAATCTCTTTCCTCTTTTCTTTAGGTAAAATCAATTTTAAATGCTTTTTCAGTGGTACATTAATACGTAGGAGGTATTTTTCTCTGCGACTCAAATTCAAACAGTGGTTGTGAGTGGGAGTGATAACAGCAATAACATTAAATGGCGCATATTTCCTGCCCTTTAGTTCAAATGAATACAGGGCAGGGTTAGAATTGAAATTAGATGAAAGAAAATAAAAAACTGAAGGAAGTTGCTGTAAGGAGGACTTTGGACATCACTGTTCCCCCGGTTGTGTTTATTCATACGACCGTTTTGCTATGAATAAAAGAAAAGAGAGTGCAGTTTCTCCAGTAGTAAATTAGTAGCTCAGACTGGATTGAGATCTCTGCATTATTGGTGTTTTCTCTACATTCACTATAATGGTTTTGTATTTGCTTCAACAATGTACTTTTGACCTATCTTGATGCAAGAGCCCTGTTTGTCTGGACTTTAATTGGTTACACTGGGAACCATAATTCTTAACTAAACCACAAAAACACAGGAGACAAAGAGACCAGCTAATAAGAATTTAACTTTTGTGCCAATTAAAGTCTGGAGTTTCAGGTTATTTGAGGCTGAAAGGAGCTGTAGAAATGACTCAGAGGGTGATCTGAGTCATAGCTTTAATATGACGAATGCTGGCAGACTGAGAGATCTGACTGGCTCTTTATTTACACTTATCTGGACACAGTCAGTGGTGACTTGGATGAACCAGTGTGAAATTTTATAATTATTTGTGAAAAACCTCTTCTCGGACATTTCAGCTGTAAATAAAACAAGCTGAGGTTTAAGATGTGTAAGTGTTGGTTTCGCTGTTGTTTGAACAGCTCAGGCTTGGGAAAATGCGATCAAAAATGGCACATATGAAGCATGAAAAGTTCTCGGTTCTATTAGGAGTAGTCTGACCAAAATATGAAGAAGTAAATCCAAAATCTTAATTTAAAGTTTACTTGATTAGATTTTTCCAGACCTTACCATCTTTATCAACTGATTTGCTCCGTCTTTTTGCTTTTAGGTTTATTCAGTTATCATAGAGATAGCTGTTCTTTTTCTGTTCTCAAATGTTATGTAATCAAAACAAAAATCATATAGACCACCAAAGTACATGGTTAGATGGAATAATCCAGAATATATCTGCGATAATTTAAGAAAAAGAAAAACATGATTTATGAAAGATCAGCTTATTCTTAAACACACGTAACACATCGCTGTCTTGCAGAATTAATTCAAATGAATAAAGCTTGTAGCAGTTATTGAGGTAAAAGCAGATGTTTATTGCTGATTGGACCAGTGGACAGTATCACCCAGAAAAATTACAGTTACAGTTGCATGTTGGTAAAATATCCTGCTGCTGAAATCCTTCTGTCTGCAGCATCTTTCAGCTTGGTTGCACCGCTCATATGCGCTTCAAAACACAATCGCTGCATTGCGAGTCAAACTGAGCTTTGAGTCGGAGACAGCAAGCCGAGAGACCAGGAGAGTGGCATTAATCAAGCACAGATGACCTGGCTTGCTTCATATGATAAATGCAGCCAAGAAGGAAAAAAGAAAAAAAGGGCTGACATTTTAAAGTCAGAAGTGAAGAGTGAAAACTGTTGGTACAAGATGGGAAAGACCTAAAAGGTTAGATCAAAGCTTACAGCCTTACATTGTGGGTTGCCAGGTCTTCCTCCATCACCCGTTTTTCATTTTTATGTCACTTTCCTATGTATTTTTCAGTCAGTTCAAAGAGACCACGGTGCAGAGCAGGAAAGGACATGACTTGAGGAAATAGGACAGTGGGCCAGGGGTGTAGAGATGTGTGGCTTATCAGCTGATCCCAAGGGTTGTACAGTCGGTGTGGAGGCAAAAACGGGGATGCGGCAGGACAGATATAGAACAAGGTTAGAGGAGGACATATTGTGGATGCTCTCAGGCCGTTCTCTCCCCTCCTCCAATGTTTAGCCTCATTCTTTCTCTCAGGTCTGTCAGGCCTCACTGCCACTACAAGCTGAAACAAGGAGTGATTCAGGGGCCTCGGCAGGAAACTTGTGAATTGTTGCCAAAGATATCAGTCTTCAGACAGGGTGTGGCCTTTCACTCTGCCTGCTTCCCCTCATACTACAACCCTAACTCACCTCCCACCTGGATTCTTTACAGCTCACAATACATAGTACAAGATCAGCTCACTCAAGTTGTTCGAGAAAGTAAAATAAATGTCACAGGGCCTGAATGTCAAATTAGATTTGTCTCTTAATTTTCTGCAGTGATTTTCATGGCAGCACAAAGACTACTAATGAACCTTTGTTTAATTAAGTTTAATTAATTTTAGAACTAATAACATCAGGGACCTTGAGCACCAGGTTAGATGGCAGTCGTGTTCTATATAAAGCATAGGAGCACATATTCAGCATATTCAGCATATTCAGCAAACAACTGATGTATTTGAAGAGCCGTACTATACCACAACCATTCATCCATCATCTTTTCTGGGAAGCAATTAGAAAATGTTATTTATTAGGGCCCGAGCACAAAATTTGTGCGAAGCCAAATTGTAACTGGGGGGATTATTATTATTTTCCTCTTTTATTTTTCTTCCACCGCTTTGTCAGCTAATTTGACCCCCTGAACATGCTTAAAAAGTCACCAAACTTTGCCCAAAATTGTCCCCCGACGAAAATTCTTTGACACTGTCCGTGCGACTGGGCGCGGCCAAGAGCATGTGATTCTGAACAGATTGATATGCTAATATGATGATATCGTCACAGCGCCACCTAATGGCAGTGGTACATGTGGAATGTGAACTCAGCCCCCGTGAAATTTGGTGCACAGATAGATTTTGGAAAAATGCCACCATTTGGTGTTTCGGACTGGCTGTACTTTAACAAAGTTGTCCTAGGGGATTTGTCCGATCGGGCTGAAATTTTGTCTGTTGAATCTTAAGGCGTTAAGGACAAAAGGTTATCAAAGGTTTTGGTGTGGGTTACACGTTCTACCTGTGGCGCTGCCACAAACTTGACCCTTCGCCTACACACAGGAAATGGATATAATTGTGGCTGTATCTCCCACATACTTAATCCAATGTGGATGAAAGAAATCAGGCATGATGACCATGTGATTCTGAACAGATTGATATGCTGTATGGATTATTTTTAGCCCTATTTTCCACATTTCCACAGTCCTCTTAGGGACATAATCCGATACATTTGAAATGTTGTCTCATAGTTCAGAAGACATTGATGAGTAAAAGTTCTCAAAAGCTTTCATCGAAGTTACACAGTGTGGCCGTGGTGCCACCACAAAATTGACCCTTCGCCAACACACAGGAAATGGATGTATTTGTGCCTGTATCTCCCACATACATCATCCAGTGTTGAAAAAACTTTACAGTCAGGATGACCTTCAAACTCTCAACTGATTTATACGCTTATTTGATACTGTCACAGCGCCCCCTGCTGGGAGGGGCCCATGTCTTTTCTGTTGCTGTATACTGCTGTGATCATGGATTGTGGATACTGATGAGAGCAGGAGAGGGGAAAGGACATAATCTGGTACATTTGAAATGTTTTGTCATAGTTCAGAAGACATTGATGAGTAAAAGTTATGAAAAGCTTTCATCAAAATTACACAGTGTGGGAAGACCAAGAAGTGGAGCTTTTGCCAAAACTCAGGAAATGGATGTATTGGCAGGTATTTCTCCCACATACTTAATCTACTTAAGTACTTAACATTTTGAGGCCATTCTAAAGTATGACTTTTTTGGGCCTATTTTGAAGCCTTACTATATTAAGACATTTTTTATGACATTTTGAGGCCATACTAAAGCATGACTTAATTTGGCCGATTTTGATGCCTTACTATACTATGACGTTTTTTGGCACATTTTGAGGTCATACTAAAGTATGACTTTTTTTGGCTGATTTTGACGCCATACCATACTATGACATTTTTTGGCACATTTTGAGGTCATACTAAAGTATGACTTTTTTTGGTCGATTTTGACGCCTTACTATTATACGATGATGTTTTTTATGACATTTTGAGGCCAAAAAAATTTTTGACTTTTTTTGGCCGATTTTGATACCATACTATGCTATGACTTTTTTTGGCTGATTTTGACGCCATACCATACAATGACATTTTTTGGCACATTTTGAGGTCATACTAAAGTATGACTTTTTTTTGGCTGATTTTGACGCCATACCACACAATGACATTTTTTGGCACATTTTGAGGTCATACTAAAGTATGACTTTTTTTGGCCGATTTTGATGCCATAATATACTGTGACGTTTTTTGGCACATTTTGAGGTCATACTAAAGTATGACTTTTTTTGGCCGATTTTGATGCCTTACTATACTGTGACGTTTTTTGGCACATTTTGAGGTCATACTAAAGTATGACTTTTTTTGGCCGATTTTGATGCCATACTATACTATGACGTTTTTTGTGACATTTTGAGGCCAAAAAAAATTTAGACTTTTTTTGCCTGAAAACAACGCTGTACTATACTTTGACGTTTTTTATGACATTTTGAGGCCAAAAAAAATTTGGACTTTTTTGCCCGAAGAAAGCGCCATACTATACTATGACGTTTTTTATGACATTTTGAGGCAAAAAAAAAATGTGGACTTTTTTTGCCCGAAGAAATTTTGAAGCCAAAAAAAATGTTGAATTTTTTTGGCCGATTTTGACACCATACTATACTATGACGTTTTTTATGACATTTTGAGACCAAAAAAAATATGGACTTTTTTTGCCCGAAAAAAACGCCATACTATACTATGACATTTTTTATGACATTTTGAGGCCAAAAAAAATTTTGACTTTTTTTGCGTGATTTTGACACCATACTATACTATGATGTTTTTTATGACATTTTGAGGCCAAAAAATTTTTTGACTTTTTTTGCCCGAAAAAAAACGCCATACTATGACGTTTTTTGTGACATTTTGAGACCAAAAAAAAAATGGACTTTTTTTGCCCGAAAAAAACGCCGTACTATACTTTGACGTTTTTTTATGACATTTTGAGACCAAAAAAAATTTTGACTTTTTTTGCGCGATTTTGACACCATACTATACTATGACGTTTTCTATGACATTTTGAGGCCAAAAAAAATGCTGACTTTTTTTGCCCGAAAAAAACGCCATACTATACTATGACGTTTTTTATGAAATTTTGAGGTCAAAAAAAATGTTGACTTTTTTTGCCCGAAAAAAACGACATACTATACTATGCCGTTTTTTATGACATTTTGAGGCCAAAAAAATTTTGGATTTTTTTGCCCGAAGAAAACGCCATACTATACTATGACGTTTTTTATGACATTTTGAGACCAAACAAAATTTGGACTTCTTTTGCCCGAAGAAATTTTGAGGCGAAAAAAAATGTTGACTTTTTTTGGCCGATTTTGACACCATACTATACTATGACGTTTTTTGTGACATTTTGGGGCCAAAAATTTTTTTGACTATTTTTGCCCGAAAAAAACGCCATACTATACTATGACGTTTTTTTATGAAATTTTGAGGCCAAAAAAAATGTTGACTTTTTTTGGCAGATTTTGACGCCATACTATGATGTTACTATGACGATTTTTATGACATTTTGAGGCCAAAAAAAATTTGGACTTTTTTTGCCCGAAAAAAACGCCATACTATACTATGACGTTTTTTATGAAATTTTGAGGCCAAAAAAAATGTTGACTTTTTTTGCCCGAAAAAAACGCCATACTATACTATGACATTTTTTATGACATTTTGAGGCCAAAAAAATGTTGACTTTTTTTGCCCGAAAAAAATGCCATACTATACAATGACGTTTTTTATGACATTTTGAGGCCAAAAAAAATTTGGACCCTTTTTTGCGCGATTTTGACACCATACTATACTATGACGTTTTTTATGACATTTTGAGGCCAAAAAAAATTTGGACTTTTTTGCCCGAAGAAAGTGCCGTGCTATACTATGACGTTTTTTATGACATTTTGAGGCCAAAAAAAATTAGGACTTTTTTTGCCCGAAGAAATTTTGAGACCAAAAAAAATGTTGACTTTTTTTGGCCGATGTTGACACCATACTATACTATGACGTTTTTTATGACATTTTGAGACCAAAAAAAATATGGACTTTTTTTGCCCGAAAAAAACGCCGTACTATACTATGACGTTTTTTATGACATTTTGAGGCCAAAAAAAATTTGGACTTTTTTTGGCCGATTTTGAAGCCATGCTATACTATGACGTTTTTTATGACATTTTGAGGCAAAAAACTTTTTTTGACTTTTTTTGCCCGAAAAAAACGCCATTCTATACTATGACGTTTTTAATGACATTTTGAGGCCAAAAAAAATTTGGACTTTTTTTGGCCGATTTTGAAGCCATGTTATACTATGACGTTTTTTATGACATTTTGAGGCCAAAAAAAATGTGGACTTTTTTGCCCGAAGAAAGCGCCATGCTATACGATGACGTTTTTTATGACATTTTGAGGCCAAAAAAAATTAGGACTTTTTTTGCCCGAAGAAATTTTGAGGCCAAAAAAAATGTTGACTTTTTTTGGCTGATTTTGACACCATACTATACTATGACGTTTTTTATGACATTTTGAGACCAAAAAAAATATGGACTTTTTTTGCCCGAAAAAAACGCAATACTATACTATGACGTTTTTTATGACATTTTGAGGCCAAAAAAAATGTTGACTTTTTTTGCCCGAAAAAAACGCCATACTATACTATGACGTTTTTTATGACATTTTGAGGCAAAATTTTTTTTTGACTTTTTTTGCCCGAAAAAAACGCCATTCTATACTATGAAGTTTTTTATGACATTTTGAGGCCAAAAAAAATTTGGACTTTTTTTTAGCCGATTTTGAAACCATGCTATACTATGACGTTTTTTATGACATTTTGAGGCCAAAAAAAATTTGGACATTGCCCGAAAAAATACGCCATACTATACTGTGACGTTTTTTTATGAAATTTTGAGGCCAAAAAAAATGTTGACTTTTTTTGGCAGATTTTGACGCCATACTATGATGTTACTATAATGTTTTTTATGACATTTTGAGGCCAAAAAAAATTTAGACTTTTTTTGCCTGAAAAAAACGCCATACTATACTATGACGTTTTTTATGAAATTTTGAGGTCAAAAATTTTTTTGACTTTTTTTGCCCGAAAAAAACGCCATACTATACTATGACGTTTTTTATGAAATTTTGAGGTCAAAAATTTTTTTGACTTTTATTGCCCGAAAAAAACGCCATACTATACTATGACGTTTTTTATGAAATTTTGAGGTAAAAAAAAATGTTGACTTTTTTTGCCCGAAAAAAACGCCATACTATACTATGACGTTTTTTATGACATTTTGAGGTCAAAAAAAAAGTTGACTTTTTTTCCGAAAAAAACGCCATACTATACTATGACGTTTTTTATGAAATTTTGAGGTAAAAATAAATGTTGACTTTTTTTGCCCGAAAAAAAAACCATACTATACTATGACGTTTTTTATGACATTTTGAGGCCAAAAATTTTTTTGACTTTTTTTGCCCGAAAAAAACGCCATACTATACTATGACGTTTTTTATGAAATTTTGAGGTCAAAAAAAATGTTGACTTTTTTTGCCCGAAAAAAACGCCATACTATACTATGACGTTTTTTATGACATTTTGAGGCCAAAAATTTTTTGGACTTTTTTTGCCCGAAAAAAACGCCATACTATACTATGACGTTTTTTATGAAATTTTGAGATAAAAAAAAATGTTGACTTTTTTTGCCCAAAAAAAACACCATACTATACTATGACGTTTTTTATGAAATTTTGAGGTAAAAAAAAAGTTGACTTTTTTTGCCCGAAAAAAACGCCATACTATACTATGACGTTTTTTATGAAATTTTGAGGTAAAAAAAAATGTTGACTTTTTTTGCCCGAAAAAAAAACCATACTATACTATGACGTTTTTTATGACATTTTGAGGCCAAAAATTTTTCTGACTTTTTTTGCCCGAAAAAAACGCCATACTATACTATGACGTTTTTTATGAAATTTTGAGGTCAAAAAAAATGTTGACTTTTTTTGCCCGAAAAAAACGCCATACTATACTATGACGTTTTTTATGACATTTTGAGGTCAAAAAAAAAGTTGACTTTTTTTCCGAAAAAAACGCCATACTATACTATGACGTTTTTTATGAAATTTTGAGGTAAAAAAAAATGTTGACTTTTTTTGCCCGAAAAAAACGCCATACTATACTATGACGATTTTTATGACATTTTGAGGCCAAAAAAAATTTGTACTTTTTTTAGCCGATTTTGAAGCCATGCTATACTATGACGTTTTTTATGACATTTTGAGGCAAAAAAAAATGTTGACTTTTTTTGCCCGAAAAAAACGCCATACTATACTATGACGTTTTTTATGACATTTTGAGGCCAAAAATTTTTTTGACTTTTTTTGCCCGAAAAAAACGCCATACTATACTATGATGTTTTTTATGAAATTTTGAGGCCAAAATTTTTTTTGACTTTTTTTGCCCGAAAAAAACGCCATACTATACTATGACGTTTTTTATGAAATTTTGAGGTCAAAAAAAATGTTGACTTTTTTTGCCCGAAAAAAACGCCATACTATACTATGACGTTTTTTATGACATTTTGAGGCCAAAAATTTTTTGGACTTTTTTTGCCCGAAAAAAACGCCATACTATACTATGACGTTTTTTATGAAATTTTGAGGCCAAAAATTTTTTGGACTTTTTTTGCCCGAAAAAAACGCCATACTATACTATGACGTTTTTTATGAAATTTTGAGGTCAAAAAAAATGTTGACTTTTTTTGCCCGAAAAAAACGCCATACTATACTATGACGTTTTTTATGAAATTTTGAGGTCAAAAAAAATGTTGACTTTTTTTGCCCGAAAAAAACGCCATACTATACTATGACGTTTTTTATGAAATTTTGAGGTCAAAAAAAATTTGGACTTTTTTTGCCCGAAAAAAACGCCATACTATACTATGACGTTTTTTATGACATTTTGAGGTCAAAAAAAATGTTGACTTTTTTTGCCCGAAAAAAACGCCATACTATACTATGACGTTTTTTATGACATTTTGAGGCCAAAAATTTTTTTGACTTTTTTTGCCCGAAAAAAAACGCCATACTATACTATGATGTTTTTTATGAAATTTTGAGGCCAAAATTTTTTTTGACTTTTTTTGCCCGAAAAAAACGCCATACTATACTATGACGTTTTTTATGAAATTTTGAGGTAAAAAAAAATGTTGACTTTTTTTGCCCGAAAAAAACGCCATACTATACTATGACGTTTTTTATGACATTTTGAGGCCAAAAATTTTTTGGACTTTTTTTGCCCAAAAAAAAACACCATACTATACTATGACGTTTTTTATGAAATTTTGAGGTCAAAAAAAATGTTGACTTTTTTTGCCCGAAAAAAACGCCATACTATACTATGACGTTTTTTATGAAATTTTGAGGTCAAAAAAAATGTTGACTTTTTTTGCCCGAAAAAAAAAACGCCATACTATACTATGACGTTTTTTATGAAATTTTGAGGTCAAAAAAAATGTTGACTTTTTTTGCCCGAAAAAAACGCCATACTATACTATGACGTTTTTTATGAAATTTTGAGGTAAAAAAAATGTTGACTTTTTTTGCCCGAAAAAAACGCCATACTATACTATGACGTTTTTTATGACATTTTGAGGTCAAAAAAAATGTTGACTTTTTTTGCCCGAAAAAAACGCCATACTATACTATGACGTTTTTTATGACATTTTGAGGCCAAAAATTTTTTGGACTTTTTTTGCCCGAAAAAAACGCCATACTATACTATGACGTTTTTTATGACATTTTGAGGCCAAAAATTTTTTGGACTTTTTTTGCCCGAAAAAAAACGCCATACTATACTATGACGTTTTTTATGACATTTTGAGGCCACAAATTTTTTGGACTTTTTTTGCCCGAAAAAAACGCCATACTATACTATGACGTTTTTTATGACATTTTGAGGTCAAAAAAAATTTTTTTGACTTTTTTTGCCCGAAAAAAACGCCATACTATACTATAAAAAACGCCATACTATACTATGACGTTTTTTATGACATTTTGAGGTCAAAAAAAATGTTGACTTTTTTTGCCCGAAAAAAACGCCATACTATACTATGACGTTTTTTATGAAATTTTGAGGTCAAAAAAAATGTTGACTTTTTTTGCCCGAAAAAAACGCCATACTATACTATGACGTTTTTTATGACATTTTGAGGCCAAAAATTTTTTGGACTTTTTTTGCCCGAAAAAAACGCCATACTATACTATGACGTTTTTTATGAAATTTTGAGGCCAAAAATTTTTTGGACTTTTTTTGCCCGAAAAAAACGC
Organism: Toxotes jaculatrix; assembly: GCF_017976425.1. NCBI lineage: Eukaryota > Metazoa > Chordata > Actinopteri > Toxotidae > Toxotes > Toxotes jaculatrix. The sequence continues at coordinate 17,339,670 of NC_054410.1, read as the reverse complement.
CATACTATACTATGACGTTTTTTATGAAATTTTGAGGTCAAAAAAAATGTTGACTTTTTTTGCCCGAAAAAAACGCCATACTATACTATGACGTTTTTTATGAAATTTTGAGGTAAAAAAAATGTTGACTTTTTTTGCCCGAAAAAAACGCCATACTATACTATGACGTTTTTTATGACATTTTGAGGTCAAAAAAAATGTTGACTTTTTTTGCCCGAAAAAAACGCCATACTATACTATGACGTTTTTTATGACATTTTGAGGCCACAAATTTTTTGGACTTTTTTTGCCCGAAAAAAACGCCATACTATACTATGACGTTTTTTATGACATTTTGAGGCCAAAAATTTTTTGGACTTTTTTTGCCCGAAAAAAACGCCATACTATACTATGACGTTTTTTATGACATTTTGAGGCCACAAATTTTTTGGACTTTTTTTGCCCGAAAAAAACGCCATACTATACTATGACGTTTTTTATGACATTTTGAGGTCAAAAAATTTTTTTTTGACTTTTTTTGCCCGAAAAAAACGCCATACTATACTATAAAAAACGCCATACTATACTATGACGTTTTTTATGACATTTTGAGGTCAAAAAAAATGTTGACTTTTTTTGCCCGAAAAAAACGCCATACTATACTATGACGTTTTTTATGAAATTTTGAGGTCAAAAAAAATGTTGACTTTTTTTGCCCGAAAAAAACGCCATACTATACTATGACGTTTTTTATGAAATTTTGAGGTCAAAAACAATGTTGACTTTTTTTGCCCGAAAAAAACGCCATACTATACTATGACGTTTTTTATGAAATTTTGAGGTCAAAAAAAATGTTGACTTTTTTTGCCCGAAAAAAACGCCATACTATACTATGACGTTTTTTATGAAATTTTGAGGTAAAAAAAATGTTGACTTTTTTTGCCCGAAAAAAACGCCATACTATACTATGACGTTTTTTATGACATTTTGAGGTCAAAAAAAATGTTGACTTTTTTTGCCCGAAAAAAACGCCATACTATACTATGACGTTTTTTATGACATTTTGAGGCCACAAATTTTTTGGACTTTTTTTGCCCGAAAAAAACGCCATACTATACTATGACGTTTTTTATGACATTTTGAGGCCAAAAATTTTTTGGACTTTTTTTGCCCGAAAAAAACGCCATACTATACTATGACGTTTTTTATGACATTTTGAGGCCACAAATTTTTTGGACTTTTTTTGCCCGAAAAAAACGCCATACTATACTATGACGTTTTTTATGACATTTTGAGGTCAAAAAATTTTTTTTTGACTTTTTTTGCCCGAAAAAAACGCCATACTATACTATAAAAAACGCCATACTATACTATGACGTTTTTTATGACATTTTGAGGTCAAAAAAAATGTTGACTTTTTTTGCCCGAAAAAAACGCCATACTATACTATGACGTTTTTTATGAAATTTTGAGGTCAAAAAAAATGTTGACTTTTTTTGCCCGAAAAAAACGCCATACTATACTATGACGTTTTTTATGAAATTTTGAGGTCAAAAACAATGTTGACTTTTTTTGCCCGAAAAAAACGCCATACTATACTATGACGTTTTTTATGACATTTTGAGGTCAAAAAAAATGTTGACTTTTTTTGCCCGAAAAAAACGCCATACTATACTATGACGTTTTTTATGAAATTTTGAGGTAAAAAAAAATGTTGACTTTTTTTGCCCGAAAAAAACGCCATACTATACTATGACGTTTTTTATGAAATTTTGAGGTCAAAAAAAATGTTGACTTTTTTTGCCCGAAAAAAACGCCATACTATACTATGACGTTTTTTATGAAATTTTGAGGTCAAAAAAAATGTTGACTTTTTTTGCCCGAAAAAAACGCCATACTATACTATGACGTTTTTTATGACATTTTGAGGCCAAAAATTTTTTTGACTTTTTTTGCCCGAAAAAAACGCCATACTATACTATGACGTTTTTTATGAAATTTTGAGGCCAAAAATTTTTTTGACTTTTTTTGCCCGAAAAAAACGCCATACTATACTATGACGTTTTTTATGACATTTTGAGGCCAAAAATTTTTTGGACTTTTTTTGCCCGAAAAAAAACGCCATACTATACTATGACGTTTTTTATGACATTTTGAGGCCAAAAATTTTTTGGACTTTTTTTGCCCGAAAAAAACGCCATACTATACTATGACGTTTTTTATGAAATTTTGAGGTCAAAAAAAATGTTGACTTTTTTTGCCCGAAAAAAACGCCATACTATACTATGACGTTTTTTATGACATTTTGAGGCCAAAAATTTTTTTGACTTTTTTTGCCCGAAAAAAACGCCATACTATACTATGACGTTTTTTATGAAATTTTGAGGCCAAAAATTTTTTTGACTTTTTTTGCCCGAAAAAAACGCCATACTATACTATGACGTTTTTTATGAAATTTTGAGGCCAAAACTTTTTTGGACTTTTTTTGCCCGAAAAAAACGCCATACTATACTATGACGTTTTTTATGACATTTTGAGGCCAAAAATTTTTTGGACTTTTTTTGCCCGAAAAAAACGCCATACTATACTATGACTTTTTTTATGAAATTTTGAGGTCAAAAAAAATGTTGACTTTTTTTGCCCGAAAAAAAAACGCCATACTATACTATGACGTTTTTTATGAAATTTTGAGGCCAAAAATTTTTTGGACTTTTTTTGCCCGAAAAAAACGCCATACTATACTATGACGTTTTTTATGAAATTTTGAGGTCAAAAAAAATGTTGACTTTTTTTGCCCGAAAAAAACGCCATACTATACTATGACGTTTTTTATGACATTTTGAGGCCAAAAATTTTTTGGACTTTTTTTGCCCGAAAAAAACGCCATACTATACTATGACGTTTTTTATGAAATTTTGAGGTCAAAAAAAATGTTGACTTTTTTTGCCCGAAAAAAACGCCATACTATACTATGACGTTTTTTATGACATTTTGAGGCCAAAAATTTTTTGGACTTTTTTTGCCCGAAAAAAACGCCATACTATACTATGACGTTTTTTATGAAATTTTGAGGCCAAAAATTTTTTGGACTTTTTTTGCCCGAAAAAAACGCCATACTATACTATGACGTTTTTTATGAAATTTTGAGGTCAAAAAAAATGTTGACTTTTTTTGCCCGAAAAAAACGCCATACTATACTATGACGTTTTTTATGAAATTTTGAGGTCAAAAAAAATGTTGACTTTTTTTGCCCGAAAAAAACGCCATACTATACTATGACGTTTTTTATGAAATTTTGAGGTCAAAAAAAATTTGGACTTTTTTTGCCCGAAAAAAACGCCATACTATACTATGACGTTTTTTATGACATTTTGAGGTAAAAAAAAATGTTGACTTTTTTTGCCCGAAAAAAACGCCATACTATACTATGACGTTTTTTATGACATTTTGAGGCCAAAAATTTTTTTGACTTTTTTTGCCCGAAAAAAACGCCATACTATACTATGATGTTTTTTATGAAATTTTGAGGCCAAAATTTTTTTTGACTTTTTTTGCCCGAAAAAAACGCCATACTATACTATGACGTTTTTTATGAAATTTTGAGGTAAAAAAAAATGTTGACTTTTTTTGCCCGAAAAAAACGCCATACTATACTATGACGTTTTTTATGACATTTTGAGGCCAAAAATTTTTTGGACTTTTTTTGCCCAAAAAAAAACACCATACTATACTATGACGTTTTTTATGAAATTTTGAGGTCAAAAAAAATGTTGACTTTTTTTGCCCGAAAAAAACGCCATACTATACTATGACGTTTTTTATGAAATTTTGAGGTCAAAAAAAATGTTGACTTTTTTTGCCCGAAAAAAAAAACGCCATACTATACTATGACGTTTTTTATGAAATTTTGAGGTCAAAAAAAATGTTGACTTTTTTTGCCCGAAAAAAACGCCATACTATACTATGACGTTTTTTATGAAATTTTGAGGTAAAAAAAATGTTGACTTTTTTTGCCCGAAAAAAACGCCATACTATACTATGACGTTTTTTATGACATTTTGAGGTCAAAAAAAATGTTGACTTTTTTTGCCCGAAAAAAACGCCATACTATACTATGACGTTTTTTATGACATTTTGAGGCCAAAAATTTTTTGGACTTTTTTTGCCCGAAAAAAACGCCATACTATACTATGACGTTTTTTATGACATTTTGAGGCCAAAAATTTTTTGGACTTTTTTTGCCCGAAAAAAACGCCATACTATACTATGACGTTTTTTATGACATTTTGAGGCCACAAATTTTTTGGACTTTTTTTGCCCGAAAAAAACGCCATACTATACTATGACGTTTTTTATGACATTTTGAGGTCAAAAAAAATTTTTTTGACTTTTTTTGCCCGAAAAAAACGCCATACTATACTATAAAAAACGCCATACTATACTATGACGTTTTTTATGACATTTTGAGGTCAAAAAAAATGTTGACTTTTTTTGCCCGAAAAAAACGCCATACTATACTATGACGTTTTTTATGAAATTTTGAGGTAAAAAAAAATGTTGACTTTTTTTGCCCGAAAAAAACGCCATACTATACTATGACGTTTTTTATGACATTTTGAGGCCAAAAATTTTTTGGACTTTTTTTGCCCGAAAAAAACGCCATACTATACTATGACGTTTTTTATGAAATTTTGAGGCCAAAAATTTTTTGGACTTTTTTTGCCCGAAAAAAACGCCATACTATACTATGACGTTTTTTATGAAATTTTGAGGTCAAAAAAAATGTTGACTTTTTTTGCCCGAAAAAAACGCCATACTATACTATGACGTTTTTTATGAAATTTTGAGGTAAAAAAAATGTTGACTTTTTTTGCCCGAAAAAAACGCCATACTATACTATGACGTTTTTTATGACATTTTGAGGTCAAAAAAAATGTTGACTTTTTTTGCCCGAAAAAAACGCCATACTATACTATGACGTTTTTTATGACATTTTGAGGCCACAAATTTTTTGGACTTTTTTTGCCCGAAAAAAACGCCATACTATACTATGACGTTTTTTATGACATTTTGAGGCCAAAAATTTTTTGGACTTTTTTTGCCCGAAAAAAACGCCATACTATACTATGACGTTTTTTATGACATTTTGAGGCCACAAATTTTTTGGACTTTTTTTGCCCGAAAAAAACGCCATACTATACTATGACGTTTTTTATGACATTTTGAGGTCAAAAAATTTTTTTTTGACTTTTTTTGCCCGAAAAAAACGCCATACTATACTATAAAAAACGCCATACTATACTATGACGTTTTTTATGACATTTTGAGGTCAAAAAAAATGTTGACTTTTTTTGCCCGAAAAAAACGCCATACTATACTATGACGTTTTTTATGAAATTTTGAGGTCAAAAAAAATGTTGACTTTTTTTGCCCGAAAAAAACGCCATACTATACTATGACGTTTTTTATGAAATTTTGAGGTCAAAAACAATGTTGACTTTTTTTGCCCGAAAAAAACGCCATACTATACTATGACGTTTTTTATGACATTTTGAGGTCAAAAAAAATGTTGACTTTTTTTGCCCGAAAAAAACGCCATACTATACTATGACGTTTTTTATGAAATTTTGAGGTAAAAAAAAATGTTGACTTTTTTTGCCCGAAAAAAACGCCATACTATACTATGACGTTTTTTATGAAATTTTGAGGTCAAAAAAAATGTTGACTTTTTTTGCCCGAAAAAAACGCCATACTATACTATGACGTTTTTTATGAAATTTTGAGGTCAAAAAAAATGTTGACTTTTTTTGCCCGAAAAAAACGCCATACTATACTATGACGTTTTTTATGACATTTTGAGGCCAAAAATTTTTTTGACTTTTTTTGCCCGAAAAAAACGCCATACTATACTATGACGTTTTTTATGAAATTTTGAGGCCAAAAATTTTTTTGACTTTTTTTGCCCGAAAAAAACGCCATACTATACTATGACGTTTTTTATGACATTTTGAGGCCAAAAATTTTTTGGACTTTTTTTGCCCGAAAAAAAACGCCATACTATACTATGACGTTTTTTATGACATTTTGAGGCCAAAAATTTTTTGGACTTTTTTTGCCCGAAAAAAACGCCATACTATACTATGACTTTTTTTATGAAATTTTGAGGTCAAAAAAAATGTTGACTTTTTTTGCCCGAAAAAAACGCCATACTATACTATGACGTTTTTTATGACATTTTGAGGCCAAAAATTTTTTTGACTTTTTTTGCCCGAAAAAAACGCCATACTATACTATGACGTTTTTTATGAAATTTTGAGGTCAAAAAAAATGTTGACTTTTTTTGCCCGAAAAAAAACGCCATACTATACTATGACGTTTTTTATGAAATTTTGAGGTCAAAAAAAATGTTGACTTTTTTTGCCCGAAAAAAACGCCATACTATACTATGACGTTTTTTATGACATTTTGAGGTCAAAAAAAATGTTGACTTTTTTTGCCCGAAAAAAACGCCATACTATACTATGACGTTTTTTATGACATTTTGAGGTCAAAAAAAATGTTGACTTTTTTTGCCCGAAAAAAAACGCCATACTATACTATGACGTTTTTTATGAAATTTTGAGGTCAAAAAAAATGTTGACTTTTTTTGCCCGAAAAAAACGACATACTATACTATGACGTTTTTTATGACATTTTGAGGCCAAAAATTTTTTTGACTTTTTTTGCCCGAAAAAAACGCCATACTATACTATGACGTTTTTTATGAAATTTTGAGGTAAAAAAAAATGTTGACTTTTTTTGCCCAAAAAAAACGCCATACTATACTATGACGTTTTTTATGACATTTTGAGGCCAAAAAAAATGTTGACTTTTTTTGCCCGAAAAAAACGCCATACTATACTATGACGTTTTTTATGACATTTTGAGGCCAAAAATTTTTTTGACTTTTTTTGCCCGAAAAAAACGCCATACTATACTATGACGTTTTTTATGAAATTTTGAGGTCAAAAAAAATGTTGACTTTTTTTGCCCGAAAAAAACGCCATACTATACTATGACGTTTTTTATGACATTTTGAGGCCAAAAATTTTTTTGACTTTTTTTGCCCGAAAAAAACGCCATACTATACTATGACGTTTTTTATGAAATTTTGAGGCCAAAAATTTTTTTGACTTTTTTTGCCCGAAAAAAACGCCATACTATACTATGACGTTTTTTATGAAATTTTGAGGTAAAAAAAAATGTTGACTTTTTTTGCCCGAAAAAAACGCCATACTATACTATGACGTTTTTTATGACATTTTGAGGCCAAAAATTTTTTGGACTTTTTTTGCCCGAAAAAAACGCCATACTATACTATGACGTTTTTTATGAAATTTTGAGGCCAAAAATTTTTTTGACTTTTTTTGCCCGAAAAAAACGCCATACTATACTATGACGTTTTTTATGAAATTTTGAGGTCAAAAAAAATGTTGACTTTTTTTGCCCGAAAAAAACGCCATACTATACTATGACGTTTTTTATGACATTTTGAGGCCAAAAATTTTTTTGACTTTTTTTGCCCGAAAAAAACGCCATACTATACTATGCCGTTTTTTATGACATTTTGAGGCCAAAAATTTTTTTGACTTTTTTTTCCCGAAAAAAACGCCATACTATACTATGACGTTTTTTATGAAATTTTGAGGCCAAAAATTTTTTTGACTTTTTTTGCCCGAAAAAAACGCCATACTATACTATGACGTTTTTTATGAAATTTTGAGGTCAAAAAAAATGTTGACTTTTTTTGCCCGAAAAAAACGCCATACTATACTATGACGTTTTTTATGACATTTTGAGGCCAAAAATTTTTTGGACTTTTTTTGCCCGAAAAAAACGCCATACTATACTATGACGTTTTTTATGAAATTTTGAGGTCAAAAAAAATGTTGACTTTTTTTGCCCGAAAAAAACGCCATACTATACTATGACGTTTTTTATGACATTTTGAGGCCAAAAATTTTTTGGACTTTTTTTGCCCGAAAAAAACGCCATACTATACTATGACGTTTTTTATGAAATTTTGAGGTAAAAAAAATGTTGACTTTTTTTGCCCGAAAAAAACGCCATACTATACTATGACGTTTTTTATGACATTTTGAGGTCAAAAAAAGTTGACTTTTTTTGCCCGAAAAAAACGCCATACTATACTATGACGTTTTTTATGACATTTTGAGGCCAAAAATTTTTTTGACTTTTTTTGCCCGAAAAAAACGCCATACTATACTATGACGTTTTTTATGACATTTTGAGGCCAAAATTTTTTTTGACTTTTTTTGCCAGAAAAAAACGCCATACTATACTATGACGTTTTTTATGAAATTTTGAGGTAAAAAAAAATGTTGACTTTTTTTGCCCGAAAAAAACGCCATACTATACTATGACGTTTTTTATGACATTTTGAGGCCAAAAATTTTTTTGACTTTTTTTGCCCGAAAAAAACGCCATACTATACTATGACGTTTTTTATGACATTTTGAGGCCAAAAATTTTTTTGACTTTTTTTGCCCGAAAAAAACGCCATACTATACTATGACGTTTTTTATGAAATTTTGAGGTAAAAAAAAATGTTGACTTTTTTTGCCCGAAAAAAACGCCATACTATACTATGACGTTTTTTATGACATTTTGAGGCCAAAAATTTTTTGGACTTTTTTTGCCCGAAAAAAACGCCATACTATACTATGACGTTTTTTATGAAATTTTGAGGTAAAAAAAAATGTTGACTTTTTTTGCCCAAAAAAAACGCCATACTATACTATGACGTTTTTTATGACATTTTGAGGCCAAAAAAAATGTTGACTTTTTTTGCCCGAAAAAAACGCCATACTATACTATGACGTTTTTTATGACATTTTGAGGCCAAAAATTTTTTGGACTTTTTTTGCCCGAAAAAAACGCCATACTATACTATGACGTTTTTTATGACATTTTGAGGCCAAAAATTTTTTTGACTTTTTTTGCCCGAAAAAAACGCCATACTATACTATGACGTTTTTTATGAAATTTTGAGGTCAAAAAAAATGTTGACTTTTTTTGCCCGAAAAAAACGCCATACTATACTATGACGTTTTTTATGACATTTTGAGGCCAAAAATTTTTTGGACTTTTTTTGCCCGAAAAAAACGCCATACTATACTATGACGTTTTTTATGAAATTTTGAGGTAAAAAAAAATGTTGACTTTTTTTGCCCAAAAAAAAACGCCATACTATACTATGACGTTTTTTATGACATTTTGAGGCCAAAAAAAATGTTGACTTTTTTTGCCCGAAAAAAACGCCATACTATACTATGACGTTTTTTATGACATTTTGAGGCCAAAAATTTTTTGGACTTTTTTTGCCCGAAAAAAACGCCATACTATACTATGACGTTTTTTATGAAATTTTGAGGTAAAAAAAATGTTGACTTTTTTTGCCCGAAAAAAACGCCATACTATACTATGACGTTTTTTATGACATTTTGAGGTCAAAAAAAATGTTGACTTTTTTTGCCCGAAAAAAACGCCATACTATACTATGACGTTTTTTATGACATTTTGAGGCCAAAAATTTTTTGGACTTTTTTTGCCCGAAAAAAACGCCATACTATACTATGACGTTTTTTATGACATTTTGAGGCCAAAAATTTTTTTGACTTTTTTTGCCCGAAAAAAACGCCATACTATACTATGACGTTTTTTATGAAATTTTGAGGTCAAAAAAAATGTTGACTTTTTTTGCCCGAAAAAAACGCAATACTATACTATGACGTTTTTTATGAAATTTTGAGGTCAAAAAAAATGTTGACTTTTTTTGCCCGAAAAAAACGCCATACTATACTATGACGTTTTTTATGAAATTTTGAGGTCAAAAAAAATGTTGACTTTTTTTGCCCGAAAAAAACGCCATACTATACTATGACGTTTTTTATGAAATTTTGAGGTAAAAAAAATGTTGACTTTTTTTGCCCGAAAAAAACGCCATACTATACTATGACGTTTTTTATGAAATTTTGAAGTCAAAAAAAATGTTGACTTTTTTTGCCCGAAAAAAACGCCATACTATACTATGACGTTTTTTATGAAATTTTGAGGTCAAAAAAAATGTTGACTTTTTTTTCCCGAAAAAAACGCCATACTATACTATGACGTTTTTTATGACATTTTGAGGCCAAAAATTTTTTGGACTTTTTTTGCCCGAAAAAAACGCCATACTATACTATGACGTTTTTTATGAAATTTTGAGGCCAAAAATTTTTTTGACTTTTTTTGCCCGAAAAAAACGCCATACTATACTATGACGTTTTTTATGAAATTTTGAGGTCAAAAAAAATGTTGACTTTTTTTGCCCGAAAAAAACGCCATACTATACTATGACGTTTTTTATGACATTTTGAGGCCAAAAATTTTTTTGACTTTTTTTGCCCGAAAAAAACGCCATACTATACTATGCCGTTTTTTATGACATTTTGAGGCCAAAAATTTTTTTGACTTTTTTTTCCCGAAAAAAACGCCATACTATACTATGACGTTTTTTATGAAATTTTGAGGCCAAAAATTTTTTTGACTTTTTTTGCCCGAAAAAAACGCCATACTATACTATGACGTTTTTTATGAAATTTTGAGGTCAAAAAAAATGTTGACTTTTTTTGCCCGAAAAAAACGCCATACTATACTATGACGTTTTTTATGACATTTTGAGGCCAAAAATTTTTTGGACTTTTTTTGCCCGAAAAAAACGCCATACTATACTATGACGTTTTTTATGAAATTTTGAGGTCAAAAAAAATGTTGACTTTTTTTGCCCGAAAAAAACGCCATACTATACTATGACGTTTTTTATGACATTTTGAGGCCCACAATTTTTTGGACTTTTTTTGCCCGAAAAAAACGCCATACTATACTATGACGTTTTTTATGAAATTTTGAGGTAAAAAAAATGTTGACTTTTTTTGCCCGAAAAAAACGCCATACTATACTATGACGTTTTTTATGACATTTTGAGGTCAAAAAAAGTTGACTTTTTTTGCCCGAAAAAAACGCCATACTATACTATGACGTTTTTTATGACATTTTGAGGCCAAAAATTTTTTTGACTTTTTTTGCCCGAAAAAAACGCCATACTATACTATGACGTTTTTTATGACATTTTGAGGCCAAAATTTTTTTTGACTTTTTTTGCCAGAAAAAAACGCCATACTATACTATGACGTTTTTTATGAAATTTTGAGGTAAAAAAAAATGTTGACTTTTTTTGCCCGAAAAAAACGCCATACTATACTATGACGTTTTTTATGACATTTTGAGGCCAAAAATTTTTTTGACTTTTTTTGCCCGAAAAAAACGCCATACTATACTATGACGTTTTTTATGACATTTTGAGGCCAAAAATTTTTTTGACTTTTTTTGCCCGAAAAAAACGCCATACTATACTATGACGTTTTTTATGAAATTTTGAGGTAAAAAAAAATGTTGACTTTTTTTGCCCGAAAAAAACGCCATACTATACTATGACGTTTTTTATGACATTTTGAGGCCAAAAATTTTTTGGACTTTTTTTGCCCGAAAAAAACGCCATACTATACTATGACGTTTTTTATGAAATTTTGAGGTAAAAAAAAATGTTGACTTTTTTTGCCCAAAAAAAACGCCATACTATACTATGACGTTTTTTATGACATTTTGAGGCCAAAAAAAATGTTGACTTTTTTTGCCCGAAAAAAACGCCATACTATACTATGACGTTTTTTATGACATTTTGAGGCCAAAAATTTTTTGGACTTTTTTTGCCCGAAAAAAACGCCATACTATACTATGACGTTTTTTATGACATTTTGAGGCCAAAAATTTTTTTGACTTTTTTTGCCCGAAAAAAACGCCATACTATACTATGACGTTTTTTATGAAATTTTGAGGTAAAAAAAAATGTTGACTTTTTTTGCCCGAAAAAAACGCCATACTATACTATGACGTTTTTTATGACATTTTGAGGCCAAAAATTTTTTGGACTTTTTTTGCCCGAAAAAAACGCCATACTATACTATGACGTTTTTTATGAAATTTTGAGGTAAAAAAAAATGTTGACTTTTTTTGCCCAAAAAAAACGCCATACTATACTATGACGTTTTTTATGACATTTTGAGGCCAAAAAAAATGTTGACTTTTTTTGCCCGAAAAAAACGCCATACTATACTATGACGTTTTTTATGACATTTTGAGGCCAAAAATTTTTTGGACTTTTTTTGCCCGAAAAAAACGCCATACTATACTATGACGTTTTTTATGAAATTTTGAGGTAAAAAAAATGTTGACTTTTTTTGCCCGAAAAAAACGCCATACTATACTATGACGTTTTTTATGACATTTTGAGGTCAAAAAAAATGTTGACTTTTTTTGCCCGAAAAAAACGCCATACTATACTATGACGTTTTTTATGACATTTTGAGGCCAAAAATTTTTTGGACTTTTTTTGCCCGAAAAAAACGCCATACTATACTATGACGTTTTTTATGACATTTTGAGGCCAAAAATTTTTTTGACTTTTTTTGCCCGAAAAAAACGCCATACTATACTATGACGTTTTTTATGAAATTTTGAGGTCAAAAAAAATGTTGACTTTTTTTGCCCGAAAAAAACGCAATACTATACTATGACGTTTTTTATGAAATTTTGAGGTCAAAAAAAATGTTGACTTTTTTTGCCCGAAAAAAACGCCATACTATACTATGACGTTTTTTATGAAATTTTGAGGTCAAAAAAAATGTTGACTTTTTTTGCCCGAAAAAAAACGCCATACTATACTATGACGTTTTTTATGAAATTTTGAGGTAAAAAAAATGTTGACTTTTTTTGCCCGAAAAAAACGCCATACTATACTATGACGTTTTTTATGAAATTTTGAAGTCAAAAAAAATGTTGACTTTTTTTGCCCGAAAAAAAACGCCATACTATACTATGACGTTTTTTATGAAATTTTGAGGTCAAAAAAAATGTTGACTTTTTTTTCCCGAAAAAAACGCCATACTATACTATGACGTTTTTTATGAAATTTTGAGGTAAAAAAAAATGTTGACTTTTTTTGCCCGAAAAAAACGCCATACTATACTATGACGTTTTTTATGACATTTTGAGGCCAAAAATTTTTTTGACTTTTTTTGCCCGAAAAAAACGCCATACTATACTATGACGTTTTTTATGACATTTTGAGGCCAAAAATTTTTTTGACTTTTTTTGCCCGAAAAAAAACGCCATACTATACTATGACGTTTTTTATGACATTTTGAGGCCAAAAATTTTTTTGACTTTTTTTGCCCGAAAAAAACGCCATACTATACTATGACGTTTTTTATGAAATTTTGAGGTCAAAAAAAATGTTGACTTTTTTTGCCCGAAAAAAACGCCATACTATACTATGACGTTTTTTATGACATTTTGAGGCCAAAAATTTTTTGGACTTTTTTTGCCCGAAAAAAACGCCATACTATACTATGACGTTTTTTATGAAATTTTGAGGTCAAAAAAAATGTTGACTTTTTTTGCCCGAAAAAAACCCCATACTATACTATGACGTTTTTTATGACATTTTGAGGCCAAAAATTTTTTTGACTTTTTTTGCCCGAAAAAAACGCCATACTATACTATGACGTTTTTTATGAAATTTTGAGGTAAAAAAAATGTTGACTTTTTTTGCCCGAAAAAAACGCCATACTATACTATGACGTTTTTTATGAAATTTTGAGGTAAAAAAAAATGTTGACTTTTTTTGCCCGAAAAAAACGCCATACTATACTATGACGTTTTTTATGAAATTTTGAGGTCAAAAAAAATGTTGACTTTTTTTGCCCGAAAAAAACGCCATACTATACTATGACGTTTTTTATGAAATTTTGAGGTCAAAAAAAATGTTGACTTTTTTTGCCCGAAAAAAACGCCATACTATACTATGACGTTTTTTATGACATTTTGAGGTCAAAAAAAATGTTGACTTTTTTTGCCCGAAAAAAACGCCATACTATACTATGACGTTTTTTATGAAATTTTGAGGTCAAAAAAAATTTGGACTTTTTTTGCCCGAAAAAAACGCCATACTATACTATGACGTTTTTTATGAAATTTTGAGGTAAAAAAAAATGTTGACTTTTTTTGCCCGAAAAAAACGCCATACTATACTATGACGTTTTTTATGAAATTTTGAGGTAAAAAAAAATGTTGACTTTTTTTGCCCGAAAAAAACGCCATGCTATACTATGACGTTTTTTATGAAATTTTGAGGTAAAAAAAAATGTTGACTTTTTTTGCCCGAAAAAAAACGCCATACTATACTATGTTTTTTATGACATTTTGAGGTAAAAAAAAATGTTGACTTTTTTTGCCCGAAAAAAACGCCATACTATACTATGACGTTTTTTATGACATTTTGAGGCCAAAAATTTTTTGGACTTTTTTTCCCCGAAAAAAACGCCATACTATACTATGACGTTTTTTTATGAAATTTTGAGGTCAAAAAAAATGTTGACTTTTTTTGCCCGAAAAAAACGCCATACTATACTATGACGTTTTTTATGACATTTTGAGGCCAAAAATTTTTTTGACTTTTTTTGCCTGAAAAAAACGCCATACTATACTATGACGTTTTTTATGACATTTTGAGGTAAAAAAAAATGTTGACTTTTTTTGCCCGAAAAAAACGCCATACTATACTATGACGTTTTTTATGAAATTTTGAGGTAAAAAAAAATGTTGACTTTTTTTGCCCGAAAAAAACGCCATACTATACTATGACGTTTTTTATGAAATTTTGAGGTCAAAAAAAATGTTGACTTTTTTTGCCCGAAAAAAACGCCATACTATACTATGACGTTTTTTATGAAATTTTGAGGTCAAAAAAAATGTTGACTTTTTTTGCCCGAAAAAAACGCCATACTATACTATGACGTTTTTTATGAAATTTTGAGGTCAAAAAAAATGTTGACTTTTTTTGCCCGAAAAAAACGCCATACTATACTATGACGTTTTTTATGACATTTTGAGGTCAAAAAAAATGTTGACTTTTTTTGCCCGAAAAAAACGCCATACTATACTATGACGTTTTTTATGACATTTTGAGGCCAAAAATTTTTTGGACTTTTTTTGCCCGAAAAAAACGCCATACTATACTATGACGTTTTTTATGAAATTTTGAGGCCAAAAATTTTTTGGACTTTTTTTGCCCGAAAAAAATGCCATACTATACTATGACGTTTTTTATGACATTTTGAGGCCAAAAATTTTTTGGACTTTTTTTGCCCGAAAAAAACGCCATACTATACTATGACGTTTTTTATGAAATTTTGAGGTCAAAAAAAATGTTGACTTTTTTTGCCCGAAAAAAACGCCATACTATACTATGACGTTTTTTATGACATTTTGAGGCCAAAAATTTTTTTGACTTTTTTTGCCCGAAAAAAACGCCATACTATACTATGACGTTTTTTATGAAATTTTGAGGTCAAAAAAAATGTTGACTTTTTTTGCCCGAAAAAAACGCCATACTATACTATGACGTTTTTTATGAAATTTTGAGGTCAAAAAAAATGTTGACTTTTTTTGCCCGAAAAAAACGCCATACTATACTATGACGTTTTTTATGACATTTTGAGGCCAAAAATTTTTTTGACTTTTTTTGCCCGAAAAAAACGCCATACTATACTATGACGTTTTTTATGAAATTTTGAGGTCAAAAAAAATGTTGACTTTTTTTGCCCGAAAAAAACGCCATACTATACTATGACGTTTTTTATGAAATTTTGAGGTCAAAAAAAATGTTGACTTTTTTTGCCCGAAAAAAACGCCATACTATACTATGACGTTTTTTATGACATTTTGAGGCCAAAAATTTTTTGGACTTTTTTTGCCCGAAAAAAACGCCATACTATACTATGACGTTTTTTATGAAATTTTGAGGTCAAAAAAAATGTTGACTTTTTTTGCCCGAAAAAAACGCCATACTATACTATGACGTTTTTTATGAAATTTTGAGGTAAAAAAAAATGTTGACTTTTTTTGCCCGAAAAAAACGCCATACTATACTATGACGTTTTTTATGAAATTTTGAGGTAAAAAAAAATGTTGACTTTTTTTGCCCGAAAAAAACGCCATGCTATACTATGACGTTTTTTATGAAATTTTGAGGTAAAAAAAAATGTTGACTTTTTTTGCCCGAAAAAAACGCCATACTATACTATGTTTTTTATGACATTTTGAGGTAAAAAAAAATGTTGACTTTTTTTGCCCGAAAAAAACGCCATACTATACTATGACGTTTTTTATGACATTTTGAGGCCAAAAATTTTTTGGACTTTTTTTGCCCGAAAAAAACGCCATACTATACTATGACGTTTTTTATGAAATTTTGAGGTCAAAAAAAATGTTGACTTTTTTTGCCCGAAAAAAACGCCATACTATACTATGACGTTTTTTATGACATTTTGAGGCCAAAAATTTTTTGGACTTTTTTTGCCCGAAAAAAACGCCATACTATACTATGACGTTTTTTATGAAATTTTGAGGTAAAAAAAATGTTGACTTTTTTTGCCCGAAAAAAACGCCATACTATACTATGACGTTTTTTATGACATTTTGAGGTCAAAAAAAATGTTGACTTTTTTTGCCCGAAAAAAACGCCATACTATACTATGACGTTTTTTATGACATTTTGAGGCCAAAAATTTTTTGGACTTTTTTTGCCCGAAAAAAACGCCATACTATACTATGACGTTTTTTATGAAATTTTGAGGCCAAAAATTTTTTTGACTTTTTTTGCCCGAAAAAAATGCCATACTATACTATGACGTTTTTTATGACATTTTGAGGCCAAAAATTTTTTTGACTTTTTTTTCCCGAAAAAAACGCCATACTATACTATGACGTTTTTTATGAAATTTTGAGGCCAAAAAAAATGTTGACTTTTTTTGCCCGAAAAAAACGCCATACTATACTATGACGTTTTTTATGAAATTTTGAGGCCAAAAATTTTTTTGACTTTTTTTGCCCGAAAAAAACGCCATACTATACTATGACGTTTTTTATGAAATTTTGAGGTAAAAAAAAACGTTGACTTTTTTTGCCCGAAAAAAACGCCATACTATACTATGATGTTTTTTATGAAATTTTGAGGCCAAAAATTTTTTTGACTTTTTTTGCCCGAAAAAAACGCCATACTATACTATGACGTTTTTTATGAAATTTTGAGGTCAAAAAAAATGTTGACTTTTTTTGCCCGAAAAAAACGCCATACTATACTATGACGTTTTTTATGAAATTTTGAGGTCAAAAAAATGTTGACTTTTCTTGCCCGAAAAAAACGCCATACTATACTATGACGTTTTTTATGAAATTTTGAGGTAAAAAAAAATGTTGACTTTTTTTGCCCGAAAAAAACGCCATACTATACTATGACGTTTTTTATGAAATTTTGAGGTAAAAAAAAATGTTGACTTTTTTTGCCCGAAAAAAACGCCATGCTATACTATGACGTTTTTTATGAAATTTTGAGGTAAAAAAAAATGTTGACTTTTTTTGCCCGAAAAAAACGCCATACTATACTATGTTTTTTATGAAATTTTGAGGTCAAAAAAAATGTTGACTTTTTTTGCCCGAAAAAAACGCCATACTATACTATGACGTTTTTTATGACATTTTGAGGCCAAAAATTTTTTTGACTTTTTTTGCCCGAAAAAAACGCCATACTATACTATGACGTTTTTTATGAAATTTTGAGGTCAAAAAAAATGTTGACTTTTTTTGCCCGAAAAAAACGCCATACTATACTATGACGTTTTTTATGACATTTTGAGGCCAAAAATTTTTTGGACTTTTTTTGCCCGAAAAAAACGCCATACTATACTATGACGTTTTTTATGAAATTTTGAGGTAAAAAAAAATGTTGACTTTTTTTGCCCGAAAAAAACGCCATACTATACTATGACGTTTTTTATGACATTTTGAAGCCAAAAATTTTTTTGACTTTTTTTGCCCGGAAAAAACGCCATACTATACTATGACGTTTTTTATGAAATTTTGAGGTCAAAAAAAATGTTGACTTTTTTTGCCCGAAAAAAACGCCATACTATACTATGACGTTTTTTATGAAATTTTGAGGTCAAAAAAAATGTTGACTTTTTTTGCCCGAAAAAAACGCCATACTATACTATGACGTTTTTTATGACATTTTGAGGCCAAAAATTTTTTGGACTTTTTTTGCCCGAAAAAAACGCCATACTATACTATGACGTTTTTTATGAAATTTTGAGGTCAAAAAAAATGTTGACTTTTTTTGCCCGAAAAAAACGCCATACTATACTATGACGTTTTTTATGAAATTTTGAAGCCAAAAATTTTTTTGACTTTTTTTGCCCGGAAAAAACGCCATACTATACTATGACGTTTTTTATGAAATTTTGAGGTCAAAAAAAATGTTGACTTTTTTTGCCCGAAAAAAACGCCATACTATACTATGACGTTTTTTATGAAATTTTGAGGTAAAAAAAAAAGTTGACTTTTTTTGCCCGAAAAAAACGCCATACTATACTATGACGTTTTTTATGAAATTTTGAGGTCAAAAAAAATGTTGACTTTTTTTGCCCGAAAAAAACGCCATACTATACTATGACGTTTTTTATGACATTTTGAGGCCAAAAATTTTTTGGACTTTTTTTGCCCGAAAAAAACGCCATACTATACTATGACGTTTTTTATGAAATTTTGAGGTCAAAAAAAATGTTGACTTTTTTTGCCCGAAAAAAACGCCATACTATACTATGACGTTTTTTATGAAATTTTGAGGTCAAAAAAAATGTTGACTTTTTTTGCCCGAAAAAAACGCCATACTATACTATGACGTTTTTTATGAAATTTTGAGGTCAAAAAAAATGTTGACTTTTTTTGCCCGAAAAAAACGCCATACTATACTATGACGTTTTTTATGAAATTTTGAGGTCAAAAAAAATGTTGACTTTTTTTGCCCGAAAAAAACGCCATACTATACTATGACGTTTTTTATGACATTTTGAGGCCAAAAATTTTTTTGACTTTTTTTGCCCGAAAAAAACGCCATACTATACTATGACGTTTTTTATGAAATTTTGAGGTCAAAAAAAATGTTGACTTTTTTTGCCCGAAAAAAACGCCATACTATACTATGACGTTTTTTATGACATTTTGAGGCCAAAAATTTTTTGGACTTTTTTTGCCCGAAAAAAACGCCATACTATACTATGACGTTTTTTATGACATTTTGAGGCCAAAAATTTTTTGGACTTTTTTTGCCCGAAAAAAACGCCATACTATACTATGACGTTTTTTATGACATTTTGAGGTAAAAAAAAATGTTGACTTTTTTTGCCCGAAAAAAACGCCATACTATACTATGACGTTTTTTATGACATTTTGAGGCCAAAAATTTTTTTGACTTTTTTTGCCCGAAAAAAACGCCATACTATACTATGACGTTTTTTATGAAATTTTGAGGTCAAAAAAAATGTTGACTTTTTTTGCCCGAAAAAAACGCCATACTATACTATGACGTTTTTTATGAAATTTTGAGGTCAAAAAAAATGTTGACTTTTTTTGCCCGAAAAAAACGCCATACTATACTATGACGTTTTTTATGAAATTTTGAGGTCAAAAAAAATGTTGACTTTTTTTGCCCGAAAAAAACGCCATACTATACTATGACGTTTTTTATGAAATTTTGAGGTCAAAAAAAATGTTGACTTTTTTTGCCCGAAAAAAACGCCATACTATACTATGACGTTTTTTATGAAATTTTGAGGTCAAAAAAAATGTTGACTTTTTTTGCCCGAAAAAAACGCCATACTATACTATGACGTTTTTTATGAAATTTTGAGGTCAAAAAAAATGTTGACTTTTTTTGCCCGAAAAAAACGCCATACTATACTATGACGTTTTTTATGACATTTTGAGGCCAAAAATTTTTTTGACTTTTTTTTCCCGAAAAAAACGCCATACTATACTATGACGTTTTTTATGAAATTTTGAGGTCAAAAAAAATGTTGACTTTTTTTGCCCGAAAAAAACGCCATACTATACTATGACGTTTTTTATGACATTTTGAGGCCAAAAATTTTTTGGACTTTTTTTGCCCCGAAAAAAACGCCATACTATACTATGACGTTTTTTATGAAATTTTGAGGTCAAAAAAAATGTTGACTTTTTTTGCCCGAAAAAAACGCCATACTATACTATGACGTTTTTTATGACATTTTGAGGCCAAAAATTTTTTGGACTTTTTTTGCCCGAAAAAAACGCCATACTATACTATGACGTTTTTTATGAAATTTTGAGGTCAAAAAAAATGTTGACTTTTTTTGCCCGAAAAAAACGCCATACTATACTATGACGTTTTTTATGAAATTTTGAGGTAAAAAAAAATGTTGACTTTTTTTGCCCGAAAAAAACGCCATACTATACTATGACGTTTTTTATGAAATTTTGAGGTAAAAAAAAATGTTGACTTTTTTTTCCCGAAAAAAACGCCATGCTATACTATGACGTTTTTTATGAAATTTTGAGGTAAAAAAAAATGTTGACTTTTTTTGCCCGAAAAAAACGCCATACTATACTATGACGTTTTTTATGACATTTTGAGGCCAAAAATTTTTTTGACTTTTTTTGCCCGAAAAAAACGCCATACTATACTATGACGTTTTTTATGAAATTTTGAGGTCAAAAAAAATGTTGACTTTTTTTGCCCGAAAAAAACGCCATACTATACTATGACGTTTTTTATGACATTTTGAGGCCAAAAATTTTTTGGACTTTTTTTGCCCGAAAAAAACGCCATACTATACTATGACGTTTTTTATGAAATTTTGAGGTAAAAAAAAATGTTGACTTTTTTTGCCCGAAAAAAACGCCATACTATACTATGACGTTTTTTATGACATTTTGAAGCCAAAAATTTTTTTGACTTTTTTTGCCCGGAAAAAACGCCATACTATACTATGACGTTTTTTATGAAATTTTGAGGTCAAAAAAAATGTTGACTTTTTTTGCCCGAAAAAAACGCCATACTATACTATGACGTTTTTTATGAAATTTTGAGGTCAAAAAAAATGTTGACTTTTTTTGCCCGAAAAAAACGCCATACTATACTATGACGTTTTTTATGAAATTTTGAGGTCAAAAAAAATGTTGACTTTTTTTGCCCGAAAAAAACGCCATACTATACTATGACGTTTTTTATGACATTTTGAGGCCAAAAATTTTTTGGACTTTTTTTGCCCGAAAAAAACGCCATACTATACTATGACGTTTTTTATGAAATTTTGAGGTCAAAAAAAATGTTGACTTTTTTTGCCCGAAAAAAACGCCATACTATACTATGACGTTTTTTATGAAATTTTGAGGTAAAAAAAAATGTTG
Organism: Toxotes jaculatrix; assembly: GCF_017976425.1. Lineage (NCBI taxonomy): Eukaryota > Metazoa > Chordata > Actinopteri > Toxotidae > Toxotes > Toxotes jaculatrix. The sequence goes on along the minus strand of NC_054410.1, from coordinate 17,318,247 downwards.
ACTTTTTTTGCCCGAAAAAAACGCCATACTATACTATGACGTTTTTTATGAAATTTTGAGGTAAAAAAAAATGTTGACTTTTTTTGCCCGAAAAAAACGCCATGCTATACTATGACGTTTTTTATGAAATTTTGAGGTAAAAAAAAATGTTGACTTTTTTTGCCCGAAAAAAACGCCATACTATACTATGTTTTTTATGACATTTTGAGGTAAAAAAAAATGTTGACTTTTTTTGCCCGAAAAAAACGCCATACTATACTATGACGTTTTTTATGACATTTTGAGGCCAAAAATTTTTTGGACTTTTTTTGCCCGAAAAAAACGCCATACTATACTATGACGTTTTTTATGAAATTTTGAGGTCAAAAAAAATGTTGACTTTTTTTGCCCGAAAAAAACGCCATACTATACTATGACGTTTTTTATGACATTTTGAGGCCAAAAATTTTTTGGACTTTTTTTGCCCGAAAAAAACGCCATACTATACTATGACGTTTTTTATGAAATTTTGAGGTAAAAAAAATGTTGACTTTTTTTGCCCGAAAAAAACGCCATACTATACTATGACGTTTTTTATGACATTTTGAGGTCAAAAAAAATGTTGACTTTTTTTGCCCGAAAAAAACGCCATACTATACTATGACGTTTTTTATGACATTTTGAGGCCAAAAATTTTTTGGACTTTTTTTGCCCGAAAAAAACGCCATACTATACTATGACGTTTTTTATGAAATTTTGAGGCCAAAAATTTTTTTGACTTTTTTTGCCCGAAAAAAATGCCATACTATACTATGACGTTTTTTATGACATTTTGAGGCCAAAAATTTTTTTGACTTTTTTTTCCCGAAAAAAACGCCATACTATACTATGACGTTTTTTATGAAATTTTGAGGTCAAAAAAAATGTTGACTTTTTTTGCCCGAAAAAAACGCCATACTATACTATGACGTTTTTTATGAAATTTTGAGGCCAAAAATTTTTTTGACTTTTTTTGCCCGAAAAAAACGCCATACTATACTATGACGTTTTTTATGAAATTTTGAGGTAAAAAAAAACGTTGACTTTTTTTGCCCGAAAAAAACGCCATACTATACTATGATGTTTTTTATGAAATTTTGAGGCCAAAAATTTTTTTGACTTTTTTTGCCCGAAAAAAACGCCATACTATACTATGACGTTTTTTATGAAATTTTGAGGTCAAAAAAAATGTTGACTTTTTTTGCCCGAAAAAAACGCCATACTATACTATGACGTTTTTTATGAAATTTTGAGGTCAAAAAAAATGTTGACTTTTTTTGCCCGAAAAAAACGCCATACTATACTATGACGTTTTTTATGACATTTTGAGGCCAAAAATTTTTTTGACTTTTTTTGCCCGAAAAAAACGCCATACTATACTATGACGTTTTTTATGAAATTTTGAGGTCAAAAAAAATGTTGACTTTTTTTGCCCGAAAAAAACGCCATACTATACTATGACGTTTTTTATGACATTTTGAGGCCAAAAATTTTTTGGACTTTTTTTGCCCGAAAAAAACGCCATACTATACTATGACGTTTTTTATGAAATTTTGAGGTAAAAAAAATGTTGACTTTTTTTGCCCGAAAAAAACGCCATACTATACTATGACGTTTTTTATGACATTTTGAGGTCAAAAAAAATGTTGACTTTTTTTGCCCGAAAAAAACGCCATACTATACTATGACGTTTTTTATGACATTTTGAGGCCAAAAATTTTTTGGACTTTTTTTGCCCGAAAAAAACGCCATACTATACTATGACGTTTTTTATGAAATTTTGAGGCCAAAAATTTTTTTGACTTTTTTTGCCCGAAAAAAATGCCATACTATACTATGACGTTTTTTATGACATTTTGAGGCCAAAAATTTTTTTGACTTTTTTTTCCCGAAAAAAACGCCATACTATACTATGACGTTTTTTATGAAATTTTGAGGTCAAAAAAAATGTTGACTTTTTTTGCCCGAAAAAAACGCCATACTATACTATGACGTTTTTTATGAAATTTTGAGGCCAAAAATTTTTTTGACTTTTTTTGCCCGAAAAAAACGCCATACTATACTATGACGTTTTTTATGAAATTTTGAGGTAAAAAAAAACGTTGACTTTTTTTGCCCGAAAAAAACGCCATACTATACTATGATGTTTTTTATGAAATTTTGAGGCCAAAAATTTTTTTGACTTTTTTTGCCCGAAAAAAACGCCATACTATACTATGACGTTTTTTATGAAATTTTGAGGTCAAAAAAAATGTTGACTTTTTTTGCCCGAAAAAAACGCCATACTATACTATGACGTTTTTTATGAAATTTTGAGGTCAAAAAAATGTTGACTTTTCTTGCCCGAAAAAAACGCCATACTATACTATGACGTTTTTTATGAAATTTTGAGGTAAAAAAAAATGTTGACTTTTTTTGCCCGAAAAAAACGCCATACTATACTATGACGTTTTTTATGAAATTTTGAGGTAAAAAAAAATGTTGACTTTTTTTGCCCGAAAAAAACGCCATGCTATACTATGACGTTTTTTATGAAATTTTGAGGTAAAAAAAAATGTTGACTTTTTTTGCCCGAAAAAAACGCCATACTATACTATGTTTTTTATGAAATTTTGAGGTCAAAAAAAATGTTGACTTTTTTTGCCCGAAAAAAACGCCATACTATACTATGACGTTTTTTATGACATTTTGAGGCCAAAAATTTTTTTGACTTTTTTTGCCCGAAAAAAACGCCATACTATACTATGACGTTTTTTATGAAATTTTGAGGTCAAAAAAAATGTTGACTTTTTTTGCCCGAAAAAAACGCCATACTATACTATGACGTTTTTTATGACATTTTGAGGTCAAAAAAAATGTTGACTTTTTTTGCCCGAAAAAAACGCCATACTATACTATGACGTTTTTTATGACATTTTGAGGCCAAAAATTTTTTGGACTTTTTTTGCCCGAAAAAAACGCCATACTATACTATGACGTTTTTTATGAAATTTTGAGGTCAAAAAAAATGTTGACTTTTTTTGCCCGAAAAAAACGCCATACTATACTATGACGTTTTTTATGAAATTTTGAGGTAAAAAAAAATGTTGACTTTTTTTGCCCGAAAAAAACGCCATACTATACTATGACGTTTTTTATGAAATTTTGAGGTAAAAAAAAATGTTGACTTTTTTTGCCCGAAAAAAACGCCATGCTATACTATGACGTTTTTTATGAAATTTTGAGGTCAAAAAAAATGTTGACTTTTTTTGCCCGAAAAAAACGCCATACTATACTATGACGTTTTTTATGACATTTTGAGGCCAAAAATTTTTTTGACTTTTTTTGCCCGAAAAAAACGCCATACTATACTATGACGTTTTTTATGAAATTTTGAGGTCAAAAAAAATGTTGACTTTTTTTGCCCGAAAAAAACGCCATACTATACTATGACGTTTTTTATGACATTTTGAGGCCAAAAATTTTTTGGACTTTTTTTGCCCGAAAAAAACGCCATACTATACTATGACGTTTTTTATGAAATTTTGAGGTAAAAAAAAATGTTGACTTTTTTTGCCCGAAAAAAACGCCATACTATACTATGACGTTTTTTATGACATTTTGAGGTCAAAAAAAATGTTGACTTTTTTTGCCCGAAAAAAACGCCATACTATACTATGACGTTTTTTATGACATTTTGAGGCCAAAAATTTTTTGGACTTTTTTTGCCCGAAAAAATGCCATACTATACTATGACGTTTTTTATGAAATTTTGAGGTCAAAAAAAATGTTGACTTTTTTTGCCCGAAAAAAACGCCATACTATACTATGACGTTTTTTATGAAATTTTGAGGTAAAAAAAAATGTTGACTTTTTTTGCCCGAAAAAAACGCCATACTATACTATGACGTTTTTTATGAAATTTTGAGGTAAAAAAAAATGTTGACTTTTTTTGCCCGAAAAAAACGCCATGCTATACTATGACGTTTTTTATGAAATTTTGAGGTCAAAAAAAATGTTGACTTTTTTTGCCCGAAAAAAACGCCATACTATACTATGACGTTTTTTATGACATTTTGAGGCCAAAAATTTTTTTGACTTTTTTTGCCCGAAAAAAACGCCATACTATACTATGACGTTTTTTATGAAATTTTGAGGTCAAAAAAAATGTTGACTTTTTTTGCCCGAAAAAAACGCCATACTATACTATGACGTTTTTTATGACATTTTGAGGCCAAAAATTTTTTGGACTTTTTTTGCCCGAAAAAAACGCCATACTATACTATGACGTTTTTTATGAAATTTTGAGGTAAAAAAAAATGTTGACTTTTTTTGCCCGAAAAAAACGCCATACTATACTATGACGTTTTTTATGACATTTTGAAGCCAAAAATTTTTTTGACTTTTTTTGCCCGGAAAAAACGCCATACTATACTATGACGTTTTTTATGAAATTTTGAGGTCAAAAAAAATGTTGACTTTTTTTGCCCGAAAAAAACGCCATACTATACTATGACGTTTTTTATGAAATTTTGAGGTCAAAAAAAATGTTGACTTTTTTTGCCCGAAAAAAACGCCATACTATACTATGACGTTTTTTATGAAATTTTGAGGTCAAAAAAAATGTTGACTTTTTTTGCCCGAAAAAAACGCCATACTATACTATGACGTTTTTTATGACATTTTGAGGCCAAAAATTTTTTGGACTTTTTTTGCCCGAAAAAAACGCCATACTATACTATGACGTTTTTTATGAAATTTTGAGGTCAAAAAAAATGTTGACTTTTTTTGCCCGAAAAAAACGCCATACTATACTATGACGTTTTTTATGAAATTTTGAGGTAAAAAAAAATGTTGACTTTTTTTGCCCGAAAAAAACGCCATACTATACTATGACGTTTTTTATGAAATTTTGAGGTCAAAAAAAATGTTGACTTTTTTTGCCCGAAAAAAACGCCATACTATACTATGACGTTTTTTATGAAATTTTGAGGTCAAAAAAAATGTTGACTTTTTTTGCCCGAAAAAAACGCCATACTATACTATGACGTTTTTTATGAAATTTTGAGGTCAAAAAAAATGTTGACTTTTTTTGCCCGAAAAAAACGCCATACTATACTATGACGTTTTTTATGACATTTTGAAGCCAAAAATTTTTTTGACTTTTTTTGCCCGGAAAAAACGCCATACTATACTATGACGTTTTTTATGAAATTTTGAGGTCAAAAAAAATGTTGACTTTTTTTGCCCGAAAAAAACGCCATACTATACTATGACGTTTTTTATGAAATTTTGAGGTAAAAAAAAATGTTGACTTTTTTTGCCCGAAAAAAACGCCATACTATACTATGACGTTTTTTATGACATTTTGAGGCCAAAAATTTTTTTGACTTTTTTTGCCCGAAAAAAACGCCATACTATACTATGACGTTTTTTATGAAATTTTGAGGTCAAAAAAAATGTTGACTTTTTTTGCCCGAAAAAAACGCCATACTATACTATGACGTTTTTTATGACATTTTGAGGCCAAAAATTTTTTGGACTTTTTTTGCCCGAAAAAAACGCCATACTATACTATGACGTTTTTTATGAAATTTTGAGGTAAAAAAAAATGTTGACTTTTTTTGCCCGAAAAAAACGCCATACTATACTATGACGTTTTTTATGACATTTTGAAGCCAAAAATTTTTTTGACTTTTTTTGCCCGGAAAAAACGCCATACTATACTATGACGTTTTTTATGAAATTTTGAGGTCAAAAAAAATGTTGACTTTTTTTGCCCGAAAAAAACGCCATACTATACTATGACGTTTTTTATGAAATTTTGAGGTCAAAAAAAATGTTGACTTTTTTTGCCCGAAAAAAACGCCATACTATACTATGACGTTTTTTATGAAATTTTGAGGTCAAAAAAAATGTTGACTTTTTTTGCCCGAAAAAAACGCCATACTATACTATGACGTTTTTTATGACATTTTGAGGCCAAAAATTTTTTGGACTTTTTTTGCCCGAAAAAAACGCCATACTATACTATGACGTTTTTTATGAAATTTTGAGGCCAAAAATTTTTTTGACTTTTTTTGCCCGAAAAAAATGCCATACTATACTATGACGTTTTTTATGACATTTTGAGGCCAAAAATTTTTTTGACTTTTTTTTCCCGAAAAAAACGCCATACTATACTATGACGTTTTTTATGAAATTTTGAGGTCAAAAAAAATGTTGACTTTTTTTGCCCGAAAAAAACGCCATACTATACTATGACGTTTTTTATGAAATTTTGAGGCCAAAAATTTTTTTGACTTTTTTTGCCCGAAAAAAACGCCATACTATACTATGACGTTTTTTATGAAATTTTGAGGTAAAAAAAAACGTTGACTTTTTTTGCCCGAAAAAAACGCCATACTATACTATGATGTTTTTTATGAAATTTTGAGGCCAAAAATTTTTTTGACTTTTTTTGCCCGAAAAAAACGCCATACTATACTATGACGTTTTTTATGAAATTTTGAGGTCAAAAAAAATGTTGACTTTTTTTGCCCGAAAAAAACGCCATACTATACTATGACGTTTTTTATGAAATTTTGAGGTCAAAAAAATGTTGACTTTTCTTGCCCGAAAAAAACGCCATACTATACTATGACGTTTTTTATGAAATTTTGAGGTAAAAAAAAATGTTGACTTTTTTTGCCCGAAAAAAACGCCATACTATACTATGACGTTTTTTATGAAATTTTGAGGTAAAAAAAAATGTTGACTTTTTTTGCCCGAAAAAAACGCCATGCTATACTATGACGTTTTTTATGAAATTTTGAGGTAAAAAAAAATGTTGACTTTTTTTGCCCGAAAAAAACGCCATACTATACTATGTTTTTTATGAAATTTTGAGGTCAAAAAAAATGTTGACTTTTTTTGCCCGAAAAAAACGCCATACTATACTATGACGTTTTTTATGACATTTTGAGGCCAAAAATTTTTTTGACTTTTTTTGCCCGAAAAAAACGCCATACTATACTATGACGTTTTTTATGAAATTTTGAGGTCAAAAAAAATGTTGACTTTTTTTGCCCGAAAAAAACGCCATACTATACTATGACGTTTTTTATGACATTTTGAGGTCAAAAAAAATGTTGACTTTTTTTGCCCGAAAAAAACGCCATACTATACTATGACGTTTTTTATGACATTTTGAGGCCAAAAATTTTTTGGACTTTTTTTGCCCGAAAAAAACGCCATACTATACTATGACGTTTTTTATGAAATTTTGAGGTCAAAAAAAATGTTGACTTTTTTTGCCCGAAAAAAACGCCATACTATACTATGACGTTTTTTATGAAATTTTGAGGTAAAAAAAAATGTTGACTTTTTTTGCCCGAAAAAAACGCCATACTATACTATGACGTTTTTTATGAAATTTTGAGGTAAAAAAAAATGTTGACTTTTTTTGCCCGAAAAAAACGCCATGCTATACTATGACGTTTTTTATGAAATTTTGAGGTCAAAAAAAATGTTGACTTTTTTTGCCCGAAAAAAACGCCATACTATACTATGACGTTTTTTATGACATTTTGAGGCCAAAAATTTTTTTGACTTTTTTTGCCCGAAAAAAACGCCATACTATACTATGACGTTTTTTATGAAATTTTGAGGTCAAAAAAAATGTTGACTTTTTTTGCCCGAAAAAAACGCCATACTATACTATGACGTTTTTTATGACATTTTGAGGCCAAAAATTTTTTGGACTTTTTTTGCCCGAAAAAAACGCCATACTATACTATGACGTTTTTTATGAAATTTTGAGGTAAAAAAAAATGTTGACTTTTTTTGCCCGAAAAAAACGCCATACTATACTATGACGTTTTTTATGACATTTTGAAGCCAAAAATTTTTTTGACTTTTTTTGCCCGGAAAAAACGCCATACTATACTATGACGTTTTTTATGAAATTTTGAGGTCAAAAAAAATGTTGACTTTTTTTGCCCGAAAAAAACGCCATACTATACTATGACGTTTTTTATGAAATTTTGAGGTCAAAAAAAATGTTGACTTTTTTTGCCCGAAAAAAACGCCATACTATACTATGACGTTTTTTATGAAATTTTGAGGTCAAAAAAAATGTTGACTTTTTTTGCCCGAAAAAAACGCCATACTATACTATGACGTTTTTTATGACATTTTGAGGCCAAAAATTTTTTGGACTTTTTTTGCCCGAAAAAAACGCCATACTATACTATGACGTTTTTTATGAAATTTTGAGGTCAAAAAAAATGTTGACTTTTTTTGCCCGAAAAAAACGCCATACTATACTATGACGTTTTTTATGAAATTTTGAGGTAAAAAAAAATGTTGACTTTTTTTGCCCGAAAAAAACGCCATACTATACTATGACGTTTTTTATGAAATTTTGAGGTCAAAAAAAATGTTGACTTTTTTTGCCCGAAAAAAACGCCATACTATACTATGACGTTTTTTATGAAATTTTGAGGTCAAAAAAAATGTTGACTTTTTTTGCCCGAAAAAAACGCCATACTATACTATGACGTTTTTTATGAAATTTTGAGGTCAAAAAAAATGTTGACTTTTTTTGCCCGAAAAAAAACGCCATACTATACTATGACGTTTTTTATGACATTTTGAAGCCAAAAATTTTTTTGACTTTTTTTGCCCGGAAAAAACGCCATACTATACTATGACGTTTTTTATGAAATTTTGAGGTCAAAAAAAATGTTGACTTTTTTTGCCCGAAAAAAACGCCATACTATACTATGACGTTTTTTATGAAATTTTGAGGTAAAAAAAAATGTTGACTTTTTTTGCCCGAAAAAAACGCCATACTATACTATGACGTTTTTTATGACATTTTGAGGCCAAAAATTTTTTTGACTTTTTTTGCCCGAAAAAAACGCCATACTATACTATGACGTTTTTTATGAAATTTTGAGGTCAAAAAAAATGTTGACTTTTTTTGCCCGAAAAAAACGCCATACTATACTATGACGTTTTTTATGACATTTTGAGGCCAAAAATTTTTTGGACTTTTTTTGCCCGAAAAAAACGCCATACTATACTATGACGTTTTTTATGAAATTTTGAGGTAAAAAAAAATGTTGACTTTTTTTGCCCGAAAAAAACGCCATACTATACTATGACGTTTTTTATGACATTTTGAAGCCAAAAATTTTTTTGACTTTTTTTGCCCGGAAAAAACGCCATACTATACTATGACGTTTTTTATGAAATTTTGAGGTCAAAAAAAATGTTGACTTTTTTTGCCCGAAAAAAACGCCATACTATACTATGACGTTTTTTATGAAATTTTGAGGTCAAAAAAAATGTTGACTTTTTTTGCCCGAAAAAAACGCCATACTATACTATGACGTTTTTTATGAAATTTTGAGGTCAAAAAAAATGTTGACTTTTTTTGCCCGAAAAAAACGCCATACTATACTATGACGTTTTTTATGACATTTTGAGGCCAAAAATTTTTTGGACTTTTTTTGCCCGAAAAAAACGCCATACTATACTATGACGTTTTTTATGAAATTTTGAGGTCAAAAAAAATGTTGACTTTTTTTGCCCGAAAAAAACGCCATACTATACTATGACGTTTTTTATGAAATTTTGAGGTAAAAAAAAATGTTGACTTTTTTTGCCCGAAAAAAACGCCATACTATACTATGACGTTTTTTATGAAATTTTGAGGTAAAAAAAAATGTTGACTTTTTTTGCCCGAAAAAAACGCCATGCTATACTATGACGTTTTTTATGAAATTTTGAGGTAAAAAAAAATGTTGACTTTTTTTGCCCGAAAAAAAACGCCATACTATACTATGTTTTTTATGACATTTTGAGGTAAAAAAAAATGTTGACTTTTTTTGCCCGAAAAAAACGCCATACTATACTATGACGTTTTTTATGACATTTTGAGGCCAAAAATTTTTTGGACTTTTTTTGCCCGAAAAAAACGCCATACTATACTATGACGTTTTTTATGAAATTTTGAGGTCAAAAAAAATGTTGACTTTTTTTGCCCGAAAAAAACGCCATACTATACTATGACGTTTTTTATGACATTTTGAGGCCAAAAATTTTTTGGACTTTTTTTGCCCGAAAAAAACGCCATACTATACTATGACGTTTTTTATGAAATTTTGAGGTAAAAAAAATGTTGACTTTTTTTGCCCGAAAAAAACGCCATACTATACTATGACGTTTTTTATGACATTTTGAGGTCAAAAAAAATGTTGACTTTTTTTGCCCGAAAAAAACGCCATACTATACTATGACGTTTTTTATGACATTTTGAGGCCAAAAATTTTTTTGACTTTTTTTGCCCGAAAAAAACGCCATACTATACTATGACGTTTTTTATGAAATTTTGAGGCCAAAAATTTTTTTGACTTTTTTTGCCCGAAAAAAATGCCATACTATACTATGACGTTTTTTATGACATTTTGAGGCCAAAAATTTTTTTGACTTTTTTTTCCCGAAAAAAACGCCATACTATACTATGACGTTTTTTATGAAATTTTGAGGTCAAAAAAAATGTTGACTTTTTTTGCCCGAAAAAAACGCCATACTATACTATGACGTTTTTTATGAAATTTTGAGGCCAAAAATTTTTTTGACTTTTTTTGCCCGAAAAAAACGCCATACTATACTATGACGTTTTTTATGAAATTTTGAGGTAAAAAAAAACGTTGACTTTTTTTGCCCGAAAAAAACGCCATACTATACTATGATGTTTTTTATGAAATTTTGAGGCCAAAAATTTTTTTGACTTTTTTTGCCCGAAAAAAACGCCATACTATACTATGACGTTTTTTATGAAATTTTGAGGTCAAAAAAAATGTTGACTTTTTTTGCCCGAAAAAAACGCCATACTATACTATGACGTTTTTTATGAAATTTTGAGGTCAAAAAAATGTTGACTTTTCTTGCCCGAAAAAAACGCCATACTATACTATGACGTTTTTTATGAAATTTTGAGGTAAAAAAAAATGTTGACTTTTTTTGCCCGAAAAAAACGCCATACTATACTATGACGTTTTTTATGAAATTTTGAGGTAAAAAAAAATGTTGACTTTTTTTGCCCGAAAAAAACGCCATGCTATACTATGACGTTTTTTATGAAATTTTGAGGTAAAAAAAAATGTTGACTTTTTTTGCCCGAAAAAAACGCCATACTATACTATGTTTTTTATGAAATTTTGAGGTCAAAAAAAATGTTGACTTTTTTTGCCCGAAAAAAACGCCATACTATACTATGACGTTTTTTATGACATTTTGAGGCCAAAAATTTTTTTGACTTTTTTTGCCCGAAAAAAACGCCATACTATACTATGACGTTTTTTATGAAATTTTGAGGTCAAAAAAAATGTTGACTTTTTTTGCCCGAAAAAAACGCCATACTATACTATGACGTTTTTTATGACATTTTGAGGCCAAAAATTTTTTGGACTTTTTTTGCCCGAAAAAAACGCCATACTATACTATGACGTTTTTTATGAAATTTTGAGGTAAAAAAAAATGTTGACTTTTTTTGCCCGAAAAAAACGCCATACTATACTATGACGTTTTTTATGACATTTTGAAGCCAAAAATTTTTTTGACTTTTTTTGCCCGGAAAAAACGCCATACTATACTATGACGTTTTTTATGAAATTTTGAGGTCAAAAAAAATGTTGACTTTTTTTGCCCGAAAAAAACGCCATACTATACTATGACGTTTTTTATGAAATTTTGAGGTAAAAAAAAATGTTGACTTTTTTTGCCCGAAAAAAACGCCATACTATACTATGACGTTTTTTATGACATTTTGAGGCCAAAAATTTTTTTGACTTTTTTTGCCCGAAAAAAACGCCATACTATACTATGACGTTTTTTATGAAATTTTGAGGTCAAAAAAAATGTTGACTTTTTTTGCCCGAAAAAAACGCCATACTATACTATGACGTTTTTTATGACATTTTGAGGCCAAAAATTTTTTGGACTTTTTTTGCCCGAAAAAAACGCCATACTATACTATGACGTTTTTTATGAAATTTTGAGGTAAAAAAAAATGTTGACTTTTTTTGCCCGAAAAAAACGCCATACTATACTATGACGTTTTTTATGACATTTTGAAGCCAAAAATTTTTTTGACTTTTTTTGCCCGGAAAAAACGCCATACTATACTATGACGTTTTTTATGAAATTTTGAGGTCAAAAAAAATGTTGACTTTTTTTGCCCGAAAAAAACGCCATACTATACTATGACGTTTTTTATGAAATTTTGAGGTCAAAAAAAATGTTGACTTTTTTTGCCCGAAAAAAACGCCATACTATACTATGACGTTTTTTATGACATTTTGAGGCCAAAAATTTTTTGGACTTTTTTTGCCCGAAAAAAACGCCATACTATACTATGACGTTTTTTATGAAATTTTGAGGTCAAAAAAAATGTTGACTTTTTTTGCCCGAAAAAAACGCCATACTATACTATGACGTTTTTTATGAAATTTTGAGGTAAAAAAAAATGTTGACTTTTTTTGCCCGAAAAAAACGCCATACTATACTATGACGTTTTTTATGAAATTTTGAGGTAAAAAAAAATGTTGACTTTTTTTGCCCGAAAAAAACGCCATGCTATACTATGACGTTTTTTATGAAATTTTGAGGTAAAAAAAAATGTTGACTTTTTTTGCCCGAAAAAAACGCCATACTATACTATGTTTTTTATGACATTTTGAGGTAAAAAAAAATGTTGACTTTTTTTGCCCGAAAAAAACGCCATACTATACTATGACGTTTTTTATGACATTTTGAGGCCAAAAATTTTTTGTACTTTTTTTGCCCGAAAAAAACGCCATACTATACTATGACGTTTTTTATGAAATTTTGAGGTCAAAAAAAATGTTGACTTTTTTTGCCCGAAAAAAACGCCATACTATACTATGACGTTTTTTATGACATTTTGAGGCCAAAAATTTTTTGGACTTTTTTTGCCCGAAAAAAACGCCATACTATACTATGACGTTTTTTATGAAATTTTGAGGTAAAAAAAATGTTGACTTTTTTTGCCCGAAAAAAACGCCATACTATACTATGACGTTTTTTATGACATTTTGAGGTCAAAAAAAATGTTGACTTTTTTTGCCCGAAAAAAACGCCATACTATACTATGACGTTTTTTATGACATTTTGAGGCCAAAAATTTTTTGGACTTTTTTTGCCCGAAAAAAACGCCATACTATACTATGACGTTTTTTATGAAATTTTGAGGCCAAAAATTTTTTTGACTTTTTTTGCCCGAAAAAAATGCCATACTATACTATGACGTTTTTTATGACATTTTGAGGCCAAAAATTTTTTTGACTTTTTTTTCCCGAAAAAAACGCCATACTATACTATGACGTTTTTTATGAAATTTTGAGGTCAAAAAAAATGTTGACTTTTTTTGCCCGAAAAAAACGCCATACTATACTATGACGTTTTTTATGAAATTTTGAGGCCAAAAATTTTTTTGACTTTTTTTGCCCGAAAAAAACGCCATACTATACTATGACGTTTTTTATGAAATTTTGAGGTAAAAAAAAACGTTGACTTTTTTTGCCCGAAAAAAACGCCATACTATACTATGATGTTTTTTATGAAATTTTGAGGCCAAAAATTTTTTTGACTTTTTTTGCCCGAAAAAAACGCCATACTATACTATGACGTTTTTTATGAAATTTTGAGGTCAAAAAAAATGTTGACTTTTTTTGCCCGAAAAAAACGCCATACTATACTATGACGTTTTTTATGAAATTTTGAGGTCAAAAAAATGTTGACTTTTCTTGCCCGAAAAAAACGCCATACTATACTATGACGTTTTTTATGAAATTTTGAGGTAAAAAAAAATGTTGACTTTTTTTGCCCGAAAAAAACGCCATACTATACTATGACGTTTTTTATGAAATTTTGAGGTAAAAAAAAATGTTGACTTTTTTTGCCCGAAAAAAACGCCATGCTATACTATGACGTTTTTTATGAAATTTTGAGGTAAAAAAAAATGTTGACTTTTTTTGCCCGAAAAAAACGCCATACTATACTATGTTTTTTATGAAATTTTGAGGTCAAAAAAAATGTTGACTTTTTTTGCCCGAAAAAAAACGCCATACTATACTATGACGTTTTTTATGACATTTTGAGGCCAAAAATTTTTTTGACTTTTTTTGCCCGAAAAAAACGCCATACTATACTATGACGTTTTTTATGAAATTTTGAGGTCAAAAAAAATGTTGACTTTTTTTGCCCGAAAAAAACGCCATACTATACTATGACGTTTTTTATGACATTTTGAGGCCAAAAATTTTTTGGACTTTTTTTGCCCGAAAAAAACGCCATACTATACTATGACGTTTTTTATGAAATTTTGAGGTAAAAAAAAATGTTGACTTTTTTTGCCCGAAAAAAACGCCATACTATACTATGACGTTTTTTATGACATTTTGAAGCCAAAAATTTTTTTGACTTTTTTTGCCCGGAAAAAACGCCATACTATACTATGACGTTTTTTATGAAATTTTGAGGTCAAAAAAAATGTTGACTTTTTTTGCCCGAAAAAAACGCCATACTATACTATGACGTTTTTTATGAAATTTTGAGGTCAAAAAAAATGTTGACTTTTTTTGCCCGAAAAAAACGCCATACTATACTATGACGTTTTTTATGACATTTTGAGGCCAAAAATTTTTTGGACTTTTTTTGCCCGAAAAAAACGCCATACTATACTATGACGTTTTTTATGAAATTTTGAGGTCAAAAAAAATGTTGACTTTTTTTGCCCGAAAAAAACGCCATACTATACTATGACGTTTTTTATGAAATTTTGAGGTCAAAAAAAATGTTGACTTTTTTTGCCCGAAAAAAACGCCATACTATACTATGACGTTTTTTATGAAATTTTGAGGTCAAAAAAAATGTTGACTTTTTTTGCCCGAAAAAAACGCCATACTATACTATGACGTTTTTTATGAAATTTTGAGGTCAAAAAAAATGTTGACTTTTTTTGCCCGAAAAAAACGCCATACTATACTATGACGTTTTTTATGAAATTTTGAGGTCAAAAAAAATGTTGACTTTTTTTGCCCGAAAAAAACGCCATACCATACTATACTATGACGTTTTTTATGACATTTTGAAGCCAAAAATTTTTTTGACTTTTTTTGCCCGGAAAAAACGCCATACTATACTATGACGTTTTTTATGAAATTTTGAGGTCAAAAAAAATGTTGACTTTTTTTGCCCGAAAAAAACGCCATACTATACTATGACGTTTTTTATGAAATTTTGAGGTAAAAAAAAATGTTGACTTTTTTTGCCCGAAAAAAACGCCATACTATACTATGACGTTTTTTATGAAATTTTGAGGTTAAAAAAAACGTTGACTTTTTTTGCCCGAAAAAAACGCCATACTATACTATGATGTTTTTTATGACATTTTGAGGCCAAAAATTTTTTGGACTTTTTTTGCCCGAAAAAAACGCCATACTATACTATGACGTTTTTTATGAAATTTTGAGGTCAAAAAAAATGTTGACTTTTTTTGCCCGAAAAAAACGCCATACTATACTATGACGTTTTTTATGAAATTTTGAGGTAAAAAAAAATGTTGACTTTTTTTGCCCGAAAAAAACGCCATACTATACTATGACGTTTTTTATGAAATTTTGAGGTAAAAAAAAATGTTGACTTTTTTTGCCCGAAAAAAACGCCATACTATACTATGACGTTTTTTATGAAATTTTGAGGTCAAAAAAAATGTTGACTTTTTTTGCCCGAAAAAAACGCCATACTATACTATGACGTTTTTTATGAAATTTTGAGGTCAAAAAAAATGTTGACTTTTTTTGCCCGAAAAAAACGCCATACTATACTATGACGTTTTTTATGAAATTTTGAGGTCAAAAAAAATGTTGACTTTTTTTGCCCGAAAAAAACGCCATACTATACTATGACGTTTTTTATGACATTTTGAAGCCAAAAATTTTTTTGACTTTTTTTGCCCGGAAAAAACGCCATACTATACTATGACGTTTTTTATGAAATTTTGAGGTCAAAAAAAATGTTGACTTTTTTTGCCCGAAAAAAACGCCATACTATACTATGACGTTTTTTATGAAATTTTGAGGTAAAAAAAAAAGTTGACTTTTTTTGCCCGAAAAAAACGCCATACTATACTATGACGTTTTTTATGAAATTTTGAGGTCAAAAAAAATGTTGACTTTTTTTGCCCGAAAAAAACGCCATACTATACTATGACGTTTTTTATGACATTTTGAGGCCAAAAATTTTTTGGACTTTTTTTGCCCGAAAAAAACGCCATACTATACTATGACGTTTTTTATGAAATTTTGAGGTCAAAAAAAATGTTGACTTTTTTTGCCCGAAAAAAACGCCATACTATACTATGACGTTTTTTATGAAATTTTGAGGTCAAAAAAAATGTTGACTTTTTTTGCCCGAAAAAAACGCCATACTATACTATGACGTTTTTTATGAAATTTTGAGGTCAAAAAAAATGTTGACTTTTTTTGCCCGAAAAAAACGCCATACTATACTATGACGTTTTTTATGAAATTTTGAGGTCAAAAAAAATGTTGACTTTTTTTGCCCGAAAAAAACGCCATACTATACTATGACGTTTTTTATGAAATTTTGAGGTCAAAAAAAATGTTGACTTTTTTTGCCCGAAAAAAACGCCATACTATACTATGACGTTTTTTATGACATTTTGAGGCCAAAAATTTTTTTGACTTTTTTTGCCCGAAAAAAACGCCATACTATACTATGACGTTTTTTATGAAATTTTGAGGTCAAAAAAAATGTTGACTTTTTTTGCCCGAAAAAAACGCCATACTATACTATGACGTTTTTTATGACATTTTGAGGCCAAAAATTTTTTGGACTTTTTTTGCCCGAAAAAAACGCCATACTATACTATGACGTTTTTTATGACATTTTGAGGCCAAAAATTTTTTGGACTTTTTTTGCCCGAAAAAAACGCCATACTATACTATGACGTTTTTTATGACATTTTGAGGTAAAAAAAAATGTTGACTTTTTTTGCCCGAAAAAAACGCCATACTATACTATGACGTTTTTTATGACATTTTGAGGCCAAAAATTTTTTTGACTTTTTTTGCCCGAAAAAAACGCCATACTATACTATGACGTTTTTTATGAAATTTTGAGGTCAAAAAAAATGTTGACTTTTTTTGCCCGAAAAAAACGCCATACTATACTATGACGTTTTTTATGAAATTTTGAGGTCAAAAAAAATGTTGACTTTTTTTGCCCGAAAAAAACGCCATACTATACTATGACGTTTTTTATGAAATTTTGAGGTCAAAAAAAATGTTGACTTTTTTTGCCCGAAAAAAACGCCATACTATACTATGACGTTTTTTATGAAATTTTGAGGTCAAAAAAAATGTTGACTTTTTTTGCCCGAAAAAAACGCCATACTATACTATGACGTTTTTTATGAAATTTTGAGGTCAAAAAAAATGTTGACTTTTTTTGCCCGAAAAAAACGCCATACTATACTATGACGTTTTTTATGAAATTTTGAGGTCAAAAAAAATGTTGACTTTTTTTGCCCGAAAAAAACGCCATACTATACTATGACGTTTTTTATGACATTTTGAGGCCAAAAATTTTTTTGACTTTTTTTTCCCGAAAAAAACGCCATACTATACTATGACGTTTTTTATGAAATTTTGAGGTCAAAAAAAATGTTGACTTTTTTTGCCCGAAAAAAACGCCATACTATACTATGACGTTTTTTATGAAATTTTGAGGTAAAAAAAAATGTTGACTTTTTTTGCCCGAAAAAAACGCCATACTATACTATGACGTTTTTTATGAAATTTTGAGGTAAAAAAAAATGTTGACTTTTTTTGCCCGAAAAAAACGCCATACTATACTATGACGTTTTTTATGAAATTTTGAGGTCAAAAAAAATGTTGACTTTTTTTGCCCGAAAAAAACGCCATACTATACTATGACGTTTTTTATGACATTTTGAGGCCAAAAATTTTTTGGACTTTTTTTGCCCGAAAAAAACGCCATACTATACTATGACGTTTTTTATGAAATTTTGAGGTCAAAAAAAATGTTGACTTTTTTTGCCCGAAAAAAACGCCATACTATACTATGACGTTTTTTATGACATTTTGAGGCCAAAAATTTTTTGGACTTTTTTTGCCCGAAAAAAACGCCATACTATACTATGACGTTTTTTATGAAATTTTGAGGTCAAAAAAAATGTTGACTTTTTTTGCCCGAAAAAAACGCCATACTATACTATGACGTTTTTTATGAAATTTTGAGGTCAAAAAAAATGTTGACTTTTTTTGCCCGAAAAAAACGCCATACTATACTATGACGTTTTTTATGAAATTTTGAGGTCAAAAAAAATGTTGACTTTTTTTGCCCGAAAAAAACGCCATACTATACTATGACGTTTTTTATGAAATTTTGAGGTCAAAAAAAATGTTGACTTTTTTTGCCCGAAAAAAACGCCATACTATACTATGACGTTTTTTATGAAATTTTGAGGTAAAAAAAAATGTTGACTTTTTTTGCCCGAAAAAAACGCCATACTATACTATGACGTTTTTTATGAAATTTTGAGGTCAAAAAAAATGTTGACTTTTTTTGCCCGAAAAAAACGCCATACTATACTATGACGTTTTTTATGACATTTTGAGGCCAAAAATTTTTTTGACTTTTTTTTCCCGAAAAAAACGCCATACTATACTATGACGTTTTTTATGAAATTTTGAGGTCAAAAAAAATGTTGACTTTTTTTGCCCGAAAAAAACGCCATACTATACTATGACGTTTTTTATGAAATTTTGAGGCCAAAAATTTTTTGGACTTTTTTTGCCCGAAAAAAACGCCATACTATACTATGACGTTTTTTATGAAATTTTGAGGTCAAAAAAAATGTTGACTTTTTTTGCCCGAAAAAAACGCCATACTATACTATGACGTTTTTTATGACATTTTGAGGCCAAAAATTTTTTGGACTTTTTTTGCCCGAAAAAAACGCCATACTATACTATGACGTTTTTTATGAAATTTTGAGGTAAAAAAAATGTTGACTTTTTTTGCCCGAAAAAAACGCCATACTATACTATGACGTTTTTTATGACATTTTGAGGTCAAAAAAAATGTTGACTTTTTTTGCCCGAAAAAAACGCCATACTATACTATGACGTTTTTTATGACATTTTGAGGCCAAAAATTTTTTGGACTTTTTTTGCCCGAAAAAAACGCCATACTATACTATGACGTTTTTTATGACATTTTGAGGCCAAAAATTTTTTGGACTTTTTTTGCCCGAAAAAAACGCCATACTATACTATGACGTTTTTTATGACATTTTGAGGTCAAAAAAAATGTTGACTTTTTTTGCCCGAAAAAAACGCCATACTATACTATGACGTTTTTTATGACATTTTGAGGCCAAAAATTTTTTGGACTTTTTTTGCCCGAAAAAAACGCCATACTATACTATGACGTATTTTATGAAATTTTGAGGTCAAAAAAAATGTTGACTTTTTTTGCCCGAAAAAAACGCCATACTATACTATGACGTTTTTTATGAAATTTTGAGGTCAAAAAAAATGTTGACTTTTTTTGCCCGAAAAAAACGCCATACTATACTATGACGTTTTTTATGAAATTTTGAGGTCAAAAAAAATGTTGACTTTTTTTGCCCGAAAAAAACGCCATACTATACTATGACGTTTTTTATGAAATTTTGAGGTAAAAAAAAATGTTGACTTTTTTTGCCCGAAAAAAACGCCATACTATACTATGACGTTTTTTATGAAATTTTGAGGTAAAAAAAAATGTTGACTTTTTTTGCCCGAAAAAAACGCCATACTATACTATGACGTTTTTTATGAAATTTTGAGGTCAAAAAAAATGTTGACTTTTTTTGCCCGAAAAAAACGCCATACTATACTATGACGTTTTTTATGACATTTTGAGGCCAAAAATTTTTTTGACTTTTTTTGCCCGAAAAAAACGCCATACTATACTATGACGTTTTTTATGAAATTTTGAGGTCAAAAAAAATGTTGACTTTTTTTGCCCGAAAAAAACGCCATACTATACTATGACGTTTTTTATGAAATTTTGAGGCCAAAAATTTTTTGGACTTTTTTTGCCCGAAAAAAACGCCATACTATACTATGACGTTTTTTATGAAATTTTGAGGTCAAAAAAAATGTTGACTTTTTTTGCCCGAAAAAAACGCCATACTATACTATGACGTTTTTTATGACATTTTGAGGCCAAAAATTTTTTGGACTTTTTTTGCCCGAAAAAAACGCCATACTATACTATGACGTTTTTTATGAAATTTTGAGGTAAAAAAAATGTTGACTTTTTTTGCCCGAAAAAAACGCCATACTATACTATGACGTTTTTTATGACATTTTGAGGTCAAAAAAAATGTTGACTTTTTTTGCCCGAAAAAAACGCCATACTATACTATGACGTTTTTTATGACATTTTGAGGCCAAAAATTTTTTGGACTTTTTTTGCCCGAAAAAAACGCCATACTATACTATGACGTTTTTTATGAAATTTTGAGGCCAAAAATTTTTTTGACTTTTTTTGCCCGAAAAAAACGCCATACTATACTATGACGTTTTTTATGACATTTTGAGGCCAAAAATTTTTTTGACTTTTTTTTCCCGAAAAAAACGCCATACTATACTATGACGTTTTTTATGAAATTTTGAGGTCAAAAAAAATGTTGACTTTTTTTGCCCGAAAAAAACGCCATACTATACTATGACGTTTTTTATGACATTTTGAGGCCAAAAATTTTTTTGACTTTTTTTGCCCGAAAAAAACGCCATACTATACTATGACGTTTTTTATGAAATTTTGAGGTTAAAAAAAACGTTGACTTTTTTTGCCCGAAAAAAACGCCATACTATACTATGATGTTTTTTATGAAATTTTGAGGCCAAAAATTTTTTTGACTTTTTTTGCCCGAAAAAAACGCCATACTATACTATGACGTTTTTTATGAAATTTTGAGGTCAAAAAAAATGTTGACTTTTTTTGCCCGAAAAAAACGCCATACTATACTATGACGTTTTTTATGAAATTTTGAGGTCAAAAAAATGTTGACTTTTCTTGCCCGAAAAAAACGCCATACTATACTATGACGTTTTTTATGAAATTTTGAGGTAAAAAAAAATGTTGACTTTTTTTGCCCGAAAAAAACGCCATACTATACTATGACGTTTTTTATGAAATTTTGAGGTAAAAAAAAATGTTGACTTTTTTTGCCCGAAAAAAACGCCATGCTATACTATGACGTTTTTTATGAAATTTTGAGGTAAAAAAAAATGTTGACTTTTTTTGCCCGAAAAAAACGCCATACTATACTATGTTTTTTATGAAATTTTGAGGTCAAAAAAAATGTTGACTTTTTTTGCCCGAAAAAAACGCCATACTATACTATGACGTTTTTTATGACATTTTGAGGCCAAAAATTTTTTGGACTTTTTTTGCCCGAAAAAAACGCCATACTATACTATGACGTTTTTTATGAAATTTTGAGGTAAAAAAAAATGTTGACTTTTTTTGCCCGAAAAAAACGCCATACTATACTATGACGTTTTTTATGACATTTTGAAGCCAAAAATTTTTTTGACTTTTTTTGCCCGGAAAAAACGCCATACTATACTATGACGTTTTTTATGAAATTTTGAGGTCAAAAAAAATGTTGACTTTTTTTGCCCGAAAAAAACGCCATACTATACTATGACGTTTTTTATGAAATTTTGAGGTCAAAAAAAATGTTGACTTTTTTTGCCCGAAAAAAACGCCATACTATACTATGACGTTTTTTATGACATTTTGAGGCCAAAAATTTTTTGGACTTTTTTTGCCCGAAAAAAACGCCATACTATACTATGACGTTTTTTATGAAATTTTGAGGTCAAAAAAAATGTTGACTTTTTTTGCCCGAAAAAAACGCCATACTATACTATGACGTTTTTTATGAAATTTTGAGGTAAAAAAAAATGTTGACTTTTTTTGCCCGAAAAAAACGCCATACTATACTATGACGTTTTTTATGAAATTTTGAGGTAAAAAAAAATGTTGACTTTTTTTGCCCGAAAAAAACGCCATGCTATACTATGACGTTTTTTATGAAATTTTGAGGTAAAAAAAAATGTTGACTTTTTTTGCCCGAAAAAAACGCCATACTATACTATGACGTTTTTTATGACATTTTGAGGCCAAAAATTTTTTTGACTTTTTTTGCCCGAAAAAAACGCCATACTATACTATGACGTTTTTTATGAAATTTTGAGGTCAAAAAAAATGTTGACTTTTTTTGCCCGAAAAAAACGCCATACTATACTATGACGTTTTTTATGACATTTTGAGGCCAAAAATTTTTTGGACTTTTTTTGCCCGAAAAAAACGCCATACTATACTATGACGTTTTTTATGAAATTTTGAGGTAAAAAAAAATGTTGACTTTTTTTGCCCGAAAAAAACGCCATACTATACTATGACGTTTTTTATGACATTTTGAAGCCAAAAATTTTTTTGACTTTTTTTGCCCGGAAAAAACGCCATACTATACTATGACGTTTTTTATGAAATTTTGAGGTCAAAAAAAATGTTGACTTTTTTTGCCCGAAAAAAACGCCATACTATACTATGACGTTTTTTATGAAATTTTGAGGTCAAAAAAAATGTTGACTTTTTTTGCCCGAAAAAAACGCCATACTATACTATGACGTTTTTTATGAAATTTTGAGGTCAAAAAAAATGTTGACTTTTTTTGCCCGAAAAAAACGCCATACTATACTATGACGTTTTTTATGACATTTTGAGGCCAAAAATTTTTTGGACTTTTTTTGCCCGAAAAAAACGCCATACTATACTATGACGTTTTTTATGAAATTTTGAGGTCAAAAAAAATGTTGACTTTTTTTGCCCGAAAAAAACGCCATACTATACTATGACGTTTTTTATGAAATTTTGAGGTAAAAAAAAATGTTGACTTTTTTTGCCCGAAAAAAACGCCATACTATACTATGACGTTTTTTATGAAATTTTGAGGTCAAAAAAAATGTTGACTTTTTTTGCCCGAAAAAAACGCCATGCTATACTATGACGTTTTTTATGAAATTTTGAGGTCAAAAAAAATGTTGACTTTTTTTGCCCGAAAAAAACGCCATACTATACTATGACGTTTTTTTATGACATTTTGAGGTAAAAAAAAATGTTGACTTTTTTTGCCCGAAAAAAACGCCATACTATACTATGACGTTTTTTATGACATTTTGAGGCCAAAAATTTTTTTGACTTTTTTTGCCTGAAAAAAACGCCATACTATACTATGACGTTTTTTATGAAATTTTGAGGTCAAAAAAAATGTTGACTTTTTTTGCCCGAAAAAAACGCCATACTATACTATGACGTTTTTTATGAAATTTTGAGGTAAAAAAAAATGTTGACTTTTTTTGCCCGAAAAAAACGCCATACTATACTATGACGTTTTTTATGAAATTTTGAGGTCAAAAAAAATGTTGACTTTTTTTGCCCGAAAAAAACGCCATACTATACTATGACGTTTTTTATGAAATTTTGAGGTCAAAAAAAATGTTGACTTTTTTTGCCCGAAAAAAACGCCATACTATACTATGACGTTTTTTATGAAATTTTGAGGTCAAAAAAAATGTTGACTTTTTTTGCCCGAAAAAAACGCCATACTATACTATGACGTTTTTTATGACATTTTGAAGCCAAAAATTTTTTTGACTTTTTTTGCCCGGAAAAAACGCCATACTATACTATGACGTTTTTTATGAAATTTTGAGGTCAAAAAAAATGTTGACTTTTTTTGCCCGAAAAAAACGCCATACTATACTATGACGTTTTTTATGAAATTTTGAGGTAAAAAAAAATGTTGACTTTTTTTGCCCGAAAAAAACGCCATACTATACTATGACGTTTTTTATGAAATTTTGAGGTTAAAAAAAACGTTGACTTTTTTTGCCCGAAAAAAACGCCATACTATACTATGATGTTTTTTATGACATTTTGAGGCCAAAAATTTTTTGGACTTTTTTTGCCCGAAAAAAACGCCATACTATACTATGACGTTTTTTATGAAATTTTGAGGTCAAAAAAAATGTTGACTTTTTTTGCCCGAAAAAAACGCCATACTATACTATGACGTTTTTTATGAAATTTTGAGGTAAAAAAAAATGTTGACTTTTTTTGCCCGAAAAAAACGCCATACTATACTATGACGTTTTTTATGAAATTTTGAGGTAAAAAAAAATGTTGACTTTTTTTGCCCGAAAAAAACGCCATACTATACTATGACGTTTTTTATGAAATTTTGAGGTCAAAAAAAATGTTGACTTTTTTTGCCCGAAAAAAACGCCATACTATACTATGACGTTTTTTATGAAATTTTGAGGTCAAAAAAAATGTTGACTTTTTTTGCCCGAAAAAAACGCCATACTATACTATGACGTTTTTTATGAAATTTTGAGGTCAAAAAAAATGTTGACTTTTTTTGCCCGAAAAAAACGCCATACTATACTATGACGTTTTTTATGACATTTTGAAGCCAAAAATTTTTTTGACTTTTTTTGCCCGGAAAAAACGCCATACTATACTATGACGTTTTTTATGAAATTTTGAGGTCAAAAAAAATGTTGACTTTTTTTGCCCGAAAAAAACGCCATACTATACTATGACGTTTTTTATGAAATTTTGAGGTAAAAAAAAAAGTTGACTTTTTTTGCCCGAAAAAAACGCCATACTATACTATGACGTTTTTTATGAAATTTTGAGGTCAAAAAAAATGTTGACTTTTTTTGCCCGAAAAAAACGCCATACTATACTATGACGTTTTTTATGACATTTTGAGGCCAAAAATTTTTTGGACTTTTTTTGCCCGAAAAAAACGCCATACTATACTATGACGTTTTTTATGAAATTTTGAGGTCAAAAAAAATGTTGACTTTTTTTGCCCGAAAAAAACGCCATACTATACTATGACGTTTTTTATGAAATTTTGAGGTCAAAAAAAATGTTGACTTTTTTTGCCCGAAAAAAACGCCATACTATACTATGACGTTTTTTATGAAATTTTGAGGTCAAAAAAAATGTTGACTTTTTTTGCCCGAAAAAAACGCCATACTATACTATGACGTTTTTTATGACATTTTGAGGCCAAAAATTTTTTGGACTTTTTTTGCCCGAAAAAAACGCCATACTATACTATGACGTTTTTTATGAAATTTTGAGGTAAAAAAAATGTTGACTTTTTTTGCCCGAAAAAAACGCCATACTATACTATGACGTTTTTTATGAAATTTTGAGGTCAAAAAAAATGTTGACTTTTTTTGCCCGAAAAAAACGCCATACTATACTATGACGTTTTTTATGACATTTTGAGGTAAAAAAAAATGTTGACTTTTTTTGCCCGAAAAAAACGCCATACTATACTATGACGTTTTTTATGAAATTTTGAGGTCAAAAAAAATGTTGACTTTTTTTGCCCGAAAAAAACGCCATACTATACTATGACGTTTTTTATGACATTTTGAGGCCAAAAATTTTTTGGACTTTTTTTGCCCGAAAAAAACGCCATACTATACTATGATGTTTTTTATGACATTTTGAGGCCAAAAATTTTTTTGACTTTTTTTGCCCGAAAAAAACGCCATACTATACTATGACGTTTTTTATGAAATTTTGAGGTCAAAAAAAATGTTGACTTTTTTTGCCCGAAAAAAACGCCATACTATACTATGACGTTTTTTATGACATTTTGAGGCCTAAAATTTTTTGGACTTTTTTTGCCCGAAAAAAACGCCATACTATACTATGACGTTTTTTATGAAATTTTGAGGTCAAAAAAAATGTTGACTTTTTTTGCCCGAAAAAAACGCCATACTATACTATGACGTTTTTTATGAAATTTTGAGGTCAAAAAAAATGTTGACTTTTTTTGCCCGAAAAAAACGCCATACTATACTATGACGTTTTTTATGACATTTTGAGGCCAAAAATTTTTTTGACTTTTTTTGCCCGAAAAAAACGCCATACTATACTATGACGTTTTTTATGAAATTTTGAGGTCAAAAAAAATGTTGACTTTTTTTGCCCGAAAAAAACGCCATACTATACTATGACGTTTTTTATGAAATTTTGAGGTCAAAAAAATGTTGACTTTTTTTGCCCGAAAAAAACGCCATACTATACTATGACGTTTTTTATGACATTTTGAGGCCAAAAATTTTTTTGACTTTTTTTGCCCGAAAAAAACGCCATACTATACTATGACGTTTTTTATGACATTTTGAGGTAAAAAAAAATGTTGACTTTTTTTGCCCGAAAAAAACGCCATACTATACTATGACGTTTTTTATGAAATTTTGAGGTCAAAAAAAATGTTGACTTTTTTTGCCCGAAAAAAACGCCATACTATACTATGACGTTTTTTATGAAATTTTGAGGTCAAAAAAAATGTTGACTTTTTTTGCCCGAAAAAAACGCCATACTATACTATGACGTTTTTTATGACATTTTGAGGCCAAAAATTTTTTTGACTTTTTTTGCCCGAAAAAAACGCCATACTATACTATGACGTTTTTTATGAAATTTTGAGGTCAAAAAAAATGTTGACTTTTTTTGCCCGAAAAAAACGCCATACTATACTATGACGTTTTTTATGAAATTTTGAGGTCAAAAAAAATGTTGACTTTTTTTGCCCGAAAAAAACGCCATACTATACTATGACGTTTTTTATGAAATTTTGAGGTCAAAAAAAATGTTGACTTTTTTTGCCCGAAAAAAACGCCATACTATACTATGACGTTTTTTATGAAATTTTGAGGTCAAAAAAAATGTTGACTTTTTTTGCCCGAAAAAAACGCCATACTATACTATGACGTTTTTTATGACATTTTGAGGCCAAAAATTTTTTTGACTTTTTTTGCCCGAAAAAAACGCCATACTATACTATGACGTTTTTTATGAAATTTTGAGGTAAAAAAAAATGTTGACTTTTTTTGCCCGAAAAAAACGCCATACTATACTATGACGATTTTTATGACATTTTGAGGCCAAAAAAAATTTGTACTTTTTTTAGCCGATTTTGAAGCCATGCTATACTATGACGTTTTTTATGAAATTTTGAGGTCAAAAAAAATGTTGACTTTTTTTGCCCGAAAAAAACGCCATACTATACTATGACGTTTTTTATGACATTTTGAGGCCAAAAATTTTTTGGACTTTTTTTGCCCGAAAAAAACGCCATACTATACTATGATGTTTTTTATGACATTTTGAGGCCAAAAATTTTTTTGACTTTTTTTGCCCGAAAAAAACGCCATACTATACTATGACGTTTTTTATGAAATTTTGAGGTCAAAAAAAATGTTGACTTTTTTTGCCCGAAAAAAACGCCATACTATACTATGACGTTTTTTATGACATTTTGAGGCCTAAAATTTTTTGGACTTTTTTTGCCCGAAAAAAACGCCATACTATACTATGACGTTTTTTATGAAATTTTGAGGTCAAAAAAAATGTTGACTTTTTTTGCCCGAAAAAAACGCCATACTATACTATGACGTTTTTTATGAAATTTTGAGGTCAAAAAAAATGTTGACTTTTTTTGCCCGAAAAAAACGCCATACTATACTATGACGTTTTTTATGACATTTTGAGGCCAAAAATTTTTTTGACTTTTTTTGCCCGAAAAAAACGCCATACTATACTATGACGTTTTTTATGAAATTTTGAGGTCAAAAAAAATGTTGACTTTTTTTGCCCGAAAAAAACGCCATACTATACTATGACGTTTTTTATGAAATTTTGAGGTCAAAAAAATGTTGACTTTTTTTGCCCGAAAAAAACGCCATACTATACTATGACGTTTTTTATGACATTTTGAGGCCAAAAATTTTTTTGACTTTTTTTGCCCGAAAAAAACGCCATACTATACTATGACGTTTTTTATGACATTTTGAGGTAAAAAAAAATGTTGACTTTTTTTGCCCGAAAAAAACGCCATACTATACTATGACGTTTTTTATGAAATTTTGAGGTCAAAAAAAATGTTGACTTTTTTTGCCCGAAAAAAACGCCATACTATACTATGACGTTTTTTATGAAATTTTGAGGTCAAAAAAAATGTTGACTTTTTTTGCCCGAAAAAAACGCCATACTATACTATGACGTTTTTTATGACATTTTGAGGCCAAAAATTTTTTTGACTTTTTTTGCCCGAAAAAAACGCCATACTATACTATGACGTTTTTTATGAAATTTTGAGGTCAAAAAAAATGTTGACTTTTTTTGCCCGAAAAAAACGCCATACTATACTATGACGTTTTTTATGAAATTTTGAGGTCAAAAAAAATGTTGACTTTTTTTGCCCGAAAAAAACGCCATACTATACTATGACGTTTTTTATGAAATTTTGAGGTCAAAAAAAATGTTGACTTTTTTTGCCCGAAAAAAACGCCATACTATACTATGACGTTTTTTATGAAATTTTGAGGTCAAAAAAAATGTTGACTTTTTTTGCCCGAAAAAAACGCCATACTATACTATGACGTTTTTTATGACATTTTGAGGCCAAAAATTTTTTTGACTTTTTTTGCCCGAAAAAAACGCCATACTATACTATGACGTTTTTTATGAAATTTTGAGGTCAAAAAAAATGTTGACTTTTTTTGCCCGAAAAAAACGCCATACTATACTATGACGTTTTTTATGAAATTTTGAGGTCAAAAAAAATGTTGACTTTTTTTGCCCGAAAAAAACGCCATACTATACTATGACGTTTTTTATGAAATTTTGAGGTCAAAAAAATGTTGACTTTTTTTGCCCGAAAAAAACGCCATACTATACTATGACGTTTTTTATGACATTTTGAGGTCAAAAAAAATGTTGACTTTTTTTGCCCGAAAAAAACGCCATACTATACTATGACGTTTTTTATGAAATTTTGAGGTAAAAAAAAATGTTGACTTTTTTTGCCCGAAAAAAACGCCATACTATACTATGACGTTTTTTATGAAATTTTGAGGTCAAAAAAAATGTTGACTTTTTTTGCCCGAAAAAAACGCCATACTATACTATGACGTTTTTTATGACATTTTGAGGTAAAAAAAAATGTTGACTTTTTTTGCCCGAAAAAAACGCCATACTATACTATGACGTTTTTTATGAAATTTTGAGGTCAAAAAAAATGTTGACTTTTTTTGCCCGAAAAAAACGCCATACTATACTATGACGTTTTTTATGACATTTTGAGGCCAAAAATTTTTTGGACTTTTTTTGCCCGAAAAAAACGCCATACTATACTATGATGTTTTTTATGACATTTTGAGGCCAAAAATTTTTTTGACTTTTTTTGCCCGAAAAAAACGCCATACTATACTATGACGTTTTTTATGAAATTTTGAGGTCAAAAAAAATGTTGACTTTTTTTGCCCGAAAAAAACGCCATACTATACTATGACGTTTTTTATGAAATTTTGAGGTCAAAAAAAATGTTGACTTTTTTTGCCCGAAAAAAACGCCATACTATACTATGACGTTTTTTATGACATTTTGAGGCCTAAAATTTTTTGGACTTTTTTTGCCCGAAAAAAACGCCATACTATACTATGACGTTTTTTATGAAATTTTGAGGTCAAAAAAAATGTTGACTTTTTTTGCCCGAAAAAAACGCCATACTATACTATGACGTTTTTTATGAAATTTTGAGGTCAAAAAAAATGTTGACTTTTTTTGCCCGAAAAAAACGCCATACTATACTATGACGTTTTTTATGACATTTTGAGGCCAAAAATTTTTTTGACTTTTTTTGCCCGAAAAAAACGCCATACTATACTATGACGTTTTTTATGAAATTTTGAGGTCAAAAAAAATGTTGACTTTTTTTGCCCGAAAAAAACGCCATACTATACTATGACGTTTTTTATGAAATTTTGAGGTCAAAAAAATGTTGACTTTTTTTGCCCGAAAAAAACGCCATACTATACTATGACGTTTTTTATGACATTTTGAGGCCAAAAATTTTTTTGACTTTTTTTGCCCGAAAAAAACGCCATACTATACTATGACGTTTTTTATGACATTTTGAGGTAAAAAAAAATGTTGACTTTTTTTGCCCGAAAAAAACGCCATACTATACTATGACGTTTTTTATGAAATTTTGAGGTCAAAAAAATGTTGACTTTTTTTGCCCGAAAAAAAACGCCATACTATACTATGACGTTTTTTATGAAATTTTGAGGCCAAAAATTTTTTGGACTTTTTTTGCCCGAAAAAAACGCCATACTATACTATGACGTTTTTTATGACATTTTGAAGCCAAAAATTTTTTTGACTTTTTTTGCCCGGAAAAAACGCCATACTATACTATGACGTTTTTTATGAAATTTTGAGGTCAAAAAAAATGTTGACTTTTTTTGCCCGAAAAAAACGCCATACTATACTATGACGTTTTTTATGAAATTTTGAGGTCAAAAAAAATGTTGACTTTTTTTGCCCGAAAAAAACGCCATACTATACTATGACGTTTTTTATGAAATTTTGAGGTCAAAAAAAATGTTGACTTTTTTTGCCCGAAAAAAACGCCATACTATACTATGACGTTTTTTATGACATTTTGAGGCCAAAAATTTTTTTGACTTTTTTTGCCCGAAAAAAAACGCCATACTATACTATGACGTTTTTTATGAAATTTTGAGGTCAAAAAAAATGTTGACTTTTTTTGCCCGAAAAAAACGCCATACTATACTATGACGTTTTTTATGAAATTTTGAGGTCAAAAAAAATGTTGACTTTTTTTGCCCGAAAAAAACGCCATACTATACTATGACGTTTTTTATGAAATTTTGAGGTCAAAAAAAATGTTGACTTTTTTTGCCCGAAAAAAACGCCATACTATACTATGACGTTTTTTATGAAATTTTGAGGTCAAAAAAAATGTTGACTTTTTTTGCCCGAAAAAAACGCCATACTATACTATGACGTTTTTTATGAAATTTTGAGGTCAAAAAAAATGTTGACTTTTTTTGCCCGAAAAAAACACCATACTATACTATGACGTTTTTTATGAAATTTTGAGGTCAAAAAAAATGTTGACTTTTTTTGCCCGAAAAAAACGCCATACTATACTATGACGTTTTTTATGACATTTTGAGGTAAAAAAAAATGTTGACTTTTTTTGCCCGAAAAAAACGCCATACTATACTATGACGTTTTTTATGAAATTTTGAGGTCAAAAAAAATGTTGACTTTTTTTGCCCGAAAAAAACGCCATACTATACTATGACGTTTTTTATGACATTTTGAGGCCAAAAATTTTTTGGACTTTTTTTGCCCGAAAAAAACGCCATACTATACTATGATGTTTTTTATGACATTTTGAGGCCAAAAATTTTTTTGACTTTTTTTGCCCGAAAAAAACGCCATACTATACTATGACGTTTTTTATGAAATTTTGAGGTCAAAAAAAATGTTGACTTTTTTTGCCCGAAAAAAACGCCATACTATACTATGACGTTTTTTATGAAATTTTGAGGTCAAAAAAAATGTTGACTTTTTTTGCCCGAAAAAAACGCCATACTATACTATGACGTTTTTTATGACATTTTGAGGCCTAAAATTTTTTGGACTTTTTTTGCCCGAAAAAAACGCCATACTATACTATGACGTTTTTTATGAAATTTTGAGGTCAAAAAAAATGTTGACTTTTTTTGCCCGAAAAAAACGCCATACTATACTATGACGTTTTTTATGAAATTTTGAGGTCAAAAAAAATGTTGACTTTTTTTGCCCGAAAAAAACGCCATACTATACTATGACGTTTTTTATGACATTTTGAGGCCAAAAATTTTTTTGACTTTTTTTGCCCGAAAAAAACGCCATACTATACTATGACGTTTTTTATGAAATTTTGAGGTCAAAAAAAATGTTGACTTTTTTTGCCCGAAAAAAACGCCATACTATACTATGACGTTTTTTATGAAATTTTGAGGTCAAAAAAATGTTGACTTTTTTTGCCCGAAAAAAACGCCATACTATACTATGACGTTTTTTATGAAATTTTGAGGTCAAAAAAAATGTTGACTTTTTTTGCCCGAAAAAAACGCCATACTATACTATGACGTTTTTTATGAAATTTTGAGGTCAAAAAAAATGTTGACTTTTTTTGCCCGAAAAAAACGCCATACTATACTATGACGTTTTTTATGACATTTTGAGGCCAAAAATTTTTTTGACTTTTTTTGCCCGAAAAAAACGCCATACTATACTATGACGTTTTTTATGACATTTTGAGGTCAAAAAAAATGTTGACTTTTTTTGCCCGAAAAAAACGCCATACTATACTATGACGTTTTTTATGAAATTTTGAGGTCAAAAAAATGTTGACTTTTTTTGCCCGAAAAAAAAACGCCATACTATACTATGACGTTTTTTATGAAATTTTGAGGCCAAAAATTTTTTGGACTTTTTTTGCCCGAAAAAAACGCCATACTATACTATGACGTTTTTTATGACATTTTGAAGCCAAAAATTTTTTTGACTTTTTTTGCCCGGAAAAAACGCCATACTATACTATGACGTTTTTTATGAAATTTTGAGGTCAAAAAAAATGTTGACTTTTTTTGCCCGAAAAAAACGCCATACTATACTATGACGTTTTTTATGAAATTTTGAGGTCAAAAAAAATGTTGACTTTTTTTGCCCGAAAAAAACGCCATACTATACTATGACGTTTTTTATGAAATTTTGAGGTCAAAAAAAATGTTGACTTTTTTTGCCCGAAAAAAACGCCATACTATACTATGACGTTTTTTATGACATTTTGAGGCCAAAAATTTTTTTGACTTTTTTTGCCCGAAAAAAACGCCATACTATACTATGACGTTTTTTATGAAATTTTGAGGTCAAAAAAAATGTTGACTTTTTTTGCCCGAAAAAAACGCCATACTATACTATGACGTTTTTTATGACATTTTGAGGCCAAAAATTTTTTTGACTTTTTTTGCCTGAAAAAAACGCCATACTATACTATGACGTTTTTTATGAAATTTTGAGGTAAAAAAAAATGTTGACTTTTTTTGCCCGAAAAAAACGCCATACTATACTATGACGTTTTTTATGAAATTTTGAGGTCAAAAAAAATGTTGACTTTTTTTGCCCGAAAAAAACGCCATACTATACTATGACGTTTTTTATGAAATTTTGAGGTCAAAAAAAATGTTGACTTTTTTTGCCCGAAAAAAACGCCATACTATACTATGACGTTTTTTATGAAATTTTGAGGTCAAAAAAAATGTTGACTTTTTTTGCCCGAAAAAAACGCCATACTATACTATGACGTTTTTTATGAAATTTTGAGGTAAAAAAAAATGTTGACTTTTTTTGCCCGAAAAAAACGCCATACTATACTATGACGTTTTTTATGAAATTTTGAGGTAAAAAAAAATGTTGACTTTTTTTGCCCGAAAAAAACGCCATACTATACTATGACGTTTTTTATGACATTTTGAGGCCAAAAATTTTTTGGACTTTTTTTGCCCGAAAAAAACGCCATACTATACTATGACGTTTTTTATGACATTTTGAGGTCAAAAAAAATGTTGACTTTTTTTGCCCGAAAAAAACGCCATACTATACTATGACGTTTTTTATGAAATTTTGAGGTCAAAAAAAATGTTGACTTTTTTTGCCCGAAAAAAACGCCATACTATACTATGACGTTTTTTATGAAATTTTGAGGTCAAAAAAAATGTTGACTTTTTTTGCCCGAAAAAAACGCCATACTATACTATGACGTTTTTTATGAAATTTTGAGGTAAAAAAAAATGTTGACTTTTTTTGCCCGAAAAAAACGCCATACTATACTATGACGTTTTTTATGAAATTTTGAGGTAAAAAAAAATGTTGACTTTTTTTGCCCGAAAAAAACGCCATACTATACTATGACGTTTTTTATGAAATTTTGAGGTCAAAAAAAATGTTGACTTTTTTTGCCCGAAAAAAACGCCATACTATACTATGACGTTTTTTATGAAATTTTGAGGTCAAAAAAAATGTTGACTTTTTTTGCCCGAAAAAAACGCCATACTATACTATGACGTTTTTTATGACATTTTGAGGTAAAAAAAAATGTTGACTTTTTTTGCCCGAAAAAAACGCCATACTATACTATGACGTTTTTTATGAAATTTTGAGGTCAAAAAAAATGTTGACTTTTTTTGCCCGAAAAAAACGCCATACTATACTATGACGTTTTTTATGACATTTTGAGGCCAAAAATTTTTTGGACTTTTTTTGCCCGAAAAAAACGCCATACTATACTATGATGTTTTTTATGACATTTTGAGGCCAAAAATTTTTTTGACTTTTTTTGCCCGAAAAAAACGCCATACTATACTATGACGTTTTTTATGAAATTTTGAGGTCAAAAAAAATGTTGACTTTTTTTGCCCGAAAAAAACGCTTTTTATGACATTTTGAGGCCAAAAATTTTTTGGACTTTTTTTGCCCGAAAAAAACGCCATACTATACTATGACGTTTTTTATGACATTTTGAGGCCAAAAATTTTTTGGACTTTTTCTGCCCGAAAAAAACACCATACTATACTATGACGTTTTTTATGAAATTTTGAGGTCAAAAAAAATGTTGACTTTTTTTGCCCGAAAAAAACGCCATACTATACTATGACGTTTTTTATGACATTTTGAGGCCAAAAAGTTTTTGGACTTTTTTTGCCCGAAAAAAACGCCATACTATACTATGACGTTTTTTATGAAATTTTGAGGTAAAAAAAAATGTTGACTTTTTTTGCCCGAAAAAAACGCCATACTATACTATGACATTTTTTATGAATTTTTGAGGCCAAAAAAAATTTGGACTTTTTTTGCCCGAAAAAGACGACATACTATACTATGACGTTTTTTATGAAATTTTGAGGCCAACAAAAATGTTGACTTTTTTTGCCCGAAAAAAACGCCATACTATACTATGTTACATACGTTTTTTATGACATTTTGAGGCCATACAAAACATGACTTTTTTTTTGCAGATTTTGATGCTTTACTGTACTATCACTTTTTTGGCACATTTTGAGGCCATACTAAAGTATGAATTTTTTTGCCAATTCTGAAGCTTTACTAAAAGTCAGGAAGCCCTGACTAAAAGTTGTGAAAAGCTTTGGTCTGGGTTACACAGTCCGGCCGTGGCGCCGCCATGAAATTGAACCTTCGCCAACACACAGGAAATTGATGTATTTATTCCTTTATCTCCCACATACTTCAGTCAATGTGGATCAAACTTTACAGTCATGTTGATCATGTGATCCAGAACAGATTGATGTACTGATATCATGATACACAAATAGTGCCAACTACTGGGAATAGGAAATATGTGTATTTTTCATGTAGTTATGTGTATTTTTCATGTAGTTCACTGGAAAGCAGACCAGATGAAGAGGGAGAAACTTATCAGCATACAAAAGAGAACACAGTGACATGCTCTTATTATGCTACACACAAACAGCACCTACTGCGGGAGAAGACATGTCTTTTGTACATGTGTATGTTTCTTTATATCTGGAGAGCAGATGAGATTAGGGCTGTTGGAAAAAAGAGAAGAGAAGATAGTGGAGGCATTGGTGCAGTTGACCTCCTTTTACTTGGAGTCATAAATGTCTGTTTACGTCAGTGTGCCATGTGAGCTATATAATGGAAATACATACATTCTACATAGATGTGTTAACATGGAGTTGTCATGACAAGCTGTGTAGATTTAGGATTTTGTGTGGATATTACATCATCAAACTATTAGCAAGGCACTGCAGGGAATTGAACCCCACCCCAGTGTACTAGGTGTACCATAACCAGTGCCTTTTGCTTTTTGAAGTGATGTAAAGGTAAAGCAAAACCTATATTTCAACAGCATTCCTTAAATATTGTGTTATCAACAAATCTAGTTAGAATGAGATATGGCAGTCGTGGAAATGCTGTTGTAATGTAGGAAAGATGTCTTTTCTGTTGCTGTATACTGCTGTGCTTCCCTGGGGAGAAGAGCAGTAGAGAGGAGAGGACATAGGAAGACTGTTGTGCGTGGCTGCGATTCCCGTGGCTGCTTGCAGCTTTGTTATTGTTATTTATCAAAGATACAGAATAGATTTTATCATCAGTTAGTTTTTAAGCTTTAGTAAAACAAAGGAAACTAGTAAAATCCAACTAGTAAACAAATTTTGAAGTTTGGCTTTGTGGCTGCAATTTTGTATAAATCAACTTTTCTTTATTTTTTTAAACACCCTTAGGGGTTTTGCAACAAGCTGGGAACAGGATATCAACATTCAGTATCATCACCTTGTAAAGTGGTCATGATTAAAGAGTTAGCAAAAACTTGCCTCTTAAATATCCAGTAGACATGGAGCATTTGTTGATTTGCTAGCCATCAAAATGAGTGAGTCCAATATTCACATTCACCTTATAGCTCATTTTTGGTCTCTGCCAAGCCCTGAGGGAAATCTGTGGCTATTTGGCTGTCAAGTGCTCCACTGTGTTCACTACCTAGTTCAGAACTTCCTCTGTCTGCTGTTTGGCACCAAGCAGGTAGTTTTCCGGGGGTTTATCCAGTGTTTTTGGGTCCAAGACACCAGGCATCTACAAATTCAGGTGTCAAAGCCAATAAAATGCATCTCTTTCATCTTCAGTCACAATTCATGGGCAACTTTGTCTTGGTACCGTGAAATTGACTGGTGGGGAAAGGGAGTGTGCTTCACAGTCAAGGATTGAGGACATCCTACACATTGCAAATGTTTATCAAATACCAACAGCCTCTTTCTGCATGGAAAATACAAGCGCATTATGCTGTCGGGAGAGACCCAGAAACATCAACAACAGCCAGAGAACTGTGGTTGTTATGTAAGCTGAATCAAATTGATCCTATGGGGATCGACTCGTTGGGCTTGAGTTGCAGTGACATGGATGAAAATTCAGGCACAATAATGTGTAAGTGCTTGCAGAGGGCAAATCACTGCTGCGGTGCTTGTTATTAAACACGACTGCATAATCTGATTGCATGTATCAAATTCTCTTTAACATTACACATCCCTATAATGTCCAGATGCTTTAGTTTCAGTCATTTGGCTTGTAATTGTAAGAACAGGTTACCTGTCACTTATCTTCACTCACCAGACGTCATCAACAAAATAACTTGCTCCTAAAGACCTGCAGTATGTTTGTCTACCATGTCCCCAAAGTACAGAAGAGCTAAAGGACCTCACAGCACATCACTGAGAAAACAATCTGGAGATTAATCAATAATGAAAATAATCAGCAGTTGCAGCCCTACTTATGTTAGTCACTTTACTGGATTCAAATGCAGTACCTGAATATCCCATAATGATCTACAGTCAGTGTTGTTGCTGAAGCTTTCCCATTCAGTCAGATTGGAAATCTGAAAAAAAAAAAATATATATATATATATTATTTTGTTTGTACATTAACATTTTGTTTTAGTATGACTATTGCATACTGTCATGGCAGCTATCAAGAGCTTCAGTCTGTATAAATAAGAAGTTATTATGTCTATCTATCTATCTATCTGTCTATCTATCTATCTATCTATCTATTATGTAGCTGCTGTAAATCAAACAGCAGACATCTAAACACAAATCTCACTGCTAATAAGAAAACTTGCCTGGGGGATGAAACAGAGCAATTGTGTCTCTGAGGTGGAAGACAGCAGAGCAGGGGGAAAAAAATTGCTAGAGAAAAAAAAAAAAAAGAAAATTCTGACAATATGTTTGAAGCAGTGAGAGACGGAGGTGAGCCGGGTGGAGGAGGGGTGGGACCTCCGAGGCTTTGGAGCCAATTTGAGGACCTTGTGATGCAAAACCAGTCCTCAGCAACAGACAGTTCCCATGGCAACGGTGAGCTGCCAAAGTTCCTTGTTGACAAATGACAGCTCCCCTCTCCTCAGCACTCGCCCGGCGATGTCTGTGTGTGTGTGTGTGTGTGTGTGTTATTTGGTTGGCAAGACCCCATTTTTGCCTTAGGTACAGGGGGAGAGGGGGTGACAGACAGACAGAGAAAAAAAGATCATTGTTTTGTGTATGCAGACATGCATACAGTATCCACACACACACACACACACACACACACAGTAGCTTTAATGTCTTGCATACCCTTACTGGCTTCTAAATTATTTGCTTAACTGTATGCTCTTAATGTTGTACTTTTATAACTGTTTCATGAACAGTTGTATCATGTAACATGTTTGTGCACAACATAGTTATGATATTACAGGTAGGCTACTGGTAATTATGTACACTTGTGTATATGAGTACAGTGATTCACAAGTAGGGGCACATGTACCTCAGAGAGTGGCTCTACAGTTGCTAGGGGCTATGTGGAAAGATTGTAGAATTATTCAACTAATTTGAGGAAATTGTGATTTGATTAGACAAAAAATCACATATAAAGTCTATTACATAAATATCTATCTACTTAAATTTTTTGGGGGAAAAATTATGATCATGAGTGCTGCTTATGCAATAATACATCTGTTAAAGTTTCGGCCCAGTAACATTACGAGTAATGAAATGAGAGACAGTGATACTGAGGCATCTGAAGTGGAAGCAGAGAAAGATGGGGGCAGGCTGAGCGGCAGGATACACACACCCCTGCGGCAGAGGTGTCGTGAAAAGATGATCTTCCATCCTCACCTCGCAACAGAGCTGTCAAGATGTTCAGACCCGTGATTTAACCTCCCCACTTCACACTGTTACGTCCTACCAACACACACATACGCCTGCACACATACCGTCTACAGTATGTGCTACAATGGCTTAGCTGCTTCCAAGCAATCCGGAGCAATGTCACACAAAACCTGTGCAGTATTAGAAATAATCCAGTAATTAGGGCACACATAGTGAGCACTATTAATGGATCAAAAGAACATTTAAACTAAAGCCCAGTAATGCCAGTGGATGTCACAGTACTGTGTAAGCACTGACTGCACTATGTTAGTGAATGGAGTATGGAAGAGTATGTTTTCAAATTGTCTTATTGGCTTATCTCGAGGTTGTATGGGATGCAGGTAGAAGGGTTTGTTTCATGTTGCGACAAAAGTGAATATTGCAGGGACAATAGATATGACAGGGAGCACAGGGAGGAATGTGGAGGTGACTGCTCAGAGCGTAATGTCAAAAAGATTAACAAGAATCGAGCGGCAAAGTGACACCTGAGAGACATTTGGCGAGTGCAATAAGCTGCAGTGCTGCACTCCACTGAACAGCAGACAGGATTGGAGGCAAGACAATAAAGAGGAATTCACACACCTACATTAACACACACATCTCATTGTATTGCACTTGAAAGCTGCAAGAATCAGCACATCTGTAATGTGAGGGAATCAAGGAGAAGGCAATATTTTTTCAACATTTCTTTTACTGATCTTTACACTTGTCACAGAACATCACAAAATTATCAGAGCAGACGTGCTCTTTTGTTGTTTTTAATAACAGACAATGCGGTTTTACATGTTCTTGTCTCAGAAACAAATATTGCTTTGTCAAATTCTTTAATTAAAAAAAAAAATACCACCGATAATCACAGGGTTTAGAGAATTAAAATTAAATAGGCTGGTACTCGACTCGTTGTGTTGCAGATATGACACTGATGCCATTAGGGACTTTAAACTGTCAGTTTTATACATCAGAATTAAAGACAGGACAAGGTAGGAATAATTCCACCTTGCAAAACCAACTCAACTGGGACCATCTAAATGACTTGTGCCTTAAAGTACTTCACAAAAAATGAAAGAAATAAAAATAAAAATCACTACTGATGGATGTATCATTTCTTTTTTTTTTGTAAAACAACTTTGGATGGGTTTTTTTTTTTTTTCGTCAGTGTGAGGAACCTAATCTTTAAAAGTCCCAAACAAGAGACACATCAACAAACAAGAAACCACTGATCATGCTATCATGACAGAAACTCATTTACGTAGAACTGGTTTGGTTTGTCCTTGATTGGTTAATTCTTTTGAACAAGTAGAAAAGATCTCCTCTGAGGTGTTGTATATCTCACAGGTCTATTTTATTTATTTTAAAATGACATACACTCATATACTCACCAATCTATACTCAACAGCCTGACGATGTTCTACAACCAATGTGATTTCACTCTACCACGTTTGACTGATTTGATTGTGACACACACACACACACGTGTGAACCTGCAAAGGCAGAGCATACTTTGACAGTTAAAGGAATAATTCAACATTTTCTGTCATGTCTGAACAATAAATGTGAAGTTGGAGATGGGAGACGTTTAGCTTAGCTTAGCAGAAATACTGGAAACAGGGGAAAAACATCCAGTCTGCTCCATCCACAAGTAACAGAATCCAGCTACCAACACCTCTAAAGCCCACTAATTAACATGTTACATCTTGTTTGCTCACAAGACCTAAACTGTAAAAATAACATGCTTGGAATAAGGAAGTTGCAACCCCCCATAAAACCACAGTACCTGTTAATTAGTGAGCCACAGAGGAGCTGGTAGGCACATTTTGTCACCTCAGGACTGAGGCAGGCCTGCTGTTTCCCTGTGTCCGGTCTTTATGCTAAGCCAAGCGTCTGCTGTCTCCAGTGTCGCATTTACTGCACAGACATGAAAGGGATATTGTTGTTGGATGAAGCTAATTTTAACTGACATTATGTGGGATGAGCTGTTACCTGTGCCAGACAGAGGAAGTACCAGGCTTTGGGTGCGATATGAAGCAGAGTGGGCCGATCCAAACTGGACGTAAGTGAGATAAAGGTCAACATGTTAGCATCAGCAAACCCTTGTTTGTTTATTTTCCTTACATTAATAATTTTCATTCAACTTGTTTCACTCCATACTTTTCTCCTGGTCATCTAACTCCTCCCCTTCAGTGGCTCTATGCGCCCCCCACCCCCCCGCCTCCCAGGGGGGCCTGCCCCCCAGTTTCATTGGTCAATACAAATTACTTCCAAATGGGCAAACCCCAGATAATTTGTTGAACGCCATTGGCCAGGTATGAATGAAAGTGTGACTGACTGACTGAAGTGTGTTTCTTGTTTGATGATGAAACATTTGTTTGTTTGAACCATTAAACAACTGATTGGAAGGAAAACAGCAAAACCGACATTGATGCATATGTATTTACAGCATCTAATTATAATGATGACATTTAAATCTTTCAAATCAGAGAATGAGATTGCGTTTGATGTTTTTATATTCAAATCATTTTTAGTAAATACTCATCAGTGGACAGACCAGCCAAACCATAACGAGCTTTCCAAGACTTTTGCAACTGTCCTTTGAGACTGGCTTCACGTTTGTGCATCGTCAAAACAGGCAGTGCTAGAAAACATGCATTTTGAACTAAAAAACAAACTGAACACATTGTGGGTGTGGAAATTTTGTTTGACTGAAGATTTTAACAACATTTGAAAGGATCCCTGCATTTAACTACATGCCCTGTTTTAGTCAAATGCAGTCGTTTGGAATGCAAGAGAGCTACTTAGTAACAAGAACAATTACATTAACACATAATACACGTATCTATAAAAACACTAAGGCACTTGATATTGTGATTTAACATTTCCAATGCTAATGATTGTTGTCTCTTAAAACAATTTGAAGAACACACACTGTGCCGCCGCTGCAGCACAGTCACTCGCTGTTGCCTGAGACAGCATCAGAATCAACGGGCACACACAACCGTGTGCAACCCATGTTTATATAATAATAATAATAACAGCTTCAAATCAAGTTTTAAAATGCTACATCATATCTTGCAAACGCACGCGCACATACTCGCACAGAAGCAAACACTCGCAAACCCACATCCCTTCATTTCATAGGCTTGTTTAGGGTCCTGAAACGAGACCGTTGCACCAATATATAGCCCCATTTGAGACCTTTTAGTTTTGTGCTGTGGGGCTTGAAAATGGTCTTGGAGACAGTGCAATAGCAAGCTTCACTCCACCTCTGGGATTTCAGATCCCACCATATGTGACCTTAGCCTTCATAATTGCTTGAGAAATGTTTCCAGTGCCAAGAAAGGCCAAGAATTTTCTGTTTAACATCTGACCATAAAATTAGAAGTAGAGCTGAATTGAGTTTGTCTGTGTGTAGAGTATATTAGACCATTAAAATAAAGCTGACTTGGCATTACAATAGTGTAGGTAGCCCACGCCTGCATCTGAATAATCTTCAACTGATGACAGTTGTCGTCATCATTATATTTTCATTCTAACGGATGTAGAATTAAGTAAATCCTCAGAAAGCAATTACTGTCTATGAGCCCTGCGGTGCCAGAAGCCAACCTTGTGGAGCTCCCTCTCTGAGGCCCACTGACAAGGTCTCACAACCTGCTCCTCCTCCTCTTCCTCTTCCTCCTCCTCCTCTTCTTCCTCCTCCTGCTCTCCCTCCTCCTCCTCTTCTACCCTATCTGTCATGCAGCTGTCCTCCTCTGTCCTTGGGTGTGTATGACCCAGCAAGGTCCTAGTCCTACTTTTCTGGCTTGACTTGTCTTTAACAACATCAAGAGAGGGCCCTGCTTGTCTTCTTTCATCATCTTCTTCCTCCTCCTCTTCCCTCTCTTCTTCTTCTTCATTTTCCTCCTCCTCTTCGACATCTTCATCCTCATCATCACGCTCTTCTACGGCCACCGTCAGCCCTAACTTGCTATGGCTAGCTAGCTGAAAAAATGAGGAGGAGTGTGGTGTGGACGGGCAGGAAGAGAGTGCTGCGTCATACATGGAGAACGGGAGGTGGAGGTAGTGTCCTGCAGTGGCCGCCGCTGCGTAGATGCAGCAGCATGTCTGGGCACAGTCAGGGCGAAGGTCCCCCTGTCCTCCACGGACCATTCGGAAGCGCTTACGGAATGGCGGTCCGGCTTGTGGGGCTAAGCAGATCCGGGTGGGTACTGCTCCGTGGAGAGCCTGGTGAGCAAGGTTGGTGTTGGGCGGGAGGACGCAAGGGCCAGTGGCGAATGCTGGGTTTGGTGGGAAGCACCAGTCAGTGCTCTGGAGCAGGATCTCGGCTCGCAGACGCCGAAGGAGGTTGTTAACAAGAACGGAGCGTCGGAGGAAGGCCTCAGGGTCGTCAATGAATCTCATCTTCTCCAGGGAGAGACGCAGCACGTGGGCACGCTCCTCCAAAACTGGTGCAACCTGAAGGGCAGGTCAGGTTTAGGTCAGATTTTCATCTCTTTTAACTAAGATATTGATGCAAATCAAAACGCAAGTAAGGCCTCAAAAAGACAAGCAACAAGCAACAAACAAGCAAGCATAACTGTCATGCTTCAGCTTTAACATCAGTTTACTGATTTATCACGTAGCATTTACAGAAATCTGATCTGATATACTTTATTTGAATGTCCGTATTCTTCATGTATAATCGATGTGCTATATTGCACAATGAATCCACAATGAATCAGAAATGTAGTGTGTCATGTACACCACTTACTGCTAACAATACCACAATGATAAATAAAACACACTTCAGAGTAAATTATGAAAATGTGATGAAAAATGATGTTCTACAATGAGTTTGGTTAAAACAAATCTGACCAAAAGAGATTTTGAATAACCTTGTTAGTTGCATTAGTACAGTCTACTACAATATGGCATTTTAATTAGGTCATTTAGGATACTCTGTGTGCCCCCTAACTGGGCATATCAGTGCATTAATACTTACAGTCTGGCAGTATGTCCTGAAACTGAAGGAAGGTTCATCATCATCATCAACAAACTTCCTTTTGAAGTATGCAATCCTTGATACCGAGACATGATCGGGAACTCGCCTACAGGGGGGCTCTGCAGGGAGAGACCATACCACCATAAATCAAGTGCACTGTGGGACGGTTTCATGTTTTCACATCTTGGACATAAAACGAAAC
This sequence comes from Toxotes jaculatrix, assembly GCF_017976425.1. NCBI lineage: Eukaryota > Metazoa > Chordata > Actinopteri > Toxotidae > Toxotes > Toxotes jaculatrix. The sequence continues at coordinate 17,274,221 of NC_054410.1, read as the reverse complement.
AGTACTTCATGTTTTCATAATTTACACTTAGAAAAATGATTCTTAATTTGAGGTGAAAGGACTGTTTGGTACAAACCTGTACAGAATTTCTGATCCTTGAACATCTATGCAACTACCATAGCCCGAGGTTATTTTGCAGAACAGCATCTGATTAAATCAAGCTTAAATAAATGACTGAATGAACATCTGTGTTGGGTGTGTGTACCTTGTGTAAATTGCTCTTCAGAGCTGCATGGTGGGGCAGGGTTTGTCAGGCAGCTCTTAGTGCAGCGCTCCGATTCCCATATGGGCTGATATGTGGAGAGCGGAGGGTCTCCTTCTGGGTCCAGGAAAGGATTCATGGACAAAACAAGGGTCATCTCTCTCTCTGAGTTCGGTCTGGAAAAAAAGAAAATACAGAATACAAATCAGTACAATCAGGTGGACAACAAAGCAGTCAAATCACTAATCAGCTAAAAATATGAATCCTTAGCTTTAAAAAATGTGGAAACGGAATGATAACCTGAGGACATTTTCCCCTCATTCAGTGCATCCCTCAATGTTCTGTAAACTAACACGTTTATCATAAGTAAATTCAGCACCGGTGTATAAACTATTTATGCATATTAACAGTGTGCATGTTGTCCCCGTAAATCTCACAAGCATTTTGCATATGCCTTCCTAATGATGTGGTAAATGTTAACAAGATGTTTATCTATGATACTGGCAAATACGCTGGTGTTGTGTGGAGGAGTAACCAGCTTCTGTGCAAGCTGTGTGACAAATCTGAACAACAATAATGGTGAGCACTAAAAATTGGCAGATGGCTGGCAACTCTGTGATATGTAACAAGTGGGACACAGATGGAGAGATGACACCCACTCACACCACGAATTCCCTATTGATTAGGTGGTAGGAGAGTTAGTGAGATGTTTGACACCAATTTGTTCGGTGAAATGGATCCCACACATGGAAATGCACTGGGAAGCTGAGTCAACAGCATGGTAATCTGGGAAGCAGAGGAGATGTGCACTCTGCCAGTGGCTCCAGCGCACACGGCAAACAACTTGACAAAATACATCAAACACGACGCCTGTTTGATTTGAATGAATGTAAATTTCTGTCTTTTTCTAAATAATACACATTTTTGAAGCCATCACTTTATGTTGTAAATGAAAGTGACGCAGATAAGAAGAAACATGAGGCCGACACATTACTTGCAGCGAGCGGTGCTAACCCGCCAACTGAGCTTTTTTCAGTCTGAAAACAGAGCCCTACTGTGAAGACACCGAGGGGGCCTGAGAGCCAAAGTCTGTCTGTGATTCTCTAAATCCAAAAAAAATAAAAATATTGTCCTTTTGATCACAGTGAATGGCTGTCATTTGGTTTGTTGTTGTTTCCTCCCCTTCATGCAGAATGCAAAGCCAGCTGTTTGAGGCATAAGCAGCTGGACGTCCTTGTCACCACCTTTCCTCCTCAAAGCTTCTCCTGCCTCCCCCCACCCCCCTTTCTCTCTACCTGCCCGCATGAGCAGATGTCATCGCCCACAACCCATCTTGACAGACCAAACTGAAGCGACACCATCTCAGCCTCACCCCCGTTGGGTAGCTGATTAAAATGTCCGCTTCAATAAGCTCCCTGCTTTGCTTAGATGAACAGTTTTATTTCTGTGTGCTGCCTTTTCTAGTGTTTGCTTTTAACAGACTAATCAGACACACCTAAAACCACTGAAACATCACCTCAGACTGAGCTGCTCTCACCAGCCCCAGGGAGCAATGGATTACATAGAACGGCTTTACATTTTGTATTTTTAATACATTTTTAAGGATTTATCAGACACGTTTTAAGATTAACTACAACAGCCTGGTACTTTTTCTGCGTCACTGCAGCTGAAATAACACTTCTATTCGTATCGTCTATTTTGTCAATTTTGCTCCAAATCTTATCATAACTCATGAACAAGAGCCCGTCTGTGAATTGCCAGTTTATGGCAGTGAAGGTGTCCCCTTACAAACTGCCCAGGGCAAAGACTAAAGGCGTCTCTACACAGAAAGTGTTTCAGCTGTGTCTTTCAGTCTTTCGTAATAGTTGAGTTCCTATTTTAACCCGATTTTGATTATTATTTGACCTCTAAATGTTATATATTGACACATGGAATACATCAGGAAAGAGTCACCTCACATACAGTTCTGGAAATGTTCACCTGAGAACCTAAGGATCAGTCCTACACAAAAAACACAGGGTCATCGCTGTAGGGGCCCACTGTCCCCCAAGATGTACTGCCAGTTGTGTGGCAGGTGAAAGTGGAACAATCATTCTGGTGGGAAAAGAGACAACATCAGAGGTGGAGAGACACCTCTGATGTTGTCTCACGCAATTGTCTGCACTCACCTCAGGCCAACAGAGTAAGTGACACAGACCACATCTCATTGAAACTGTAGAATCAAAATTTGGCGGAAAAGAATACAACATTCAGTTTACTTCCATTGTTCGCCAACAAATTCTGGCTGGGTTTGGTTTTCTGCTCACGGTCCAATGGAGCCTGCAACTCATCTATTCCAGTTCTGGTCATAATCCATCGTGTTACATTATGGATTGTTCACATGTTGTAGCGCATTGTGAGAGTCAAACCGTAATTGTGTGAGCTAGATTTCACTGCTGAGGGCTCCCCCACCGAGGACCACCAACTAGGGCCAATTATGTCACTGTTATCGAGCGCTAGTGCCATGGTTAATTAGCAGCTTTGGCCCTTCTTATTTCCCCCCTGAGCTGCTTTTTTACCCTCAGCTATTTTCCTCTCCATCACCTCCCCTCACTGCCGCTGTTGCTACGTTTGCTTGGGCACAAAGAAACAAGCATGCCATCACTCCCCCTGCCCTCCGTAGGGACCTCCATCTCGACATCTCCCCCTCCCTGTTTTACCGTCGCTTTCATCCCCCAGTCTCAATCTCTCTCTCTCTCCTTCTGTCTCTCTCTCCCTCTTCCTCTGTCTCTCTCGCTGACATCCTTTCAACAGCGGTCACAGTTGACAGCTCTCTGAACCGGGGGGGTGGAAAAGAAAAAAAAAACAAAAAACAATGAGAATACAGACAGAGCAGGCTTCCCTACATGTACAGCAATACTTCTTGTTCTTCAAAGAAAAGGAGGGGGAGGAGGAGGGGAGACTGTGAACAAGTGTGTGTGCGTCTGTGAAAGAGGAAGGGAGAAACGGGTTGAGAAATAAAAACAAGGAATGAGGAGAGAAAAAATCTCCTGGGGGGATATCATCCCTCTCTTTCTCTATTTTTGTCTGTAACTCACAGGAATGTGAGACTAAGTGAGAGCGAGTGCGAGCTGTGTGTGTGTGATTGTGTTAAACAGAGTGTGTATTTTGAGGAACAAAAAAAAAAAAAAATGAGCGTGTACAAGTGTATGCAAGTGCGTGTGAGTGTGTATGTGAGGCACGGCTTCACCTCTGTTCAGTCACAGCTCCTCTGGCTTTATCCCTCTTATCTTCCCTCTCTCACAGCCTCCCTACCTCTGTCTGACTCTCTATCTCGCCTTCTTTTTCATTACACCCTTTGATGATGAGAAGTTAATTGCAGTGCCAGGGCACGAGACAAACCGTGGGAGGGAGGCAGAGAGTGATAGAGAATAGGAGGAGAGAATGGTGGGAGCTGGATGGGGCAGATAGAAGGGGGGCTGAGGGAGGGATGGATAGATGGAATGAGTCAGGAAAGGGAAGATAAGTGCTTTAGGAGCCTTGTCATGAGTGGAGACAGATCGCCCGCGGGGATGATTTCTGCTGCTGTGATTGACTCACTCCCTCCAGCGCTGAGATAGACAGGCACACACACACTCAGACATGCACAGCTTGTAGTGTCCTCAAATATTTTGGAGGGAAAGTCAACTAAGGCCATGACAGTCAACCAAGGTGCTGCAGGACCACCACTACTAATATCAGATTCTGGCTTTTCACATATACTGATATCACATTCTAATGATATCCACTGTCTTTGGCAGCTTGGAAGACTTTAATTGGGGATTTAGATTAAATTCTGGTATTCTGTAAGTAACAACATTTACATTTACTTTCTACATTCTCGAAAACAGTATCACCCACGACCACACAAATGAATCCTTCTTCAAGAGAAAATCTAAAGGAACAGGTGTGCAGGAGTGACCTTTCTGGGTGATGCAGTACAGGAACATATCTGAGCAACAAAGATGGAGACTACTTTAACAAAAGGAGTTATCCCTTCCTGTATTTCACAATAAAAGCAGAAAAAGATTTGTGTAGCAGAAATCTCTATCCTACTTTGTTAATCATTTTGGTCTTGGTCTAGTAAAAAGTGGGAATGCAACACATAAATGAAATAAATCTGGTTGAGTACTTTCTCCTGTTCTTTACTGTTCAACTTAGTCGAGTTTCCAGGTTGTCTAGGTCTGACTAAGAAAATCCATTTTTATTTTTCTGCACACACATTCCTCTGCTGCATGTCTTAGATATGAGGACTGCACGAACACCAGCAGCTCTTATTTTCACATTTTGTTTGCAATTTCAGCACAATATCCACATAAGGTTTTTGTGATGAAAATGGTGCTGCCTCTGGTCACAGGCATTTACGTTATTAAGGTGGCTAAACTATGACTGTCCGCTCTCTAAACCACAACCTGTGTCAAATAGCGATCTGAAAAATAAACCGTGTAACAATATATGGGGAAGCTTTTAGCTTATCTGCTTGTTATCTTCATTCTGTCAGCTGTGGCCTTTTAAGAGTGTTTGGTAGTTCACCTCAACCTGCGTTTAATAAAAAACAGTCAAAGAAAACTGATATTTAAGCCAAACATGGGGGAAGGTTTCATTTGTACAGTGATTCTGGGGGAGTATGAAACATGCCTCTAATAAACTTTGTGCTCTCGCAAAGTAATTTTCTCTGCGGCCTCAAAAATGCTAATCGATCCAGCATGTGTTTGACAGAGTGTATGCTGTATCACTTTGTGTGTGTATGTGTGTGTGTGTTAAGTGTTTACTCCCTGTTCTTTTGGCCAGGTTTCTAGTAAGTGTTTCCGAGCCTTAAGGGAACAGATAGCAGTGAAAAGAGTTCATGTCTGTGGTTTTCACATCAAAATAGATCCCAGACGGCCCGAGAGGGTCTTCACAGCACACACACGCATGCACTCTGTCACAACTGAAGAAGTGTAGTCAGGAAGATAAATTGTAGAAGAGGGAATTCTGGGGGTGTGAGCGTGTTGGTAAGTTTTTGTTCTGGCATATTCCATTACCATAAATGACATATGGACACACCCAGTGCATCAAGATCACAAATTAAATAAAGACTTACAAAGTACATACGAGTGCTGACTATGCATTTATGATTACAGTCGTAGAATTTCAGGGAAAACTGAAATTGATGAAACAGGGTTGTGTTATTATAAAAATGTATATTTTTGTAATATGTGTATTTAACCCTCCTGTTGACCCGAAGACAACAGGAGGGTTAATCTCAATTACTATGTGTTTCTGGGCAAAAAACATTTTTTGAAAATACTTCTTCATTGCAACAAAATTAGCAGGGTCTGTGAATGTGCATTTGTCATCTGGGTTAAACCAGAACATTATCAAATGACTGAATTGCAATTTCCTAACTCATGTTGGGCCAATTCATTGTTTTCCACTTTGCCAATTTTCCCACAGATGAACTATCTCATGATTAACTGCCTGATTCGCCATCTTAACATTTGTTTTGGTTAAGTTGTTGCACACTGGATATTCCAAGATTGCTAGAGGCCGTGTGTAAAGGAAGTGCTTGAAAACTAAATATCACAAATTACCTTATTAATCATAGATATACAGTAAAATAACTTTCAATATCTATCTTTTTTATTATCTAGCATGAATTGTTATTATCTGTGATTAACGTCACGTCCTAATGATACAAATACTATTTTCTATTTAACAGACAAGATAACAATACAATACAGACATTTCACTGGTGGAACAGTTAAAATGAAATGGCCAAATTGAGGCAGCAAACTGGCAGGAGAGTCAAATGAAATGTTTTCCATATGTAGAAAGCACTGGGAAGTGTGTTGACAGTAACCTTGTGCATATGTACAAAGTGAGAAAAATCGTTTTATAAGTCACTCTTGACAATGTCAGCTCTTGTCAGTGTCAGCTCTTGTGTATGTCAGTACTTATCCCTGTGTAGACACAGACAGGTGTGTGTGTGTGTGTGTGTACAGTGATAGTTTGTGTGGTGGACCAAATCTAAGCAATACATCTCCGCAGCGAGGAGATAAGTGGGCGTAGCCCTTAAAGAGCTGCCTGTGGTTGCATTGACAGGAGCTTCAACAGCAGGCTTCCCAGAGCTCTATGATCTCACGGCAGGCACTTTGAATCTCACAGGAAGAGGGAAAACTTGTGTACTGGTGCTGCCTTCCCTGCTCCCCTGCATTTCTTTTTTAGTCTGATACCTGCTGCCTCTGCTCACACACACAAACTGAATGCTGATGTGTTTTGACAGGGACAGGGCTACTGAAATCTGTCACATGTGGAGTACCTGTTGTATCTTTATAGTGTTACCTGGTCACCTGCAACACTGACACTTAGCCTTTTAAATCCTCTTTTCTCTCTTGTATTACATGCACACAAAGTGCAATGACGTTCAATCTAGGTGCTATTGCAAAAGTTGCAAATCCAATCAAATATGACACAAAACCCCTTTGCAGCCAGAGACACTTTTGGCCACACAAAGTGTAAATTAGACTGGGGTCTCGTCTACGATGTAACAAATATGGACACAGAAATGTGCAGAAATGAACAAAATAACTAAGAAGTGCACACAAAGTCAGTCATTCCAAAAGAGTGCAGCTGCCAGCAGTGATTTTACAGTTCACGAATTAACTCTCACTTGGTATTAGAAAATATCCAGACACTGGGTTATTTATGACCACTGATCTTTTTTTTCTTTGTAAAAATCTCTTTTTAGTTATTTATCTATTACCCTGTGGACTTTTCATTGGAAATATGCTGTTTCAATTCAGTGTTTCTCATGTTATGGCCTTCTGAATGGCTTTTAGACACTATCCACCTACAAGGTAAAAACCAGGCAGAAAGTGGGCTAATGACTAATAAACCGTAGGAGAGAAAGTCATCAAGATGTTGATCATCGTACTGTAACTGAGAACTCTGAGCCAAGATACAGCCCACTTCTTCTCAATATGGAGACGCTTCATTCCATGGCGTGGGGGTGGAGAGTGTGTGAGTGCTGGCATCAGAGGGTGAAGCGCACAGCAAGACAGAGCAGATAGAGAACAGATAATAGGTTTCATGATATCAAGTTCTCCTTGAGAGTAGTAACAACAAGGCACTGTACGCCGTGAATCAAAATTGAGACACTCAAATAGGGAGCAATTAGCCCCCCGCTAGTAGAGTGGACCACAGTCACACAGAAACACTAAGAATAGCCACAATGAGCAAGAGAAGCTGAAGATTCTTTGCAGAGGCATGCTCGCAAAAACAAATCAATGCAGGAACACTGAATTTATGCTTTTTGGACTTTCACAGAAACTTTGATTCACTGAAAACCTCAATGATCTTCTCCTTCACACACACCCATGTGTGAAGTTAGATCCTATTTACATTTATACTAGTAGACATCTGTGTGATCTGTTGCACATGATGTCCATGCATGTTTACAAAACATGTTTCAGAGAGCCACTCAGGGTGACATCTTGGCCCTACTTTATTAAATCAACCCCACTATTTTCATTTGCTCTACTGGTGCTACTACATATATATTTTTTAGCCCATGTGCCGCATACCCATACTGGATGTAATGAACAGTAACAATGAGTCTGTGCCATAATTCAAGGCATTGATAATGAAGCCAGATGGCACTTAGTTCAGCACACTTCTCTATGCCTAATTCATATTTTAACGAAGAAGAAGATAACAGACACATTTCATCATCTAAGGCTGATGAAATGTAGGCAGTCCAGTTGAGAGAAATTACCTTCTCAGTGGACAATTATGTATGCAACTTAACAGTGATAACTTGCTGTGTTTCTACAACATATTGTTGAAAACAGCATTTTTTACCATATTGGTATTGGGTATAAACAGACATTGTCAACGATTGTAATTTAGGGTTTTTCAGAATCATTCAGCATCAGTGTTTTTGTTTGGGGATGAGTCTGTTTTAAGGAAAACCTGATGTTGGACGAAAATAACAGCCAGCCAAGCGGCAGCCTCTTCTGTCGTTCCACTCTTATGTTGTGCTATATTGATATTTTCTCCTTTTTTTTCCGGTTGCATCTTAGATTGTGTTTGTGCCAGCTTGCAGCCTGTCAGGAGGCATCAGAGCAGTGTGCAAATGGTGGAGGGCCGTCTTGGCCGCAATGGCGTGACTAAGCCGGGTTCAGGGCCCTCAGGGTTTCACCCGGCGCTCTTCTTGCTGAGTGGTGACACATGTGTTGTGACAGGGCGGCTGTACGGAGCTGCATTATGGTCTATCTGGGGTTGGCTTGTTGTGGCTGTGAGGGTTAACAGGCCATGGCTCTCTGGGTACGTCAGTGCCAAGCTCCTAGAGGTGGATGTGGCACATTACAGACAGAAAAGGGCATCGGCATGTGCTTATTAAAAACAAAACAAAACAAAACCCTCTTTGTCACATTACAGTCTCCCTAAGTAATCCATTTTACAAAAAAGGACCATTTTAAAGGGGTTTTCAAGCTATGTTCTTTGTATTAGGGTATGAAATTGAAGGACATTTTCAAAGCTAATGAAATGGGTGTAAAATCCACAACAATCACACACATGTTACTGGTTATGACAAGTGATAAACTACTTTTACTTTCTGGAATGTGCAGCATTTTAGACCAGTGTTTGTACATGTTGCATTAATTGCGTCAAAATAAACTAATTATCACAATCTAAATTATTTGCAGACACATACAGGAGAGAACTGTGAGGAATCATTGAGAAAAGATTTCTTTTTTTTTGGAGTAACAAAGATTTTCAAGTGCAGGATCTCAGGTTGTAAATAAAGTTTTTTTTTAGTGAGGGTGAAGTCATAAAGTCTTTGCTATAAATAAAGGTCACGTCACACCTTCCTCTATTTTTACACTCGTGTAGAAACAAATGTGTGTTCTCCTTTCCTCTCAAGTTGTCCACCTTAACTGTGTCTTTCTGGAGCACAAAGGCGTATTCATGACAGGGAAGCAGTGCCTGAGGGGAAGAAAGAAGTCTGGGGCTACACCCTGCAGTCCTCTCTCTCTCTCTCTCTCTCACACACACACACACACACACACACAAACACAAACATACACACACTAAAGCAGCTCAACTTGTCTTGGCTGAAGCCTTTTACACAAAACAGAGCAGCAAAAGAGAGGGACAAAGGGAATGAGATGTGAAGCCAGCCAACTATCATCACCAGCGACTCTACTGCAATATACATTATCCTCTGCACCTGCTTTATTCCACCTTTCTGGCAAATTATAAACCATTACAGGTCTGTGTATGAGCAAAACACTTCAAGTGCTGTTAATTTTATGCTTGGCACTGCGTCTGCTGAAAGGCAGCCTTTAAAAAATGTATCGAATCTCCTTCAGCGTGCACTACATGTCTGCTCAGAGCCGTGTTTTGAAATGCTGTTCCAGATGTGAGACTCTGCGCCCTGCTGAGAGAGATGAATGTCTAGGGGGCTGCAGGCTACCTACAGGTTCACATCCTTAATGAGCAGAAGAGTCTGCTGAGAGCAAGATATGATTGATAGCGCCGCGACAGAATTGGAAGAGGGGAATCGCAGCGAGGGCTTTTGATAAAGACGATGGGGTGGAGGGCTTTGGCAGGCGGCAAAGAGAAGGAATCTGGCATCGGACTTGCCCGAGCTAGATGCCAGGAACCCGTCCACCATGCTGCAAAGCCAGAGTGCTTCCTCTTGTTACAACCCCTCTTCTCTGGTCTGGGAGTTTAATCTGAGCTGGATGCTCTTCCCTGTTGCGTGCCTCACTATATTCCACATAACACACTTTTCCCTCCAAGGGAAACAAATAGCAAAGGTGGAATTCCTGGCAAGTGACTCCGGATGTTTCTGGCAGTGAGTGGAGGTGAAGCGCATCCAACCCTATTACCAGCCCACTGTGCTAGAAGCCCTTCTTTCACCAAAACAGCAGATAAAGAAGGTTAGCGACAGAGAGGAGATGGTGTTTATTTATAGTACTTATTCACAAGACATGTTATGCTGGAATTTTCTTTTAATCCTTTCTGGGGCTAACAGAGTGTTAATGGTCCACTCTGAGCGGACTCGATGCCTGTGACACTAAGTCTAAGAGAGCACAGAAATGACATCAAGGAGAGAATTACAACAGAAGCTCAGAATTCAGCTAACTCGCCTAAACCCCCTTCCTTTCAGAAGGCAGCAGTAATACAGGCAACCGCCACTTCAGGATTTGCAGCCAAGCACAGTCCCCACAAAATAATGAAGTGAGGCTGGATGGATGCCAGGAGGGTGGCTGGTTATGTCAGCCTGCATAATGTGTTAGACCAGGGTCTCTGTCATGTCATACTTATAAGCTATCGCCTGCCCTGATTCTCATTAGTCCTGCAGTATCACATCTAATCAATCTAATAAAGGTTTATCCAATAATTTACTCAGTGCAGTGAGCATTATGTACATTAAAAACCCTGTCTTGACTACTACAATTAAGCTAAATAAACCTTAAACTCATTAAATTTTAATTAGCTGTATTTATTTTATATACTTACTAAGTTGTTAACTTTGCTTAATTGAAATTAATTACAACTACTCTGGAAGAGTACTTCACATACCATTTACTGGTTAAGATCACCCTCAGAATAAGTCATTGTTTTCCTCTCAGCATAACATAACTGAATGGCACATATAAGTATGGGCGGCAACAAGGGATCTGCACTTGCCAAAAAATTAGTTTGACCCTAGATGGGATGCTGCAAGGTTTTCTTAATTATTACACTGTGGAAACAAAGACACTTGTTAATTGCAAGCCACTGAAAAAAAAAACAGATAAACAACAGTATGTGAGAGACATTATTTATGATATTGCATAGCCTACTTTTACTTCTCAGTATGAAGCCAGGTGAACCTGACGCTCACATTTTTGACGTGTTTAGCTGTAGGAATGTCAGCTCACCTGTCTTGAATTGTTTTGACGTCGTCCTCGGCTCCACACTTGCTTTGTGATAACGACTGAAATCCAAGGAGCGTTGATAAAAAATGAAAAACTCCTGCTGAATAAATACTACCGTGTCCTCCGCTGGCTCCGCGCGTCGTTCTAATTTTAGCCACGAGCAGACACGCGAAGCACACGGGCGGTTTAAACGCTACTTACGTAATTACTAGTTAATTGGCTACTTGTCTAAATACTAATTATTAAGCGCGCGCGTTTCTCTCACTAGATCCGCGCGAAGCATCCCCACGCGCTCTCCACACTGGCAAAGGTAGACAGCTGTTTTTCTTTTTCTCTTCTTTCTTTTGTTTTCTTTTCTTTTCTTTCTTTCTTTCTTTCTTCTGTCCTCAATGAAGAGAAAAAGGTGCGCAGTAGCTGTTTCGGTTGTGCGGCAGCTTAGTCCATTCAAGGTGGCTTCCCCTGCTGAAGGTCCCGGACAGCTCACGTAGTCACGGCCGAGCTGACAGTTCATATGAATGTGTGGCGGAGAAAACAACACCAGCGTCGCAGCTCCGTTCCCTCCAGTCAACTACTGCTGAGGAGTTCAGGTGCCGCTCGGAAGTTTACCCACTCTCTCGGTCACCGAGCTGGGTGTCAGCAGTCAGTGACTCATGGGAACGTTTAGAGTTACTGCTCCTGTTGATTGTGTTTAAAGCCGCAGATAACGATTATTTTCAGCATCGAGTAATTTGTCAACTGTTTTCTAGATTATTTTTTTTAGTATATAAACCGTTAAAAAAAATCCAGTCTACTACATCTTCAGTTTACTTGCTTCATCCAACCAACAATATAAAATCGTTTGATACTTAATTTGCTATAACATAAGACCAAGACAAGCAGCAAATTTTACATTTGAAAGGCTGGAGACTGGACATTTCTGACATTTTCACTTGTTTTAAATGATGAATCGATGGATCAAAATTAGGGTTGTGACCGACAATTAATCTCCCTATAAGTAGTTAATCGATCGACAGATTCATCATATGCTTTGTAAACAATTCTATCTGTCTTACTCCCCCTCGTCAAATATTCAACTCAACTTTAAAAAACTGATTTTTAGATTTTTACGTTTCATCTCTAATAATGTTTTATGGACATCAGTGAATGGATTTCCTGTGTTTGTAAGCCCAGTTAATATTACTGAGCCATCAGTTCATTAACATAGCCACATATGACCAATTTTACCGCTGACTTGCTTATCACTGTTTTCATTTACTTTGGTGTTAATTTTCTCCTAAATGTCAAATTACTGCCACTTTGCTCGGGCCTGTGAACTGAATTCGTAATTATTATATTTCCGACAGCACGTGAAGCCATTCCAACACTTTTTTTTTAGACGGGTTGTGTGTTGGATATCTGCTCTGCAGGGATGTGACCGACAAAGAGAGGGGAGGGAGCAAGCCCCTCTCATCTGTTATGCATTTCCCCTTTGATTCAGCAGCAGCCACTGAATCTTATTTTCCAGCATTTCTCCCCCTAAGCGCTTTGTTCTGTGTTCAGCGGTGGAATGTGCTGGAGAACACAGTTAATTGTAAAAACCTTCTATCTCTGATCTTGTTTTCTCCCACTTTACCTGTTTTTTTGCAACAGCTAAAACTGCTAGAAATGAAAGATGCAGGTTTGTGAGAACACAAAGCAGGGGTGTCAGCTCAGTCAGACCTACATCACGGCAGAGTCCCTGCAGAGTGGAACAAAAAGTGATGGTTTATCTGTATAATAACAAGTGCTCCCCAGTTTGCTTTTTCAAAAGATTTTAAGACAACAAACAACATTAAATCTGAACTCACAGGAAGGTATAAGGGATGTTACACCTGGACATATCCACCTGGATGACATTTGTCTTTTCTATTTCTGTCCCTAAAATGAACTAATTCCAATCTCAGTCACTTTCAGATACGCTACTATTCAACTGCTTCTTCTTTAATTTCAGCAGCTAAGTAGCTGCTGCACCCTGTAGGTGCAAAACAGCCTGTTTTCAATGAAATGAGGCAACACCGTACAAGTCAGAAAAACTTTGCAGTACTCGTTTAAATTCATTGTAGTTTTGAATTTAACTAGGAAAAACAAAGGTTTATGGAATTATTGAAGTTCAGATTTACAATTTTAGTGCTTATTTGCCACGCTGCCACATAAACAGTAAAATGCAATACTTGCTCCACCTGTTGGTTGTTTTGTGGCAACGCGGAGTGAGCCGAATTTTGTAGACTTGCCAAAAGCCCAAACCCTCACTGTGTGAAAAGACTCAACACTGTGTTATGAGCAACCCCCTGCTCCTCCACATACAGAGCACAAATTAGATGTTTGTTCATATCAGCACTAGTGTAGTGCTTCAGGGCAAATGTCAGTATGTGAACACGAAGATATGATGATATGTGGTTTTAAAAAACTGCTCCAACACAAGCATTTTTTTTTTCTTTTTTGGTCTTTTTTAAACAATAATATCATCACATATAAACAGTCTCTATCATAAATCAATTTTTATGACATTTTACAACTCAAACTCAGCCTGAAGTACATTTACAAATACATTAAGACACTGTGACACAAGGTAGCTGAGTGAGAAACAGTAAGGCACCGATGCCGTCTGTGGCATAGGTAGTTTCCAAACTAAAAGGAGAAAATAAATCAATCAGAACCAGCATTAAAAACCAGAAGAGTCCTCAAAATGTGTCAAGAGAATGAAAGCAAAAGAAACAATACTGCAAAGCATCAATATATAGTTTTAAAAACCTTCTCAGTGAAACACATCTTGTGAAAGATGGTCATTATGATTGAATTTTTATAACCAGCTGAATAACTAATGATGAAAATTAAACTACTGAATACTTAATATCACTAGATTAACAGCATTTAAATACAGTATATGGTGCACAGAGTTTCTAATCACTCATTTGAACTTCTCTTTCTTTGACGACATGACTTGTAGGATATAACTTGACAGGGAGGAGGTGTGACTGATCCTTGGCAGCCCAGATGTTTACAGTATATTTCAATTTTTTGTCTCGATTTCTCCAGTACATTTTGATCACCCTGCTTTTTTCTTTTTGTTTGTTTGCTTTTTACTGTTCTTGATTTTTTAGACACAAAAATGAATTTAAGCAAACTGAAAAGAGTTTAACATCAGTGATGGTGTTTAAATAAGTGCACCTAGGTGCATCTAGGTTCTCAGGGGCTTTACAGACTGCCATCCTTCATACTTTTTTGCTTCCGTAGTTTGGCAGCTAGATCTAGTTTTAACATTTAAAATATAAGCGGCATGTTAATCACACTAATAATAGGTTGTGTGGAGCTCTTAGGAAGCTATGAGTTCGTTTTCACTGGCGCTCTAATCCCTTCTAGCATCATTTATTTTCAGTAAGGAGTTGAGGAAAAGCACTTTTTTTCACCACTGTTTCACCATTCATCATCCACGGAGAAATTACAATGCACGGAAACCAACTTCTTTGGTGATAATAATGTTGTCTTGGCGCATGGCTGCCAACTGACACCCACTGATGAATGATCACACTTTAAAGCTATTTATATTCCTGCACACCTTCTCTTGGTTCAACGCGATCGCTCTGCATTTTTGTAAGTTTATTAATTTACTACCGTCAAATCAAATGTGGGAGGTTGAGGAAAAAAAATAACACCAAACATGGCAAAGTCATGTACCAGTGGATTTCACAATCTTCGCTGGTTACTGTGGATACAAATTATATGATGCATCTCTGTGTGTGTGATTGATCTCACTGCCAGTCTTTCACATGGCGTGTTTCACTGTTGTGCTGTTAAAGGCTGCGCTTTTGTTTCACGCTGTTAGAAAGAATCAAAGCTGAAAAGTCTTGACAGATTGGTTTGACACGAGCTCTGCTGGTCTCCGTCTCATCTCGTTCTGGTTTTAGAGAAGAGAATGTAAAGAGGACCAGAGGCTGTAAGACATAATAGTGTTACTTTTATCCTCTAAAACATAAACTAAAATAATAAAAGAGTAGCAATCCTCAACAGTATTGCTCACAGAGTGGGTTAATATTTGATTCACTAATAACTGTCTTGACACAATTTCTTCCCCAGTATTGTTACAAAAATAGATAAGAAAACATTTACTGTATATAAAGTATATGGCAGACAATCAAGAAGTGGGTTATTTTGTTCTAAATACCGGTACTTAAAGTCACCCAACAAGAAAATGCAACAACTACCTATATCACAGCCCCCCACGCCCCCCTTTACTGTACCTATCCATTCAACACACATACGCACACACACACGCACACACACACTTCCACTTGGTAAACACTGCACAAAGCTAGCTTTCACCACAACCACAGGCACAGTAAAGAGTATATGTATTTTTTGTTGTCTGTAAGTTAAATGAAGTGAGAAAGTGGCCACAGCTAAAAATACAACCCATACATTACTGTAGACATTCTGCAAAATTTGTTGATACACACTGAGGCTCCTGTGAAAGCAGTTCTTAAAGTCTGAATTCCCTTCAGTGAGGTTGAGTGGTGCTGTACTGTGTGTGTGTGTGTGTGTGCTTTCTGTAATTATGGATGCAGGTCTGTGTGCTCTGAGGGTGTGTCTGTGTCTGTTTTTCAACTGGGTCCACTTAGACCAATTCATGAACTGAATAAAGAATAAGGCAAGGGATTCTGTGTGTGTGTGCAGCCACAGCACTTACATAGCACCAGAGCAGGTAAAAGAGAGTAACAGGTACATTTTCTTCTCACCTGTTAGCTTTACTGCTGTGATGTGTCACCAGGTTATTTTTATTCAAGAGATATCCATAAAAAGGTGTCTTAAATTTCTTTGAAAAATTCGTTGACATTCAGTAGAACTTTTGAATGGTGGATGGGAAACTCAAGATCATAAAACCACCACAGTAACTACTACGCTTTTCTATACATATAACATATCTCGATCTGTCAGCGCTTGCGTAAACTGGTGTTTTCCAAAAATATCTGACAATGTGAAATGCTAATTTCTTCTCAGAGATCACTACTGCGCTTCATCTCAACATCAACTGTGACAATGTCGCTGTCAGTGATGTCAGGTTATTTGTTATAAATTTTATGTGCTCGACAAAAATGTCTAAAATTATTTAGGTGTTGTTTTGTTTACTTAAGTTGAGACTCAGACAGTGGTGAGATGTTTTACCTTGGCAGTGTCGACTGAGACAGGGATTCATGAAAGTGTAGTAATTTCGACTCAACTCTTCAACTCAGTTCTCCAGGTCATCATACAGGCCATCATCAACTGGCCTTAAGAAACCCTTCAATGTTCCTCCATCCCCAGAGTCCTGCACATGGTGGAATGCAACAGATGGCACATTAAGCTTTGGCAAAGTAATGATCAGCAACATTCACAAAATGGTGATTTGGCCTGAGTTGTATCCATATTCAAATTTATGAAACTTGTTTCTTCCCCAAATGGAAGAAACGCTGTGTTTTATGTTTCTAGTCCCAGAACATTTGATTGTGTTAGGACTGTGATTAAAACATGATGAACAGAGTAGTTAGCATGAGCAGTGATGGTAGCTTCATGTAGCCACACCTCTGGCTTAAACCACATCTGGTGAAATTCAAACTCAAGTGCTAAGCTCAAAAGTGCAGTGATGCTGTGTGTAACAGTTATCTCTCATGCAGATCATGGCTCTGGTGCTGCCCTGCTTACTGCTGCGATAAGATGGTTGCTACAATTAGATAGCTAGCTGGGAAAAAATGGGAAAATGTAGTTGCCCATGACATGAAAATTGCAAAAGAGAAGCATTTTGATATGAAAATCATCAAGAACAAATTTCTGACACATATTAGTTTGTAAGAAGAGTTAAAAATTAACAAGTAACAAAGGGCGATTATAATTTAGTGTTCTTTCAGACAAAAAAATAATTCAGTTTATACTTAATTTTAAGTTAACCGCTCAAATTCTGGTGCATTGAAATGAAATGAAACTTACAGTCTCTCCTGTGAAATTGAGTTTTCAAGGTCTTTCTGACAATGGCAGTGCACAGTCCATGTAGAGAGTAGTAGAGAACTAACACTGATGTGAGCAATGGCCATGTATGTCCTTTTCTTTTTTCTTTGGTCAACTGTTAAATTCATGACATAAACCTGTTCTACAAATGCAGAAAAAGAGGTTTGCTCTGAGGGTTTGTGGGCTTGCTCAGGAATCGTAACTGAAACCTTTATGACAAGACAATCCGGACAACAACTGTTTGAGCTAGAGATGTGGGTACACAAAATTATCATACAATAATTTACTCGTCAATGTTTTCTAGAACCTGCGTCTTGGAACAGGCCCCAGCTTAACCAGTTCAACAGATGTAAAAAAAAAAATTCCATCTGCAGAAACTTAAAGGTCCTTACAAGGTAATGCTTGAAAAAAAATGACACATTACTTGCCATACTTCTGCTTAATGGCCATGACCGTGACTTTACACACAGTGCCATGAAAATGCTTATGCTATGCCAAGCTGCAACAACTCTGAGTGCACACAAACGGTTCTGTCACATTCCTCTATCCCTGCTGAACATATCCATTTCTCGCTCATCTGAGACAACAACTGCTGTGTGCAGTTCCCCCTGTGCCCTTTCTCGACTTACTTCTCTGTTCCTGTTAGGACTCCAACAAACTGTGCCAGCGGCAAACCTGCTGTCCTTTTGACTCTTTCATCTGAGTCCAGTGGGTGAGCTCCTCCTCTCCAGAGCTGTTGAGGCCAAGTGAAATCCAGCCAATCATCTCCTTACGCTTCATGCTGCGCTTGTTGTAGACGGAGAGGATGAGCGTGACGTCCGATAGCTGGAAAAGGGCTACCTGGAAGACGAACGTCTCTTTGTAGGTTGGGTTGGGCTGACCTCGACAGATGGATGTCTTACACTTGGACATCTCATGGCCCATGGAGTTCAGTAAGGTCAGCTTAACATATGTATCTACAATTGAGACAGGGAAAGGAGACAATTAGAAGGGAAATGATATAAAACTCTTAACATATTTTTAAATATATGGTTGTAATACATGTTAAAACACTTCTGACTGGGGTAATGAATCATTTGTGCAAAATCCTTATGTCTCCTCTTGGATTCTCTTTGGATTAAAGTAACACAACCTGCTGCAGCTGTGTTTCCTCTGCAGCTCAGTATTTGTTCTTATTAATGTCACTGCAACTGACGTATAAGGTCCTGACCACACAGGATGCAGTTTTTTCCTGATCAAACACGAAGCGCAGCTGTGACTGCTCCTGATAACAGAGAGAAAGAACTCAAAGGGTCCAAGGAGTGTTATTTTGTTGCTATGCAACTACAGTATATCTAAGCTGAAGTAGGGGATAATGTTGAAGATAAAAATGGACTGGGAAAAGTTAGTAATACGTCTGCCAGTGATTAGAGGATGAGGAGCCTTTTCTGGTACAAATGATGTAGCTAAAATTTATTTTCCTCATCGGGAAAGCCCTCCAGGAGCTGTTATTATTCTCTCAGATTTTAGCATAATGTCAGTGTCTTGACGTGACATGTGCACAGACTTTTAGAGCCCAGGGCAGTGTCCCAAAATATGCTCTGTCCAAAACGTGAGTCACATTTATGAAGAGATGCACGCCTGCTGCAAACAAATGTTCAAATGTGAAACATATAATACATAACTGGTGCATCATTCTAATATGTCCTGACAATGGCGTTACACTTTCAGACTGGGCGCAAAAACGAAATCTAGCATAAGATCCTTATAATCTAACAGAGAACATGAACTCAGGGCAGGGCAGGTTTAATATGAGCAGTGTTTAGCATAGAGCGGTTATGTTACCTGTTATGTACAGTCTGTGTATGTTACCAATAATCTTCTGTGTGACATTTTGCACCTTTTCTTTTCCAGCTGATTCCCTTCTGTTTTATTGTAAATCAGGGCACATTCCCCCAAAAAATCATTCCCAATAAATATCACGCATCTAACCCCAAAGATAAAAAAGTGAAAGGAAAAACATTATCAATTCGCCATTATCAAGTGATTCAGCATTCACAGTTTCCTTTTTCACTCCTCATTTCCATGCAGAAATCATGACATAAACTGAAGCCACAAATCCAGCTGAAAGTAAATGAGGCAAGACTGGCAATCACAATGGGTCTTTGAGAGTGTTTCGCCCCTCGTCTACAACCACACTCTGTAATAATGCTGCGTATTATGTTCCTGTCTAAGAGGGAGTATAAGGAATGAATTGCAGAGGCTTTCATGCTGTCGAGTGCCAGCTGCCTTCCAACGCCTAGCTCACCGCCTTGAATCACACATTCAGTTGCTCTCTTTGACATAAAAGCACAGTGAAAAAAATAGCCTTGATTTCTTTTTTGACTGCTGCTGAATGGGCTGTGTAGAGCTGTGGATGTCTTAAGTGGTCAGTAGCGGTGATGCATGGCTCTTTGGTATTGTTGCTGAATGAGAGGGGCTGCGACTGATGATTAACTTGACTCGTCGGCTTGGTACTGTTTTGAAATGATAGAAAAGGAGCTTTGAAATTGCTCCGCATCATTCACCGCGCTCCTTCCACTTTGTGAGAAGCACAAAGTCAATCAAGGCCTTCGTGAGGATTTTGCACAAAGATTTTTTTTCAGTGTTACCAGATGTGACTATTTTCTAAATGTAATTTGAAGACTATACAGTATGTGGATATGTTATTCAGGGAAGCACAAACAATATCAAAATCTGGCAGCTAGTCACCAGTTACAGACATTCATGAATACAAGGAGCATGGCAATTAATGGGAGGACAGCACAGTGTGTCTTTTAGATGAACATTTATGCTACTCTATCCCAAAAGTCCTGTTTCTGTTTCATGTGCTGTAAACAAGGATTAAAAAAAAGAAAAATTACACCCAAGGCATGCCAAAGTGTACTGTCTGAACTAAGCCAGCAGTCAGTGACACACAACATTTCCTTCTAGCTGGCCATCAGCCACCAAGCAAACCGGATTGAGTTAGCATGAAAAATGCTATTTCTGAGTGAAAACATTAAAGACTTCCAGGCATCACAGGCACGAACACAAGAGAGACATGAGACACGTAGTGGAGGGTGGTAACAGGGCTGCATGCATAACAAGAGATACACGTTCAAAACTGGAAGGAACAGGGGTTACAACAAGCAATAATCTTCATGGATGAGTGGTATAATTTTAAAGTGTGAAAGAGTAGCAGTGAAAAATGGAAATGTACAGTCGTTGCTGTAGTGCTAGTCAGCCCTTTTAAATTCAAATTTTGTGACAGATTTTAGTTTTGAGAAACAAGCGTATTTGCTATATTGCTGAGAGTTAGATGGGAAGATTCATACCACTTTCAGGTACATACATTAAATATGAGGCTGCAGACAAAAGCAATAACAAAATCCACCTACCAGCTCCTCCAGTGCTCACTAATTAACACATTTTATGGTGTTTGTTTTTATCTGTGTAAAAAATTAAGAGGATTAAAAATTTAAAAGAGGAGTCTTGTCTTCTCATTACCATGACCAAATCATTTTTTTTTCTTTGGACAAAGCCTGTCTTTATGCTAAACTAAGGTAGGTGGCTACTGGCTTTAGCTTCATATTTTGTGTACACATATAAGACAGGTATCAATCTTCTTATCTAAGTCTCTGCAAGAAAGATAAGAGTGTTTCCAAAAATGTCCAGTCACACACTTTCATCTAACCCTAAACTTATTTATCCAGGTAAGTAAATTAAATAATTACAAAAATTAAACTGTTCTCCAGTTAATGCAAATTACAAATGCTGAGCAGTGGAAAACTCCTCGTATTTAATTGTCTGCACCCATGAAGATAGTATGAAAACGTCCAGGATTCAACACGGATAGCACCTCGCTTTGCGGCGGGGACAGAAACTCACCTCTGATAATATAAACCTGTCCACCTATCAAGTGTTTTAGACAACAGAACAGCCCATCTGACAACAAGGGTTGGACAGCAGTAAGAAAAACAACGGACCAAGATGTCAAAAAGGTAGTAAGGTGAGAGAATTTCAGGTGCAGACATAACAGGAGGAAAGAGAAACAGGGTCAGAAGGCAACACTGCAGTTCAACAAGAGTCAGTTTTTGTTTGAACTTGCTGCTCGGATCCCTGGAAACCGACTGAGGAGGCTGAGTGGGGAAAGGAGGGAAACCAGGGATCAAACCAGAGGAAAACTGAAAAGCAGGTAGTACGGCTGAGATAGATCGGGCTATCTCTTGTTTGGAGAAATTACAGGCTGTGCAAAGTCTTTTTGGCTCAGATGTATTTGAACAAAAGAAAACACATAGTATGTATTAAAATAATGGCATATTTAAAAAAAAAACAAGCTAGACCACATATTTTTACAATATGATTCTATATTTAAGTTGCTTTTTAGTTGCCTGAACACAAATCCCTGTGCACAGGGTAAACCTGTTCTTTTCCTTTATAGTATCGGAAAAAAAAGGAGTGTTTTATTGTTCGCTGTTCTTTCCACAACTACTTGAATAAAACGTTTTAGGGTACTTACTGGGTGGCTTGTTGGCGGCTAGGTTTTTGAAATGGATGCCTTTGATGACCTCCACAGAGAGACGTCCTGTTGTAGCGTTGTACACCAGGCCCACAAGGATCTCTGGTGTGGACGTCTGACTTACTGACTGGAATGATGAGGCGCTTTCACTGCATGTCATATCTGAGAGGCTGACCTGGGATTCACCTCCCTGGAAGTGTTGACAGACATTAAAAAAAAAAAAATGTTCTTACTGCTGTAACCAAAATTGAGACGTTTTATGTTCATTAACATCACTATCAGTGGTATTTGCAGAATACAAATAGTGATGACACTACTCAGTAAAGTCTGGCAGTTGACCATTCGCTAAGACTTGTTCCCCTTGTTAATGCTGCTACAGCTGTCAAGCTTTCCACTTTGACATGAAGTTTGCAATGAAACGGTGGAAGGTCACCACTTTTTAGTAATTTTTTAAACAGTGGGTTCTTAATATCAGACAGATTCAGACAAAAGCAGACTTTCTCATTTCTAGCCAAGAATTTCTTTAAGTAACCTGTAATTCTACTAATAATTACACAATGAACTCCTTGGATTTGGAAGTAACGCTCAGTTCCTGCTGTAGATAGAAAGTTAGCTAGCTGGACATGTTAATGTTTGCAGCTTATGTTGGAACAGATAAACACACTGTTTAATATATTTCTTACACTTGCACGTTTTTAAAAGGCTAGAAAAATGACACCATCCTGCAAGCTCGACCCAGTGTGGTGCCTAAGCTATGACTGGACAATCACTGTTTGAGGGAGGGCCTTAACAAGGGAGAAAAATATTGGTTTAATTGGAAGTCTGTTTCCCTGCATGATTAAAGGCTAAAACACCAAAAAAAAAAAAAAAAAAATACACTTGTGGGAAAAAATAAAAGGCCCTAATAAATGACAAATTTGTTGTGGAGCAATGGACCCTTGTGTTTTAAACAAGTTGCTGTTTTAGGCTGCGTTTCCTCTCTGTTTTCATGTGTTTATATTGCTGTAACAATTAAATGCTAGCAAAAGGAAAAGAAACCTCCATAAAAAAATAAATAACAGATAATAAATTAAAAAAAATAGATTGTTGTTTTATTCTCTGGTGCGTAATGGAGGCAACCACACTACTATCTAATCCTCAGACACATTAAACCAACAAGACCTTGATATTCTCTCAAGTTGCAAAATATAACCTCACAGTGAAAATGTTATCCAATCATATGAAAGATCAATCAAGGTAGAGGAGCAATTAGTGAGGTGTTGCTTGTGTGCTTGAAAGCCAACACCTGCTTTGATCCTGCTTACCGGGAGAGCGCAGCATGGGTCTAATATGACTGGCACAGACATTTTGCCCTGAAGGTTGAGCTTGGTGAGGTAGAACACCTTTTCCCCCAGCACCTTCTCCTTCTTCATCCGCCGCATACTGTAAAGGCGGAATCGGATGGCGTAATTGCTGATCATCTCTGACTCCACATGGCTGAAGCGGAAGGTCTCCGTGAAGATAGGGCACGGACCTCTCTGGATTCCCGTCTTTGCCCTCTGCTTCTTGGTGGGCAGCAGCACCAGGTGGACCTGCCAGGAGATGTTGCCAGTGCGTTTGTGGGTGGGAAGGTCCGTTACTGCCATGATGGTCACCGCCAGCTGCTGCTCCTCTGAGTCGTAGTCGAACACCACATCCAGGGTGCCATATTTTGCAATGGGATCTGGTTCGTAACCTTTAGGGAGCTGTGCTGCTGATCCTCGGGCAGACATATCCTAAAAAAATCAGTGATGTGTGTGATCTGCATGTCTCACCAATCAATATAACTTTTCAGTCATTTATTGACATAATATCATTGGTATTTACCTCCGGGCTAAGGACGGCTGTACTGTCACTTGGTACATCCTCCTCATAGCCCTTGTTGAGGCAACTCTCAGTCTCATGGCCGTCACTCCCCTCGCTAGGACATTTGCCGAATGACAGGTGGGGACTGCCGCTGGTATGGGATAGATCACACTTGGCATCTCCCAAGTCGGACAGTGTGCAGGACATCCGTGGAGAGCCATTCTCATCCTGATAGGGCGGTGGCTGAAGCTCATCCAGTGGCGGCGTTCGTCTCATCCGCTGGATGCAGTTTACTGGTGAGGAGGAAATCAGGAGAGAATTCGAGGACCACAACAATATACATATTATGTATTATTATAAATTACTTCTTAGTTGAACCATGTGAAGAAAGCTAACTGTGGTTTTTGTTATCCACTCTGGTTCAGAGTGAAATTTCTTGACAACTGTTGGATGGATTCTCTTATTTTTAATCTAGTGTCACTGTCACAAGTCAGAGTGAAAGATATTTTGTGAAATATGTCAACATCTACTAAATGGATTTGCACAATGTATGTATATGTATGCATATGTATTTCTGTTTGGCCTCATGTAAAGTTATTCTATACTTTATTTACTGACGCTCTAAGTCAGAGTAAATGTGTCAATAATTCAGGTTCCTGGTAAAATGCATGCCATTCATGTAATTCTTTAGTACTGAGTCATACACTACTATATTCTTCACAATTTTCATTTGCACTGACAAATGGAACATACTCTGCCCGTTCTCATGAACATAATGTGCTCTGTGAAAGGAATTTTGAATGCACAACCTACATAAAACATCAGATATGCACCATTAAAGGACTGAACAGAATACTTCTTAATCTGCCACAGATTTCATGCCTCTAACCTTTCTGAATGATTCAGTTGCCCGTAAGGCAAAGAATAAGGCTATACTGAGCATCTCTGTAGAACGTATAAAGAACCTTGAATAGTGCCAGCTGCATTCTCAAATCTCCCTCCCTTGTCCAATTTGGATTCAAAAAAATTGAGCAGCCAATGCTAATACTCCCATAGGGACACAGGCGAAGAGTGCTTTATACCCGGTCTCTGGCAAAAAAAAAAAAAGAAAAAGAAAAGGAAAACAAAAGATGAAGAAGAAAATAACTTGGAAAAAAAAAATCATCTTTTTATGCCTCTAACTTTTAGAAAAAGCCAGCACTATGATGACGTAATCTGCTGCGACTCATTGTTCCAGCTTTCTCCCAAGTTCTTGAAACTTTCACTCTTAATAATGTCAGTGAGACACCACCTCAAAGTGACACATATCAGTGGCAGGATAGAGGCAAAGGAGTCTTAACTAAGTGTCATGGAGGGCTTGATAAAAGGAGCAAATCCATTTTGAGCAGCTTTTTTCCTGCTGAGGCGGGGGCGGTTGATTTGATGGAAGCTGCTGTGTAAAAGCACTACTCTTTTCTCCAGCCCGCTAATTGGGATGGTTACCATTCCTCCTCTCGTCTAACCCACCATTCCTTCACACAGCTCCATCCCCTCTATACTGGCAGTTGCCTTGTTTTGCCTCCTTGTACCTCTGTAAGTGAGGAAACAGTTGGAGCGTTGTGAATCTTGACTGTGAAACTCAGGTATAAATATCTTAGGTGAAAAATGAGGGAAGCAGCACTTTATTCTTGTGCCCTCGGTCGAAAGGAGGAGGAAACACAGCTGACCCCATCGCTCAGTGGGCACCTTGTAGTTTTGCAAGACAGTAAGATTTCTCAAAGCACCAACTCAACAGTAGCTATCAATAATGCAAGAAGAGAAGGCTCCAACCCCTGTTGGCAGTATCAGTTTATGTAGTAGGCTACTGTCTGATGAGTGTTTGTAAAAGAAGTCTCACCACCCTGATTCAAACAAAGCAATGTATCAAAGGATAATTAATAGTTATAATATTGCTGAGAAACCAAGCATAGATATAATGGATAGATATAATTATGGCATTTTTATAGACCTATACATGGCTTTAAATACATGCTGCAAAAATGGCTTTTATAAGGTCTTTACATGTCTTTTTGTGTACATATTTAACAAAGGAGTGTTAATTACTGAGCTTTAGATGTGTTGGTAGGCGTATTTCTGAGGTTTGGACACAGCCAAAGGTTAACTTTCCAGTTTCCAGTGTTTATGCTAAGCCAGGCATAACATACATCTCTAGATTCATGAACATGAGATTGGTATTGAGCTTTCCATTTCAGTCCTATAAAGAAAGCTAATAAGCATGTTTCCTAAAAAGCTTACTTAAAGAGAATATACTCCAGTAATATCATTGACCACAGCCTATAGGTCTTTACCTACATGCACGGAACCCCAGTCTTTTACAGAATGTGTACTGAGAGATGAAAATAAGAAAAGTTTAAAGTTTTGCTATTGTATTGCAGCATATGAAGACGCCGTTACCTTGTTCTCACATACACTGCATTCATTTGCATATAAGGAAATGTGTAAGCTGAGTGAGTGATTTGTTGAACCTTGACTAATGACATTAAATACGGCTGTTTAAAAAAAAAAAATCTGTGTTTCAGAAAATATGATTACTTCCTCTAGCTAACTAAGAGCCTGAGTGCCATAACCAGCAGCACTTAATGTCTAAGCAAACAGTGCTGAATTGTAGCTTTTCAGAATTTTGAAATAAATGTCACTAATGACGCCTGGAAAGCAGCAACACGTTGAATGAGTGAGTTTCTTCTCCTGCAATTAGCCCCATTACTTGGCAAGTTCTTCTAAAAAATCAGAAATCAGTTAAATCAGAAATTAATACCACCCTCATGTCCAATTATCAGCCTGCAACTGATCAGGCTTTTGGGTACCAGAGACTGCTTACTGAGTCATTGCTACTTTTGTCCATGACCAAAAGTAGCGAGATCCGTGGTATTACCAGACTGACTGTAAGCTGCTGAGATGGGAATATGAGAATTTCCTTTCATCCAGAGAAATTCTAACTAATCTTATCTAAAGTAGCTTGTTTTTACAATGGCAATAACTCATTATAATGCTCATTAATGGGAAAACTAATAAAAAGTACTGTAAAGTGTTGCTACCTAACACTGTCCTCATCAACAAGCCTTGACAGTGTTGTAATCTCAGAGAAGAGACTGGAAGCTGGTCCAGACAAACCACAGACCATTTCTCTCTTACTGCTTGCTTCCTATTTTGGGAGGCTTCCTATTTTGAAAGCGGAGCCACCGGGGCACCCACCCACTGTGATTCTGCAGCCTCTGCACAATCCTCCTCATGTATAATACATATGTCCTGAGGATGAAGCTCTTCATACTCACAGACAAACAAAGGCAGCAGTGGGAGTTGAGAGAAAATATTACAGGCGCCTCAGAACTTTTACAACAGCTTGTTTGAAATTAATGAAATGAAGTCTACCCTGAGAGTAAATAAAAATGGCATTCAGCTATATAATGGAAACTACCTCTGTCCACATTTTTTATATTTTTCTGTTTTGGTGAGAATGTGTGACCTGATGCCAGCACTGGTATGAAGCTGCTGCTCCATCATTGCTGATCCTCGATGGCTTGCTGGGATCCATGATGACTCGGTGGGAGAGAAAACCACAGCCATCAAAGCCTTACCACAGGGAGGAAAATAATGAACCTCTAGTACTTTCAACCAAAGTGCAGCCATGGATGGACAGAGTTTTCACTTCACTTAGTGAGATCAGATTAGAGTGTTGTGGATTAAAAGAAAGATGATTGTAATAATCTGATGAAGCAAAAAAAAAGTTTAGAGAAACTGCAAATATATCTGAATTTCTTTCTTTGAATATGTTTTCTAAGTGTCGTCTTTTTAATTTTAGAGGAAGAAATAATCGGATTCAAACCCTGAAATTTCAACATAACCCTTTAAACATTTAAGCGTATTTGAATCCCACAAAAACACAAGATTTTTCATAGCTAAAATGTTGTCATATAAATAAACCGAGTAAATTTCAAATTATTGCTGCCAGGCACAATGACTCAAATCCCTGCCTCGCTCTCCCTCACAACGAGTCAGCTATGACTTTGTCCAAAAAATAAAAATGTCTTGAATGCAGTATGAACTGCTTCTTTGAAATGCATTTATTGAAAAGCCTTTGCTGTCTAGTTAAAGGTCAGTGGAGATTTGTATGTAAGGTATCCATATTTCACAGTCGCCATAATCTTACAAAACAGTAAATTACCTCTTAGATTATTTAAAGGTGCTAGCACTTTGTGTTTGATAGAATAAAGACCCTGATAACCAAATTATTCATTTTAAAGAGCCAGAAGGAGGCTGCAATAGCAGGAAATATTCAAACTGACCAGCTACCATAAAGCTGAGACAAGGGAGTTTTAAAGAAATTTTAATTTATTAATCAAGAAAACAATCTGAATATTAATCAGTGAGGAAAATGACAGTGAATTTACATTCTAATTGTTTTGAGGGATCATAAAGTAAAAAACTGAGCAAAAGACTATGAATAATTTGTAGTCAACGGGCACAAAGCTAAATGAACAATAATCTGATTTTGTTCTGACAAATTGTCCCCTGTTAGTGGACAGCAACTAATCAGTAATCTAGATTGCTTGTTCTCACCACTGTCAGAGAACCACTTGACTGTCAGCCAAGAATCATTGATTAGCTCGTCCTTAAAGCTACAAAATGAAGAATCGCAGCGGCTGTGAGACAGAGATTAAATGAGGCTGTTCTGGGTTTTGTTTTGTTTTTTTTTTTCACAAATCCTTTAAAAGAAAACCTGTTAGTATGATTTTAAAAAATGAGATAATTTTCAGGAATTTATGTGTATGTATTCCAAAATGACCTGAAAGTCTATAAATATATAATAATGTATAGAAATATCACTGAACAGCCCTGCTCTCCCTATGTGGTACCTTATGTCTGAATTCCGACTGAGGATGACAGAGACCATCTAGTGGTTATGCGGAGACACACAACTTCTGCAGCACTTGCATAATAACCTTGCACAGTGCGTTGCTTCTTTACTAATGGAGTCAGAAGCATGTCATGCACTATTTATCCCTCAGCTGCGAGTTCAAACATTGCTTCAAATAGATGGTGTCAGACACTCAGCCTTGGAACCCACTGTCTTATATAACACAAAGCTGGTTCAGACATGATTCACCAGTTGAGGACCCTGGCAAAGATTAGATTGTTTATGTCTTTAAAAAACACTATGAGACATAAAGACGGCTGATGTCAAACACAGGATACCGAATTTGCATCTTTGTATGTGCTCAAACAAAACTACCCTGTTAGAATCTGATACAGCTCTGCAGGATATAATCTATCAATGGCTCATGCAAGCTGTTGTACCAAATTTTTTAAGTTGCTCATTTTTTTAAGTCATCATATCTTCTTAGTTTTTGTTCAGAAAGTTACTTCTCCCAGCTAACAAACAGTCCAGCACATAGCACCCTGTGAAAACACAACTTGTTGTTTTTACACTTCAGTTTCTTTAGAAATTAAAGAAATAATATTTAAAAATGTTAATTAGTGAGCTTTAGAGGTGCTCAGTGAATTATAGTACCTTTGGATGAAGAGTCCAGCTGTCTGTGCTAAGCTAATTACCTGCTGGCAGTAGCTTCATATTTAATCTACAGACGCAAGAGTGGTATTGAGCTTCTTATGTAACTCTTTTATCTAATTTCCCAAAATGTTGAACTATTCCTTTAAATACCTGGGCACGCTGATTTAAAAAAAAAAAAAACATTTCTTCAGTCTCTCACTCATTTTGGACCCATAATATCTGAATGTGTGGGTCTAATATGACAAAAAAAAACTACAGTATATTGTGATATTAAATACATTACATGCAGTAAATGATTGATCCACATTCAGGGTTCAGTTGAACTGTGTATGGTACTTTTATGATGTCAAACAAATCAACACCACACACTTCCAGGCAAGTATTCTAACAGATGAATAAGAGAACAAACCGACTGATCCAAATAGGTCACTGCCAGTGTTCTCCTGTGACTCAGTCTATGTTGAAATAAAAAAAATAAAAAATAAAAAAGACTTCCATCCACCACGGTAAATGCCTTGTGATGATGAGTCTGGCAGATGGGACACAGAGATGCGTCAAAAGAAAAAAAAAAAGAAAAAAAAGGAAAAAAAAAAGAAAAGCGTGAGGCTGCGGCTGTGCAGATTATGCAGACAGTTGACTGTTTCACAACCCTCCCACGGAGAGTGTGCTGAACGGGAGCTTCGCTTTGATCACCTCTCTGGATTAACTGACAGTGTGTACCAGTGTGCATGTTGTGTGTGGTGTGCTTGTGTTTGCTGGCATGGAGGTGCAGAAGAGTCTGTGCATCTGAGTTGAGCTTACCGCAGTGATAAGAGGGAAATATCTGTAATAATCTCACTGCAACTTTTGATTGTACAGTTGAGACATCCTTTGTGGATGTTCTTGGAAAAATAAGACAGAAATTCAAAGTGGCTGGAAGGAGCAATAACCTAAAAACACCTATATGAATACTAACAGGAAAGCACACTAGCTTGTGTAATTGGCTTCAGTTACAGAACCTACCGTCGTCAGCAGAAGCTTCACTGCTGTAGCCGTCATAATCAGCGGTCAGGGGGCTGTACTTCTGCCGGCTCTCCCAGCTGAAACCTCCTGCGTGTTTGACATTAGCGGCTGCCTTGGCTCCTCCCCGGAGGCCCTGGGAGCGGCTGACGGCTTCCTGATACTGACCCATCAGTTCATCCTCACTGTCCGATGACGAGCCCTGCAGGTCGGCGTCAGAGTAGGCCTTGTCTGTTTGGGGTACAGAATGGTGGCCTGGTTACTGTGGGACACGATGAGTTGCAAAGTGATTTCTTACAAGCAAAGAGAGCTGGTTGTCGACTGTAATCAGTGTCAGTTTCTACTGTTCATTGTTAGACATTTAATTGAAGAAATATCATTTAACAAAAACGCCATTTATTTACTGTTTTGTAGTATAAAAGCATAATAAAATATCCATGCATTGCCCAAGAGTGTTTGCCTATGGGATCTGCTGACTGAACCATTCTGAACAGAGTCAAAGCTTTAGTGCTACAGTCAAAAAGCACTAAAATCATAAAGGAAGATCTGTACACTCATCCAGTGAGGCTGCTTTCATTTCTCCTGCATCACATTATCTGGGTCATCCCCAAGTGTTTTGTATGTATTTAATTCACTAAGATAATTACGAGATGTCATGATTCATTTCTATCTATGGCTCTGGGTGTCGTCACACAGTGACGTAATCCTTTCTCAAACGTGCCTGATGTTCTTTTAATCCTTATCAAGCATTCTAGGATGCACGGGTCCTGGAAACTTACATGAAAAACAGGAGACAGATGAACATGTTGACAAGGTTATTCCTGAGAGCTTCACTTTTTACATTTTGGATGACTGCATTGTTTTGAGGAACTGTAAAGGAATGAACCAATTTATCTAAAAAAAAAAAAATCAAACCAAATCATGCTGTTGTTTACTGAGAAGATGTCGACGAGGAAACAACATTTCTCAGGGCTCTGTTTTCGAAGGCCAGCAGACAGAGAATGCTGCTTTGGCTGACATGTAAAAACAGATGTGTATATTCTCACAACTCAACATGGACCAATAAAGATGACATCAACCATCTCTATGCCTATTCAACTGCACAGCACATTAAATGGCACATTTTTGAGTGCGTCGTCTGCAAACAACCACTCGGCATAAATCGACACACAGAAATACAACAACAAAAAAACAAAAACAAAACAAGGACAGTCAGAGAGAATAACTCAGAATCAAAGAGCAGAAGTAGATGGGTCAGGTTGGTACAGTTGCATTTAAGAGTTGAGTTACGGTGACGCATAGGCATTATCTGAACTTCAAACTTTACAGTAGCCAGATATAGTTGTGGTACAGATTCTTGAGGAGGTTTAATGAAGGTTTCTTGCAACAATAATGTTGCCATGGTGCTCTGTCCATGATCTGACGTATTATGCAACACAGTGCCTTGTTATGAAACACAAAAATATTTATGGAAATATATGAGAAATAAATATCCTCCACACAGAGAAACCTAACAGACTGACATAAAGCTTACCCAGAAGAATAATGGGAATGAATTGTGAATTCCAATATATAAACTATATCTTTTGAAACTTAAATATTCATTGTCTATAAGATCATTTTGAGGCTATAGTTACATATAATGGTAATATTGATTTGGATTACATTACATTGAGTGGTATTTCTAATATTTCGCCCATTTCCATGAATATATACATGAGGGGAAGTAAAAAATAGAAAAAAGAAAACAATAAAATCACAAACGTTGGTATACAGTTAAAGAAAATTAAATATTATTGGCATGTCCTATTATATATATATATATATACAGTATGTGAAGTATATTCCAAAGTATTTTAGAATACATTGTGTGTGTTAATATGCTGAATGTCAGGAAAACAACAACACAGTAGTAGTTGCTTTTACATCGACCACAGAAACATCTGCTGTAGCTTCATGTTTCTTCCAGCAGAGTGCAGCAGAGCTTTACAATGACTCCCCTGCAGACTGAAAAATCTCCACAAACTAATTGTATTTCTAAAGTGTAAAGTCTGTAAAGTTTGAGCGCATAAAGCAAAAAGAATACAAGATTTAGCATCTATTAAAAACATGGTTAATATAAAAACCTCAAGTGTTGGCACAGACAGGACAGTAGAAAAATGTTCTTTCACTAGACTGCATTATATTTTAACACAGTCTGTGAAAAATTAATGAAAATTGGCCCATGTTCCTGTTAAAACAGTCATTCTATAAAAAAAGATAGAGAAGAAAAGAACAGTCACCTAACCACTTTACACTGCCTCCCTTTGTTTTTAACTGAATGTTTACCAGGCGGCATCTTGGGGTGGAGCCAACTCCCTGCAGGGGCTCCCCGGGGCCACCAACCTTTTAAACTTCTGAAGCCCTGGGGGACAGGTGACAAGTAAACAGCCCTACATCTGTCAGCAACAATAATCCCCTCATGGGCTGAGAAAGGCCAGTGCCAGTGGAAAATGTCTCCATGCAGAGGTCAGGCCTCATGTGCAGTCGGTGGCATGTGTCCATAATTTTACAGAAATTGACTGACTTAAGAGTCTAGGTGAAGCTCTTGAAAAAGAGGACAATACAACCCTGAATGTTGGCGAGTGTAAGTGTAGTTTAATTTACTGTACTATCTCATTTTTTTGGATGTATCACACATCAGTCGGGTGCAAAGGGAAAATATCTGCCAGTTCTAAACTGACAAG
Source organism: Toxotes jaculatrix (assembly GCF_017976425.1). NCBI lineage: Eukaryota > Metazoa > Chordata > Actinopteri > Toxotidae > Toxotes > Toxotes jaculatrix. Next base: position 17,241,478 of record NC_054410.1, on the reverse strand, counting down.
TTTGCAAATTAAATCTCTTTTCTCTAACACAAACTTCCCACCAGACCTTATTAGGTCCTGTCCAAGAATTCAGAGCCTGCTAATGGTCTACAATCTCTCCAAACTGTGTAGGCTGAGGTAGCCCACATGGCAACTTCCATAGATGTCTGCTGAATACTGGGCACTGTAGCACTTAAAATTTCATAAGAGTAACGTGATCATAGGGTTTGTGCATAAAACCATACATATGTGTACAAATGCAGGCTTACCTTGCAGCTCTGTGTTTTTCCTGAAGTCATCAAGGCACTGAAGGCTCCCTGGGTTCTCTAGTGCCAACTTGTTGTTGAGGTACCAGAACAGGAGGGTCATGAGGATGATGAAGAGCCCGATGGCTGTCAGAAACCCCAGCACCTCTGGAGAGACTGAAACACAGAAGTTAAAATTAAAGTTGTACATATCAACACACTCAGATTTAAAACATCTTGCTAACAACATTTTTGGCATATATGCTCATTTGCTTTCTTGACAAAATTTAGATAATGTTTGCATAAACCAAACAGCTTTCCTGACAGTGGAAACCAGAAAAATATTTTATTTTATTTTATGTGAATTGTTGTTAAGGTTAGAATTAATGTGGTTGTTATAAGTTCGAGGGCAGAGTGAAGTACTTTTATTGTATAATGAATATTTTTAATGCGATACTCCAAAAAAATAAAAGCACACTTTTTAGGGCCCGGAGGAAACGGAAAAACAAGTGAGAGAGAGGAGAGAAAGACAGAGGCTGTATTGCTGTGGAGACACAACCTGTTGGTTGCCATAGCAACAGGTTCAGGGGCGGCATCACTCCAGACTCCAGACACACAGGCGAGTCAAATCTCATTAAACTCAACCCTGACTGCTACACATCAGCAGATTCAGTTTGGGTTGGAAATAAACATCATTAGATGCAGAGAGGGTTTGTTAAACCAGAATGAATAAAATTATCTGGGGGATGAACGCCGGCTGTATGACCTTCGGCTTCACATATGACCTTCCAGCACCTTCATGGAGGTGCTATGACATCATCAGGTGTGGCCACAGGGGAGACTTCCTGTCTTAGCTATCAGAGCATTATGTTTTTCAGTTGTTCTTCTTTCTGCTGGTGGATCAACCTTGTTGTTTCAAAAATGATCAAATGAGCTAATTTGTCTTTGTCCTCAACTGCTGCCAACTATTCCATAGAACCCTTTCAACTGGGAAAAAAAAAATTGAATAATTTAATTGAATATTTTCACCTTACACAGCTCTGCAAGACCTCCTGATACGTGTTCAGGAAATGATATGACATTTTTACACAGGCAAAGTCATATGTTTTAATCAGCGGCACAAGATTACAGAATTAACGTTCAGTGTTAACAGCGTGTCTCCAGAGTACGGGTGGGTCACTGACTATCCACAAACTGTGACACATTAACAAGTGAAAACGCTCTGTCACACTGAAATGTCACTCTGAGGGAAATTTCTGCTTTATTTTCCCAGCATTATGAGAACTGGCTGAGGCGACTGTTGAGGTACTGAGAACGAGTTAGAGAGGGGTGTGAAATGACATTAATCTCATGTGTAAATACACATGAGACTAATATGTGTGAAAGGAGCGTAACATCAGTGCAAACAGCTGTCATGTAAGAGACGCCATACGCTGACTGCATCTTGTCTTATGGTGTCAGTGGAATCTATTGTTCAAGCAAGGAGACATTTAACAAAACATTTTTATAATTTTATAGATTAGGCATACTGCATACTACAGAAAATGTTGCACAGAAGCTGGTAATTGCTTGATGCTGCGACCGTTTGATTTCTACATTTCAGAGAGTATAACCATAAACAAAGCAAGTGTTTCTCACGTCCCACTGTTGCAGAAGACGTCTGTAGAGTATATCATGCAGGATGAAACTGGGATTTTATGTTTGAAAACAGCACACTCTCAAACACAGCATACACACACGAAGGTTGAGATAGAAAACGCAGACAGGAGTGTGTGTGCACCACTCTGAATTCTATACCATCCACAGGATAATGGAGGTGGGGATTTGGATTGTGGAGTGCAGTGGAAAGGAAAAAGCAGTTTCACAGGCTTTAAAGCAAGAATAGCAAGAATATACTTTGATCTCCTATCTGCTAATGATTTTAAAAGAAAAATGAGGTGTTGAAAAATATGCCCATTCTGTTTCCATTAAAACCCCAACTACGAGCTCTGTGATTAAAGGATATTATGTGAAACAAAACTACATCCTCTACATTAGCAGAAATACAAATATATTGTATTATATTCATTATACTTTACAATATCAGTGAGACTCCTGAAGGGTTGTATAAGTATGAAGACAGAAGTGATAAAAGAGGCATAAGAAGGATTTTTAGTGTGATTAGAAAGGATACATTGTTCCCTCCTCAAATTACTGCTGAGCTCATCCACCATGACGGATTAATCCGTATATGTGAAGTCCATTTTCTTCATTCAAACTGAACAAATGTCCTGGTACAGCTGGAAGATAATGAGCTCATTTGGCAAGTAAGTGTACTTAGATGACATCTTATTTCCAGATCAATGATGGTGATGTGCTTTCTGTTATTTATGATGCCAATATAATGCCTGAAACAATTAACTGGACTCAGCCATTAGTGTCACTGTGAACAACTTTACTGCCTGTACTTTTGCATTTGTTTCACTCAGTTACTATGTGTTCATAGGATTTTGTGAAGTGTAGTTTGTGCACATAAAGAAACAAAGAACTTTCAATCTTGGTCTAGAAAAAGAAAGTGCACATACATTTGTTTAACACACACACGACTGGACTTGACTATCTACTCCATTATAACAACAAAGAGCAGTCCAGTTTGCTTTAACAATAAGACTGTTGAATATTCACAGTCAGACTCACTCTTTCACACCAAAAGAACTAGAAAATAATGTTGCATAACCAACTGTGAGAGATTATTTCCAGCTGCCTCAACTTTTTATCTTACAGAAGATGTGTATACACAGTAATTGTCCTCTTGGTTAAATTTGCCTGGGTCGTAATGAGCCTGGATTATTGTTTGGTATCTCGCAGTGTTTGGTCACATGGTGAGGTGGGAGCAGGAAGCGTTATCCCATGGGAATGCCTGTCTGCTCACACTGTACCAGCTTCTCACTGCTGACTGAATTATTCACTGCACAGATGGAGCGGGTTCCTGCTCTGTATAATTCCCCAACTGGCTCAAACAGGGAAAAGAAGACTGAATCACAGAAACCCACAGACAGGTTTCCTCTTTACTTTGTTCCTCCTGAGTTAAGAATACAATATCTTTTTTTGTTTTATTCTATAAACAAACTCTGTATTCAGTCTTCATTCCTCTCTTTTACCCTCTTCACCAGCCTCAAACACAGCACACGTTTCCTTCCAGATATTAAGTGTTGCTACAGGAAGCGGTGATGCTGTAACACAGTGTAGGTGCTGTGTGGTGTAGGATGTCCATCATCATTTCTCATTTTCCTGTTTGACTTACTTCACCAAATCAACCTTGTTCCATTAAAATACTGAGAATAGCCCTTAGATAATGTGTGGGGGACTGAACGATGACTCACTGACAGATTAAACAATAAAAGACTTTGTTACACAAGAAGCACATGGAACAGAAATGTAGGAAAGCCACTTGGTAATGGTCATAAAATTTATAAAATTTAATATAGATTTCTTTCTTTCATTCTTCCCTGATGATTATGACAGATAAGATGTAACAGTAAGATGAAGAAAAGGAATGAGGGATTCATCTCCTAATTACACTGAGAAAGAATCTGAATATCTTGTGTCTGTAGCCTGAACAATTTGTTTTGCTTGCTGAAATGGTTTATGATGCAAGTAAATTAAAGCAACACTCATCTCTTGTTGTTAGTAGACAAATGACTGTTCTGTGGGTGTTTTCAGGTGTTTATGGGATTTTTCCTGCTCTGACAAATGTCTGTTAGACCAAAAGCTTAGGAGAATAAATCAGGTATATGCAAGGCGTTTTTATTATTAAGAGATAAAGAGGAAAATCTGACAGAATTAAATATACATATCATTTGCTTAAAATAATAATAATATTAAGGCAAACAAGTTGCAATGGAATTGAGTTTGATACTTAAGTGATTAGGATGAGACACTTTCTAATACCTGGACAAGGATTTTAAGTCAGTGTCACTTAACAGACAAAACCCAAGAAATACTTGTAACTGCGTAACCATGACGGGATCTGACAGGCATCATGTTGGTCTGTATGAAACTACTGTGGCTGCAAATACTGTGCATCTTATTTGTAATTTTATCATCATGTTATTCAACCAAAAATTGCTGTGACAGCTTGATTGAGGGGCGGCAGAAGATGATTTGTTTGACAGTCTCAACAATGACAGTGAGAGCCAGCGTCCTCCTCAGCTGTCATCCTTCAGCACAGGGATTTCTGATGTGGGTAAGATGCAGGACACATTAAGAGAACTACATCTCCCACAATGCAATGGGAGCATTTAGAGATCCACCAGGAGGAACAAGAGGACGTTGCTGGGGAAAAAGGACATCTGGGCTGCTCAACTGACCTTGTTGCCATGGCAACCTGACTCAGGTATGTGCCTAAAAAAAACAGATGAATAGTTGGCCATATTCCTACACTCTATTCCTAAAGTTGTAAGGTTTAGAGTTGTGTAAAGTGTATGATTTTTGTATTTGCATGAACACAGTGAGGAAAATCTACAGCACATACAGTGAGAGAAAAATGACTGAAAATGTTTGACTGTTGACAAATATCCTTGATATTTATGCTTGTTCATGACATTCATTGTTGCACATCACCATTGTCTTTGTTGTGTTTTGTCCACATGGAAACAGTTGCCATGATGAATGTCAAAAAGCACAAAACCATCTCGAAACCACAAAGACACCCACACACTCCACAGGCAGCCCATAAGCACTCTCACCAGCTCTGCCATACACACTCCCACACATGTTCAGACAATGCTCACAAGCACAATACCTACTGTGTAGCCACAGGACACAGACACACACACCTCTGGAATCAACCTTCAACAATCGTTAAAAAACAAATGAGTTAACCCAAATTATTAAACACACACACACACACACACACACACACACACTTACACAACCAGATCATCCTGCTGGCTCATGCACCATGATAAGCACACTCTCAATCCACTTGAGCATTTTTGGGGGGGTTTAAAAGAGTCTCATTTCTATCCAGAATGCCACAGTAAAGAGAGGCACTAAGTACTGAGTATGCAAAATTATAGTTATTCTAATCATCCTGATTTGCTAAAAGCTTGTTTTTCTCACTCTTTACGGTAGCAGCAGCATCATGACCTTCTATATCCGCAGTCACATCAAAAACAAATCATGTCTGCTCACTCTCGTGACATTACAAGAAGGAAAACATGTAAATGTTGCAAATTATTACTTCAAAAGTCCACAAACATACAGCCAGGTGTGGTTCATCCATTCGGATCTTCTTTCGTAAATTAATCCCTAGCTGTTTTTACAGTAAATACACAAAATAATGCAGTAATGCAACAGCACTATTGCACTATTTTGCACTAGTTCTGTTGTTATCTTGTTGTTATCCTTAAGTAGGATTTTGAATGAAGGACGTTTTACTTGTAACAGAATATTTTTACATAGTTGCATCGGGACTTTAAGTGCATGTTCTTGCCCACGGCCAGTAGTTACCAGTACTAAGTATTTAATTAATACCCCATATGCACAAAATATTGGTTAGCTTATTACTATTTAGAAAAAAAAAATTATTTGTTTATTCTACACTTTAAGACACTGAAATAACCTTAATATCTTTGGCCGCAGTGCAGACAAGTTAATTATGTGTATATAGAAAAAAATCCATCTTTTATTACCAGAACTTTCTTATAGTTGGTTTGACTTGTGAGAATGTGTCTCAACTTCAGGTCCTCTGAAGTTTATTGCAACTTTTTTTTTAAACATTTTATATGTAGTTCTCTAAAAACGATGAACATTGGCAGTGAGCTCAGAGAACAAAAGAAGGCTGAAACAAACAGCACAGTCCAACAACAGTGAACGCAGCACAACAGTGGAACAGGAGAACAACGATGAGTTTTAACGGTGACAATTAAACAGTGATAAATGCTGATGAGGAAGGTGGAGTGAGAGAGGGGGCTGGGGTCAAAGTCAACCTCCCAGAGCTCTGATCTGCCCTACCTTTTCTGACGCAGATCAGCTCATGTACTCCACAGTTACGCTCGCCACCTGGAAAGACAATGCAGTTTCAATGAGCCGCGCTGTGATGGAGGTCAAGGACAGACATAACAAACATTGTGGAAACACATTCATATATGTTTGTACATTAAGACAAATTTAACACAGATAGAGGACACGGACAGAGACTGGATGATGACAGTCTGATGTAGGTGTTCAGAGAAGGCTGGTGGTACTGATTCAAACCGCCTGTACATGATGACTGACTCAAAAGGCAACAACAAAGAGTTTAATTGTATTTTCTTCTCTTAAGCCCCAGCAAGGCACTAATGGACTATAAGTAAAAAGCCATGGGTATTTATCTGCTCTAACTGCCCACATAATGTTCCCAAGCTGACGACTGGTGTCTGTACTTCAGCTTGATTTGTGTGATTCCGTGGGCAGAGGAGCACTGCCTGAAAACACAAAGACATGGCGTGTTTGTTTTTTTAATCCACACTGTGATAAGCAGTTAGTGTCCTGTGATAAAAACCTGGAAGTGCACTTTTGTGTTTATTAATGAGTCGTCTGTAAATCTTGTTTATAGTCTCAGTTCTTACATCTTGCTGCCTCAAACCTTTGTCTTCAACTCAACTTTAATTAACTTTATTTGAAAAGCACATATTCTTCACATATTCCTCTGAATTTATTTACAGAACACCTTCCTCTCCCTCAGAAAAACAAACAAAAACAAAGAAAGATGAGCCATTAAGGGAATGGGAAAGGTGCTTTTCCTTCTCTCCCTCTGCGTCCAGTGTTTGTGCTAAGCTAAGCTGAGAAGTTGCTGGTTGTTGGTTTAGCAGCAGTAGCTTATTATTTAACTTTCAGTTTTATTTAGCTTTTGAGTGGTATTGATCTTCTTATCTAACTCTTGGAAAGAAAGTACATAAGCATATTTCCCAAAATACTGAACTACTACAAACTGTCCTCTAACTTTATTGCATCCTCCCATCTATGACATTCATTCATCCCAATATACAAATCTTTGTTCCAGTAAACTAATTCATAAATAATGTGGTGTCCCTCTTTGCACATAAGAAACAATATTTAACACAATCTGAAATATGTAGACATTTATTTATCGTATATCTTTTACAGTAAATTAATTTTTAAAAACCCTCTACCAGGAAACTGTATTAAAACAACATTTATTTGGCTGAGTCACCCTCCAACTCCAAGAACATTTGCTGAACATTGTGCGGCATCTGACATTTGGAAAACCCACAGCATGATAAAATCTGTCTTTGATTGTACATTTTTTGTGTCACTGTTTGCTGATTTTGCTGTACCAGGCAGCAGAGATAAAAACCTGAGATGTTTTAGAACATCCTCGAACGCCATTTGAATGCAACTCACCGGCTCACTAAAACACAGATTGGATGTCAGTGTGTGATCTGACTCTAGAAAGCTTTGCTCGGTGAGCCTTGTCCATGAGCAAATTCTGAATGTGAGGGGCGTCTTCTAACCTCAGCACAGATCTTGGCGACATCTATGCACTCTTGTATCCCTATTTCATTTGATAATTACATACAAGACCAAACACAAGAACAGACCGAACCAAACAGCTTAATTACCAAATTAACTTCAGGTCTTCTCGACTGAAAGGAAAATACTGTGTTTGATGAATATTTGATGTTTGTATGCTGATTTTGAGACAGCCCATATTGAAGATGTGGGGTCAATGAAAGATTTAAGATGAATGTCTAAATCTGCACAACATGACATGGGTTTACCCAAAGTGTGCTTCTAGCAAGAAAGCACTCACCCTAGTTCTCTAAGTAAAACCTATGCAGTGGGATACTGTTGTGCAAACCACATGAGGCACATCTAAGGTCTGAATGGGGGTTTTCTGTAAATGGCCACACTTCCAGCAGAACTAAGTGTTCTGTCCAGCTGCTGTCTCGTCTGTGTTTACTGTAACAGCCCATTTACTGTCAGTAAACTGTCCCTTTACAGTCCATTCTACTACTGACTGTCTCAAATCACGCATGATAATGGGGTTTAAATCTGAACTTACTGGACACTGCCTTTCAATTTAAGCACACACAATATAACTTCTTAATGACACAAGTGTCTCAGTGGTCTTCAAGTCAAACTCTTATTAGGGGACATGTCACACATGAGATATTTCAGGACCAAAGAGGTGGACCGACTGACCGACCTTGCCATAAATATTGAACAGGCAAACCATCTAGCACTCCTGTCTCAGGTGAAAGTCAGCATCACGCACAATGTTTGCTGAGGAGGCCACATTTCTACCGCTGCATCCTCACTGAGGCCCTCTGTCACTCTGAATTTTATCAGCGTGTCAGCTCAGTGGGCTGGATCCGATGGGCAGCAGCAGCAGGGGTGTGAGTGTCCACCAGAGCATTGTGTAGACATTGTTATTCAGACAGGGGGGACTTTACAAAGAGCTCACTGTGGCTTTCTTCACCAGACAGGCTTCCAGACTGACTGTAATTCAGAACTGTTAGTCACACTTGTGGAGGCCTCTGAGCCTCTGAGCTCTGCTGCAGCCTCTGGGATCTGCCTACAGGTTGATCTTTCAGATTTCAGCTCTGGCTGCCTTCAGCTGTGACGCTTGTAAGATTTGGACGGTTCTGGACTAAAGCTACGAAAAGCTGCCAGCAATAAAACAAACTGTGTCAGTTTGTGGTGTGAAGGTCATGGTCGTGTCTGAGCATTGCCTCATGCCTCATTTTTCACATCAGGCGAACGTTTCAGCTACATAATGTGAAGGGATCAGTCATGTAGAGGTCGAAGTAATGCAGGTCTGTTCACAAACACCTGGAGTCAAACTACACCTGACTTATCTGATAATTGTGTTGTCAGGCAGAGAGTTTAAAAGAAAAACACAATACATAAAATATCAGAAATAAAACATATTTTACTACATGAACAAAAAACCTGAAGACCTAAAACATTATTGGTGTTTAAATAATTGAACCATAATCCACCCTGAAGAGAATGAATATACTGCATTGTTCTTGTTGATATTTTCAGACTATCGATTTCGGTTATCATTCCTGGAAAGGTCATGTCCATCATACAAATCTGGCTCAGACTTGATTCTGCTTCTTTGATAAGAGCAGGGATTTCTCTGTCTGCTAGTTCAGGTCAGTCTGACTGTCTCACTAAAGGCAGAAACAAGATAACTCACTACAGCCCTAAAGAGAAAACAACTAGAAGCTACTAGTGATGCTCCTGGGTGTGTCTGAGCCCAGTCTAAGCTGCTTTTACAGAACTTGCTGAGTTTTATTACCACATGATTTTAAATGTAATGTAGTGTTTCCAGCCCTGTAAAAAAATGCCACTACCTTGACAAAGTCCTTGTGTGTGCTTTTATTTCCATATATATGTTTTTTTTTCTTTGCATATTTGTGTTTACACAAACCCCAGTGGATGTAAAAGCATGGCTTTAAGCTGCCATTCCATGTCAAAAGATATCAAAAGTTAATGCAAACACAAACCTCAGTTACAACCTAAACCAGTGTCTGTGTACATGTCTTATGTAAACACAGCCACTGAAGGAAGTTGTGCTTCTACATGACTGTCTGAAAATCTTTCCTGCCAAACTAGGGGCTGAGAGCCGAGCTGTTGCTGTTGTCCAGCAGATCGATACAGCAGCTGTGTGTGGGAGGAAGCTCCCATTGCTCTTTCACTCCTTTCACTCACCACACACCACACTTGACAAAAATAAACATTTTCTTGCATGTGCTCTTGAATAAGGTGCTGGTTGCTCATATCAAACTACAAGCCATTTCTCCCACATCTTAAATATTTTGCAAAATGAAATTCCTTAGATGGATGCTCAGATTTTCTATGTAGACTTCATTACCAAAGATGGCATTCCATGCCACTGTATTCTACTACTGATGTCTCAAAACAGAAATGCAAGCCATCTAATATGCTACAAAACTTCATTCAAAACAAGCATTTTCATTCCCTAATGTCTCGTCTTAATTACCTAAATATGTCAAAACATATCTAACAATGTAAATTAGACCATAAAACAAGCAAATGAATGCATAAATAGGAAGATGTCTCTCTTAAATATGCACAACAAAAAGTCCAGCATAAATAGCAAACACCTTAACACTTCATAGAACTGCAATGATTAGTCAATTAATCAATTAGTCGACAATTAACTGTTAGTTGTGGCCCTAACTGTTCAGGACTATGAAGTTAGAGGGCCTGATGAGTTGGTGAACACCTCAACATCTTGATATCAAATAAACGAGTCGCTTTAAAGCCTCATACTGAGACCAACCAAGACCACAAATAAAAACCAGACTCAATCAGACAACCTGTCAATCAGACAGGCCTGTGCTCGGTTCTCAGTTCTCCTACTTTTCCAACACTTAAACTGCCTGCTCAATATCTGACAACACTTATAACTTAGTGCTTAAGTGCCCTTCGTGTTTACCTGTGATTCTTTTGAGAGCGCACTGAAAAGACAGTAAGGCTCTTAAATCCTTGACAGTGCACGGAGGGGGTGACATGATCTCCTCTTGAGTCCGACAGAAATCAATTTGAAGCACCCGTTGTGATCAATATGTGCAGTATCCGAGTTCTTGTTTCTCAGCCATGTCTCACTTCAGCAAACTAAATCAAGGTGAAAGTCTGTGGCCTCACAGTCTTCCCTCATGCAGACGTCTGGGGCCAGACTAGCAGCATTTTTAGGGTTTGTCCCAGTTTCTTTAAGGAATCTCCTCTACCTGCCCCCTCTAATCACGCTGCTGAGGCGAACACGTCTGGGTTCAGGAGAGATGGATGGACTGGGGGCTGGGACACAGAAAGTTGGGCTGAGGAAACTGACCTGACAGAGATATGTGGTTGTTTGAGGTCAGTGGAGGGAACGTGCTGTGAGACAAAGAAACTCAGGGAAACAAACTTGTGATGTTGCCCCCATTAAGTTTCAAACTCGTGCTACATAGACAAGGTTTTTTAAAATGAAAGCAATAGTGTGGCATTTTGGGAAATTCATTAATGCACGTTTTTGCCAGAAGTTAGGTGACAGGATCGAAACCACTCTCATGCTTGTATGGTAAACATGATGCCGCCACAGGCAGCAGCTTAGCTTAGCCTGGCGCAGAGACTGGAAACAGGCTGAAATAACTATCGGCTTAATGTTAAGCTACAGACAGCATCCAATTAGCTTAGCTTCACATAAAAACTGGACTTAATGAACAGTAGACTGGACTTAGGGAACTTCAGCTACATATTCAGTGATCCCCACCCTCATCAGCAAAACAATGACAGGGAATCAGTTTATGTTTCCTATTTATTAGGTTATTTCATATCCTGTCGACAACAGCAGTAACTGATTTATGAGGCAGACTGCTTGTCAGTGGCCATTAACATGAAAATACATGAAAGTCTTTATTGAAACTGGCAGAGGGGAGGTTTGTGCTGCATCGGGCTGCTCATGAAACGTGTTCGTGTTGTCATAATGAAAGGCACAAGGAAAGCGACTTCAGAATAAGCTCCAACTAAGCCAATTAGCTCGTTGAGGATACAGCATGTCAAAGATTAGCCAGCTTACCTGACAGTTCAGCTGTAAGTTCAGAAAGCAGCAACATTTTCCCTCAGACTACATCTGTACAACAGACACTGTTGCACTGGGGTTTCTTAAGAGGGACCTGAGACGTGTGTGAAGTCACAGATAACCAGTGCTCCATATAACCAGAACTATAGCAAATTAATTCCATAGCCCAGGGAAATGGAAACACACTTTCAAAGTGGTGCAGCTGAAGCCTTATTTTTAGAACTGACAAAAGCCACATATGCCCAATTTAGAGTCAGAATATTCATTTCACAAACACTGTGAAGTTGCCTGCAAACAAGTTAGCAGGCAATGATAATAACAGAAAAAAATTCATGTCACTTTTTAATTTTAACTCTTTTCTTACACTAAATCTCTTATTCCTGAATCAAACTCAAACCTCAGTGTCATATGAGCCATGCATCAACCTCATCAACATCTCAAAAACTGTAGGATTAACACACTATGTCACTCAAATAAAGGATGAAATGCTCTGAGTTAAGACCGTCCTTCTGTTTTTTTGTAATTCATCTCCCAGTCTCCCAAGCCATATGTCAACTGGAGAGCCGCTCAATAAGTAAACTGTGCAAAAATCCTCCAAGTGACAAATCCCTCGCCTTGTCTCAACCAGACAACAAGCACTAAGATGACAGAGAAATCTAATATACAGCGAAAACACTGTTGATGGTGAGTCAGTGCAGTGGGAGAGCAATCCATCTTTGTACGTCTGCTTTGCCCACGGGTTAATAGCGCAGCACGAGTGTTTGTATTTGTGAGTGTAGGCGCATACCCAAAGAAATATGTGTTCATCAAACCTGCCACAGATCAAACCTCTGAGGTCCTAAGCACAGGAGTCTTGGGAGTTGTCCACCAGGGAATATTGAGAAACAGATACAGTTACAGAGAAGAGTTTTAACATATTACAAAAGTTTGTTTGGTCTGTGTCCACAACTCAACAGGAAAGCACCCATATATATATAAGTCACATAATCCTGTTCTTAACTAATCGATTTAACAATCAGCTAGATGCTGAAAAAAGACGAGTGATGAGAGCTGAGAGGCAAAACAAAACCAAAACAATTAGCTTAAAGACGCAAAAAACGGTACATAGAGCTGAAGTGAACTACGGAGCTAGCTATGATATTTGGGTTTGTAACTATGAGCGATTTTAACACTACCTTTTACACTATATCCATTGATCAGTGGTTTATAAATATATTCATTGTTACAGCTTTAAAATCACTCACTAAATGCATATGGAAACAACTACAGAATCAGGACATGAGATTGAGTAATTCCATCTGTTGTTCATATAAAAAATATTGATTAGAGCAGCTATAATTAAAACCATGATAAATAATCAAGATCGTCATTGGAAGAACTGGCAGCCTCTTTTAGCTCATATGACATTGAAATCTCCTCTTTGATTTATGGGACGTGACAGGAAAGAGTTTTATTTTGAATCTATTGCTCTATTCCAGCTGCACTCTCTCGCAGCTCGCATTAATGCACGTGGTCTGAAGACATATTGGCTATTAGCGCCTCATATCCTGTTTCTCACTGTGAAAAACAAACAGAGCCAAGCCAAGGAAAGGGTGGAAAACGTGGTCTTAATGTTTCGAGAAAACCATGTACTGCTTGTTTTTCTATCAGCTCAAACAACATCTGTGATTCTTACCTATTAGACAAATTTCTCATTGGATTTACCTGGAATGGGTGAAAAAGGCACAAGAAAAGGAATAACCTGGCAAGAATTTCAGTGAGGTTTGGAGGACACTGTCAAAATGTCAGCATGAAGAGTCTGTGTGTTGCTGTAATTTTAACACATAATATTTCCACAGCTCAACACCTCCGGGTCTGCCTACTCTGTACTTGGCTCCAGCTCAGGACTCGACAAGGCTTCATATACACCACACACTTTGAGAATACCAAGCGCGCAAGCTGGGCTGCTTTCGATCTGCAGGCCAAACAAAAAAAAAAAAAAAAAAAAATGGGCATAACCAGGATATGTGAAATCCATTTGGGGTGGCAGCTGAGGCACTGAGCTCAGTCCCAGGGCTGAGAACTGGAGCCTGTAGATAATATTTGTACAAGAACACACAGATATTTGTAAAAATCCTCTGCCTTTTACACAAATTAGGCTTTATTTTTACAGCTTTTCTAAAAGTTGTTATTGCATCAGTTGATTTTGAGAAACATTCTTTCTTATTTTATTTTCTATTGCAGTCACTTAATTAACAAAAAAAAAAAAGCTTTCATGAGCACAAGCTTAGTTACTTAACTTGGTGATCTTTTCACAGAGAGCCTGCTGGGTATATCCAATTAACAAGCTTAAGGAGCTCTGATATATTTGGTATTTAAAGCAACACACTGTGCTAATGGTAGTTTAAAGATCATGAGTCATAGGTGAAGCACAAACAAAATTATCCACATAAACAGACACCTTAATGACCATGAATATAAAGTCCCTATGAACAAAGTCTCTGTGAATATAAAGTCGGAGAAATTTAAGTTTTCGGGCATCAAAATAGGAAATGTTGAAAAATGTAACATAAAAATAATTTCAATCTAATGAGATGGTTGTAATAGCATTTGACTTTTTTTACAGGTTGCTTTTTATCATGTTTCCAACTTTTATCTCCCAGGCATGTATATAAACATCTTGGAAACTCTGCTTTGGCACTGAAATGATACTATTGACAATAGATTCACTGTTTCAGTACTTTTTCAAGCAAAAATGCTAAATATTTTCTAGTTGTAGTGCCTCAAATGTGAGAATTTGCTGCTTTTCTTTGACATACTTCATTTAAATTGTGTACTTTTTTTCTTTTCAGACTTTTGGTGGAACAAAACAAGATATCTGAACACGTCACCATGGAGTCTAAGAAGTGATTGTCATTTCTTCACTGTTTCTTTACATTTTATACACTAATAAATAATAAATTGAAAGAAAAAAGAGATGGCATTTTAATCGATAATGAAAAAAACTGTTAGTTGAAGCTGCACTCTGCTTTAGTCTGTAAAGTATTTGGTAGTTAGTCAGGCAGAACTCGTCCCTGTTTTTTTGTGACACCTCATGATGCTCATCCAACCTAACATCACAAGTACAGACAGAAACACCAGCCTCCCACTGGTGTTGACAGCCCAGCCTCTGGATGCAGGTGTCAGTCAGCCCCACAGCTGCTGTATAAACCTCCGCAGAGCCAGCTAGCTGCTGTGAAATATCGCTGACAGGAGGCCGCCATAATCATGGCCTTTCAGCAAACGGCACTTTGCTGACTAATGTAGTGGGAAGTTGAGGTCAGTGGGTGGGGTAGAACAAGCATCTAACTCAGGCGAGGTGTGGCTGTCTGAGAAACTGGAGGAGCTGGCAACAAGGCAGAGTTATGGCGTGTCTTGTGGTGTTTGTAGACCTCAGATTGTTTCCGCCTTACAAAAGCCCAGAGACCCTGAGTTGTTGGATGGTCTATTTGCCTAGTTTACAGAAAGACCTGGAGAGTTTACATCATTGTGCTGGTTTCTAGAGGTGAACCCCACTGTCCTCTATTTCTCATGGCCTATATTTTCTCCTCTTTTCTCCAAAGACTGATGACGACCTTAAACTTTCACAGGTTAGGGGGGGGCGTCCTACTGGCCTCTCGTGGTTGAGATGCCTGCCATATACTGTGATTTCACTGTTCATCCATCTCTCGCTCTCTCTCCTCCCTCATTTCTTGTAACCTCTCTAACACCCACTAACAAATAAAGACACAAAATGTCCCCATGAATGACCTTTTACAGGTTTTACTGTGCTGGCTACTGAGAATATCAGGAATAAATAATCACAAAAAGATTCTACAGGAAATCTTTCAGATAATAATCTCAACATTTTTAACCCCGTCACACAGTGTTTAACAGATTAATTGTAGCACTGACAATGATTTATTTTGAGAAAACAAAAAAACTATATAAAATTAACATATACAAAGGTTCACATTTTATTCTACTGTATATCCATTTTTCCATGTTCTACCTTATTGTCATCACTAATCGGGCTCTCCTACATTTAGTGTGCATTCCTCAGTTGCATTCAAGCTTTTCACTCACACACCTATGTTAACCAATAATAACGAGAAGGCAAGGTTAAATTTCGACTTTTGGGATAAATAAGACGTCTGCCTTGAAGACAATGCTTGTGTGTTATTTCACTCTTTATTCACATGAACTATAGAATATCACCTGTCATATTTTACCAGAGGACACAGACTGAGAAGAGAAACTCTCTCCTATTTCAAAACAGGTCACTTATCATTAAACCATGTAAAGTCCTCTTTACAGTGACATTTAAAGTAATGTATGGCGCTGCTGCAAGAATGGTGATGTTCAAACTGATAAACTAAGCACCAAAGCTGCTTACAACCTGTAAAGTTACATAAGCAGGAAAAGGTGCAGAGTAAACGCACCCATCTGTACTCAGTAGTAGGTAGTGGAAGAAACGGATAGCAAGGGAGGACATAAAAAAAAAATAAAACAGGATAGAAACTGGTCTGAAAACTTGGCACTGCACCCACTGAATGAAACCTTAAACCTCAGTCTGTCAGCGGTTTGCTCTCTTTTAATCCCAAGTTGTAAAGTGCCACCGTGCAGCGAGGCTACACAACGTCCAGCCCACTTCACAAAATGACACACATGGGCTGTGTGAAAACACAACCGACCAGCACAGAAAACACACAGTTCCGGTGCCTCTCTCTGTTTAAATACACGTCCTGCAGTTTAAAACGGGGAGCTCTCCCTTCAGCACTACGGTCAGAAACACGCCGAGCAAACGCCGCTTCGAGACTCCTCTGTCTCCTCTACTCTCACACACAGCAAAGGAAAAGCACCGCTTTCATGAAATAACAGAAAAATAAAAAAAAGAAATAAAAAAAGAAACTTTCTCCGATTCCAGGCAGAAAAAGCGACATTCTGAAACCATTTCGACTTTCTCTTGTGAAGAAATAACCTATGACATGTATTATTTCCAGCTGAAGTTAATTAGAAGGGAAGGAGAGACGTTATTGGCCTACTTACCATCAATCGCCATGATGTTCTGTTTTGGCTTCAACCAAAGCGAGCGGTGAAGAAGGGGGAGCGGCCCACCGCAAGGATTAGGGAAGAGAGGGAGGGGGGGGGACCCATGGTGTGGTACAGTCCGTGAGACACCGGGGAGGAAGCTGACTGTCTGAAACAAGTGCTGTGCACACATCTCATCTATAATTCACAGACAAGAGAAAACATGCTACTCAGGCTGAACATATCAGTCTCTACATGTGATTTTAAAAGCTCAGCAAAGTATTTCTTCTCCATCACACACACACACACACACACACACACACACACACACACACACACACACACACACACACACACACACACACTATTTCCATCTTATGCAGCTTAATAATGTATTTCAGCTAACCTAACAGTTAATTTGAATAAGCTAAGCTACATTATTAAAGTACATTAGATGCTAATTGAGTTTAATAATGTATTTTTGCTAACCCAAAAGTTGATTTAATTCAGCTCAGCTATGTTATTAAAGTACAGTAGAAGCTAATTAATTTTCATAATGATGATAGCAAAGATGCTAATTCAGTCATGTATTTAAACTACCACACAAGTTAATAAAATTCAACTAAGCAGCATTATTTCACTCTATTAGATGGTCATAGTCTAATACTATACATTATCTAATGGCCTTATTAGATGCTAATGTACCTTAGCGGACCTATATCAACTTTTGTGATATCCAATATTATTTAATAATCATCCTGATTTAACAATGCAAATTAGTCAACCGAGAGGCTAACTTAGGTCAGTTTGAGCAGTATCATTAAGCTGTATTAGATGCTAATACAGAATTAGGTGCTAATATGGTTTTTAAAATTATGCAAGCAATATGCTAATGCAGCTTAGTAATGTAGCTTAACCAACCAAAAAGGGTGGGTGAACCAGGCTTCCTTTAGGAAACTACATAATGCAGCTGTATTACATTCTAATTCAGCTGAATATTGTCATTTAACTGACCTAAATCAACTTTTGTGATACAAAATACAATGCACTTTATTCTGTTGTGAGTTTGAAAGTGAAAGAAAAATATCCAACTTAAAACGTTCTACTAAATACTGTACTAAATACAAGCAAAGGAGATTAGCTTTCTGGTGACATTACTTTGTTGTACGTTTTCCTTAAATGACTCAGTGCTGCTGGTTCACCCACTACCTTAGCTGTTAATCATCCTCTGATTGCCGATGGCTGGAAAAGAAACCAGAAGGGCTGACTCCATCACAGAAGTGGCAGATATGAATTTCAATGCTGACGGTAGGTTAAACACAGTCGCAGTGTTCAGAAATGACTTTTCAATACTTATATGTCCAAACAGCTTTTGCAGAAAAACATAAATTACAACACGTCATCACAACATAAGGCAAAATGATGGACTCTGGGAATCTAAATGTGTCTGATGGTATTTTGTTTTCATGCAATGTGAATCTTAAAGGTCAGGTATTAAATACAGAATGATGAATTAATGAATGAATTAAATATTCATACAGCAGGCAGCAGGGATCATTGATAATGAGAGTATCTGTTCAATGCTCACTGGGGTGTTTACTATAGCAGCTGTGCAAGAGGTAGAGCTAAGCAGAGGTGTAAATGTGGTAAAAGTTGAAGAGTTTATTAACTAACACTTGTTTTTTTTTTTTTTTTTGTATATTCAATCCTATAACTTGGGGGGAATAAAAAGCTTGGTGCAACTACTGTGAAATGGCTTTTACCTCTACCCTGCCTGGACCTGCTTTTAACAGTAATGATACAACACAAACACAACTTAGTGTTATCTTGTAATTACTTTATTGCCTTCAGCACTCTGTATTTATTCTAGTCTGATCTAAATCGCTCTCTGTGTTGCTGCAGTCACCTCATTTCCTGATGGTTCATTAAACCTTCATTCATTTCTAACTAATCACATTGTAATTAAGCTTATCCTGATATTGCAGTCGTTGTAAGTCAGAAAAATACTCCTGCCTGCTCATGTTCATCTCCCAACTGACTGACTGTACAAAGTATTTCAGCGCTTTTTTTCCAGCCTCTGAAAACATGCAGCTGTTGTATTGTATGGATGTTAATAAGAACCTGTTGTTGCCATAGAATTACAAAAAAAGCCCCATCAAGTTTGATTTTGAGATTCAATTTATACTCCCATGCCGTCATCAGGTTGCCATGGATACATACAGCAGCTGCTGAGTCCTACCTTGTGATTCCCTGTCAAAAACATGAGCAAATGTTACCCAATCGAGGCATTTCTAACACACAGTCTCTGTACCCTCACTCTATTCCCTCTCTAATTTTAGAAACCTTATTTTCAGTCAAGCTGTGTGTTACAGTATTTGGCACAGGAGTTTGTACACAGGAGATGGTCACTGACAGATAAGCATGAAAGAAGAGACTGAGAGATATGTACATGAGGCACATATCTGTAAAATGCTTTGCAATATGATCTGACATTAAATAGCATTACCTAACATGAAAGTGGTCTAATAGAAGGATGCAATTGCTGATCAAAGCTGCACAATGCTCAGGGAGGGCAGAGGAAATCATGATGATGATTTGGCTGTATCCCCCACAGTTTCCTTGCCTTATGAGTGCAACATAAGGCGAGGATAAGGCAAGATGTCTGATATTTTGTTACCGACATGCTGCAAACTGTGAGACTGATCAGCTTAACGAAGTTAAGACATCTAAAATTATCTACAAACACCTCTGACAGCCATCCTATTAAGTGAGGTGGCTTTTTCTTTTCTGATTTGCTCAACTAAGCAGGTGCATCATCCAACACAAAGACTGGCAAATGACTAATAATATAAATATATATTATTGCATATATATGAGACAGCTCAGATTGCTTTTAATGACTCATTTTTGGAGGACTGGAAGGGAAAAAAACTGTATTTAATGAGAAGGAAGTTAGCATCAGAGAAAACGTTTAAAGAATAAACTTTTATATGAGAAATTTAGTATTTTTTTCTGGAAATTCATGTCCAGACCCATTACAATCTCCCAGGTTTCCAACACCCAGACTGGGATCCAGCATCTGAAACATCAAGAGTTGCAGATTGAGAATTTGCAGGAGACATTTGGATTTAATTGAAACAGAAACTATGTGCAACAGCACATGGTTGAACAGTACCTTAACAGCAAAGAGAGTACCTGCTAGCAAATGACTTTCTTAATGCAAACTAACTGGGCCTGTTACAAATTCACATGACCTTTGTTTACACCTTTAGCCAAATCTCACTTAACTACCCTGTATCATTTTAGCCATCATCTGAATCCACTTGTGCACATTAAGTGCTGTGACACAACAGCCTCTCAGTCCATTCTTCTCCTCTTACCATGACCTTTACATTATATGTTTTCAAAATACTTGTCACTTTCATCATAAATTCAAAAGGTATCAAAAATGTTAAGTCGGTGTATTTTAATCAAATATGAATGATCAGCTGGAGGTAAATTGAAATGTCAGAACTGTCCAAAATTAAAATAAATATGATTTGTGTCTTTGATGTGTAAGGCCTGTTTGTAAGAGCACAGACAGGGCTTCGCCTGCTTTGTGTTTGTGCAGATCAAATCAAATCAGACAAAATCTCAGTGGGTGGACACCAAGTTGGTCAAACTGGATCAGATATTTTTCAAATGTGTATTATAAAAATTAAGGATTATGACTGCAGTTTAGAGTCATCACTTCTAAAGGCGAGTGAACAAAAAAGGCAGATTTTCTCACAAAATGTGAAATCCAGTACATAAGGGTAAAAAGCTGGCAATGGCGTTCTGGCTGTAAACCGTAAAAGATGCATGTAAACAAATGCATGCATATATTGACATGCATTCCCAAACGTATACACACAGACACACACTGTTTCCCTCGCTATCTCTTCTCCATTCATTCTTGTTTACTTCGTCCTATTTTTAGCTGCAGCTCTGCTCAAATGCCCTCTGCTGGGCTCATCAAAGCAGCCCCTTCCTGTTGTCATAGAAATGGACTGGCACGTCCATTAGCCTCTCTGTCTGCAGGCGGCCCAAATCACACTCACCGAAGGAGGGAGCACAGCTGTGGGTCATCTATATCATTCATCTGAACAGGTAGATGATTTAGACCACTCTGTAATCGGCAGAGGTAACCGCTCGTGACGTAAACGCCTTCATCACTACAGGCAATCAGGTGACGAAACATCCATCACAATTTTTAAATCAGAATTTTGCTCTGAATGGACTGAGAGGCTGTTGTATCACAGCCCGATATGAGAGAGTAGCATTTGCAACACAATCATGTCCACTCCATGTATGACCTTGTAGTGTGAACACTGCCTGTGCTCCTGGGAATTACCCAGTTCATCAGCCTGCCGCTGTCATGGTGCCGCTGGGAAAATTGGTTTATTCAGAGGAGCAGGTCTAACTCTACAGTACATGTGTTTTCAACCACACGTTGCAGCCAAATGAGAGGTGTTTCATAACGGCAATATACTGACTTATATCACCTTGTTTACATTAATCTTATTCACTCCAAGCAAGGATGCTTAGCAACAAGCTGCTCAGAATACACTCGATGCTTTTAGAGCTGTAAATGTCAAATGAAGGCCATAACACATTCAGGGCTGTGGAAAATATATTCATGATGAATGTACTGTATACTAGATGATACATTTCAAGCTCTTTAATATTTCATACATTCACTGTATATATCCTGTAAGAGCTTAATCTGCTCATTATATTTTTTGATTAATAGAATTAGACATTTAGTCTATGAGATGTCAGAAAATAGTGAAAAATGACCCTGACACCTTCGATGAAGACTCAAAGCTGTAATTGCTGCCAAAGGGGCTTCTACAAAGTCCTGAAATAAGACTTTGAATAAAAATGTAAAGTAAATGAGACATTTCTTGATTTTTAATAAATATTCAACAGTTTCTAAAAACGTGTTTTCACTTTGTCATTATGGCTTATTGAGTGTAGTCTGTGGTCTGATGGGTGAAAATGGCAATTTTATCAATTTAGAACTAAATCAATACAATCAAGTGTGCAAAAAGTGAAGGGGTTCATTTTGTGCCTGTACTCTGAGAGTTACTGAGTCAAAGACCATCAGCAGGTTGTTAAACTCAAGTCTCTCCACTGATGCAGGCTGTACAGCGAGGAGCTGTTTCCATAGTAATAGTTTCCTACACATAACGCAACTTGACTGGGCCACTAGGTTTTATGTGTCTGTGAAAAAGACATGCAACAATCCAGTTACAATTAAAACTCTGCTGTTTTCATTTAAAACTTGTTACTGGCTTGAGAAAATAATCCAGGGCTGCAAATGTTCCCACAAACAGAACAAGGAAAAACTCAAATGCATAAAATATTTGTAGAGTCTTTAAATTAATACGAAATGTAAGAGCAGTTTTATTATCCCTCAGACTATCAGAGCTGAACTGAAGTAGAATTCATCTATGATTAAATCGCATCACTAAAATATCGGTTAAGAATCTGTGTTTTTTCCTCACAAAGTTTTCTGTATCTGGTTCAGACTCAGTGGATGGTCGGTGTATTTCTGAACAGTGAACTGTGACACCACCATGTGGTGAAACCTTGTAACTGAATAATAACAGTCAAGTGAGCTTATGTTAAAATATATTCACGTTATGACTAATCCAATAATTCATGACAGCAAAAATTGATATAGTTTTCTGTGAAGCTTAATTGCATCTTATGCAACCTGGAAATGAGGCTTCAATGTTAAAGGGAACACAATACAAAAAATGAGAAACATTACATGAAAGACCTTTGCTTCTAAATTAAACCATAAATTGCTGCATTTCTTGTTTTCTTTTATTTCCTGGTATTTGTCTTTACTCTGTCCATCCTTTCATTCGTCCATCCACACATCACTCCTTGATTTAATGCTTTGACTTTTCAGCTGATCAGACAGGAATACATTTATCCCTCTGTACCCAAACACTCACACACCTGTTTGCACACATACAGTAGCTTAGGTCCGTAGTTTGTTTTTGAGATTGGTCAGCTGCTCCATGTCGACGCTGCTGCCACCGCACACGATCACCAGCAGGGGGCCCAGGAGACGTGGCAGACGACCTGCAAAGAAGAAGGGTTGTGACATAAATGAACCTCTGCTGTTTTCTCCGTGAGTTTCTCCTCAGCAGAAGGGAGTTACTATGGACAGTAAGTTTCATTAAAGTGCAAACTTGTTCCACAAAGTTTTATCTATACAAAAACACTCTGATTATTCCTTTGAAACATTTTCTACCAACATGGCTGCTGTCTGAAAAGTCCTTTTAATGTACACATACATTATAATAAGAAAGATGAGAAAACAAAGACTTTTAACATCTGTATTGACAAACAGCAGAGATGTAAATTTTAAAATGTATGAATTACGTTGTTATAAGATATAAGAAGCACGGCTGTGTGAATGTTCAGCAGTGACAGTAAATTCAGAGTAGTTACCTTCGTCCTGTAATCTGTGTATGAGTCCACTGTAGACAGCTGCTAGTGCTGCTCCACATGCCATCTCCACCAGCACACGCTCCTCATCTGTCAACAGCACAGAGTTTAAATAAAACAAAACCAACATAAAGAAAAAAAATGCTAATTACGCTGCTCAGAAGTTGTTAGAGACATTTGAAAACACACACACTAACCCAGGAAACTTTCGACAGCATGCAGAGCCTGCTGGTCAGTCACCAGTTCAGAGATGATGGTCAGCTCGCTGCTCTGGCTGTATTCGAAAGCCTGCTTGCAAACCGTCTTCGCTCCAAGACATTTAGCCTCACTGTGAGAAGACGGATGGAGCCAGAGGTGAGGATGAAGTTCAATCTCTTTAAAGTAGAAAACATTTCATCTCTTTTATCTTCTAACCTGGTGATGTCATCCAAAGTGACCACCCTCCCTGCTTTAACTGTGGCGTTAAAACAGTCTGCCCCCACTGTCTCCATAGCGACAATAGGTACATCCATCCAGCCTACATCCTTCAGGCCCTGGACCACTCCACACAGGAGCCCTCCTCCACCCACAGACACCACCACAGCTCCAGGCTTCACACTGGGACCCAGAGAGGCTGCAACCTCTGAGATCATACTGGCGTGGCCCTGCCTGGTGGTGTGTGTGGGGAGACATATACAGATAAACTCTGAATAATTTAGTGTTTAGTTTTACACAGCGTTGCAGAAACTGGTCACTTTAGTTGTGATGAATGTTTGTACCATAGCAGGGGGTGATCAAACGGAGGAACATAGGTGAGTCCTTCAGTTTCTGCCAGTCTGAGAGCTTCTGCGTTGGCATCATCCCAAACCTAAGAACAAAAAAATTTCCAAAATGAAAAACACGAATCCGAGCTGGAAGCTGAGATCACTTCCATATGTTTAATGTTATACTTTACCTTCCCTTTAACCTTGACTGTAGCACCCTGATCCTGGACTCTCTGAATGACCATTGGAGGAGAAGAGGAGGGGACTATGATGGTGGCTGGTACACCCATCTTTCTGGCTGCATAGGCTGCAGCCATACCTGCATTACCACCTAGAATAAAATACTTTGTTATTAACCCATTGGTCCTGTTACTACTGTTTATTGTGCATATCAGCATGCACTGTAACTGCAGAGACGTCACCTGAAGAGCAGACAACTCCTTTGGACTGTCTGGCGAGCTGCAGAACAATAAATAGATAAAGAATACATTAGTGTATGTTTCTCAGCAACCTTTGTATAATTAGATGAAATCTACACCACAGTCCGTCAAAATGGGCCTTTAATTAAATGGACACATGTAGCAGTCATTGTCTAATGTGAGGGATCTGCAAGAAAAAGGCTGTACTATGCACCGGCCAAGGGTTCAGGGCTCCTACCTGCTGGCAGAGGTGCCCAATGCCGCGGATCTTGAAGGAGCCAGATGGCTGTGAATTCTCCATTTTTAAATAGACGGTGGTTCCCACCCGTTTGGACATGGTGACGCTCTCCAGCAGCGGTGTGTTCAGGTGGAAATGCTCCGCCATGGTGCAGCTAAGGTCACTGAAAGGAAAATTGTGTTAGACAGCAACCAATGTCAATGTGTCTCTCAAAGGATGTTGGAGTTTTTCATATCAAGGTTGTATGTGGTGGTTCATAAGACAAAATAAGTTTATCTTAACTATACATCTAAGTTATAAATCGGTATCAAAGTCCTCATCGTTGCCCCTTGCCCTATTAGGTGCCATGCATGGTAAATGCTGCCTTTAAATGCTGCCCGGGAACAAAGGAAAAAAGAGTGATATGCACATAAGCATGGAAACAATCTTTCAGCACAGTTAAACACAAAAACAGACACCTCTCACAGAATTTGCATTTCAAGTCAAAAAGAAAATAGCATTTTAAAATGTGTTTTTTCATGCTCATACTGCAGCTTTAAATGAGAATACTTTAGTATGAAGTAACAGTTGAGATTAGATCTGTGGCAGCAAAGATCTAAGACAAATATCTCAAACAGCCATATCCCACACCCAATCTACTTACTGATAAGTAAGAAAATGTTTTAACCGCAACTTTAAGTTTTAAACGACTTTTAAAAAGTAAAGTGAAGCAGCAAACACTCAGCACCACAAAACGTGAGGTGACGCACAGTTAATGTCAGGTACTACTCAGGTACACATTTTACGTCAATAAAAACTGACTTACGTCTGGATAGAATGTGGTGAACGAGCCTCTGACCATCAGGTGACAACCTGGGAGCATCAGTGCAACACCATAGTTAATATTCTGCGTTAGCATGTAGCAGGACAGACGTCTCTGGAAAACGGAGCCTAGCCAAAACAAACACGACCACTTCCGGTTTCTACTTTCAAAATAAACGTGCTACGGGATTTTCTTACCATTAGATTAACTGACACAGATGCAGTGACTGTAGGGATAAATTACTCTGCAGATTAGTGGTGTGGAGTAACTAAGTACATTTACTTTGGTGCAGATTTGAGGTACATGTATTATGCCTGAGTAATTCCATCAACAAACAGTTTATGATGTATTATTAAAGGTCACGATAAGACTTTATTTATAGGGGATAAAAGCTCCTCCTTAACCAGCTGCAGAATTAAAGTGGTGCACGTATTAATGCGCCAATAATTATAACCTAATAGCATACATTATTATGAAATGGGCTGCATAGATACTTTTAGTTTTGTACATTTATTTATGTCAGATTTTGAATGCTGGATATTTACCTCCATAACAGACAATACTGTAGTACTGGTATATTTTATACCACTGCCATAAAATATATTTTTAAAAACTTTTGTTATTACTAATTGTGATAATGAAAATGATAGTTTTAATAACAATAAGCCATATTTTAAATCACATTACATTTCCAGACAGCTGGACACTCTGAAACATACTACTCAACCAATAAAACCAATAAAACCTACATTTTGTTGTTGTGAAGTTTTCATCTTCATTCCATCAAATATCAAGAAGTATTATTTTGGATCTTCTCAGGAAGTGAAGACTTAACCCTACACAAACTGTACTGAACTGTGATCTTGTGAATTTGAATGGAAACACACTTACCTGTGAGGAGCCTGTTGTCAGTGCAGAGACATGAATGAACTTTAATTCCCTTCTAAAGTCCACAGTTTATTACCAAGGCTTGAAAGCGTCTGTTAGTGAGTGAGTGACAGAAAGGGGGGAGAGGGGGAGAGAGGGAGAGAGGGAGGGAGAGAGAGAGAGAGAGAGGCTGCCAGAGATTTTGCTTTGATGAATATCTGCATTTCTTTCTTTTAATATTTTGCTATATGGTATATTTAATGATGGCACTTTTCTGTACTCTGTCCTGTTGTTATACAGTGTGTAATCTTATATATTATTGTACAGATACTCTTCTTCATTCTTTGTTTTTCTTGTCTTTACAAAGCTCTAATCATCACATACACATATGAACCCTGAGTAAATCATTCACAGTCAAAGCTTTGATTCTCTGTAGGGAGTATGAGTTCTTTATTATTACTGGATATTAGCTGTATAGTATAGTTATAGGTTGCATATACACAAAGTAATGGTACACACTCCTCAGAACAACGTGCCCTTCTCACATCAAACATCACTCAATTTATTGCTTCACATTTTACACAGCAGGAAATGACACTTTATTTTGTGTCAAAACCTTCCTGTACACTGGGTGGCAGCAGTGAGTGGTGCCAGCACTGACAGAAAGAAACAAGAGCAGTGTGTCCTAATGATAATAATAATAGAAAATAATGTTATGTTTTAAATAAAACAAAAAAATCAGGGTAGTAATACATTTAATACAGCTACTGAAATATGTAAATATGAAAAAAAAAATCAACTAGAATGAGAGATGACACTTGAGAAAAAGTGAAGTTGTTTATATATATGTATATATAATATACATATATACACATATATATATTTGTGTGTGTGTATATATACACATATATAAATACTGTATTCTCAACCTTTTAGAATCTGGTTTATTTAAATGTGCCTGGATTTATTTTTGAGGCATTGTTCAGAGTTGTCAAAATAAACACTGAGTAACCGCCGGAGCTTTTATGTGGTAATTTGAGAGTGGACTGACAAATACTGAATCCTTAAACACTCAGCTGTTGGCAGACAGGAAACACTGCTTTATCTGACTGTTACTTTTAGAGCCTGGCATCAGTAAAAGATGAGGATCAGTGTGAACAAGCCTCTAGTCTGGACTAAGTTTTATGTGGAAATGGGTAAAGACCAGCAAAGCTTATCTCATGTAAAGAAAATTATTATCCATTCAATTCCTTATCCTCCTCTGTCACCTTTAAACCCTTTTTTTTAAATATATTTTGGTTTCACAACTACAGTTGCATTTCACACAACACGTTCCATTCACATTCTGTTTTTCTTCCTTTCTCTTGTTTTACCAGCAGCAGCCATTTTGCAGTTGAACAGATGTTGATATGACAGCATGCACTAGTGCTGAGTCAAGCTAAATGCTAAATACTAAAAGGTTGAGACATCCGTAATGGTTCACAGATGTTTTTTTATATCAGTTTGTGATATCAGAAGCAAAATATTCTTCTGATATCAGTCCAAACCTTTTTTTTTAAATATCATGCCATAATATTCTATTGTGAACATCTGGTGCTTGTGTGGATTGATGAACATCTCAGCTATCATGCATCAAAATACTTGCTGGATTTAGTCTCGTGGCTGAATTTCCAACGTCTTATCAGAATAACACTGCTAACAACTGCTCCATCAACAGCCACAGACAAATCGTGAGCTGCTTAAACGCACATTCACCTGTTCTCTCTTCTCACTTTCCTCTCTCCAACCTCACTTTCATATTTCCCATCTCACACACACTTTAACCCGATCTACCCTGTAAACTTACTGCATTTCAAATCTTCACACCACACGGTGCGAAAGTGTTCTCAGACAACATACTGTGATCACTGGCATTGAGAAAAAGCACATCCTATTGCTATGCAGTTGATAAGCTTGGCTCTATGAAGATCCACCTGAATGTTTTTTTTTTATTAACACCATACAAAACTGAAGTGACATTCAAAGATCAAGATTATTTAGATAGTGTCAGATGAAGCCTTATAATTCCAAGCTCAAGGTATCATGTTTTGAGCTAAGTGAACTGAGGTCAATATTGAAGCTGCATCCAAAAAGATAAGAATTTTTTTGTGTTTTTTTTTTTGTTTTTTTATTTAGTCTCTTCAGCTTCTGTCATGCGACTGAACTTGAGTGAAGTTGTCAAGCTACTGTTGTTCAAAATAAGATTCAGGCAATTTTCCTTCAACTCTGCAGCAACTCAGTGAAAATATATTATGAATCTACCATAACGTGGCTCTGTGGTTCCAGCGTTATATCCAAACAAACCAAAAAAATTGTTCAACAAAACTCTGACCTCCATCTTTGTCTCTTTCTTTCTTTCCTCTCTCAGCCTCCTGACTACCTTTGTTCCTTCTTTCCCAGCTTATGCGTCTGCCCTCACGCTGCTTCTGCACCTCTTCTTCCCTGCGTGCATGCGCCCTCTGGGAGCGTGCACATGGCTCCTGATCTGGGCTTTATGCCAGTGAGCGTTGTCTGGGTTTGATCCTTGGATACAGCTGGAGAGAGAGGGATAGAGAGAGAGAGAGGGCAGGGTCACTACATCATGTTAACATTGTTCTCAAGGTGCCTGAACACCATGAAGGCAGACCTTGAGAATAAATATGCCACCTAACATGAATCACATTACTGCTGAGTCACTGAATGAACAGGGATGAGTATTGATGACACTTCCTGTTGAATGTAAATTTAAACTTTACATGTACTTCCTACTGTAAATGTACAGAACCAAAATTCGTTATTATTTACACTGAGGCATCATGCTGTACAGTGTGGCTGCAGTGGCACAGGTAGAGCTGTAAAGGGCCACTGAGAAGGACAGTTTTACTACAGCTATTAAGTGCAGCTTTACTGGTACAAGAACTGAGTGTGGAACTATAGCTGCTAGTTTTGCAGCTATGGCTGAAAAACAATAGTCACCCAGAGGTGGAAATTCCCAAATCAAGATCACTAACAAACTCTACCTAAACTTATAAAGTTTTTACTTCTTTTACTTATTTTATTCCGAGACTCATTAAAAGGTCAATAACTATATAAATTGCATAGTATGAAATGTATTTTTTGTGTGTTTTGACCTACATAACATTGTGAGCATTACTCCACGCTAGCTAATTTCCAAATTGCATTGAAGAAGCTGTTCCTGTGCTTTTACTTTAACCCATGACCTCAAATTAGTTTAAATGCACTAACTAATTAACAGTTACTAGTACCCTGTGTTACACCAGTGTAGTTGGACAGGCAGCCGACATTTGCCTTTATGTTTTTCTCTGTGTGCGCACATTCACAGTGAGGTGTGTGTTTTGTGTTCTCTAACCCCCAGTAGGTTCCTGGGTATGTATCCTTCGCGGTCGTTGAGTCGCGCCCACCACCACTCTGTCTCAGTCTCGTCACGTCGACGCAGCACAGTGAGAGCGTCGCCTTCGCTGAAGGAAAGCTCATCAGCCTGCTGGGCCGTGTAGTCCCAGAGAGCATAGACCAAGCCTTTGTTCATCACTCCCAGTTTTTCCTGTACACCTGAGAAAGATACAGAGTATTCAGTGTTCAAAATAACTCTTCAAAAGAGTTAAATTGTACTGTGGTGGTTTAAATGCTATTCCAAGTTTTATTTTTTCACAGATTTAAAAGTTATTTTACCCTGCGGGCTTGAGTAAATCTGGTGAGTTTGGATTTGTTGACTCACCATCTGTCTCTCTGTATTTACCTACCATAGAGAAACTGAGAACACTGTGTGTAGCCCTCCTCCATTTCTTCACATTTGTCTGCTGCTGTTTCGACATCACTAATTGTTGTGGCGAAAATGGCTGCGCCGGACTCCACAAGCATCTTGCACAGGTGGACGCTGTTACATGAAGCTGCACAGTGCAGGGGAGTCCTGGGAGGAACGATATTAGAGTCATTCAGCTCCGATAAAGAAAGGACAAAGGTGTTCCAGCATTGAACTTCTATTTTAAAGGACCAAAGTGAAGGATTTATGGGGATCTATTGGTGGAAATAGAAAATAATATTCATAACTATGTTTTCATTAGTGTATAATCACCTGAAACTAAGAATTGTTGTGTGTTTCATTAGCTTAGAGTGACTCCTCCATATCATAGTGACAGGACCCTCTTCCTAAATCCATCACACTGGTGCTTTACAGCTAATAGGCTAAACACAATTGATGTCATCACGAAACAGGCTGACATTAACTGAACATGAATTCAGTCGGCTGCATCAGTAATTAAATCAAGTAACTTCTGAATACAGAGCCGCATTAGGCTTGGTAATCTCTTCCTTTAATACTGCTCAGGCAGCTGAGTCAGAAAAGAATTTGGAAATGCAATTATCTCTGTCATTGTTGCCTCTGAGCTCTCGCTGCCACAGACTGTGTTCATTACCCAAACTCCCTCCAGTCCTTCAGCAGCCACTGCTCCGTTATTAGTCTAAACTTTTACACGACTGAATCAAATTACTGACCATCCGTCACTGTCAGCTGCGTTAACGTTCACTCCGAAGTCCAGCAGAAACTTGACAATATGGTGGTGTCCCGCGCAGACAGCGTTGTGAAGAGGAGTTATGCCTTCATCATTAGGCATACTGGGATTTTCCACCTTAAAGACAGAAAATGAGAAAACATGCATAGAAAATATTAGAATTAAATTAAATTCTGATACTGAATTGTGACACAAATTATTGACTACCCACAGCAACAACGGAAAAATCCCCAAAATATCACTATTGGTGTCAGCCTTGTTGAGAACGTTACAGAAGTGCCAAGTGCTGGATTTAACTGCAAAACTCAAGATAGTGCATCATTTTTTGAACAACTTGGAAATTGTTGAGTCTTATTACCTCAGGGTGTGATACCTTTTAACTGAGCTTGTTCTATATGTGACGCATCTACATGCTTCCTTGAGAGTATCATCGAGAGTTTGCAGTTTGAGGAGTCAGTAAGCACTTTTCTGTCCAGCCTCTAAAGTGGAAGATGTCAGGAGTAGACGGGGATTTGCATTTAAAGATGTATGGCTTTGTTCTTGAGAGCTCTGTGCTGCTATAACACACTGATACACAGTGAGTGTGTCCTCAACAATAAATCTGCACACCTGACAACTGAGACCACCTCTCCCATAACAGTACTGCTGAGCATCAAAGATATACTTAATTTATATTGTCCTGAAGGTATTGAAAGCTTCAAACTCCTCTAGTTGATGGCAAATCTGTTGAGGCAATCTGTGTGTGGGTGCACAGGATTTGTTGGCATGTAAAAATATTCCTCTGTTGCATAAGGGAATGTGTTTTTTCATTCAACACAATTGTTTAAAAAGCAAATCAAATCAAAAAAGCACAGAACTTTAGAAGTGGAAATTGGAAATATTAGATATCCAGTCCTACTTGACACAGGCCAAAACTTGAGGGCTAAACAGAAAATTCTCCAGTGAGATTTTGTTTGAAATGCTACTGAAGTTTAGGCCCTCTCCTTATCTCACATTTCTCCAGCAGATTCTGACATAATACAACTGTAATACACAATTTGGAAAGAAACATATATTGAAGAAACTATGCCTGAATATTCATAATGGAATGAAATGTTTTGCATGGGTACCTTCAAATCACAGCCGTTGCATTGTCACAACAAAACAAAGGTGAGGAAGAATCACAGCAGGTTGTCTGACAAGTTTTACTGTGTTTTTCCCTTTGATGTAGAGATTTTTTTTACTAATTACACCGGCACTGAACGTGTTACAGTCCAATTCAGTTATTATGCCATTGTTGTACTCTTTCATTACTAGACTCTTTCAAGTGGTCTTTTTTTTTCTTTTAATTTCCATTTTCCAGCCTATTGTTTCTTTTGCGCTCCCAGCTGTGAGAGAGGAGATCTCTCTCTGAATTGCCTTTCCATGGGTCTTTCTTTTGGTCTGAAGTTTTTTTTTTTTTTGTTGTGGGTAGGTTTTCCTCATTTTCTTAAAGAGAATCAGATGGGTTTGGAACCCTGGCTGATGTAGGCCTGCCATATGACATGACTGCAATCCTGAGCTATAGAAATAAACTTAATTTTAGCTCTGCAGACAGATAAAGTTTAAAATATGAAAAATGGTAACGTGTGTTCCAGTTAACTGCAGCACATTGTTATGTTTTACCTCATAGATAATTCTCTGCACCAAATCAAACTCTCCCTCTAACGATGCATCCAGCAGCAGAGCTAGAGGGTTAAACTTGACCCGGAGACCGTGGCCTGTCCGCTCTGATGACGGCTTCTTTAGGTTGGTTCGCTTGGCCTGCAGCACACGGGGAGATAGAGAAAGTGTTGACAATGCAGAACAGGAACTGCAAAGTCAGTGCTTACTGCTCAACCAGGCACATTAGCTATTAGTTTTCAGAGAACAATTATTTTGTTTACTCTTTCAGTAATATATTTCAAGAGCAAAAATTTAAGGAAACACAACAATCCAACAACTATTCAGTATATAGGGTATTAATATTATAACAATAAAGCTGTACAATGTAGAGTCCATTTTAGCAAAGCTCCACTTTTAATACATTTACCAGATTTTATTTTATTCTATTTTATAATAGTATGTATCCTTACCTTAGGCAGTGAAGGTGGTGCAGGAGGTGATGGAGAGGCGTGGCCTACAGAGTTGTGGGCGGGACTAGATCCTCTCTGGTTGTTGTTGTTCTGGTCCTCTGGCCTATCAGGTGCAGGGGACGAGCTGGGTTGGGTCGGTGGTGACACATTATTGGTAGTTTCTGCCATTGATGTTGTCTCTTTGGATGGTTCTACGGCAACAGAAGGAGGGGACAAGCGTCGGGAGTCCGAGTTCAGGTTCTGAACTTCGCCCTCCACAGCTGCCACACTGGCTGGCTTGTCACCTTGTTCTACATTCCCATTGGCTGAATGGATGTTGTCCATGTCACCCAAAAGGCAGTCGGGTTGGTAGAAAGTGTTACCTGGAGAATCAAAATAGGCAGTTTATAACTCAGGAAGATCAGGAAATACACATTTTATGTATAAACCACCTGATGCCACCTGAGGCCCGACCATATCACATATCTCAGTGTCTTACCTGAACCTCCTTCCATGCCTCCTGCCAGAGTGTTAAACCTGCAGAAGAGAAATGAGAGAAATCAGCATAGTTTCAGTGTCAGTGTCAATTTCAGTATAAACTGGTCTGTCTCTGTGGTGGAGTACTGTGCAACACTGACCTCTGGTACAGTAGTTTCTGGATGTTTGGCCCCTGTGGGCCCTCAGGTTCAGTGATTGAGCTCCGTTTCTTCAGCGGTCGTGGAGCATTGCTGAGCCGTCGGCGGAGAACCTCCAGGTCAGCATCACTCTGGTAACGTAGCTGGCAGTGGGCTGTGGAGGGGCACAGGCAGGGGGGAGTGTGCAATGTTTAAAACTACATATTTCCTCTTATGCTATTTATTTATTACAGTTTAGTTATTAATTGCTCCTGCTCCAAAGATCCCAAATGATTAATTATTTGGCACAAGAGATATATTTTCCCCCAAATTACAACAATAATTTCTATTGTCAGAGGAAATTATCACAAGTAAACTTTGCAAATGACACATATAATCATGTAAAATACAACAGTAAAATATCTACAGCATCTCTGGAAGAAGAATTAGCAGATTTATGGCAACACACAGGTTGAGTCTGATTTATCTCCTGGTACCTACCAACTGGGGTGAGCTTTGTGGGACTGAGGGGACGAGGGATGTTATCTACGCTTGGTGGAGGGATGATTTGCCCATTGCTGCTTTCTCCTCCTCCTTTATCTGTTACATCCTCTCCTCCTGCTCTTACTCCTCCTCCTCCTCCACCTCCCTGGAGGAAAGGGACCGGGGAAGGAGAGGAGGAGGATGTGGGGAGGATGGGTTTGCCATAGACTGCAGAGAGAGGAAAGGGAGAGGTATTGATTTGTTTTCCCCTGAGGACATTGTAGCAACAATAAAGATAAAGTATCTTTAGTCTAAATATACAATATAACCTCTAATCTCTAATTTAATCTGCTGTTTAATTACCTGCTTTGACAGTAGTTCTGTTGCTGAGAGATCCATAGTTTTTGGCCTGAGGCTGCTGGAGGTACATGCTATAGATGGAGCTGCTGTTCATGGTGGCGGGGCCCTTCCTGGGGGACTGGGGCCTGGAGGGATGGTCCGGGACATAGGGACGTACGGCCACTGCTGGAGGGGGATCTGTTCGCTCTGTTTGTGGGGACAGTGGAGAGGGCTGGGAGATGGCGGCAGAGCCTAACAATAGAGATGGAAGAAGGAAAATATACAATTAAACAAAACAAAAAGAGAGAAATTACTTGCAAAGTCCATCATTCTCTTTCTATAACATAGAGGTGCTTTTCATATTTTGTCAGAAATTACTGCTTAAATAAATCATTCCAATTATAAGAGGTAATACACCCATGCAACTCATCAATTAGAGAACAATCCTTGTTGTTAAATTACCTTGGATTGAATTAGGAGGGACAGAGATACGCTGCTGTATTTGTTGAGAGGAGGAGGATGATGAGGATGAAGAGGACAACGTGGTGTTGGCAGCACTAGATCGTGGCCAGCCCAGTGTACCTGGTGCAGAGCGGGGCAGGGAACTGGTGGCACAGTGATGCCCTGCCGCCTGGTGGGTGGCACTGGGATAGGTACCATAACCAGAGGGAAGCTGGTGGGAGAAGGAGATACAAAAATAAAGAGAGAGAGAGAGAATCTGAAAAATTGTTTCTTAAAGTGTGACTGAGATATTTGATCTCATATATTTCCTGGGCTGTAAAGTTCACACAGTTATTTACAGTGCTGGCCTTCGGTGGGAACCAAGAAGGCCCTGTAATCGCCTCAATGGGGCCTTTAGCACAATGAAAACTATTTCAACATCACTTTCTTGAAATCCTTTATTACAGAATTTATGAGAATGTCCAGTGTAATGGAAACAGTACCTGTTCTGGACTGTTGGTCCTCCAATCTGACACACTCTTACTGATGCTCGGCCATGATGCTTCATTAGCTAAATGGAGGGAGAGAGAATAGGAGAGGACGTGTTGAAAGAGGGACAAAGGTTACAAAAGGAAAGGCAATTAAGGAGAGGAAGAGGCAAAGGCAAACACAGGCAGAAAAGAAAATCACACAGTAACTAAATGTGTTAAAGTAGGTGAAAGGTAAGATGGAGTTAGGGAGTAGAAATGGTGAAAAGACAGTAAACTATGTTATAATATATGTTAAAGTGTGAAGAGGATGAAAAGGGTCTGGTCACTCACTTGCTGCTAGAATATTTTAAATTACCGTAGCTGCTCTCTACAGAGCAGTATGGCAGTCCAATGCTACAATAAAAGCCTACAAAAAACAAATGACTAAAATAAAATCATATTATTATCCATTCATATAGTTCACTTCTAGGGGATCATAAAAACTGTGGAGATCAGGCTGTGTACACAACAACAAGTGAACTAGATGGTCCATTATCTGGCACCACAGTCCATAGACAGCTGAACAATTATGCAACATTTGGAACAGACTCTAAATCATCAAGTTATTTTTAATTTGACCCGACAACTCTGGCTTTCAATTGTCAAGCCTCAACGTAGCAAATACTGTAATGTAACAAGACAAGCGCTAAATTGCTTAACAACTACTCTACATGTTCAGATTGGTGATTACAGTGTATTCCCCACAGCAAACATGTGTTTAGCATCCTGTAAAGTGGTACAGCAATAGAACAAAAGTCTCTCTGATCACGAGCTTGGTCGCAAAATTTATGGGTGGTGTAGCTGTTGTTAGGGCAACATCTGTATTTGATAATGAAAAAAAGCAAACGTTTATAGCAACTGACAGTTGCAGTCATATAATTGTCGTTTGGGTGCTGTTCTGCAATTTTCACCATAAGAATTACAATGGGTTTTTGGTTAGCTTGGGAAAACCCTGAAACACAGTGTATTCCAAACAACAAAAATCTGCTGAGGTTTAAAACCCACTTGACTTCGTATGCTAAAATGCTAAGCTCTAAAAAAAAAAAAAAAGAAGCTGATGCTGTAAATAAAGGTATCAGCTGGATATAGAAAGTTGCAGTTTAACCCAGCCTGTGTCTACACAGAGGGGGTGTTACATAACTAAATGGCACAGTTCAATGCTACACTGAGGTCACAGTGACAGTCAGTCCCTAAATCCAGATCCACTGCTGCCTGTTGTGCTTGTGACAGTCCTGGAGGTCAGTGGCTTAACTTAATGCTTCACAGCTTCACAACAGTTTAACCAGTCAAAAGGAAATAGCCTCGTGAAAGTCAGCTTGCAGCTGGTCAGTTTAAATGAAGCATAATATTACTGTTAGCCTACCACAGTAAGGTGCGAGCAGGCTTTTGACACTCAAACTTTTTGTTGTTCAGAACTGATATGAAAACAAACC
The DNA here is from genome assembly GCF_017976425.1 of Toxotes jaculatrix. Lineage (NCBI taxonomy): Eukaryota > Metazoa > Chordata > Actinopteri > Toxotidae > Toxotes > Toxotes jaculatrix. The sequence goes on along the minus strand of NC_054410.1, from coordinate 17,204,631 downwards.
ATGTCACAACACAAAGTATAGCTCAAGATAATGTGAATGTCATTAGGTTGCAAGTATTTGGAAAACACATTTTCAAAGTGGTAGGCCAACTCTCAGGCAGACCAACAATGTGATCCTTAGAGCCACACCTCTTGGCCCAGCTCTCAATGGTACAGCCACATACCAGACTAATACTGATTAACTATTGAACCTGGGTGCCCCGCAGTCAGTACAGTAAGCTGTGCTGCTCAGCCTGTTGACTACTGCTGTAACCTGCTGACCTCAGGAAGACAACAGTCACGACAGGAAACAAACAGTCAGCTCTGTGCGGGTTGGAAACTTGGCCATCTGCCGGAGAGCCAAGATTAGATCAGTCACTCAGTGCTGAGGAGGAAGGACAGCACAGTGTACCGAACTGGCACCAGTACGTCCTGGTGCGAAAGATAAAGGGTGACTCAGGTTCAGGTTAAGGGTTTTAAGAAATCGATGAAACTTGACATTACTGAGGCCTCTTCTTTAGGTAACATCTCATGTGGGTTTTTGAGAGCAAATCTCTGTATTTTTGAACTGAAGTATGATGGTAGGTGAAAATTCGTGGCATTATTCACTGAATTTTAGAGCCTCAAAATATCCAAAGCACACAAACTAATAGTGAAGCTAATACTCAGTGTTAAATATGACACAGAATAAAACACCATACTATATGTACACTATATGATGTGTGGAATTTAATCAATATATCTCATTAGTTTTTGTTAGGATTAAAGCAATAGATATGTTGATTGGAGATTGGAGGGGGAAAGAGCTAACCTGGCTCTGTCCAAAGGTACTGTAACAAAATCCTTTTGTCAGCACCTCTAAAACAACAAGACCAGACTCTGGGAGTTCACTGCATCTAGCCATGAAACGGTCATAAACCCTGTAAAATAGCAAGTTCTTGTTTTTACAATTTGGTAAAAACAAGATTGATTATTGACCAAGCCTCCTCACGGGACATTCAAAAAGAGAGCATTTGTTTCTTCAATTCTGGCATGTGCATCCTGTTGCCACTCTCTTGCAAATATTAGTCAGTGGAATATGAAACCATTTGTCCTGATCATAAGGAATTTCTTCTATATTCTTCTCTTCTACTTTAAAGCCAGTGGAAATGCACTGAACTGTTGCTGTGATCTTTGCTCTCTGCCCTTTCTGCCCTTGCATTGTATGTATTAGCATACACACAGAACTAACATTTGCTGGAGAGCTTTAATCTCTCTGATGACAGCAACAACAGCCGTCATGACCCTAGACCCCCGTCATCTAAAATCTCTCTCGTTATCTGACACACACTGACACACACACACACACACACACACACAAAGCATTATACATATTGAAAATAGCTACAAGTTAGTGTACCTCAGACTTCCTTTCATTCATTTGCTGTGCCTGCCTGCCCAGTAGACTGTTGACGTGATTTACAACAATTTATTTTTAAAATTACATAAGCATGAATAATAAATAGAGCTTTGGCATTCAGGAGCACAATGGGATTTGTAACATTGCTGTTTCAAGACACTTCGCTTATACACACGAGTTAAACTAGGCGAGTAGAAACATTCTGCTAATTCCAGCCTGGGTGTAATGATAGCGCTTCACTGTGTGTGTGAATGTGAATATTAATGTGAACATTGACTTGATTAAGTGGTGCACAATGTCAAATGTTTGCTTTGTCGCCAAGAGTAGATGAGAATGTCAATACCACGCTCATGTCCGTGCGCTACAACCACGTGACAGTTACGTTAGCTTGGCATGAAGATTAGAAACAAGGGGAAACAGCCAGCTTTAAATATCAAATCTAAAACAAGCTTCTTTTTTTTACTTTTAACAAATTAAACAAACTAGATATAGTGCCCTAATAAGTTAGCTTTAGAGATACTGGTAGGTAGTTTGTTTCTCTTTTGGACAGAACCAGGCTAGCTCTTTTTAGTCTTTATGCTTTACGCTAACCACTAGTTGTAGTTGGAAACTAGCTGTAAGTAACAAAAACCACTGACTGACAAGACTAACTCACTCAGTAACTGTCTAGCAAGCTTAAGGTGACAGCAGGACTCACTGTGCCCACCCAAGAAAACCTGAACTCATAGTGGATTTGTTTCCTTTGTGCAGATTATTATGTTATTCTAACTATTTTACTGTACTTAACCTCCTCAAACCAGGCAGGAAGACGTGAAGGAATAATTGAATACGAGTCTCAGGTCAGACTGTGGTTTGCCCTCAGTTTGCTTTCTTATGCTGGCCTTCCTAACCCCGAGCAGCTGCTGGATATCAGATGTCATGTCTGTGTCCTTTATACACATGACCCTTACATTCTGAGGTCATTTTCTGCAGCCGATTCAATTATGTTCTCTCTCTCCCAACCATCTGTTCTGTATAGTTAGACATGAACACTCCACAACATGCACGGTTTAAATGCAGCCTAAGATTTTTTAGCCCAAAACTGAAACTAAGGAAATGTCTGTCCCGTTTGGGTTCAGGTTCTTTAAAACATATTTGTAAAATCAGATACTTGTTTTGAAATCATGTAGAAATCCTACATCCTATAGGCCAACTACACCATGAGCTGTGTATGGACGAGTGAGGAACAAGGTGCTACTAATCTATCACCAGTGATGCTAGTGGTGAGGAAGTTTCTCTAGCGCCTTCTTGGGACTCACAGTTGTTACTGTCGCCCCCCAGAGGGGACCGAGGTCCCCCCCATGTCTCAGTGGGCTCTGAGAGGACGATGTCTAAATCTGACACTTTCCATTGGCTGGGAGGGTTCCTGATGCCACTCCTGTCCTCCTCTGCACGGCACGGCCACACCCACCACCACAGGCACAGCCACCATAACAACATCGAACACGCACAACACGAACACCATCACGATGACATCATGATGACGTCACAGAACGGTTACAGCAACACAGTCACAACAGCAACCACCAGCACATCAACAGGTGACAAAACAATAATCACAAAATTACCAATAACATTAGGATAACATCAACAACAACAGATAAGGGGAAAGGAAAAAAAAGGAGCCAACATACAGGATAAGGAAATAGAAGGACAGAAAGTTAGAGCTCAGACAGAGATACGAGACAGTGCAGCTTGAAAAACTGAAGTAAAAGACGACAAACTATTTTGGACCAACCTGAGAGGGAGCGGGTGTGGCTGAGTGGGGTCGGTTTGGATGGTGGGTCAGCTGGGAGTGGGTACCCCGACTCTTGTCTGCCCTCAGCTGGAACCTGGATGTAGGGGCAGACTGCTGCCACTCGACCCATTACTCCACCACCACCAGGGTGGGAAGAACTCTGAGGGGAGGACAGGCCTCCTCCATTCATCCGACTTAACTAGGAGGAGTAAAGCAAAAGAATGAGACGTACAGCGACTCTAAAGCTAATCTTAAGATGTCATGAGAAATTAAAAGCATTTCCATTAGCTGGTGAATAAAAATTCATGATGAGAGTGAAGTTTCCTACTTCTGCTCTCTTCTTATGCAGTCGCTCTCTCAGGTCTCCAATGCGTTGATCCATCACTGTCACCTGAGTGTTCCTCTTGTTCAGCAGCTCCTTGTTCTGGGCCAACTTGTTGCTCTGCTCCAGGTTATGGCGATTACGAGCCTGAAACACACAGCAGAAATGTAAAGTCTTACGTTCTCCATTTGGTGAAAACTACTTTTCACCAAAAGAAGTGAAATCTGAAGCATAAAATACCTGCAGCTCCTGGTAGAGTTTCCTCAGTTCCAGGGCAGCAGGGCCAGACAGGGGTGATCCTTTCTGGCCAGTGGTAGCACCATGTGACCCAGGAGGTGCCCCCTGAGCTGGGGCAACAGAGTGCAACTGAAGGCGTCCTCTCCTTAAATCCTCCAACTGTTGAGTCAACTGGTAAAACAGTTAAAAAAAAAAAAAAAAAAGACTTAACAAGTCACCTGCATTTACACTGAGTCTTCTTTTGGTCAAATTTAGCTTGATCCTGAATCTCAGTTATAATAAACTCTCGCCCCAAACAATCTTCGACATTACCTGGTCGACTCTGATCACTGCAGACTGCAGCTCCGCCTGCTTCTCCTGAAACAGGTTGCTGACGTGGTCAATCTCTGCGGCTGGAGACAGACACCAGGAGAGAAATTAGACATATTCACAGTAACATGAGATCACTGCTGTTGTCTTTATTCAATGAGTGTGTTTTGAGTGTGTATGTATCTAGAGCCATAAACATAAAACATATTTGATTTACAGCACATATTGTAATATACTGTCCCCTGATTTTGTGCTGTATGTATTTGCAGGCTCATCAGGAGAACGGCTAAAAAATATATACATTGCAGGGCTATTTTACAGAGGCTTCCCTCATGTCGTAGCAGCAAGACTATTTCAGCAGATTAAATTCATGCTACATAGTCCTTTTAATATTGCAGTCATAAACTGCAGTTCCTGTAATCCATGGTCATCATCCCTGCAGTGTGTTCAGTGGGCTTAGGCTTACAGAGGTTTCCGTTGATCAGTTTGCTGTAGTCGACTTGTCCTCTCATGGCTCGGATCTTCTTCAGCTTCGCTTCCTGGGTCTCCACTCGCTCCTTCAACCGCTGCAGCTTCTCAGCTTCAGACTAAACAAGAGAGGAGAACACAAACAACACAAGCTAAATATCCATTTGGATTTTCATTTAACTTTTAGCTTTTGAAGTATTACCGGAAGTAAATGACTGCCATAAGTTGGGTCGAATAAACAGTAAATTTAAATTTTTTATTTAGCAGATGGCCCTTAGTAGCCAGTATGAACAGGAGGAATAACTACAGCAACAATGAACATAAGGGTATGTGACTGAATTGAGACAGACTTGAAAAAATGTGAACCTCTCCTTTATAACTTATAGAAGACAGACAGACATATGGATCCCACCTGTGTCTGTCCCTGGTTAGATCTGCCTCCCTGCTGAAGATACCTCAGTCTCTGCTCCTACAGGAAAAGAAGATGAGGGACATGATGGATTTTGAGGTTTCCATTTATTTCCAGAATAACTGCTTTATTTCTTTCACCATCAAACACCTTCTTCTGCCCACTTTTTACTGGAAGTGATGATGTGTTCTGTAAACCAATCACAATTTTGTAAGATGTGAATCAAAACCTGTGTGTGATTTTTTGCTGTTGTTGGCAGGCCACCATCAAACCACACCCGTACAGTCCTGCTGAAGCAGATTAGCTGAGCTTTTAAGTCTTCATAAACTCTTTACAAACAAATTCTTCACTTAGGGATGTTTTTTCTTAACGTTGATTGTTACTTATTTATTTTTGTTACTTATTTAGTCATTAAACTTCAAAAAGAAATACTAGACATTATACTAAATACTAAACATTTGAAACATTTGTTTTGGGGGCTTTAAATGCAGCATAAGAGTCAGGAGGAGAACATACTGTTTGCTTTTCCTCTGTCACACTATTTGGTGTGAAATAAAAATCCAGAGAAGTGTTTTGCAGTGTTTTGAGTCATTAGTCAAAGCTGTCACTTTGACCTCTGACTTACACACACTGAAGTTTATTAAGTGTGTGTTTCACATTCATCAAGCTGTCATTGTGTCAAGACTGCCTGATAAAGATGTCGTCATAAAAGAAACAGAATATAAATATGACAGTTGCAAGTGGCACATGCTGTTATTATGTTGTTACTTAAAAATGGAAGATCAATAAATGTCCCTGTGCTTATTTGTAGACAAAAAATAAATAAATACAAATTAAAAGTATCAATTAAAATGATTAGTAATTGATTAGGATTGTGTTGCGTTAGCTGCCTTACTGCCTCAGTGGACCCTGCAACAGTAATGCTTAATGGCTTTAAACCACCACTGCTCCCTGCATTTCACACCACCAGGCCTTTCACCACGTCATGTATAATTTTGTAAATCATGTGGCTATTGATTTTCCTTTATGTTTATGCATTTATGTATAAAACCACCACACACAGAGAGAGAGAGAGAGAGAATGGAAAGCAAGGCCTGTCATGTGTGATGCTGACTGAAGCAGTTTACACCTCTCTCTCTCTGTATCTCTCTGTATGCTGGCACGTAGTACAGCTGACCCGTGTGTCTCTCTCAAACACACACGCACACATGCACACACACAGAGGAAAAGGGAAATGGAATGTTGGCAAGAAGCCTCCCATCATTCACTGGAAACACTCACACATTCACACACACACACGGTAATAACACATTACATAACAGTAGCTTGTTTCATTAGATGGATGGCACAGGGGTAAACATGCATGTGGAAGGTGCCAGTATCTGTGTTTTTGACTTTTCTTTTCATAGAAATCCTCATCCAATGTTGTATCACACTAATGCTGAGACAGTGGAAACTGCATTTACTGGTTGGCTGGGACACTTTTCCATCTGGAGAGGGAAATACTTCAATACTTACACAGTGGAAGCAAACACTTATTAGCTGTCATTTTAGCAGGGAAATTGATGCTTTTAAAAATGCTGAACATCAGCATAAAGTTGCCATAGTTGGCTTTGAAAAACCTAAATTGGCCAAATCAAAGTTGGTGTTTGAAAATATTCCAGTTCCCTGCAGAAAACACTTTTATTCATTTTAGTCTTTGAAGACACTTTATCAAATGAATGGAGAGACTTTAAGAAATTAAAAGAATACTTTTTTTTTTTTGGCTCGCCCCTACTGACTCTTTCCTGGAGTACAATTCTGCTTCAGCTTCCCAGCAGCTGTGGTCCCCCTGATGACCTCACTTCCTGTCGACTGAAAGGTCATTTCCTAATGTGGGAATGGGGGACAAGTGACCGTGATCTGTGTCCCTCTCTCACACAAAAGCTGGAGGTGAATGGTTGTCTACAGCATGGAATGGAGTTGTTCTTTCCTGCCAGTCCTTAAACCCTGACCTGGATCACATGTCCGCTTTCAAAGGAAGACGTATGAGCCATGATTCTTGGACACACACATACACAGACACACACAGACACACACACACTCCTCTGAGGCCTTAGCTCATGGGACCCCTGGGATGGGGGGCAACCTCTTCAGGCCGACTGTAATGTAGATAACCTTACACTTCCTGACAGGCAATCCATTCAAGTTACCTTGGCGACCAACATCTGTTGCTGAGCTTCAATTTGTTGCTGTTGTCTTGTGGCCATTTCCTGGAGCTCAGAGAGGGTCAGCTCCACACGGGGAACCTACACACACATAGAACACACACAAAAGTTGCATATATTAAAACAGTATGTCCCCAAAAAAGCCTATGTTTCCCATTGTGTATCTTCATTACACGTAATTGAGCATAGGACTGTTACTGACAAGATGACACACAGCTGCTCACACACATATCAACCGTACACTTCAGGTCACAGAGCACCTTCAGTGTGCAGAGCAGAGAAATGTTATTAGGCCAGCAGCTGGTGGCCTTGGCAGAGTGACAGAATTATAGCACTGGTTCGGGGAAAATAGCCGGAGTCCTATCTGCCCTGGTCAGTACAGTGCTGTGACACAGTCATCAACATCTGCTGAAAAAAAAAACAAATCACACTCATCATTTGTCCTGTATTCTACTATCAGAGGAGTGTTTTATCAAACCGGGAACACACCAGAACATTCTCTGTTAAGAAGCTGTGCTTGTGGATGTTGTACAGAACAAACATTTCTATGATTGGACAAGAAAATGTGTGTGTATTTGGGGGGGTTGGGGGTGATGGGTGGAGAAATGCCTTTAGCAGACAACAGCGGAAAGCTTCAGCCCAGCCACATCCTGCTATTGTGTATGTTCACTCATGGACACACACACACACACACACACACACACACACACACACACACACACACACACACACACACACACACACACACACACACACACACACACACACACCATAAACAGCACCTGGTCTGTTACATTCATTTCCAGTATACAGAGAGACTAGACAATGCAAAAGTTTTCATTTGTTGTCTGGTGGGAAATATGATCAAGCTACTTTGTAAACCTGTGACTACATATATGCAGCAGCATTAATAACAAGGCAGGTCTGCTTCAAGTGCTTCAACACCATACAGCTCTGCACTGCATCATAATAAAGCTATAATGCCACAGTAGAGTATAATACAGTATAATACAACACAATAGTAGAATTCAAGTCTTATTTTATAGAACAGATTTTAGATGAGATCTAATAAAAGAGGTCTGGGACCAAAGATGAGAAAATGTAGTTTCTGCCTGGGATTAAAACATACTATAGTATGAGTCATTATGAGATTTTCTTTTTCTTGCTTTAGCAGCAGGGGCAGCCTTTTTTCAGGACTCATCATATTATCAATATACATAAAAAACAATTTATGGCAGGATAAAGATTTTCCCACACACTACAGCATTCTGTTTGTAATATAGTATATTCTCTCTATGGGTAAACTTCACATATCATTATTTAAAATAATAATAATGATAATTATTATAGAACATTTAAAACAAAAACATTTAGAAGCAGAGCTGATCACAGAGCTGTTGCATTTTATTTTAAAGATGTCACTCTATGTATATTTTGTGTCTATATGTATGGAAAGATACACAGACGTTTAGACTTAACATGGCCAAGTGTCAGTAAATAGGAACAGGACACGGTCTAAAATGAAACCCTGAGGAATCCCAGAGTTACTGTGCTTTAAATACGTGGTACTAACTGCAGTGGGTCAAGGTTTTCAGCAAGAAAAATGAGTGTGGTCAAATGAGATCTTTATCTCAAAGTGTAAACCTGATTAAATAGAGGTTATAATAACAATCAACCCTGATTACACACAACAATCGAAAAGGCTTTTAGTGATACAAGTTTTTGCCACATGTCCAGTCTAACAGAGGTGAATGGAATTTGGTTTGTGGCTCAAATCACTGAAAAATGACATATACAAACCTCTAAACCAACTTCTTTACCCAGAACTAGTGACCCAGTTATTCTAAATATTCCACAGACCTTGTTGTCAACAATTTTAATTGGGATCTATTCTGTACTACAGGTACAATCTTTATGTAGTTGAACCCGAGTATAGCTCTGAAATAGCAGCTAAACATGGAAGATGTCAGAGGTATCAGTCTGTCGCTAGTATGATTTTAAAGGTCTAGTACTGAAGAATATGGGCTTTAGCAATATCCAACCGATTTGAATCAAAACTCAACCTCTGCCAGAGGTAAGAGAGAATGCGGTTAAATGCCAGGGCAGTGATTTTGTTGGGTTGAATGTTCAAAATAAATCTTCACATATCTCAGTGGAGACTTTAGTGCCATGACTCAGGGAGGAGCTGATGGAAAAACTCCATTACTCTGAACAGAGCCCCAGGGTTTTGGTAATTCTTAGATATGAGATTAGTACAACAAATTAAACCCAACAGCCATTTAAGGGCTCAGGGAGTGAAAGCTCTAACTCTGGCTGCATTAGCAACATGCTAAATATCTGTATCAATGATTAATGACACTGATAGCCCCACTGTGCTATAGGAAGCATCATTACCTTCAGGCTAACCTATAGAAATTCTCACAGACATTATGCAGACACATGTTCCAACATGCAGACTACATCATGCTGTAGACGATGACATTATGCTCATTACGCTGGTTTCCCAGTCAGTGGTGCCACATATCATTAGCTAACTGCTGACCTATGGGATTCTGCAGATCCTCACTTTGATGTGCATTATGAAGAATCTGCAGATACAAACTGATCTCCTGCTAATGCACTCTGGTCCAGTGCTGTCACCTTAAAGGAGACCAGGCAGTGCCGCTATAATTAGAACACCGTTGTGATCATGTGGCAATATTACTAACAGTGACGTAGTGGTAGTGATGGATTGGTACAACACAAACTCCAGGAGGAATCCACCTATGAGGCAATGACAAGATTCAGTGTTGTCTAAACAAAAATCCGTTGCAGAGAATCTTTCATTCATGATTTTTCATCATAAGGTCTGTGTCTATTCTATTAAATGCACCTGTACAATCTAATTCAATCCAATACAACCATTCTGCCACAAAGTCTAATGTTATAATGCTTAAAATGCTCAGTGCTGACACTGTCAAAGAGGTGTTAATTCAATTACATGTTGTAGCACTGAGGTCATAGTTGGTGCTGGTGTTGTAGTGGACTGCTTTACACTGAAAGGTGTTTCTAATATTCTGCCCGCCCTCAGTATAATGCAGTCCAGTTAAATACATATACATATCACTGAATTAACACATTAATTAACCAAAAATTTAAGATTATGATCTTCATAAAAAATAAATGTTATGGCAGAAATGTTGTACAGGTTTACCTAATAAAATGGGCTCATTGTATTTCAGTTTGGTACAATGACTAACAGATGTACAAATGTATAGGTGGCAGTAGGGTGGGGATAGATAAGGCTATAGCTCAGTAAGGATTATGCCCGTGCAGCCCCGGCATGAAACTGCCAGATGTTTGACAAACAACCTTCTGTGCACTGGAATGACCTCACGTCACAGATAAGACATAATTCTGAAGTATGCAATATAAATAAGACATACTCGTTAGCAAACAGTTGTTAATGTACGCATCCAGCTGTGGGTGGGAAAACCAAAACATTGAGCTGAAACTCACTACAAAGCTCCGTAAAGCAGAGGAGAGCTGCAGATTCAGGGGATAATTCTCTGTGGGTTCATCATTACAAGCGGCATCCATCACAGAGTAACATTATTTTCACACAGATATTTGAAAATTGTTACTATAAAAAATTCATTAAAGCTGATTTAAGTATAGTTCCAGTTTTCTCTCTCACTGGTGACATGCTACAGTAGCTCCTGCGGTGTTACTCACGCCTGACAACGGTGTTAGCAATGTTAGATGACCGGCAGACAGAGGAAGTAGCCCGGAGCTCACAAAAACTCAACAGAACTAGTAAACGGCAACATTTTGTATGCATTTTCTACAGTCTCTGTCTGGGCTACTGCTGCGTAGTTTCTCTGTTATTGTGCCTGAAAATTTTCAATTCGTTTTCCAAGTTTTCCAGGTAAGACTGTCGTATATTTCTGTATCTGCCTGCCCTTTGCTTGCACTTAATATTTCAAATCACTACACTGATGTGTAGTGATTTGAAATATTACAAGTGTTTTTAGAAAGGATATTGTATGATACTTAAGACTTTTAAATACTACATATGCATGTCTAATTAAGCCCCTAACTAGCCCCCGCAAGAAAAATTATGGTGTCACCTATGACCAAATGACACAGTAATGTGCATTATGTGAAGATGTATTAAAAAAAGGCCAGTAAGTCTATTTTCTATAACCCTCCACTGTATCTGAGCTTCTAACACAGCAGCAAATCATTGATTCTTGGAGCTAAATTGGAACTAAATTTTATCAGTAGCCGGAAAAAGCCTGGTCATCAAACTACAACAAACCCTAAAAAGCTGACACTTTTAAAGATATTAGGTTTCCTGACGCAAACAGTAAGTAACACTATCTGCACTGTGAATGTACTGTACAATATCTTGCTGACTTAATCTGTGAGATTTGCCATTGGTTGGACCAAAGATGGCTTGTCAATCAAAACAGTGAGTGTGACGTCTTTTTGTTTTTCTGTCAGTGAAGTTTTTATCCTCACCTGCAGCAGCGTCTATCTTTCTAATCTCTCTAACGATGACATGCATCCTACAGCTACTGAAAAGTTAACAATTCACCTGACACTTAACAGTGGTGTCTTGTATTCTGCTGCTCGTGCTGTTAAGACGCTGTACAGCATCCTGCAGACTGTGCTGCTCTGAGCCCCCAGCTGACATTAACATGCAGTTTCTGTCAGCCTCCCGCTGTGCTGTATTTACCTGCAGGCTGTCCCATGTGATCCTGCAGGAGCGGACTTTAATTTTGCTGCATTGTCCTTCAACAGTAAATTCCTGCACCAAATCCACCTCATTCCACTCCATCCTCACACTCCGCTCAGAGACACGGCGGACCTGAATGGTTTCAGATGGAAAAATGTTGCCGGAGGCTCGAGGGAGAAACGCTTAAAGGGGGTGAAAGGAGAGCGATCCTTATCATAACTTTCCCTCTCGTCTGCCTGGTGATGTGCTGTGATTTACGACACTCTCTCCCCCCTCGCTCTCCGTCTCTCTCTTGCTCGGCCCACGCTCCCTCCCTCCCACCCTCTCTTTCTCTCTCTCTCTCACACACAGACTCTCTCTCAGTTATTGGTGTGTTCTCATATGACGTGTGCACAAGAGTGGAAAACCCACTAATGTGACACTGCATTCAATTACTACAAACATGTAAACCAAGAAAGTGGTACAAAAAGACAGAAAGAGGGAAAGTCACTGACTCCATCCCTTTTTATATACAGCACCTCCCTCTTTCTCTCTATCTTTCCATCTTTCTTTATCATCCTCTTTTTCACACCTCCTCCAGACCCTTCTTACACTTCTAATCATGTTTCTGTATGTCCCTCCATCCTTTTATTTATCTCTTTATCTTTGTTCACCCCTCTTCTTCTACACCTTTCAGTATCTTCCTTAATCCCCCTCTCTCTACATATCTGCATTCCTTCATCTCTCTTTCTCTCAATGCCTGTCATTCCTCTGCAGCTGGCTTTTTGCTGCAGCGACATCCCCTTCTCTCTCTCTCTCTCTCTCTCCCTCCCTCCCTCTCCCCCTCACACATCCCTCTTTCTTTCTCCCACTTTCTCTCAGAAGGGAAATCACTGCACCACAACCTGATGGAGCAATCGCTGCTCTCTGTCAACCCCTGCCTCCAGCTCCAGATGTGTGTTATGAGGAAGATGAGAATGTTGATGATGATGACGCTGACAGATTAACGGCCATGGAAGCGTGCGCAGCGGTCTCATGGCACACATTCCTGCCAGACATGGCACTCGCACACAGCCCATATATGACATATATGTGCGCGCATACACACAAACGGACACACATTGGTGTAACAGCTGACTCCTGCTGCGTCATATTTTCCCCTTCTCTCTTTCTCTGTCTCGCTCTGCAACACACACACAGTGACATGTGACTTAACTGCTGCGTCACACATTTTCTCTTTCATTCTGTGAAACAAACACACATCTGTCTCAGTCAGTAAAAGACACACACACACACACACACACACATCCAGTAATGAAAGCAGACTGGAATTTTTGCCAGTGTTGCTGATCTGGGTGAAGGCATCTGTGGGTGTGAGTGGGCTGTGTGTGTGTAGGACTATTTAACAGTGATTCATTATGTTTTAATAATTAAATATAACTTATTATTATTAATAGTATTATTGAAATTGGGTGACATTTTCATTAATATTCAGAAGTTATTAAAGGCTGAAACTGAACTACTCAAGTCTCCTTCAGAAGTAGTATCCACTTCAGAAGTGGATACTTGAAAAAGGGACTTACATCACTAAAGGGACATTCATCAAAAACTACTGAAACCCCCGGGCTTTAAAATTACTTTTAGAAAGTTAGCAGCTCTTCAAAGGGAAAAACCTTCAAATTTGAAGGAAGAGGTAGCAATTACAGCCAACACTGCACTAAATGATGAAAGCACATCAAAATCATCCTTGTGTTCCCTCCAGATCACTGGCTCCCTGTTGACTGAGTGACACATGAGAGATGATATATGATTTTGCACATTGTATATAAAGTATTTCAGAGTCTAGATGTGTTGCAGTCTTTTATGGAAAGCCTATTCATTCACTTCAGCCAGATGACTGGCTCACAACCTCATTTGAAGTTCACTTCAAAGCTTGATGTAAATGTGACGTCTCTGATCACTAATCTAGACTAAAAACCTGGACCTGAACCATTTCTTTATCTGAACTGATTTCAGGCCAGAATTCAACACAGAACAGTGTGTGCCACTGCGTGGCATTGGTAGAGCTCAGTGTTTCCATACTAAAGGGTTCACAGCTCACTTGAACTGCTTTTATTTGACTGGGTCTGTAAAAATGCTTCTTGTGCTCACTGGGTGGTTTTCACTGGTACAAAGTTTGAGGCAACATTCAAAAGAATCAGAGCTGGATTTTGAATGTGCATAGTTTCCTTTGAAATACAACAGTTATTTAGTCTTTGAACGATTATGTGGTTTTCAGCTGGCAATGCAGCAGAAGACGCAACAGATTCCAAGGAGGTTCAAGTATCTGATTTGGTGCCAATCAAGTCTGGATTCCCTGGTAGAGCTGCCTACAGTCTTTGTCAGTTGCAAATCCTCAATCCTGTCACTCTGGCATGAACAGACCATGATACACAGAAACTTCTCTTCACATCGTTTCTTCTGTATCTCAGTGCACAGATGCTATATATTCAGAGAGTGGGGATTGTTTCACTGTGAGGGAGAAGAAGAAGGATACTACCATTAACATGAAAATGTATGTAAAGCCTGGTTTCAAAGTTCCACTGTATTAGTGTCAATAAATTCACATTTAGTGGCATTTTACTGAACTTTGACAGTAGAAACTGATTACTAATGATCAATTTCTTTGTAACTCTGGCAACAACTGTCTCATATTGCTGCTGTTCACTGGTCTCTGCGGCCGTTTGACGTATGTTGTGATTACAGCTATAATCTGAACCACATGGGAATATTTGACCTTCTAAGTGTGGGAGTATTACATCTCCCACCAGTGCGTATGTTCTCAGAAGTATTCCCACACACATACACACACGTTCTGATCACAGGTCCCTCTCACAATGAAACCCATCCCCTTCCCATCTGCTGTACGCCTCCAGTAAAAATATTCCTCCTAATCTACAATAACAGCCTTCAGACATTCCTGCAGCTCCAGTCAAACTAAAGGGAAAAAACTCTGTTTCTGTTATCAGAACCACTCCAGTGAGTAACATGCACACAGCAGGGTGGCCTGCTTGTTACAGGGATCATCCTGTAACTGAGAGTTCACTTCTTTGAACCCCATTACAGACAGTTTGCCCATCATGTCTCCTGACTATGTCTCTGGGTAAAACAGCAAACACCTAAAGCAGAATTCAGGAGTAAAAACAAGACGACTCAAAGTTTTGATGCCACACAACACGACCCAGGCATTATTGGAAAACTTTAAACAACATGTAAAACATTCTCTTTATAGTAGCCAAACCTCTATCTAACCATCACTAGGTCACATCTGATACTTTAAGCCTCCCGATGTCCCTGAACCCAGAATATCATATAACCTGCTGAGGCATTTCTGGTGATGACATACAGCGAAAATATTCACATTAATCTACGTCAACACAACCCCTGACATGTGTGTTTTGTCAAGAGCACACAAACACACAGACACACCTGACTTCTTAATATATCCCTCAGCAGTGGTCTCAGACACAGCTGGATGGGGTAGAGTTACACACAGTTGGATCAACAGACTGATTCATGTGTGCGTGTGTTAACTCAAAGTGTGTGACAGTCCCTGTGGTCGTTGTGAGGTTACAGGCGAGGTTTGTAGGAGGCTGGGTTTGGGAGGAGAAGGACACTGCAAAACCCCAGCGTCAGGCAGAAATATTTATTTGCCAGTAATATACGTCTTTGATTAGAAGCTAAATTTCACACCACCATGTAGTACTTTTTCACAATTAAAATTTTTATCCTTAATATAAAAGCCAGTTTAGACAGGAAGTCATGAAATAATGCAAAGAGTCAATAGTCATGCAACACCTGTCTTCTTTTCATACAGCTAACGTTAATTCAATCCCTCCAACGTCAGAATGGTTAACTTTCAAAAGAAGTGTAAATGCTTTTCTTTCAATTCAGTTTATGCAAAGGGTTGAAATGCATGTTAAAATGGCCATCCTCTGGGGACCATGAATACTAATACAGCAATTCACCAAATATTTGTCAAGATATTTCCCTCTGAACCGAAATAGTGGACTTAACGACCAGATGAGTGAAACCGCCACCCCTTGGCCTCGGGTGTTAACATGGCCACAAAAAGAAAAAAGAAAAAGTGAAATTCCCCCCACTACTTTTCTGAGTAAAAGAATAACATGAACACAGTCTGGTTTTCCATTTAATGACTGACTTATTCTGAATTTTTAAAGCCATTCAGTCATTAAAGTAAGAGATGAATTACTGTGATGAGTAATGACATTATTACTAATATTGATATGAGTGATGAATAATCTAAATCTGCTGAACACTAAGGTAATAAATCTCCTTCTCTATTTCATACATGCACACAGACGTCTGTCCACACTGTCATCAAGAAACAGCATCTGGTGTGTGTTTGTGTGTGTGTGAGTGAGTAAGGGAGAGCTTTTGGATATGATTATATAGAGCCAGGAGTCACACCCTGACTTGGAGTCATGGATCCACGTCCCTAAGTAAGGCTGACACACACACACACACACTCACACACAGACACACACAGACACTCAGACAAAATAACAATGTCAAGCCGAAAGACACACGGCCAAAAGAAGCCACACCCTGCCTGCACATAGCGTCCAGTTTTCACAAGATGTAAATCCTGCTGACATAAACACTTACTGTGCTGTCATTTTGTGACACACACACGCATACACACATAGAAGCACATGGCCAAAAGTCCCCACCTGACACACTGACAAACTGGTATGTCAAGCTGTCAGCCAGTGTGTGTGAGGGTATCTTTCAGAAGTTTAAGGAGACAAAAAAGTTATACACACACACACACGCACACACTCACATTTTAAGTCCTGTTTACATTTGCTCCTACTTCCACCTTTTCAGTTGTTGTATTATGTATGAAAAGCTAATGTGTGAAGACGGCAACAAAGTGTAAGGTGGGTAGAAAGTGTAAAGGATATGCACATACACACTTTGCTGAGCTTGACACATACTCACACAAATATAGACACACACACACACACACACACACACACACACACACACACACACCCACAAATATACACCCACATAAGAGAAAAAGAAACACATTCTCAGAACTCACCCCCACGCTCCTGTCTTGCCTCAAACTCTTTGTTGTTGCTTTAAACCAAATGTAAGATGTAGGAGACAAGAGAAAGACAGAGATTTCAAGACGACCATGAAGGAGTGAGAGAGGTGAGAGGAAGAGGAGAACAGGGAGGAGGAGGAGGAGCTGTTTGGCTAGCTAACAATCCTCTTAGCCCGGTTATGTCATGAGACCAAGCTAATCCTACCTTCACTGACTGACCAACACATGCACACAGACACACACATGCACACTGGCTGACTAACCAGCAGACTGACCAACACAGATACACACACACACACACACACACACACAGACACAGACACACACACACACACAGAAACATGTTTGGTGACTGGGTGACTGGCTAACCAAGGCCTTACCAACATGTATAAAGAGAACGTCTAGCCTGTGTTAAATACAATAGCTAACGTGGTTGAAAATAGCAGTTAGTGACAAATAAAAAGCTGCAAACATGAAGTCATCTGCTCCTTTTACCAAATGACTCCTTATTTTGTGGGGAAGATAACAGGATAAAGCAAGCTAGCAAATCAAAACAGTAAGCTAACGGTAATTAGTCATGCTGTTGACAAAAGGCTAATTCACATTTTCTGTCTGTCTGGCACTATTTATACAATAATTATACTATATGTACAGAGGATATACTAGGTGTGTGTGTGTTTGTGTCTTTCTGTGGTTGTGTGGACAAATCTTGGTTTGAAACCATCATTGTGAGGACATTTTGTCTGGTCCCCTCTACTTCAAAGGGACGTTTGAAAGTTCAGATTTGGTTTTAGGGTTCAGGTTAGAATCAGGTTTAGGTTAGTGTAGGGAATGCAACAAGTGTCAACAAGTGTCCTTACAACTGATACTAAGACAAGTATGTGTGTGTGTGTGTGTTCACATGGTTCTCGCTGTAGAGAACTATAAACATCACTGTCACTAATCCGCGGGCTAATCCACAAGACTACACACACACACACACACACACACACACACACACACACACAGACAGACAAATACATACACACAAATGTGCATGTACTATACGTGTGTGTGAAAACTCACACACTCACGCACAAACGAAAACATTTTTCATGTTTAATTTGTGTTCACAAAGAAAGTGTAATCAAATAAACATGGTTCATTGGGTTGGACTTAATGTTGCTGGCTCTTTGCAAAGCAGCCTCTAAAACTGCAGCACTTTTACCTCAGAAGTCTGCTGAATATCACAACCAGCAGCATATAGTTAAGAACACGTGCAGCTTTAAGGGGGCTTGTGTAGCTAGGATTTTAGGTTTAACTAGTTAACTCATCTATAGGAATCTGAATGTCCTTTCTTATGTTCAGAAATGTTGCTTTAGTCGACAGAAATCTACAATATCTTTTCAAGTAAAGGCCTTTATCACAGATCATTAAAGTATACTGTAGGTGCAGGAGACAAACTGAAGCTCTCAAAAATATCATATCATTATGTGTTACAGCGCAAAAGGTCTTTATATGAACAATGCACAATGGGTCCTGAGTGTTGAGGTTTAGCTAATTGGAGATGCAGAACACGGCATGTCCTGCACCTTCAGTCCAGCCCAAATCCTGTGTGTGTGTGTGTGAGTGAGTGTGTGTGTGTGTGCGCATGTGTCCACCTACCCTGTCATTAGCGCTTTCTGTTGCTTCCGAGGTCCAGCTCTGCTCCAAAGGCTGCTGACTTCCTGCATATAAATGAACAATGAAAAGAAATCTGAGCAGAGACACTGAAATAACACATTAAAATGGATCTGGGTGAGTTGAGCCTCGTGTGACGGACAGAGAGAGAGAGAGGAGAGAGGGAGGGAGGGAGGGAGGGAGAGAGAGTGAGATAACTATTAATTAATTAACTATTCAACCATGTGTGCCTTATCACAAAGATAAATGTACAGGCGACATCAGCCTTTGGGTGTAAAACTTTGCTTTTCTTTCCCTTACAGGTGTACAGTTCCATCAAAATTTGTAATTTGTTGCAAATATCTTTTCATAGATTTTCCTTTTTTTCATGTATGTATATGTTTTGATATTTTTCATTTCAATCATGTTTTACTTTCAGTATTCTACAAGTGAAAGTTAGTATGTTTATGTATCCTTGTTAGCGCTGTCCTTCTTTAAATAAAATCTTTCTTATCCCTACTACTGAAGACAGTGTGCATTGTATTACAGTAATATTGATTCTGCAGAGGTTGTATACATGCCGGTTGGTTTATAACATCCAAAACATGCAGCAGAAAACATGTTTATTTGCTTTTTGGGGTAAAATAGAAATGTCACTGAACACAATAAACTCTGGGTTCAAATTAAAAGGTGGAACTGCTCCTTTTCTTTCATCTATACGCAGCTCTATCTTCCTCTGAGTGTGTAATCCAAAATTAGAATTCGTTTTAATGCTACTAAGACCAGACAGGTTCAATCTGGGCTAATCCCAGGCAGCTCCAGGTTTCACCTCCAGTCAATAGAGCACTTACAGCAGTACTTTACATTCACTGGAGCACTTAAAACTGTATCTTACAATCAAAACAGTGCTTGAAACAGTATTTAGATTCAACTGACTCTAGGATAGTTACAGTAATATTTTAATAATCAAAATTCATTCATGGAAACAGAGAGAAACACATCATCATTAGTTGTGCTGAGTTTCGATTCACAGTTAATCACCCCTGTTCCATCCCAATGAGAACAGCTTGCACTCCATTAACAGGGCTGGTTATTTGATGATATAGAGAAGCAGTGTAAGCTTCTGAGAGGAAGGTGATGTCCTTGTGTGGGAGGTGCAAATTCGCCACAGGCACCTTCAATAAGGCACAGAGGGCAGATGATGTTAAATTAGCCTGGGAGGGGGTAATACATAAGGGAAATGTTTTGCTCTGGTCCTCGGAGAGCAACTGGCTGGTTTAAGAAGCTGTTTTATGATATTAGGTGAGGAGCCAAACACAAGATGGCAGCCAAACTGAAGGGACAGGTGCTGCAGGCAGGCATCGACCAGCCAGGCCCTCATCGGTTTGCATGCATGTTGTATGGCAGCCGTTCACCTCAAAACCACATCTGGGTTACATATTGGCTCGGGAAACAGAGGAACAAAGGGGAAAACAGGTTCTTCTCTCCACAGCAGGCGGCCAAATGAACTGCTGCTCTTCTTATCTTACTCTGGATCTCACCCTGTTGCTCCTAAACCTATTACAGAGCTGCTGGCACAACAAACTGTGACTGCATGGAAAATGACAGGGACAGAAAATTGGGCTAAAACCTGTTCATTGTCGACAGAATAATTGACAGGGACAAGAACAGGTGTTGCATAAATATAGTTTTAATAAAGGTTTAGATACACATATTTTCATAAACAGTCAAAACACGCACATGGGAAAATCTTAATAGGCTCTATGACTCAGCCAAGACTAATACGTGTCATGTTTAATTCATTATTCAGAGTACACTGCTCACACACATATGGTAAAAATAAGATTCTAATGAATGATGATTATGTTTTTAAAGACTTAGGGGTAAAAAGGGAATACACCAGCAGGTGGTGAGGTTGTCCTTTCCCTGCGGGGAGCGGACACAGACACAAAAACACACACCAGCACCACAGTGCCCTGCTGTTGTATGCTTTGGCTGCTATCACAGTCAAATGTTACACAATCATTCATTCACTTCCTTTTCCCCAAACAAGTTTAACGTAAGTTTACGTTTAGGGAAAAGAAAGTCATGTAGCGTGAATGGTTTGGCATGATACCAAATCAGCTGTGAACTGATTTTATAAATGTTTTCACACATGCACTGAGAAATTCAAACAGCTGTTTTAGCAGGATATCATCTGTCATCTTTCTGTCCTTGTCTCTGTCCCCCGCCCCTTCAGGTTGGCCCAGTCGATGTTATGTAACTCTAATCATCTTATCTGGCTAATTACTGACTGAGCCCCTGACCTCATCTCTACACCTCACACACACACACACCACTGTCTCTGTTTGTGTGTTTTCCACTTATGAGTGAATGTTGCTCAACACTGAAAGAAAAAAGAAATCTCTTTGATAGGTGTTCTTGTCAGCAATTAGACTCATATAAGACGTTTGGGTGGATGTACTGTATGTGTGTTTGTTTTGACGTACCTTGCGCCCAGGGCGGGCAGTGTCTGAGGTAAAAGCTGACCTCGGGCCTCCTGGCTCCCCACTGCTGGAGGAGATCCAACAATAACAACTCCTGAGGGAGAACTCGCTCTGAGGAGAGACAGAGGGAGAGGAAATGTTAGCCAAGCTATTGCAGACTGTGCCTTATTACGATTCATCCGGAGAAGCTAAGAAAAAATCATTCATAAATGAGATAATTACTCACATTGATTTACTATTGCATACATCATCATTTAGAAACACTTCTTAAAAGCCATCAGTTAGCTTTTATGTAATGATCTATAAATTATTTTGAACTACAATATTCTCTCAGCAAAAAAACATCAATCCATCAAAGCTAATAATACACACATGTAGACAATGGCTTTGTGGCCTCACACACACACACACCAGCTGTGTGGCCACTTGTGGCCTTGAGGCATAGCCTCCTGTCACACAGCGACACTTTGACACAACACAATTTATACCACCATTTATTATGTGCTCCGTTACGGTGTCAACCTCTAAGAAACAGTGTAGTATTAGAGCCATTTATAGTCTGTCTGACCGCTCAGTCACACCACACTGCAACATAAACACATTGTGTTGTTATGTGGATCACTGCTACATCAGTTATGACTGAATGAATGTCAGCCAAGCTTTAATGGACACAGTAGCTTTCAGTGTCTGCATGTAATGGACTGGTCTATTCAAGTTTTACAATGGCATCCGGTATACAGGAGGCACTTAGCACTCTATTGATTTCACAGTGTAGCGGTGATATAGGTCTGACTTTGTTTATAATTAGCTTCAAAACAAATGATCTAGGTCACAGCCACACTGTGATTATCCTGTGATATAATGGCAGATTATAATCATGTAAATACTCTAATGCTCAGAAGACAGCCTGTCAATAGTAATCATATGAGTGAATGATGTGTGGACATGTGTGTGTAGACAGATACGGGTCTGGCTGCAATGAAAAGAAAATGAAAAGAAGAGAAAGAATTAGATTAACTGAATTTTGGTGGGTTTATGCTCCATATCTATACTCAGCAGACTACAATGCAGGTATATGTGATAATATTTAAACAGAATCACAAAAATACATTTTCCAATCAGCCTAATTTTCTAATGATCACAGTATCCATCTGTTGGTTTTCGGCTATGTGGACAGACTGAAATGTTTTGTTGATGCTTCAGATGAGGTCAAATCACACAGAACACTGCTGCAACAAGGTGAATTCTAATGTTGAATTTATTGATTTAATTAGTGTATCATCTGCATAAATAGACACGCTTTGTGTTAGCCTCTAACTCGTTTCTGTTGACGTTTTACTAATCCTCCTTCCTGTATGTGATACCAATGAAGGTTCTTAAACCTTCACTAATCAAAACATTTATACTGACCATGGTTTAAATGATTATATATAATGTGAAAGGGGTTGCTCGTATCATACTATCATAACTATCATACTATCATTACCCTACCCTGCAGTTTCTCTCAAATCTATGGAGTGTTTCAGCATCTTCCAGCTCATTGTTTTGGTTTTAAGACCTGCAGCTTTAGTGTTTTGGTTTCGTTTCACTGTTTTCACTGAAAAAAATTGCCCGTGAACATAGTGGGCCATCTAACGCAGACTCCATAGACTCCTCCCTGTAGGGGTTGGTTGAGACCACACCAGAGCTAAAAGGAGAGTCAGTATTGGACTTTGGATTTACTGGGTGGCTAGAAACATGATTTCAAATGAAAGCTAAAGTTTTTGTCTGCTGGATGTGTAAATTAGCAACTGCTTGCTAATAGGTTCACCATTTCAATTTTATAGATTTTATGAAGCTCATATGTTGTGATCCATCATGGATGGATCAACAGATAGACTCACCATGCCCGTTCCATACTTCAGCCAAGTGACATTCCCCCTCGCCGGCTTCTTTGCAGTATTCAACCACGTCAATCACTCTGGTTGCTGGAGTAACTGGGACCTCAGTTAGCATCTGCTGGGTGTCATTGAGGTAAACCGTTAGGATCACCTGTAGCCATAGAAACAAAAAGGTTAAATGTCATAAGATGTCACCTTACCACTTGGAAACAATGAATTAAGAATTTCTCACTGATTACTGACTGATACCAGACCTAACTAATTAACTAAGCTAACTATTGGTTAACCAATACTTCAATACAGTGTCAACTACTGCTAAATTACTCAGTCCTGTTCAGATTATAGTGGAAAATCCAGGTGAAAAAACAAAGACAGTGAGGAATGGATCAAATTAATCACCTCTGCTCACAGTTAAAGATAAATCTAGATACATTTACAAATAGAGTGAATGCAGAGAAACTGCTTGAAATCCAATCAGGCACAGGCACATTTAAATCCACACAGTTTAAGGCAGCATGGCCTGGATAACAATAAACAAACCTGAGCTCCAGATGTGAATTTAGTCTAATTAAATCTTTATAGCTTTAAAGATACAACACGTTAATGTACAGTGATAAGAAAACCACTGAGAACTGAGGGAACGAGACACTTTGCTCAACAGCTACTGATAAGGGCAGCTTGTAACAAGATACAGCCATCCATCTGACTAAACAACACATTGATCACAGCTTTAATTACCTATCAATAAGTGCTTGTATTCACGTGGACACACACATACAATTCCCCCCTAGGATAAGGACAAAAGTTTGACCTAATCTAAATTTAATAAAATCAGAATTTCTCTTTATATTCAGCACTTTCAGAAAAGGTTCTGAAATCAAGTTTATGCAAGTATTTAGTTTGCTTTGTTGAGACTAATAAAGATGTGATCACTGTATAGCTGCTTTATTATCAGTTTCTCATTACTAACATATTGTGAATCATAAATTGCTTTAGTCTCAGTTGGGGAGTGATGATCGCCCATGAAATCATTTTGTTATCAAATCCTCTGAATTCAGCAGCCGTTAAGATTTCAGAAAGAGGACGCCCTGCGTTATCGCCAGTGATGTCATTGGCAATGTCACTGGTGATGTCATGTCAGATAGTCAGTCGGAGGTTGAAAGATAAATTTAGGGTAATCTGGGATAGGAACACACGGACGCACCGAGGCACACACACACAGCTACAGATACACTTTTAATCTCAATGTCGCTTTCTCTCTCTCTCTCACACACACACATTACATTGTACACTGTCCACATACACACACACACACAAACAAAATATACACTAATCCACAGTATTCTATACACCTGTCCCAGATCATGTCAAGTAATCTCTAGTTGCATGCAGACAGGCTGAGCAGGGCCACATTCTCTAAAGCTTTCGGATTAGACACACATGTACAAACACACACATCCAAACCCTAAAACCCTGCAAACACAGTAGGGGTTTTGCTGGTCCACAAATCATTTAAAGTAGGCTAATCGTGGCCACGCAGGGGCTGTAATGTTTCTGTTTCACATGGTCAAAAACACCATCATTTGTTACTCTAAAGGACTGCTGGCAGAGATGAAAAGACGTTTCATATAATCAAATCATTCAGAGTGGTTTTCACATTTGAGCCAGAAATCCACAAAATACCCATAATTCCCTAAAAATCAAAGAATCCAAAATAGCCTCTATAAATACACACCGTGATTCGGCACGGTTAAGAACTTGAACAAGCGTGCTTTGGCTGTGCAGCAAATGTAATGGCTGGCACCATCATGGAGGTTCACTGCAGTACAAGTTGATATGATTAATAACTATGAGAAAATAAGTAATAACTGTGTGTAGGTTTATGCAGTTAAAGTCATTTGTAATTTCCAAATGCAGGTTAATGTAAGACATGAAACTCCTTTTTTGTTGTGTCTCTTGGGGGAAGCTAACACGAAAGTATCATTCTTCATTGTAACCTCATTAGAAACATTAATCCAGCTCTGTTAAAAGTACTGGACATGACTGATTACAGGCAACACATCTCTTGGTAGCA
The DNA here is from genome assembly GCF_017976425.1 of Toxotes jaculatrix. Lineage (NCBI taxonomy): Eukaryota > Metazoa > Chordata > Actinopteri > Toxotidae > Toxotes > Toxotes jaculatrix. Next base: position 17,179,632 of record NC_054410.1, on the reverse strand, counting down.
TCCTGCATTTACCTCTGGAATTCTGAAAATAATTAAATGCGCAACTTGAATAGCATGAAAGTTGAATGGTTACACCAAACAAATTGCCTGTTAAGACCTTTAAATCCTCGGAGAATCCAAACATTCGACCCTTTGGGATTTTACTGTGAAAAGATATTTTGTTCTGGAGGTCACTGGAGGTTTAATGAAGGCGATAAACTGACATTGCCAAAAAAACAAACACACAAACCTGAGGTCACTAGACCGGACAAAGCCCCACCCCCTTGGCATTTTCCATTTCATCGCAATACCATCATGTATAGTTTCCACCCCTGCAGTTTATTGTTTGCACTGCAGCTGTGATGCCTGGTGCAGCTGCAAATGTCTGCAACCACTGAAGGAGTCAACCACAGATTACTTCTTAGCCACATATACTAATAAAGTTAACAGATACAGTATATTGTACACTCCTGTGAAGAAGCTACCTACTAATAAAATTAATCAGTTTTAGATATTGTGAAATATTTTGCAGGTTGCTTAAAGAAAATATGTTTTTAGAAATCCAGTCTGCTGTTTACACCCAGTGTGGAGACTCCAATACTGCCCCTACAAGATAGGTTATATTACTCAAAATCCCTCTATAGATAGACCAGACTATATAGGTCAAAAGTAGGACACCAAACCTAATATTGCTGCAAAGTCATTATAAGAAGGTTTGATGGCTGCTGTAAAGTCCACTATTATCTGCAAACAGGTTTTCCACAGATTAAACTTACGTATCCATAATGATTCTTTATAAAATACCATGAAATATATGGTTTGAAAGCAACGTTGGTTTAATTGTGAATTATATAAAAAGCTGGATGGATTCAAAGTAAGCAAGTAAAAAATATAGTAAATAATAGACATAGTGTGCAAGTCTGATCCTTGTAAATCCATACATCCATACATACATAATGAACTCAGTCATGATGCACACACACACACACACACACACACACACACACACACACACACACACACACACACACACACACACACACACACACACACACACACACACACACACACACACACACACACACACACACAGAGAGAGAGAGAGAGAGACAGAGGCAGATTGAGTCGTGGTTCCTAAAATGCCTCTGGTGCTGAATGGAGTGACTCTGGCTATTTTAGGCATTAGAGAGGGAGAACGAGATAGTCAGATAGTCAGAAAAGAGAGTGAGGCTGTGAGCAGGCCACAGTGACAAACAGCCCAGTCTCCTCTGTTAGTCTGGCTGCTGCAGAAAACACATCAATGCTCATTTTATTAGTTACTCCGGGGCATTTTAAACATAGTGTGTTGATTTTAGGTGGAGCAGCACAGTGGTTGGTGCACATCCTCTGAAATGAAACCCCTGCCTGGTTCCATCTGCCCCAGCCTGATCCTAAAGTACAGTAAACTCCCCCCAAAATCCAGGCTTTCCTAACATACAGCACCCGTCACTGCAATGCTGGTTAGACTAATTGTGTCAGGAAAAATATTTCACCATGCTACACTAATGCAAGTACTAGTGTTTTAGTGACACACATTTACACACACATTTAATGCTATTTGACTTCTTTCTCTGTGACTCACAATTTGGCATCATAACACTGCCTGTGAGGAACATGCACAAATATTTGTGTCAGAGTAAAGTGAAGCTGTTCTGTCTCTCACTCACCGATGGTTTGGTTTTCCCGCCTCTGAGCTTCTTCCTCTGTTTCCTGCATCTACTCAGTTTGAGGTTTTTAGACAGAAACACCAGTCGCTCCAACACCCGCCCAAAGAAACGCCTCATTGGAGAAACATCGAGCAAAAGCACACACAGCAGTGTGTATGTGTGCGTGTGTGTGCATTTGACAAAAAGAGATACAGATAGATAATGAAAAAGAGTGGTGTCTTTTAAGGTGAGAGTGTGTTTGAAATGTGTGAAAGTCAGAGTGTATGTGTGTGTGCGTGTGCCAGGGTAGGAAATACAAATGTGTGTCAGAGAGGGAGGAGGGGAAGGAGGGAGTCAGCTTTCAGTAAATATGAGGAAGGGGGGAGAGAGAGGGTGAGGAGGAGACGCTGATATGAGATAAGGCAGAAAATCTGGACACTTCTCAGCTTGTTAGTGGGAGTGAACCATGAGATTGAGCTGACTCTGGTTTTTATGACAAATCTGATATGGTCTGGTCAACACCACCCACCCAGGTGTGACAACTGATTAGTCAAGTCTTAAAAAAGGTGTTGAAATGACAATTTTATTTTTACTTTTTAACTTTAATATTTTATCACTTGGATGTTAAAATCCTACATATATATATCACAGTATAGTCAACTATGTTTCACTTTCCCTGTACATCTTTTATATATTTATAAGTACCCAGGATTGCAGTTGTTGATTTAATTATACCTAGAACTATCATATCCTGACTTATAGTCTAATTTACTTTGCAGTAGACTGTAACTAGATGTGGCTGCAAAGACAGACACTAGACAAGTGAAACCATGTTTTTCTCCAAACCCCCTAATGTTTCTTAAATCTAATATTTCCAGACAACAAATCTGAACGCTTGCATCTTGCTGAATAATGGACACTAATTTAAACTCGTCACTTCATCGGTGGCTTGATTAGTTCTGGCATGTGACAACTGAACTGCAGAGTCTTTTTAAAAAAAGTCCCAGACGCTCTGATGCCCAAACTTTTTTTTTTTTTTTAGCCTTGAGTCCAGCAGGGCTGGAGCCGGCCAGGTCACTCAGGGTCAAGAGTGGCCCCTTCACTTATAAAGTCATTAATGCTACAATACTGAAACACATTATGGTTCTTTGTTAAACTACACTCTTGGTGCTTCTTACAAACTAATGCTTTATGAGTCCTACTAGTAAAAGATCCACAGACAAACAGGTACATGAAAAAGCCTTAAAACTGAGCTGAATGACAGACATATGACAGACCACCAGCACTGACAGAGTCTAGACTTGAAGAACATGTCTAAAAATAACCCCGAAAACTTGCATTACTTCTTTATATACTCAATTTTGGCACGACTATCAGCATTAATATCAGCTAAACATAAATACAAATGTACTGCAGGAATAGTGGTGTGGCGTGAAGCTGTCCAGAAGCAGCGGTGGTAACGCTGGAGGGCAGAGATTAGAGCAGGTACAACCGATATACTGCAGCATGACTGTGCTGTTATACACACACAGAAAGGACACAGAAGGTGCACTGGCAGAGGAGCTGTCATGCTCTCTCTCTCTGTCTCACACACAAGGTCACATGTTGGGAGCATGTGCTCTAAACACACACATAGAGAGCTCTATTGCATCTATTGGAATTGACAGAAAATCAGTGGACAGTGCAGAGGACAGAGAGGAGAGACATGTTACGCTACTGCAATAAATTACAATCTGTTGTCATTACATTAACAATGTGTAGTTAATGACTAAATAAATTCACTAACACACCAGCAACAAGAAACAAAGTCCTGTCTGTTTTTCAGCGTCTGTTTTACTCTGTTCTGCTTCTTGACCTCTTTGTCACTTCAGCTCTCTCTCTCTCTCTCTCTCTCTCTCTCTCTCTCTCTCTCTCTCTCTCTCTCACACACACACAGGACAATAAATCTTCAGTCACAGATTAGTTGTCACGTGAGTCTGACTGATATTTATGTCCCTCAGTTCTTTGCAGCCACTGCCTGGAGACCGAGTACTAAAACTATCATCACTCTGTACTTGAAGCTCATCATTAATCAGAATTATGTTTCAGCAATACTCAAATTCAAATGGTGAAAAAAAGAAGAAAATAAAATATCAATAATAATAATAAAAACACTATCAGCTGTCATCAAGATTTTCTGGGCATCATCAGACATTATAGGCTGGGGTAAAAATTATCATTAGATTAATAATGAAACAGTAAATGAAGTTAATTATAGAAGAAGCAGTGTTCTGTTAAACATGCCAGAAGCACTTTCTGTGACTGCCACATTTATTATCAGAGCACTCAGAAGGAATTTCTTCACTTGAGTCGAGGTTACTAGAGCAGCAGTCACTTCCCTGGAGTAGAAGATCTCAGCTTGTGTTGGCTCAGTGTGTGCGACAGGCAACGGGAGCCTCGAGAGCCCGTCAGCATTCCTGTGCTGGTCTGACTTCCTATACTAGACGGCATACTGGTGGGAGGACAATAACAGAGCCCCCTGCTGCATACGACTGGCTCCAAGTGACAGGATGCTGGTATGAGGACCAAAGATAGAGGTGAAAGGTCAATGGTCCGACAGTAGCATGACTTTTCTGAGTGCTTCACGCTCAGTTAGTGTGTAATTGCTTTCTGCTTTGCTATGTGTCCTCAATGCAAAGGTGATAGGTCTCTCTTCCCCTGTTGGCATGGCAGGTGACACTACTGCACCCACACTATAAGGTGAGGCGTCACCTGCCAGGTGATGTGATAATGTGGGGTCAAAGTGGGTGAGGGCCTCAGACTGTCATCACTTCTTTGAAAGCTGTCTTGCATTTGTCTGTCTACTTCTCTACGACCGCTAACTGTTCTTCAACTTGGTCACTCAAAGAGTATGGTACTGCTGGTGCGGCTGATTACTGGATCCAGTTTAGTATTCATTATCCTCCAGGTACCATGAAGATCTATACAAAATCTGTCTGATATTTGTCAAGATATTTCAGTCTGGACAGAAGTGATCACTTGTGTGTGTGTTGTATAACCAAATTTAATAATAGGGGCTGGGATGGTGTAACTGTCATTTTTGTGAATGTGAATTATGTAACACAGATGATTATACTGTGTGCTGTTTAGTCTGCTTTAGCTTTGTTGTATGTCATTTTGAATGATGATGGACTCTGTTGGGATCTGGGGGTGCAGTGAGCTTATATCCAGTCTACCAACCACTGAAGGAGAGGGGTCCTCCTGGGAGTGGAATGATTTTGAGTTTGTGCCATCTGTCAAACTGGTGTTATGTCTGGCCAGTGTGTGTGTGTGTGTTTGTGTGTGTGTGTGTGTGTGTGTGTGTGTGTGTGTGTGTGTGTGTGTGTGTGTGTGTGTGTGTGTGTTCTGAATCCAACCCACTACACTGGCTTTAACTCTTCAGTGAAACCTGGAAGATGATTTCGGAGCAGCTGGTGGAAGCCCACGTAATTTAAAATTGAATTTCTGTGACATTTTAAACAATGGTTTGCACGCTGGTTAATGATGTATCATGGGAGGGTAGAGCAGCTAGCGTGGGTGTAGAGGAACCTGCTGCCATTTAAATACCACACATGAAGACATCCTTTTTTAGTAAGAGCATCAACCAAAATTAGGAAAGAATTACACACAGAGGTGAAAATAGATCTACTGTCCAGTCCTTCCAGTGAGGCAGCTTCAAGTAACACCTGCTAATAAACTGGAGGGATTCACAAGCTTAAATATGGACTCAGATATGTAGTAGCACTCTTTGAAGGCAGATTGATGATAAGTCTGAGTCTATATTACATTTACTCTTTAGAAACAGGGCTGATGCTTTTGTCTAGAGCAGCGTACAATGAATTAACTATGGAAAGAGCTTCTTAAATGACAGTAATAACAAATAATATGATTCTCCAGTGTTATACTGTGTATCTCTGATTTCAGAAAGCACGAGTTAGGTTCTGGCAAATCAAATAAAGACTATCTGATGAGTGAAAGAAACTGGATTTTTTTTTAATCAAAAAGCAGAAGTTTTCATTTATTTTTACACTTATGAATGAAAAAAGGGGAAAGTGGAAAGAAAAAAATCTCAGCTGCTTCCCTGCTGGCTCTTCTTGAGCTCTTTGTGTGTGTGTCTGTGTATGGTCGACCACACTGACAGCTGAAGGTGATTTGCGTTCCAGACACCCCATCTCCCACTGCCCAAAGTCAAACACACACACACACACACACAGATTGGCCTGGACCGTCTCTATAGGAACTGCATGTGACCACTGAAACATGAGCTTCAGCTCATTGAGAAAGAAAGACTCTGTACACTCCTAAACCAGTATGCACTACCTCCTGCTCGTCTTAGGTCAATCAATCGCTTATGTTCATGGACTTTGTTAAATGTTTTCCACAGAATATCTCTTCACAACAACCTCCCAGCAATTGTCAAAGCAATCTCCATCAGCAACAAACTGCATGAGACAGCAACCATTTCTAAACATCTGTCACTGCAAGGATTGCTGGATAAATTTGTCAACACTAGCAGAGAAGTTGTGGCTGAACAGGTGTCCAAAGTTAGTGACTGTGAAAATGCTAATACGGCAACAACTAGCACCACCCACACTGGCCCTGTGGCTAGTAAGGCTCCTGCACTGTAACAACAGCAGGACAGGAACATGGACAATGCGACGGACCTGTCCACAAGGAACAAAAGTGGTGGCAGGAGCTAAGCCAGCGCTCTACCCAGGGAAATATGTTGGCTGCAACACTTCAGAGGAAGTTGTCAGATGATATCACACTCTGTTTTTCATCTGCTGTATCAATCAGCACACACACACACACACACATCTCCCCCTGCAGTTTGAATAAATATGTGGGCAAACATTTTCACAAGAGAAGTCAGGACTTACAGTCACAAAGCTGTGAAGACAGAGTGCACAATCAAACTAAAACTGCCACTACCTTGGATGAAAGGGTGAAGAAAAGGCCTGAACCAGGAAGGACATTCAGGGTAGGGTGAAAGGTCAAGGTAGAAGTGTTCTCTGTGTCTGTCTCCCCCGCCCTCTCTCTCTCTCTCTCTGTACCAGCAGTAAACACATCTCTATATCTTCAGTGTATTGTCTGGAGCTGACAGCAGCCCAGCTCAGCCACAAAGAGGTGTAGTGTTTTCTACGTGTGTGTATGTGTGTGTGTGTGTGAGTGAGTGAGTGAGTGAGTGAGAGAGACAGAGAGGAAGGACAGGATGGAAACATGAATACTAATGGTTTACCCATTTCAGTGTTGGCAGGTTAAGACCTTCATTCTGGTTACAAGTTTTTGTTTTACAATATTTAAGTATTTAAAGATTATTTCACCCCTTCTCTTTTATATCTGCAAACTTTAGCCTGTGTGTATGTTTCTAACATCCACTGAGATTCGCTGACCAGTTCCTCCCCATCAGAAACATATTTCACACATCAATAATAAATGTTGAAGAGTTGTGTCTATAAGTTCTGATATTTGAGCTGAATGGTAATGCAGGGATGTTTGCAAATGTTCAGGATGAAATATGAAAACATTTGAACTAGTCCTGGATGATGAGCAAATGCACAACACATGCACAAAAGCATGTGTGCTATGTGTGCAAATGTGTTGGGGTGTGCCTGTGGATTGCCCCCCCCCTCTCTCTCTCTCTCTCTCTTACACCCATACTCAGTATTGTGTCACTGTCCCCATGGGAGACAGTGACATAATGCATCCCCTAACCTAACCTTAACCATCACAGCGTAATGCCTAACCCCCACACTAAGCCTAACCTAAACCTAAACCTGATCCAAACCCTAAAATACACACCTCTACATTAGTGTAAAGACAGACAGAAGAAAAAGAGGACCTCTGACCATAACCTTCAAAATAAAAGCTCAGTTGATGAGCGCGTTGCAATACTTCTTATTGATGTGTGTAAATTTCTGATCATTCTTGTCTTTCTGACTTCTTTTATATTTCTTCTGAAGTCATCAAATAGCTATATTTTTTAATTCCCTTTGTACTTTAAAAAACTACACACACTGTATTAGATCTGTTTCACCCATGTTACAGCTAGGCCTCAGCTCATAGGCTGCTGGAGGTGTGGTGACAACTTTACTTTAAATCCCTCTAGTTAGCATTTATTAGCAGAATAGTATAATTTAAAAATGATTTGTAGCACACTATAACTGTAAGCAGTTAAAAAACAATATTGTAAATGTTCAAGTACAATAATTCTAACTTTTCCCATGAAGAAATATTTTATATTACAACTGTGTTATACTACAATATATTGTGGTTCATTATCTTCTTCACAGTACTCTCTGCTTATGGGTGTTCAAATAAGGAGGAGTGATATCTTAAAACACATTCATGCAAACTTATAGCTGCTTTCAATTATATTACAGTGTGTCATAATCCATTTAATACTCATTTATATAGTTCTTACCAATGATAGGCATGGAGGACTTACAGTAAAGTGTTACAAAGGTGAGTAACAAGAATATTAGCCTACGCTCATGTATGGTTTATTTTGAAAGCTTTAGCGACCCACTTCCGGTTGAGTTGCCTGTATTTTTGGGGCAACTTAACGCAAATCAAAGCACGGCATTTTAAAGTCCTTCACTTTGTTTCTCTAAATACACGTACTGCTTGTTTAAATCTGCTCTGCCTTACTGGAAATATCCGTTTCTTTTCCTGTGTGTTTTTACTGTACACGCAGATTGTGACAAGCAATCAAAAGTTGGTTTTCATTTTCAGCTAAAAACTGTTAAAACATATCATATATCACGCCATATAAAAACACCAGGCAATTAAGTCTCCTCGCAGTTAATGAACGACAGCAGCTCTGGTTTGTTTATTACACTCACATGCTCAGAGTGGACACAGTGTGGACCCTCACAGCTGCATCTGTCCTCGAAGTTTTTATCCAGAGGTGGCGGTTATTCAACACGTTCTGGTACAGAGGCAACACGTTCACAATGTTTGACAGGTTTCATCAATGAAAACTCACCGGCAACATCCCGGCTGGTCTGGCAACTGTCCTCCTGTCCCGTTAGAAAAACAACTTCTCCTCCGGGTGTCCTCCTCTCTCTCTCTCTCTCTCTCTCTCTCTCCTCCGCTCCTCTCTTAATGTGCTTTCCCCGTCTCTTCCTCTGGTCCCACGTAATTTTCCATACATCCAAACTCTTCTTCTTCTCCTTCTTCTTCTCTGTCTACAGACCCAAGCCAGATATCCAGATGCTCACAAAACCTAAAAACTCCAGCTCCTCTCCCCTTTCCTCTGTTCAATCCCTCCCCCTTCCTTCCTCTCCCCCTCTCTCTCTCACACACACACTCTCTCTCTCTGTCTTCTGTTTTAAGCTCAGAGAGGAAATGCAACTGGATGTGATAAACCTGGAAACACCCGCTGTAGTTTCAGTATTAAAATCTCAGTGAATTTCCTCCTCTGATCAGCAGCGGTTTGGTCCGCAGGGTGAACTGGGTCATAGTCCCGGTCATCCCTCCCATCTGTCCCCCCCTCACCAACCCCCCACACCACCCCTCAGGTCTCCTCCTCTTCCTCCTCCTCTTTACGATGAACAGCCTACAGGTTCAGTTAAATATGCAGGAAAAATTAAGTAGTGGAACAATCACCCATTTAATAATCAATGTTATTTTCCACAGGTTAATTAATTCTACTCTGGGTTAGAGCGCCCTCTGTCGGCTGTGTGAGCAGCAACAAAGCCTCACTACACTGTATGAGAACTTCAGTTAATGTAGTGTAACCCTACCAGACTTATAGACTTGTATTTTGTGATCATTTTTACTTCACTTCACATATGAAGTGAAGTAAAAATATGAACTATAATGCTTTCGTGACAGGCCAGTTGTCTAACAACATAACACCTGTGTTTAATTCCATGTTCATTCACTTTCTTTGGGGTACATATACAAATGTAAAGAAGGAAATTGAGATAGCAGTGAGACAGTGAGACAGTCAGACAGACAGACAGACAGAAAGACACACACACACACACACACACACACACACACGGTCAGCAAGCTTAGAGATGTTCAGCTGTCATAAATTCAGCAGATTATCAGAGAGCTGTCCTCAGCTGCCAAGGACGCTGTAGACCTCTGTGTGTGTGTGTGTCCGTAATGTTCTGACTGTTCATTCTAAAGTCAGATTGTACAAACCATAAAAATATGAAGCATTACAGTAATTACTTTGCTGTTACTGGCTCAGTATTTGTGTGATACTCGTGCTGGAGTAGCTTTATCAGGGAACAGTTACTACTGCTCTGTGTTCAGCATTGTAAAACTTAAATGAATTAAATCCCAAGGAAAACAATGATAAAATGTTCTTTTGACATTTTAACTTGTGAGCAAATGACTTGAAAAAGAAGTAATTTGCTCAGGACAGGAGGTTATTGCCCTCTACTGTCCACAGGAGCAAACAACACCCTGGCTGAAGGTGGAGACTTTTGAGCTTGGCTCTCTACACTCACTATTTAATTCTATAAATATGCAGTTGCGTAAAGTTTTTTTTATTTTATCTTTATTTGCTATCTGGCATTACAGTTAGTGACAAACTAATGTACTGTGCATATGTCCAGTATTGTTGTAAATATACTGGTGATTGTTTACTTTGGACAAATGACCATAAGTTATTTGTTCTCAATTTATATTCACAACTTCATCACTGTATATATACACCTGTTCTGTCTGGCGACTGACAAATCGATTAATCTGCTAATAGCTGCAGCTCAAGAGCTTTTCCTGAGATGTGTTTAAAAAAATTGGGTCTTAAACCTAGTTTGGGGACAGTTATTGTATTTACTCACTGTGGCTCTTTTGTTCAAGGTTAGTTTGCGTGTGTGTGTTTGGTGAGAGGTCAGTCAATAAAACCAATCAACCTTGGATTATCCATTGGCTCCATGTGATGCTGTGACTCCACTCTGACAGCCACAGTCACACAGCACTGCCACAGCCAGAGGCAATCACTCACTGTCTCTCTCACACACGCTCCACTGCAGTCAGGGTCAGGCTCAGCCTCACGTTGGGCAGCTGCCAGGTTAGAGCTACAGCCCTACATACGGTCCAATCGCTGTGACCTGGAACTGTTGTAAAAGCAGATCTGCAGTTTGTAAAGCCGAATTTACAAATATATTTTTAAACGTACTGTGGAATATGTAACACGGGTCCTGCTGATTTAAAGGTCACAGGTTTGCATTGCTGATGAAGCAGGTTGATCACATATTCTACCTAGAACTGAAATTATTCTGGGGAATTAGATCCACTCCAAATGCTAGGAAATGAAAGTGTGAAATTTGGCAACTCCTTGTTACCTGAAAACTCACAACACGGACACACACATAAAACTGGATGATTTTCAAAATAGGTCCAGCAAGCAAAAGTTACAGTACTAAACACTTTAATTTTCCAAGAGGACTAATAGATTTTTTTTTTTCCTCCCAGCAGATGGACATTTCACAAAGAAACACGGTGGAATCAATAAATAAATAACAAGTACAAATAGATCAAAGGTACAAGGGAAAGAAAATAAAACCTATAGAAAAATAATAACATCACAAAGACCAACAGCATCTTACGAACACAGCAGCTGACCAGACAGCTAGGTTGGTACAGAGTCAGAGATGGACAACGGCTATGAAGTGTTCAGTGGCAGCCATGTTGGCTCTACAGTCCTGTTCCATGGTTGCTGAATTAGGAATACTGAAAGTATTTGGAAGATTGTCCTAGTAAATTAAGTTAGCTGTTCAGTGAGGACACCTGGTTCATAAAAAATCATCCTAATGTATGTGTTGCTTAAAGCTCATTCCTCCTACTTTATGTTTTTACACAGTATGAGCTCATGTGTTTGCATGGAGCTTCCTGTCATTCAACAGCGAGTTCTGGACTGTTTCCATGCAGATCATCGCTCAATATAACCTAGCAGGAAGACCAACATCACAAAGTGCGTGCGACCACTCAACTCTACACTACGTCGAGTATCACCACTCAACACTCTGTGTACTGAACTGGAAACATCAAACACTGCAGCCTATTACTAAGGACACATCAATAGATTTAGTTTGTGTTTTCAACACCTAAAAGCTGATAATCTACCAAAACCTTTAAGTGTTCCTTTATGAATACATTCACCAACGGATCTTTAACATGTTGGCCCTGTTGCCTTGGCAACATTATGAATGACAGTGTCAAACATTTACAGCCAACGTGAGTTTGTTCCAGAGAAGCAGACTGTGAGCCTATGACTGACTTGGGACATACAATAAGTAGGTAGATTGTAGTGTTGTTTAATACAACATATCTCACATTTGCATCAAACTGAGGAAACATTTTTTTTTAATCTTTTAATCTTCTTAAGCAAACCTCTTAACGGTTTCTAACTTGTCTGAGCTCTTTATCATCTGCATGACATTCTGGTTGCAGGACATTGATTTGGTCAGTGAGCAAAGATTGGGATAAATAAATCAGCCTGGACCACTGCGTGGATTGATGTGCAATAAACCAGCAAGCCTCTGAGAGCACATACTGCCAGCCATTTATTCAGCATTTGTAGTGTTGCTGCTTAGAACAAATATCAAGCTTTTTTTTTTTTTTTTTTTTAAATAATGCTTCATCCCAACCTCAAAATTTTAAATCAGATTAAGTCTGTTAACATCAGCAGCTTTTGTTGTGGCTATGAACTCATAGAGTGACCTTTGTGATAAATGTTTTTAATTTTTAAAGCCAGACAAGCTTGAATTTGGGGTTTCCCTGTGATGTGCAAAGAGTTTGTGTAGTTTTGCTACATATTAAGATGAGGAATAAAAAGGAAAAGAAATAAAAACTTTAAACTCTTCACTTATTCAGGATCATTTTTGATGTAAAATCAGAAGTTGCATGACTGTGCTGACTATACCTTTTCAAACATTTGCCAAACTTTGCATTGAGGTCCTTGAATTTTTCTATTTCTATTTCTGGAATTACATTAAGTGCTTTGAGTAGATTTCACTGGTTAATGTTATTTTTTCAAAAAAGTACCTGAACACGTCAACTTTCCATTTAACATCAAAAGATGAAAGTCTCCTATCAAGTTGCAGTGAGGATGTGTGAGGTTGTAGATTCCTACTGTATACAGCAGCTCTGTCCGTTGGCATCTTTGGAGCGCAGACACAGTTTAGGTTTGTAGTTTTCAAGGTAAAGCAGCTGCTTGGAATTGAATGCTCCACGACGTTTCCTGACAACATGAGAGAGACATAATGCTCTAAACAACACACAAGGTTTTTAAGAAAGGTGTGACAGGTGTGCAAGCAATTACGGGGATGGTACTGATTATGGTAAATGAAAAAGACAGAGCAGTTCTTAGTTCGATCAAGTAAATGGAGAACGGAAAAAAATCAGAGCTTAGTACTCACAGTCTGATGAAGTGCACTGCATCCTCATACTCCATCCCACACTCAATTAAAGCCAGGGCCACCAACACAGGAGCTCTGAGGCCAAAGAACAAACAGATAAAAATGTGCAACCATCTGTTTGGGAACACAGAAACAACAGTCCCATGGCCATGCAGCCCCGTATAAACCACAGACTGTAAAACAGTGCATCTATTCAGTACGTGCTCTGTCTTCATCATCTGATTTTCACCAAAGACATTATACCAGTAGTTTGTCTCAACAGTTTAAAGCAGACACACTGTGCCTTCTCAGAATTAGCGCTAACCCCCTTAGTGCAAGTCTGACCACTGCATTTCAGAACAGCCAGCTAGAACTGGCAACATGACCAAAAGAATAAACCCTGTGTCTCATGCCTACTGACCGTCCTAGTCCAGCAACACAGTGCACAGCCACACAGCAGCCAGGCTCGTCTCTAAACTTTGTCTGCAGCAGGTTCAGCCAATCATCAACCACCTGGTCTGGGGGCGACGAACCATCATCAAATGGCCAATCCTGGAAAGGAAAATTGAGTCTTTATTTGATCTCCTCTTTTTGTCGCAATCACATCAACCTTTGTGGTTGAAATCTAGACTTAAGAAGTTTTTGTACCGCAGCAAGATGGTGAAAGCAAATCATGGATTGAGAACAGTCTAGAGGTGATTGTACTATTTCCACTTGGTCGTTGTTCAGCTGCTGTAGTTGAACATTCCTGTGCCAATAACCTTGAAAAATCAGCTGATGGCTTGCTGTGCCTATTGCTGCTAGTTTGTATTGGAAATGCAATGGAAGATGGATTTTTAAACTTTTGTGTTGCAAGTAAGCTTAACCCTTTTAATGATGCAATGCCAGTAAAAGTCGTCGCTCTGTGAGTCATTCATAGATTGTAGTTTTAATTGCTTGCATCAGAAAAAAAAGTGGAAAGTTTGTGCACACAAACTTACCAGAACTTGTATGCCTTCTTGTTCCACCGGTGTCTTGTCATATGTAGCAGCACACACTCTCACCAGAGTGTTAACTCCATATGCCTTCAGATCCTATGAAAACACAGATATTTTTAGACAGCATGTCACTATTGCTTCATCTATAAATGTACGTCAGTAAACAAAAGAGAAAAAAGAAAACTGCAATTTAAAAAAATGCCCTACCTCTATAAACCTTCCCAGTTGTGCATTGGTGGGGTTGTGCGTGATGAGGAATCGCAGACAGTCATAAGAAATCTCCACTGGAGCTGGTCGGTTCATTTTTTTGACCCACAAAGGTTTGTTAATTAAGAACTAAAAATGAGAAAAGCACTGTGCTTTTAAAAAAATGGAGTAAAAGACAGGTATTCAGAGGAATGAAAATAAAACTTCCTCTTGATTATTTTTTTAAAAAAATCACTAAATTAAAATACAATTTATGGGCAAAAAAAAAATTGTACACCTTTGGTGGCAAAACGTAGTCTGAATAAAAAACAAAAAGGACAAGATAAATTTCTTGGGAAAGAAATAAGTGGAAAAAAATCAAAACTTTTCTTGGCAACGAAGGAAAAACTCAAATTGGCTTGAATAAGTTTAAATCTGGCAGACTGGGATCACAACGACTGTAGAGAAGACTCCCAAAGTCCTGAAGAAAAAAAAAACTTTCTGTCCTTTCAAATCTGTTAGCCCATTCAGTGACGCCTTGTATGAGTCAGAGCAGAAGAAGAAAGGAAAAGCAGGAAAAGAGACGAGTAGAGAGGAAACTCCTGGACTAAAGCCAAACCCTCCCCTACTCCCCAGACAAGGTGACAGACTGAAGGTTGGCTTGTCTTCATATGGGTTGAACAGGATAGCAGTGAGGACCTGCGAGACAGACACACACACAGTCATTAATTTTCTACAATGCTTTAAACCTAAATAAAAGTAACCCTCCATTACCAGTTTTTGCTTGTTACTTTAACATGAATATGATCTTTTTGTTAAGATGTTTTACCAGTGATTCTATAGTTAATTAAATGTTTTAACTGAATGGGTTGATGTCTTTTAACTTCATGCATTTGCTCCTGTCTTTTATAGGTCAACACTAGGTGACGTAGCTATATATGGACTTACACTTAAATCAGTATTTGTACCACCTCTGAATCACTGTACCTCTACTCTCTGCTGCCCATGGACTGTAACATGGTAAACAGTGAACTTTTTCATAATGTCCCTGAATGAAGACACTACCACCAGCCTTTATGCTACACACCTGTGTGTGTGAATGGCAGTGTTTGCGCCTAGCTGGTGTCTCCTGTTCACTTGTCCACAATAAGCAGCAGGTGCTGGGCTTGGCAGAACTCCCCTCCAAGCCTCGCAAACGCCATACATGTGCAGCCTGAGAGAGACAGAGCAGTGAATTGCAAGCAGGGCATCAATGGTGCTGCAGTGACTCCTGGTAAATACTCACTGTGATGAGAGCTGAGGAGATAGTTCATTGAGCGGACACAGGAAAATGTGACGGCTCCGGGATGTAGACACACCATTGATGATGATGCTGCTGTTTTTCTGGGTTCTGGCTGACAACGGCCCGCTAGCTTGCTGCTAACCTGCTAAAAAGAATAAAATACATTAACACCGCTCAGCCACCTGAGTTTAATAGCCCCCTGCATTACCTATTTATGAGAAAATGCCCTAACCTCCCCGTACAAACATGACTATTAGCTAATGTGTTGCTAACCTGTGCACTTAAAGGTTAAGCTAACAAATCATACGATTTTCCACCCTTTTTTCAAACATACAGACTTTGGGGTGACATTGAGTTCATATATTTAAAAAACCGAAACGCTTCAAAGCTGTGTTCAGTTAGCTAAACTGTTCCAATAGCCAGAGAAGTGATTTAGCGCCTGTAAGTTGCCGGCAGCAGTTCAGTCATAGCTAACGATACAACACAACGAAGCTACACATTTTTACAAGCTGAGTATTTAGCTAACCATGTATTTAATGCCTGTGCGGCCGTGGCTATGTTCAGAAACAACCCGTCTGGTTGTTAACGTTAGCCAGGGCGATGTTCTAACGTTAAATCACCGACCAGCTAGCTTAACCTTACTGTTAGCTGACTTTCAAAGGCATATGCTATATATGCAGAAAATATTATGACATATCCACTTTAAGATAAAAGGTTAGGGTAGTATTTAAAAGCTAGCTACCTCCCAAGACTAATCAACATCGCCTTCTGTCATTAAAAGCTCCGCCAGCCAGGTCATCTAAAACCAGGTCAACAACCATGTTCCCAGAATAAACAGCGAGCTAACTCATCCTGGCTAAGAGCATCCGCTGATTTTCAGTAACAACCGAATGACAGAGAGAACCGCGGGCTATTAAACAAAGGTGGCATTGGTTATACACTAGTACCAGTTAATACGTCGGCATCAAACATGATGAACACAAATACTTACAAAACGTAGTAGTATCACGAAAATCCAGACGCTTCTAATGACAGGGAATAGCCTGCAAAGGAGACATGTTGGACAAAAATGTCGAGTTTACCGCAATAAACGCCACAACTTCCGGCGGAAAACCTTCAAAAATAAAACATGGAAACACGTCGAACTGTATTCAAGCCTTTGGGCGAAATTCTAATTGACTGGCGCTGACTTTTCCACCTTCTAAATTTTACCTTTTATCATCACAGGTATAACTGAAAATAATAACTTTCTAATCACTATGGATTTCATGTATGATATTATAGGGTTGCAGGCACGCAAACTGCCTGATGTTGAAGTCCTTGCTGCCATCTACTGTTCCGCACACAACAAAATATAACTGGGTGAGACTGTTACGGATATTTTAAAACTTTTCTCTAAGTCAGTGGAGGTTTTTTTTTAATGTTTTACCTGTATTCTGTGAAAAAAGAAAAACACAAAAACAGATTAAAATATCTCAAATGTATTTCAATATGTCAAATGTGTTTTCCAGCTAAGCCTTTTATGTGACAACTTCCAACCTTTAGATGATGGCATGATAATATTTTCTACCATGTTTTAAACCATAGATGTTCACCTGTGCACATTGTTGTATGTTTCATTTCCTCCAATTTTCTTACACATCATTTATATTTTTATCTTAATGTATTTTATTCTCTTACTCTTACAACTATGTATTCACAGCTTGTGAATACATAGTTGAATACTCACCTGGTGGACTGGTGCAGACTGAACAACCTGGTGCTGAATGTGGACAAAACCAAGGAAATTATCATCCACTTCCGGAGGACTCAGACTGAGCAAGCTCCCTTCAGCATCAGCAGCCACCCCGTGGAGAGAGTGGAGAACATCAGGTTCCTCAGAGTGCAGATCTCACAGGACCTGTGCTGGAAGAACAACACCTCAGCGATAACAAAGCGGGCCCAACAGAGACTGCACTTTTTGAGGAAGCTGAATAAAGCCTCTCTCCCCACCAGCATCCTCAGGACTTCTTACAGATGTGTGGTGGAGAGCATCCTGCATGTCCACTTGGCACTCCAGCTGCAGTATGGCTGACAGGAAAGCCTTACAGAGAACAGTTGGGGGGGCAGAGAAGATTATTGGAGTTTCTCTTGGGGGTGGAGGGTCAGGGGGAGGGGGGGGGGGGGGTGTTTACAGGGATTTGAGTGCTTGTTTTTTTGTTTCCTTTCTTTAGTATTTATTTAGTATTTAATATTACAATTTTTATTTCTTTTGTTTTTACCTTCACACCCTGACCCCAGGAAACACTGTCTCATTTTGTCTGCACTGTAGTTGTATGTACAGCAAAGTGACAACAAAGCCTGATTTGATTTTGATTTGATAGTACAGCATTTGTTTAATCTTATTTTATGCAGTTTTCCTATTCAAACCTTTGCTATAGGATAGTGAAACTGGTTGATACACTCAATTTATTTAAATTAGGTGTAATTCTGTTTGTCAGTCTGCCCTGTGAACTCACTGCACATTGTAACAGACACTAAAACACATTTCATTACTCCTCACAGGCCGCTTAGATCTATGTAACAGGAGAGGGATAGAGGGTGTGGCTTTTTCTGCTACACACAAACACACAGGCATGCTGGTTGGCAAGGATAGATGTCTTGTCTCCTTGCTCAATAAAGCACATGTGTAAGTTTCCTTACCTATTCATGAGGGGCTAAGTTACATGTCTTGCAGGGAGTGGTTTCTCCGTTTCCTGCAAACTGACAAGACGGGACATGTAAAGTCTTTGTGTGTAAGTGTTCATGTGATGACGTAGCAGCTGCTGAATCCAGTTTGGCAGGATTTCTGAGGAAAGGGCGAGAGAGCAGAGAGACCCAGAGAGAGAAAGGAGCGGAATACTTTAAACTACATTCGTCTTCCCTTCATTTAACTTCACTGTTGTGCATTAATCTTTTACTGCTGGTGTCCACATATTTGGTTTTGGTGTTTGGGCACGGTTTCTGCACCGGGTAAGTTTCTTCTACTTTGAGTTTCTTAACGTTTACAGTATCCCATGCTTAAAGTCAGGACTGAAGGGTAAACAAAAGACTGTAGCCAGTAATATGTTTAAATAGTATACAAACTGAGTTACAGTAGTGCTTTTTATCTTAGTTACCTCTAAAAAAAGATGGATATAAGCTGCTAGTTATGCCAACAAAGATGGAAACTACTGTTAATTCCGACCTCAAAAAAAACACACACACACACACAATGGGAGTACATTTTCCTTTTGCTATGACTAAGACATAAACATTTCCTGAGTGGAAAGATACTGAGCAATCGGCATAAAGAAACAATTAAAAAAGCAAAATGTGGTGTTCATGCAAACTGTAGATTCAACACACAGAGGCGTGGTAGACTGTAGCATACTCACACTCAAATTTTCCACATTACCCCTGATGGTATCATGGTATCATTATCAGTTTCCTGTTGGTTCCTTAAATTTAACAGACTATATACTGAATACCTAAAGTTGAATTTCCCAGTGTCCATTCACAGGCAATTTTCAACTAACCATGTATATATTTTGCACCAATGTTTGATATTTTGAAACACTTGCTGGCTGATGGATATCTATGTATAATATGACAAGGTCTCATTACAATCAAACCAGGGTAGCGTTTGGTCAAAACAGCCATTACAAGCCAGTACAAGCCTCATGGGTGTTAAAAACGTGTTTTATATGAAAGAGAAAAACTAATTGGTAATTGGAGTTTGAAGTGTTAACACAGAAAAGTCCTCAGTGCTGAATCACTCCTGTTTTCTGAAATCTAAATATTTTACTCTTTTCTAAACAGTGAGTGATCCTCCTCTGTGCCAGAAACCATACAGGCCTGTGGATTGTGTTACAGATCCAATTTGGATGTAATTTTTCTTTTTTTCCTGTAAACCAAGGGAAACCAAAGCAGTTACAAACTCTGTTACATATAGCCTATATATATATATATTTTATTTTTCGCAAATGCATAAATTCCATTTTTTTGTCCCTTAGATGTAACTTCCATCGCATAATTAACTGCTGTATAAATTCATGTCCTAGAGAGTTATGTCCACATAAACTTGGTTAAAACTTTACTGGTTGACATTTTCTGCACATACTCCAAATAAAGGTTTGACATTTAACCACAGCAAATAAGAACATGCAGTGTATGTGGTGAAATACGGTGTTACATACACATTTTTAATGATTTAATGTCAATTGTTGTGTTTCACACCAACTGAGATGAAAAGAAGTCTATAGTAAAAAAGAAATAGAAAAAGAAAACGACAGTATCTAGGCAACAAAAACTCTGAAAGCATACCATGCCAGAAGGTTTATGATTGAAGTTATATTTATACTGCACTGATGATATTGGACTTTTTTCATTCGTGAGCCTCATTACCTTTGCACACATAAGCCCACTAGTGTTTCCACTGTGTTCATTCAGCAGCAGCAGACAAGCAGAGCAAGAAAAACAGCAGCATTGCTTACTGATAAAACACACAGCAGCTGTGT
Source organism: Toxotes jaculatrix (assembly GCF_017976425.1). NCBI lineage: Eukaryota > Metazoa > Chordata > Actinopteri > Toxotidae > Toxotes > Toxotes jaculatrix. The sequence goes on along the minus strand of NC_054410.1, from coordinate 17,159,625 downwards.
GTACCGAATCACTAGCTAGACTCAGCCAACCCCAATACAGTAAACTGCAAATGGATAGTGATGAAGTGTAAACAGCATACACGTGTGCATGTGTAAACACGTAAGAGCCAGGTACAACAAAGGCTATTGCATTTATGGACTCCATTAAGTGGCCATTAACAGCAGCAATTACTTAACGTGTGAAAGGAATTCAAAAATGTCTTACCTACCTTAATTTTGAGACAAAGAAGGCCAAAGTTTTAGGCGGACTCTGGCCTAACTGAGCAAACTAAACTTTAAAAAAATGGCACACTGAAGCTTTGAAGAAATAGTTGGACATTTTGGGAAATATACTTATTCATGTTCTTGTGGTTTCAAAGATTGATGCCACTCTCATGTCTGTGCACTAAATATGAAGCCACAGAAAGCAGCCTGTTAGCTTAGCTTGACATAAAGACTGGAAACAGGGGGAAACAACTAGCCTACAACTGTAGTGCAAAAACAACAGTTTGCTGGGTTGGTGTGCTAGGCTATTTTTTTGGCTAGGACCATTTACAAGACAACAGACGGAGAGTACAGGACATTACTGGTCCTGGCCCAAAAATAGTTGGTCACATGACTTTCCATGAAATACAAATTGTTGTTTTTACACTTCGGAGGGGGTTTCAGATTAAAGAAACAAAACATCAAATCTTGTTACATTGAGACAGCCAGGCTGGCAAGCTAACCTGCTGCTGGCTCCAGCTACATATTTAGCTAAAGCTCTCGACAAGAAAGCAAATGAATTTATGGGCGAAAATGTTACACTGTTCCTTTAAAACTATGCTTTCCTTTATTTTCCTTCATAGGAACATATTGAATTTAATTTGCATGAACTGAAAAATACTGGTTGGTCAAGCAAATATTTAAAGATAGTATCACTATCGTGTCCATGTTTATTTATGTCAGTATTAAACAAACAAATGGTACATTTTGATTTATCCATCAGCTGCAGCAGCCAACAGACAAAGACATTCATTTTCCACCCTGAACAGAACACGCTTTATCTTCTCTGGCTTGTGTACATTATGTTGAGGTTACTGAAGCACAGACTTTCATTAGCGGGGAGCCTGATAATATTCATAATCCTGAATAACAATTTATAAAGCATTAGACAAAGTCAGCAGGCTTTCAATTCAATTTGCTGTATTTACTGCAACACAGTCCAGAAACAACCTCAGATATGGCATGAAACTATGTTTCTAAATATCAACCTATCTCACCATGTAATTTAATTGGTATGAAGGATTTCATACAAGCCCATGCATGTTCTGTGTCAGACACACCAGTTTAGGGTGTAGCTGGTTATTAAAAGCAATATCTAAGGAATAACACCTATAATTCAGCTATGATCTGTTTTAATGTTGTCATAAGTATACAGAAACATAACAAGTTTCTTTCTTCCTTACTTGTCACCCAGGCCAGTGCAGCAGCAGGGATGAACTGGTCGGGACTGGAAAGTCTGTTGAGTGGAGTCAATAAATACTCCACTGCATTTGGGAGGATCTGGTTGTCTATGGTGTTTGTCTTCCGTGTACTGGTGTTTGTGGTTGCAGCGCAGAGGGTCTGGGGGGACGAGAGCAAGGACTTTGTGTGTAATACCCGGCAGGTAAGACAGATCAGTATTTTCACTGTTTATCAGATTAATTCATAGATTAGTTTAACACTGAAAGTCACCTCATGAGCATTATGCCAATTTGAGTGATGAAGTCAGATACCTTAAACTGGCTGATACAGCATGAAGTTAACTTCTTTAATCTATCTATTAAGGTTGAAATGATTTTTTTTTTTTATGTAGCTGTGTAGCTACATTAAGGGGGTCTGTGTAAATAACAACAAAACTATCTGTAACTCAGGGTAGGCTTGAGTTACAAACTTCTGGAGACTGAAGGACAGTGTTTACCAGGCAGGACAGGTCTAATGACAGTTGCATTATGGGAAGTATCGGATCAAGTGTTTTCGGAGCTTGAGCCATGCTGGAGTTAGAGTAAGGCTTTCTCAGGCTCTGTTGCATCAATTTTAACCTTTCTTTATGTAATCTACAGTATCTCTTGTGAGCCCCTAAACTTAATACAACTGTAGAGCTAAATCTCTAGAGAGGTCCTATAATACTTCAGTATATAGTAGGTTTGTTGTGTATAGGCCATCAGCCTTATTTTCAAAGGCTGACCTTAAAACAGAATAACAGTTTTTTTCTTATTCTGCCACCTGCAGATTCAGACCATCAGAACACAAATCTTAATCAATAGCCACATCAATAAGAAACAGCAGAAAGCAGAAATTCTCCAGCTGTCTGGATAAATTGGTTCATTTTTGCTGTTTTGTTGAGATTGATCCCCTCAAAGTGGCTGCAGCTAATGCAGGTCTATTATTACTATTTATCACTATGTAGACGTATTGAAACCTTCATCATACTTCTCACCTGATGCCTCATTCAGACTTGTTTTGTATTTATCTTCTCATGGCAGGTGCATTACCTAGCAGAAAATAAAACTATTGCTTCTTTTTTTATTTTTATTTTTTTTTAGCTTATATCCAGTTTTTCCTCTGGTATGCATGCAACAGCCTACTATATTTATTACTATTACTTATTTTATCCATTACACATGATATTACAGGCATTATGGAAAAAGTAATTGCACTATGTAACACTGTTTTTTTTTAATCTGTCTTTATTTGGTTTCCAGCCTGGCTGTACCAATGTCTGCTATGACAGCATCTTCCCCATCTCCCACATCCGTCTGTGGGCACTGCAGCTCATCTTTGTCACCTGTCCATCCTTGATGGTGATAGCTCATGTTAAATACCGTGAAGGAAAGGACAGGAAATATGTGGAGCTAAACCATGGCTCTCACCTGTACGCCAACCCCGGCAAGAAGAGAGGGGGGCTGTGGTGGACGTACCTGCTAAGTTTGGTCTTCAAAGCTGGATTCGACACATCATTTCTCTATATTTTGTACAGGATATACCATGGATATGACCTGCCCAGGTGACACTTGTGTCTTACTTTTACTTTTCAAATGAAAACATGGCGTTTTGTATTAGCTATAACTTGCTCTACTCTTTTCTTTTAGGTTATCCAAGTGTACACTGGAACCATGCCCCAACACCGTCGACTGCTTCATTAGTCGGCCGACTGAAAAAAAGATCTTCATGTTGTTCATGGTTATATCCAGTGCACTGTGCATCTTCATGTGTATTTGTGAGATGATTTATCTCATAGGCAAGCGCATCAGCAAACTACTAAAGATCCAACACGAGAACCAGAGACTCATTTTTGCTGAGCAGCATGAACTCACCAACATAGCCCCGCCAAGGTCCCAGTATCGGAAGACTGACCCAACACTAACAGACAGTCAGCTGAGTTTAAATAAATGTGAGAAGGTCAGAGAAGGGGTTACAAGTACAGCACTATAGGACACAGTGGTCACTAAGCCATGGGTCTGTTTCTGATGGGTGGGACCACACAACAACAACACGGGTCACCTACAAAAACTATTAAACCAAAAGACTGGGCCGATCCTGTGCATCATGATCCTTTGATCCAGCTTAACACGAAACATACATGATGATTCTCCATCAGAAGACTCGACAATACCTGGTTGATTGTAGGACACCTTTAAAGAAGAGGACTACTACTACTGCAATGTCTGGAAGTCACATTTCCACCTTTGTACAACAGACCGACTAATGGTGACTATACAAGGAGAATACAAGCTTTTCCAGCACAGATGGAGTCTGATGATGTGTTCTCAGGACATTGTTGATTCATTATCAACATTATGTCACTTATTGTAAACTACAGCGCTTGGGATTTTTAACACTGTTAACAGCTTTATTAACAGATTGACTGAGAAAACCTCCATTGCTCTGCGTATCCATATTTCTTCTACTACGGGGACCAAAATGCCACTAGAAATTTGATAAGCTGACGCCCTCACATGAAGTGCTGAGGTACCCATCAAGGTTCAACTCTTTCCTCCAAAAAGGCTGGTATAAATCTAGATTTGCTTAATGGTCTGCAGATCACTGAGAGAAAGGAACAGAAGGCAAGTGAATTGCAGATTCTCATATCTGCTCTATCTGACAGCCAGCTGATTCCTTCACGTGTCCTGTTAGAGGTGCTCAATTATCAGAATTTAAAATATGCATTACCATAGAATGATTGCATTGTTGTTATTTAATTTGAGTGGAGAGAATGAACTTTAAGCCGTAATTGTACAGGCAGGACTTTAGCTGAGCTGACAGAATGGTGTTAAATGATAAGGTCATTTCTACTCTACCCACAATCACTCCTCAAGCTACTTCTGTTTTGACTAAGAGGCAACTGGAATGTGGTCTAATTGTTTCTTTTAAGGTAGGCTGACTTTTTTTTTCAGGACAGTGATAAATCTTATTGCTTATCAAATAAACATGTTGATCAAGCTCAGTGTCTTCATTATGTTTTCCCCATAGATTTGCAGGATTTGCATAGGCATTAGGAAGATGCTTGTAGTATTGCTGATAAACTCACTAGCTAAAGGGAAGGCTTCAAAAACAAAACTTAATTTAGCAGCAGATGCCAGTGAACAAACGTAGGTCGCATTTCAGATTTTAAACTCCAGGAAATAAAAGTTTACATTCAGATAAGACTTTAAAAGCCTGGTAGAGTTTCCCTCAAAATACGGACTTAAATGTCACCACTAGGAAGCAGCATTGTCCTAGTTAAACAAACCAAACTCTTTCTCTCTATGTAAGGACATTTTTTAGAGATTTTTGTTGAAGTTTAAGAAGAAGCCAGCGTGAACTCTGACTGATTTTGGATGAACTCACTTTCCTTCAGTCCGCCATCAAGGGAAGAAAACAGCCACTTACCCCCTCAGCGTCACGACGCCGCACCTCGACCATGTGACATGACGCACAGGTTAACACACCGCATGCTGCCTTCACGTGCCTCATGAAAACCACAAAATATAGCTTTGCATCTATTTGCCAGTATTTGAATACTGACAAAGGGGTTTTTTAACTTAACGGCTGTTTTTTAGAAGCGAGTTTTACTCCATATCGTTAGTGTTTGACTATATTTAGACTTATATTTGTTTTCAAACACTATAACATATATTTCAAACTGTTTGGGATACATTACAGAAGACCTTCATCTGTCTTCAAACAGAAAATATCCTTTGCGACGAGGATGGGATTCGAACCCACGCGTGCAGAGCACAATGGATTAGCAGTCCATCGCCTTAACCACTCGGCCACCTCGTCTCATAACCGCCCTTAAAATAATGTTTGTTATTCCGACACGGTGTCGCCGTCGTTACGGTGTTTATAAATGTATAATGTATACATTTATGTGTACCATAGACTGTATAAGATGTGTACCTTTATTTGAATTATCTTAAACATTTTTGTAGTGTACTTCAGTGCGTTACTCTAAAACGTCCATTCCCACAGTAAAACACAGTGGAAGCTTTGCTGAGGATAAATAGGAAAACTAACTAAAACTGTGATTAACACGAACAACGTGTGCATGAAGCGTTAACGTGTTTACACTGAACATAAAAACAACATGGTGCAGAATCAGGCTCCATACATACATACATACATTATACACACTGCTGTCCACCAGAGGGAGTCAGAGACCTGCAAATTAAAATGAGGTATGTCTACTATTTGACAAGAAATTTCTTAATTATATGGGTCTAATTCTTCCATCTGATGACTGCACATCAAATGTGTTGCCATCATTTATTTATAATTATGTAAGAGGGCCTGTTATGAAACTTGTGTGGAGCTGTCCCTGGCCCACATCAAATCCCTCTATCCTGCTGGAGACATGCCTCCAGCTTCATGTCCACAACATCCATTATTTGGACGCAAAGGTTTATTTGTCATATGTATAGTGAAATGCAGTATGTCGCACTCCTAATGTTGTACCAAAAGACTAGTGTGAAACTGGAATTGGGAAACAGTACAAAAATTCAGATAAAACTAATTGCATGTAAATAATCATATTTATACTAAGTGTATGGATATTGGTACACTTAGTATAAATATGATTATATTTATACTAAGTGTACCAATATTGGTACACTTAGTATAAATATGATTATATTTATACTAAGTGTATGAATATTGGTACACTTAGTATAAATATGATTATATGCACAAGGATAAATCAAGTATGACTCAGGCTTGTGCAAACTTTATAATTCATCTTCTCTTTAATTTAGCCTAATTATTACGCCTTATTTCACCGTCTAGAACCACAAGCAACAAATGTTTTAATTTCTTGCTCCATTTTCATAATTCAGATGATTTAAGTTATGTAAACTTTCTAGTGTTCGTTTAATCTTGTCCTAGTAGATTAGAATCTTTATCTAGGTTGTTTTATCCACTTTCTCTAATATGACTAATTATATTTGTATATGTATGATATAATATAATACCTAACCAAACCTCTTAATGAAGTCTAACTTTCCAATCTAAGGCCAGTGTGTTATGGTGTGAATCACAAGGCAGAACACAGACAGAGGGGATCAAACATTTATTTACCCTTATTAAAAGTTACAATAAAACCATTAACATCTTCAAACGATAGCAAAATAAAGAGAACCAAAAATATTGGCCAAAACCTATTTACAGAGACAGTTTGCAGATAAAAAGCTCACATTTTGTACACAATCCCAACCCCCTGCGTCATAAACTCTGAAATGTGAACACTGCAGTACTCAAGAAGCTTGAATGTGGTTTTAGCCAGAAAAAGAATGAAAATGCACGAACAAAGACATAGCTCTTTTTCCACCTCCCCTCCTCGATTTTCTCTTTTCTATACATGACAAAATACTTGAAATTTGGGGGTAAAACATAGGAATGTAGAATTCTAAAAATTAATAAGATCATTTGAAAGGTTTATGCGTCCGTTTAACAGTCATTTCGAGTGAAGGAGATGGTCTACCCCGTTCCGCAACGGTGACAATTTTTAGATCCCAAAAAGATGAGAAAGAAAAATAAAATGTTATAGGGCTGCCACGCTGTTAAAAAGGATGCTTCTCCATGAATTGGGAAAATAAGTCAGTATTCCTGATTCGCTCCACATCCAATCCATTACCTTCGCCACACGCCAGTCCCTGTGTGTACCATGAGGGGGCGACACAAGCCGACACTTTCATCATGAGAGGGCCCGGTGAGATTCCGTCTGTCGAAGAACTAATAAAAGGCAGTGAACTGGTGGTTGAATCAGCAAATGTGATATATCCTTTGTCTTCTTTTGTAGTTTTGTTTATAACTTTAAGAACGTGGCACGAGTCTCTCATATATATATTTATATACTTTAATCTTGGAAAATCAGTTCAGTCACTCTGCCTTGGCCTCGCCCTCAGAGGCTGCAGGTGTTGTGTCCTCGGCAGGGGCGGCGGCGGCCTCCTCAGCAGGAGCAGCCTCTGTGGCTGGGGCCTCCTCCGCCACCTTGGTCTCTCCCTCGGGTGCGGCGGCAGCAGCGGCGGCTTCACCCTCTTTGGCCTCGGCGGCCGGCGTCTCCTCTTTGGTCTCCTTGGCCGCATGGCCGTTCTCCTCGGGCTTGTCCTCGGTCGTGGGGGAGGTGGCATCCTCCTTGCCCTCCTCACTGCCCTTCTTGCTCTTCTTCAGCGAGATGCCCTTGAACTTGAAGGAGTTCTTCAGGGAGAACTTCTTCTTCTTCTTGCCATCCTTAGCGGCCTCACCCTCCACTTTGGCAGCCTCGCCCTCGGCTGCGGGAGCGGGCTCGATGGCATCTCCGGCACTGGTCTCGCCCTCCTTGGCTGGTTCGGCTGTTCCGTTTCCATCTGCAGCAGCCACTTCCCCGTCGGGCTTGGCTGACACATCACCATTGGTTTTGACATGGCCGTTCTCCTGCAGAGAAGAGGACTCTCATTAGTCATGCATTAAAATATTCAAACTGAGCCAAAACAAACACTTTGCCTCTGGAAAAGGAGGCTACTCAAAATATACAGATGGATAAACCGCGGATGAAATGTGTTTCAGCATGCCAAACAAATCATGCCACAGATTAGCATTAGCCCATTTAAATAGTTAATCCATGTTATACTTGGGGAAGGCTGCCTGCCCTGACAGTGGTTCAGAAGGGGGGGGGGCGGGTTCAACAGCTGGGTGCATGACTCTGCGCAGACACACGGGGGCAGTAGCGCTGCATCTGAGCGTCAACAGAGCCAGCAAGTTGGGGAACAAAGGAATCCCCGTGAAACCTGGTTTCTGCTCTCATCCAAGGGCTGCAGCTCCCGTCTGCCACAGCTCTCTGCCTGAGCTCAGTGTGGCCGGAGAATAGCCACAACCTCAGTCCGGGCACAGACAAAGCCGGGGTCTCTTCAAGATTCGTATTCAGTGAATCCATCGCACTCATTATGATCGGAGAGAGGTTTTATAAAACGATCAACTCAAACGATCAAAGTTCATCAAGACGTCTGAACGGGCATCAGACACTGTACCACATAATACATCTTCTGATCTGAGGTCAGCAGTAAACTCTCTGAACATATTAGCCGCATTTCAGTCATCGAAGCACAATTTCTTCACTCAAACTTTAGTTTAAACTTAGTCGAAAAACGCTCAAGTATATGAGCTGGTGCAAAGGGGGCAAAGTGGCGCCTGCCGACGCTTTGTTTGCAAAGCCGCAAAATGCGCCTCCAGCAGAGCGCATTTGCATCCTTTGCCTCGCATCTTTTGTTCGACGCGAGAACGGCTGCCCGCCCGACTACCGCCAACTCATGAGAGAAAACACGGTCCAAACACACATTTCGAGCCGAATCTGCCGCTAACCCTAACCCTAACCCTAACCCTAAAATGTGCGGGTAACCGGTCCCTGTGGGAGCATCAGACGGAATTAACAAAGGCAGGTCTGGTGCGCGCTGAGCGGGGACGAGCGTGGCCAGTCGACGGCTGCTCTGCTGGACCCCTCCACCCCTCCCTCTCCCCGGTTCAGACAACCTGTTTCAGTTTCATTCACTTTGAGTTGTCCTACAGCTGTGTGCTAAATAGATGAATATAATCTCAGTATGAGATATAAGCGCAACAGCTAAGCTCCCATCGAAGCCCCGAGCCCCGCAGTGGCACCCATGCTGCCAGTGGGCGTTGGGTGCCATGTGGCTCCCCGCTGATGGTGAACATGTCAGGCCCCCTTTACTCACCTGGCCGTTGGCTTTGGCAGCAGCAGGGTCGGCGGCGGCTTTGCCCTCAACAGCTACTCCACCCTTGGACGACTGGGATCCCATTTTTTTTTTTTCCTTTAGGTGTTCTGAACAAAAAATAAAATCGAAAAAGAAAAACCTCGAGGAGTTTTTGAGATTTAAAAATCCAGATCTGGGATGGGTAAAGATCTTGCCAAAGAGGTGAAAAATCCGACCGGATCTCCTGCTCCCTAGCTAGGTATGGAAACGAGAAGATCCCCCTTCTGTGAGTGCGGACCCCACGGCGGCTGAGCTCAAATTAAAGGATGTCAGAGATACGACTGTGAGTATTTCAACCGCGCCTCAAAATCGACCAGAGTCTCCTCCCACGGGCGTGACAGTCGGGCTTTGTCCAATCTGCAGCCGGGGGATGGGCCTCCTTCAGCCCTTCTCACTGCAACAGTCTGCTGCTCCACTGGATCTTCAGCAAGACCCTTTCCACTGTCTAAGATGTCTGAAAGATTTTGGACATTTTCAACTTTTAAAAAAAACTTTGTTCATTAACTTTACTCAGCACTTGTTGCACATTTGCTGCATTAAAATGATACAGAGGTCACTGGAGTTATTTCTAACAATAGAGATGCCGCTTTGTGAGGATGTCACATAAATAAAATGTCTGTAAATTGGATATAATGTCACATATGGGTGTTGCACTGAGACAGTAATGGACAAACAATTCAATAAATGTTGCTATGAATTCACTAGATGACGACAAACACACCACAGATGAAACACACCACAAAACTATTTTAAGAATTTCATCATCATTTTTCCATCATATCAGTGGTTTCCAGTTTAAGTTTTGAGACCCCACAAACTCATAAAATGAAACTGAAGGGTCGCAAGATGATGCAGAAAAATCTCTTCATTTGTTGTTATTTTTTTAATCTAATATTTGAACAGCCTAGATTTGGACCTCTTCACACGTAAGGACCATTAAAATCAAAAAGCCTGAGAAGGGAGCATCACTTTATGGTAGAAATTCTCGCAGCTCCAAGATGTACATCTGATTAGGTTAGGTTTTTTTTTTTTTTTTTTTTAAAGGGACCTGTGCAGTAGATCATCCTATGCTGGCCACTGTTTCACCCTTGTACACACTTTGTCACACTTCTTTTCAAGTTTAACAACGTCTATCAGCATTTCAGTGACTTCCTTTAGCTAAAATAAATCCCCACATGATCTTGATGGTCTGATTTTTCTGGGGAGGAAAACATTTTAACGAGAGACCAGGAATCTTAATGGCCTCCGCTGGATTTTGAGCGACAGGCCTGGCTTTCCAAGAGTAAACTCGTTACATAACACGCCGCCAGCTTCACACTCAGTGGAGACCTTGCGATGGCACTGGGGCTGCTTTGTCACCGACACAGACAGGGAGTGACAGTGAATCAGCCTGTCAGCCAGTAATGACGTCTCTTGGCCAGACGAGTGAATCCCACGATCGCGACAGTGACACTGCATTTTTTTTTTTTTCTTTTTGGGAGCCCAAAGCTGATGGGTTCCTCTTGTGATCCAGTGAGGTCAGGGGTCACTTGTTTTAAGCTGAGTTATGAGAGCCAGTGGACGGCTTCCACAGCCCGGCCAATCGTGGGACAGTGTCATACACGCATTTATATATGCCAGCTGCCTCATTTGCAAGTCGTAACTCTTAATTCTGGCAACCTTAACCAAATTATCCTTTCTCTCCCATTAAGAGGGCCCTCATTTATCCCACAGATGAGCCCATGTTAACAAAGTGGCGCTCTGTCTGCTTGTCATCTTTATAGGACTTCATTATGTCGAATTTATGATTTCCTCTTTTTAAAGTATTCTTCTGAGGCATCCCTTTATTGGTCCATATGTCTCTCCCTCCCTTTGCCTTTCTGCCCTCGTCTCCACCAATCTGATGGCACGCAAAACATCCCCCTCCACGCATACACGCACACACACACAAACATGTCACAGCCATGGTATGTGAGGCATGCATACGCCACCCAGAGAATGATCTCCATCCTTTCAGTGGGTTGAGCTTCCCAGAGTGGAATACACCCTGAGGGGTTCATAATCTGAACTCCCACTCCCACTCCCACCTCCACTCCCACCCCTCCTAACCAACCACCACCACTCCATACATTCTCCCAAACTGACTCAACAACATGATGGAAAGATGTTTTTAACCCCCTTCTCACCATCCAGTGCATAGATAGCTCAATTGTGGTTTTAGGATTCATTGTTGCTCTCTGATGTGGCACACCAGAGTCAGGTCCTTGTTCTAATGAGGTCCATACATTAAAGTTGTCAGATTTCAAAGGGATGTTCCTTGTTTGATCAGCACAGGAATGAGACGTTTCACAGTGGGGCATCCAGGCCTCTGCAGGGAGGCTTCTGACAAGGCTAACCACAGGTTTGGCACTCATAAGCTACAGGTTTAGGTGATATCTTCATTACTGTGGAGCTTTTGGAAAACAAATGAGTTTTTCTCTATTTTGGATTTACATCAACAATAAGTTGGCCAACTGAGACCGCTGAAATAGATTTTAAAATAGTCCTTCAGAGTCTATAAAATGCTGGTTTTGCAGTGGTTAGAAAACAGATGCCACACTCAGTGTTTGCAGCCAGAACTGATCCTTAGCTCATCAGGTCCACGCAGTCTAGCGTAGATGAGATTCATGTGTGTTTTGAAAGTAAAGTTGTATTTCACATACATATTCTACATTAGGGTGGACACAGCTTTAGTTGTTTTTGTCCTTGCCAGTTCTGTGTTTAAAACTTACAAAAGAAAAGCTGTTTATTGTCTACATGCCCACACACTTGTACTACACACATTGTGATGATGACAAGACCTGATTTCCTTGAGAAAAATGAGATTATTGCTAGTGGACTTCCTCTGGCCTTGACCTGCCTACTTATTTTATATGTCACGCTTAGTTCGGTGCTTCATCTCCTCTTCACACACTTTTTTTCCCCCTCTGAGCTAGTCAATGCCCCTGTTTGTGTGGTTGCCCATTTTTCATGCCCTGACACAGGATGAGCTCTCAAATCCTGCTAAAAGCCTCCATTGTCTGTTTCTGTCTCTCTCTCTCTCTCTCTCTCTCAGTGAGCCAAACTGATGAGCATCACAAGTAGAAAAAGAGGAAAAAAGAGAGCGAGAGAAAAGGAAAGAGGAGCGAGGTGGACTGGAGCGAAGGAACAAGAATCAGAATCATGTCTCTGGGGTTCCTTTTGCTTCAAGGAGGAGAAAAGTCGTCTTTGTGACAGTCACCTTGAACAGATTACTTGGGCATATCAGCGTGATGAATATGTAATTTCCCAAGGTTCCTCTGTTCGTCAGCAATTCATGCATACACAATTACATAAACTAGAGTTCAGGCTGTTTCCTGTGTGCTGTCCTATGGTTTTGCTAATGGTCTACATACATCAGTACCTACTGCAATGCCATCCTATGAGACACAATTGTAAAAAAGGTTTACAATAGGAAATAATGTGAGGAAAAAAGTTAGCCAGAAAGCAGATTATATAGAGAGACAACAGTTTCAAATAAAAACATTTCATTTTAACAAGTATAACAAGTGCAAATGCAGCAATGAATTTTACTGAAAAGTGATATCTAAGCAGCTTTGTTTGTATGCAGAGATGTAAATTTGATTTCATATGTCTGGTTTAGTCTGGCATAAACAGAACATTTGCATTGCCAAGCACCTAATTACAAGGAGAATCAGGTGCACAGGCCTCTTCACTGGCATGAATAGGGTTGTGTAGACTTAAAAGAAAGCCCTTTGTAATGCTAATTAATTCGATCAACTGGCTTATTGACTGCAAAAAGGACCTCACCAGCAGGCAACCAACAAAGCTGCACATGGCAGCCATCTTGGCCGGGGGCTTGTGCAGACGTATCTGTCTGTCGGGCTCTGGCAGTGGCTCTAAGAAAAGGAGAAGGAGGAGGAAGGGATGCTAGCTGGGATATCCAATGTTCAGCCAGGCTTGCACATTTGACTCGCCTCATTGATAAAATAGTCGTTTGCATCACAGGGGAGCCTGGAAACAACCAATAAAAATGGAGGGAAACCAACAGTAATCACGCTGATGTGTGTAGATTTCCCTCACATCCCCCCACTCTCCATCTCTGACTCTCTATGCCTAAGGTGGCAGACATTTCTGTGTGCGTGCAGACATGCCACAGAGCCGGTTACCATGGCAACTACTGCTTCTATCGACGTCTCCGGCTGATGTTACAGAGGGACGTGATATGGTGGGAATCCAGTCAAGGGGGAGAATGGAAGAGGATATGGTTTTGGCGTAGTTTTTGTTTGCCTTATCATCTCTGAATTGTTTATTTGAGATGACTCTCACTCCCACAATTTATGCAGCTGAGACTCTCAACCTCTGTGTGACCACAGGGAAATGAAGCGTGGTTTCCTTTTAACCTTTGCCCTCACCACCTCCTTATCAAGCTCTATTTTTTTCCTCCTCGTCATAACTTCCTTCTCTCAGTTTCATGAACTGTACGTCTCCTCCCTCCCTTTCCGTGTGTTCGCCTCTGCTGTCAGGGCTTGAGTCATTGTGTGCAAATTCACCCAGTGGTGCCTTGTTTCTATCTGTTGTCATAACATGCAGGCCAGGTAAGAAGGCAGCAGAAGATTAAACAGATGGCGAGACAAGTGAAAGGACAGGGTGAGGGGTTAAGAAGGGCAGAAAGCAGAAGGATAGGGGCTAGGCAGAGTCAATGTGTGTGTGCACGTGCCAGACAGGGGTGTACAGTAGTAGGGCAGCTCATCCCCACTGGCAACAGCACTGCGGCATTACTAGGTCAGTGTGCCATCGTCTCATTCATCATTATCACAGCCTGCTCTTCCTCCTCCGCTCTCCCTCTTCATCCCTCCCACACGTTCTTGCAGTTGTTCTCTTCTTCCCTCACACACACACCACAATGGGAGAGACACTATTCTTTCTAGACAGAATGGGAAGTAAACCCAGACTCAGACGGAGTAGGTCTGCATGTTTTGATTCCAAGTTCACATGTAACACTGCTAACGTCATCTTTGGCCAGATGCTTTTAGACTGGAAGGTACCATTTTCTGAATTTTCTTTATAAATGGTTTATACAGGAAATTATAACATGGTTTTATTAATAGCAAATAAATCATCAGCCAGCTAATTTTTAGCCATGCAAGTGACGTACGTGGCTCAGTGGATGGCAATGTCAGTCAGTCAGTCCACCACTTTGGTCCAGACTGAATTATGAATACTCCTCTTTCTCTATGTTACTGACTGTTGTGAAATTTTGTACATGACAAAACATTTAATTTTTAATTATTTTTAATTAACTTAACTTGCTGCACCACGGCTGCCTACTTATTTGTGATAAAAAAAAAACCTGCAAAGCAAATCAAATTTCAAAAAATCAAAGACTCTAAGTGGGGGAAAAAACCTAATTGGTCTTCATGGTTTAAAACAATTATCTATGAGAATCTCTAAAGCTCAGAAATAAACAAACGCAATATCCCCTTTGTTGAACTGTACAAAAACTTAAGTGTTTGAAAATAATAGTTTGCTACATGTAGAGTTTTAATACACTTCCCTGCAGCATTTAAAAAAATGTAATGTTTTGAATAAAATACACATTATTTTGCTCTTGAAGAGCTCTTCTTATTCTTCTAATTCAGGTGAGAATCTAGAAGTTTGACTTGATGCTACAGAGTCATACAGAGTAGGAGAAAAAGTGTGTCAAGATAGTTTTTCTGAGTAGCTTGTTGTGTAGCTTGGGGCAGTAATAGTGTAGTGTTGCCAAAGTAGGTACAGTTTCAAAGGAGTGTTTAAGAGGAGCTTCCCCAACATTATTGGCCTGGCCCATTACTTAAGCTGTTTTTGCATATGAACTCCAGACCTAACTCTCCAGACATTGTCTGACATTGTCCAAAGTGGCCCTTTCATACATGTACCACATGTACCACACAACCAGAGATCATCAATGGGACACATGTTCACACCTACTGGATATACTGCGCTTGGTTTAGGCGAGGGGTGGTGTCTGGGTGGAGCATCTAGGAGGACAGAGAGAAACGTCATCAACAAATGCGTTGGCTCAAAGTGACTTCCAGGAAATTAATAGCTCTATTCACACACTGGCTCCATAGTATGTTACGTGGATTTTGTAATTGGTTTTAACCTTATTAACAGCAGAATTTATATTTTATTAGAAAAGCTGACCTATTATCCTTTATCACTGACTTAGCAATGCTCCTAAAATGCTTTATTTGAACATGGTAATGTGCAAAGGAGTATAAGTACCTTTGAAGGACCTGCCATTATCAAAAGAGGAAGTAAGTCATTATCACCGCCATCAATCAAATCCATGTCTCTTTCTGTCAGAAATCACAAAACGTCAGATGCTCTGTGACAGACAGAAATCAATTATCCTGGGTGGAATCAGTTTAATGGTCTGGAATTAGAGGGACAGATAGCGTGACACGCTCCACACTATTAAAAGCAGACCAATAAAACATAATGGGCTGTATTTCATGACAGCTTTGCATTCCTACATATTATAAAATGGCCTGAGTGACATGAGACTGCACAGACATTTGACCTGCTACTCTGGTCACTGCTGGCAACATAAGCGTTATTTGTTTAGTATACACAAAGATATGTATGGCAACAACCACTTGCGTGCAGCCACATGTAAATGAATTTACCCCCCACCACCGCTCAAACACACACATGCACACACAGACTGGCTCATCAGCTCAGTTCTGGGTTATCTGCTAGCCAGAGCTTTTTTTTTTTTGGCCAATCTGTGAGATCTTCACTCTCTCTGAGCCCCCATCAGTTTTTTCTTCTCCCCTGGCTCCTCAAACCCCCCTCCCCCTCCTCCACCTCCTCCTCTGCCATCTTCATTGTAATGCAGATTTAAGGATTGGTTGGGGGATGGGAGCAGGGGGCTGGGGGATGGGGAGAGCGGAGGTTTGTGGAGAGGCTGTGGTTGGTGTTAAGTATGACCTGGCAGCGCTGCTGTGCCTCAGCGGGCGGTCCAGCGTGGGCTGGGGGGAGGGGAGGCCGAGGGAGAGAGAGAGAGAGAGAGAGAGAGATCTTCGAGGGTTATCCCCCAGCCTGTATACATGACTCAGACATCAGATATCAACATCCCAGCACCCCAGACTCATCTTGAAATAAAAGACGGTGGACACGCCCCTCGCATCTTCATTCAGCTATAATCTCATCCAGGAGTGGAACATAGAAGAATACGATGTTTGCTGGCGTTTTGTTCTGTCTAGACATAATGAGCTTAATGTCACTGAGGTCATGTTGTTGTTCCCTCTGTCGCAGACTAATACCATGTCAAACTAACTGGAAAAAGAATAGTGATCATAATTTGCAAATGGCAGTGTATTAATCTGTGTATTAATGTGTGTGCAAGGAGTAAAGCCATTACTGAAATCTCACTAATTTGCTCACACAGACTGTTTCGCTATTGTGCAGTGTGAGACCTTGTAGTATGTTTGGGTTTTTCTGCAAGTGTGTCACGGTGTGTATTAGTATGTGTAAATTCACTGTGTGTGTGTGTGTGCATGTGGTGTCTGTCTAGTTCTTATGTCTGCAGCTTAAACTATGTCCACACTTGTCGCAGCTGTCGGAGCATAATCCAGTCTCTCTACGAGCACAGCAGCAAGAAGTCAGACCATGACTGTTTACCAAGTGCCTGCCCTCCCCTCACAATGCACCCCACCCCACCTACCAAACACACACACACACACACACACACACACACACACACACACACACACACACACACACACACACACACACACACACACACACACACACACCAGTACTGGGGGAAAGAGATGGTAGAGAGCAGAAAAAGGCCTACAGCGAAAATGAATAAATGTCTAGAGTCGATACTCGGCCATTGTGTTTTAATGAGCCGTGTGTGGGATGGATTCATTGACTCTGCACCTCTTACTGCTCTGAAAAAAAAGGACAGCCAGCTCTCTTCTGTTGTTGACTTCTCATTCCCTGTTTGATTACACTGAATTGCTCTCCAAATGCACAAGAACAAAGTGGCGTACACTTATATGTGTGGTTCAATTAGGAATTAACCACTGTTAACTTGTTTACACAGACATTTGTGATAATAGTAATAATTATCTGATCATTTGTTGTTCTGATTTCCTGGCCCTCCTCTGCAAAGATCTGAGGGCAAGTAGTGTTTCAGTGACAAAAAGACGCACTAGGGGGATGGTGTTACTACTTACAAGGCACCACAACTCCAGTCAGAGTTTTATCTGTTCACTCTGCTCTGGCGTGATTCATTATTTGGTTGTCATTTTGCTCCACTTTGCCATTTTATCCATCTGCCATTGCAGCTTGGTTGTCATGGAGCATCAGTGCAGTGTGTTGCACTTGTTTGTGAGTGACCTATTTATAACCCACCCCTTCCATCTCTTGCCCCCAATTCCCTCTCTTGTCCTCCTCCAGTTTATCAAAACATGGTTACATAAAAACAGCTCCCTCTGAACCAGCGCTGGGCCGTCACTGTGGCATGAAAATCTTTATGAGTTATTGAATCATTCAGGAGACAGGGTGAGGTGTTAAGTCTGGGTTATTTAAATTTCACTTTTGAGAGATATTGTAAGCTTAACTGTGACATAAAGGAGACAAGTAACTAACCATGTTTATTATACAAAGGAAGCTATTAGTGGCATATTTGCTAATCCTGTTCTGATGTCTGTACATCTGTGCATCTACCTTTGCCTGTGCTATGGTCACCATCAAATGGAAGGTGAAGTGTTTTTAATCTTTGAGTGGGGAAAAGCTCTTCCCTTTAGCCACCAACTTGTAATTTCAAGTCAGAGACATCAAGAGTTTCTGACATCAGTGATATCTCGGTGAAAAGATCTACAGACATGTCAACAAACATCAAATGCTTCAAATGCACCACTGCTGACAGTTACATCACAATGAAATTGGATATTAAAAAACACTCAAAAATGATTTTCTGTTTATTTACATTTAGCACCTACCAAGAGATAAGCAAACGCAGGACACAGGAGTAGAACTTGGAAAATTCACTGTCTTTAAATCTCTACTGTATCTGTGGGTTTGGGTGATCGCCTGAGGACCTCAGATGTCAGTCATGCAAATGAGGTTAGGAGTCTCCAGCCCAAAGGGTGTAATGGCGTACAGCTCCCTCTCCATATTAGATTAACGACTGCAGGGCTACATAGGCAATCGCTGCCTCTTGTCAGAATCTCACCCAGCCTGCTGGCTTTGACCTCTAGCCAGGCTTCACAACTTTATCATCACACTGTCAGTAGTATTGCACTTACTGAGACTTCTGGCAGTCCAGTCTGACTTGTCTTCCACTGTGCCAGCATTCTTACTGCCATCTTATCATGGCTTTAATTGATCTAGAACTACTCAACTGTGTTTGCAGTGCAGCACTGACCTCATCTCCACTGGTCTGCTGAGACAGCTGGCATTGATCTGTTCTAGCTTGACCAACCTGCCCAGTTCAGTCTGCATTAACCCTCTTGCAATCCTAGGTCTGGTTAGCCCATAACACTTTGGTTACTGCCTGACAGTGATTGATTGGTGATTGACTGGTTGAAACAGGGGATAGGGAGTGAGTTAAGGGTGTGGGTACTGCAGGCAGTTATTTACGTTTGTGTCTCATTAGGAAATGAGCGTTGTCAGGTTGGGCAAAGATTTACTGTTACTTCCCGTATTATTCTCTTGTACATTCACTCCTTGTCAGAGCCTGAGATACCGCCCTGAGAGAAAGATACATTAAAAACAAAATGGAATGAATATATCTTCTGCTGACAGGTACAATATGAAAGACACCTGCTTCGACAACTGCAGAGGGAAGTATAAGCCATTTGTCAGCTCCAAAGGGAGATGCTTCCATTGTGTGTCTGTCCCTCAGGGCTTACTAACAAGGTTATCATGGGTCACTGATGAGGTGGGACTGGAGATCAATTGGAAAGCAGTTAGAAGACTTTCAGTATCTATCCACAATGGAGCTCTTGCCATCAGGAGGGAGAGGGGTGACAGCAGGCATGGTATTGGGGCCAAGGGCATCAGTTGGAGAAGGTCTCAGGGGGTTGAGCGCCATATGATCAGGTGCTCCTGGCGGACCTCCATAACATCCTCAAATACCCAACATGTAAGCCGATCAGGCCCCATTCAGGATAGTGTGGGAGATAATCTGCTTGAACCGAATGACAATGGTTTTGATATATAAATATATATATATAGAAGGCCAGAATTTGATGAGGTTGTCAGTTCTTCATTGATGTCAGTGGGGGATTTAAGCCTATAGATGTGTAACATAAGCACATAACCCGTGTCACAGGGAGATGACCAGACTGATGCACAACAGCTGCAATTTGATCACTGTCCATTGTGGCCTGATTTCTGGTGCAGAGTACCCTCGGGGAGAGTGGCAGTTTCACTCTGGTAAGCAAAGACTGTTGAACTATCAAGGCTATTTGGTGTCATGATTTGTCCCTGCAGTGTATGATGGATGTTGATGTGGCTAGTTATGGGGCAGCTCCTTTTTCATTTGCTAAAGAATTTGCCCAAAAGGGGCTCATTCCTTAAACATTCCAGGGTGTCCGGTTTTCGCCCCAAAATTGCAAGTATGGGGGTATCCAAAAACTGTCATGCTCTCATGTTCCAGCTGTCTAGTAGTGGACAGAAAAAGGAAAAACTCCAGAAATTCCCAGAATCCTTTATCCCAGACTAGCATTCTAGCAGGAATTGGAAGATGGGCTGGTGAAAAAAAACTGCTTAAAAGGACGTTGTGTCTGTGCCGTATTGGTCTGTGCTCTCTGCAGAACATTCAGAGGATCCTTTTAGAGAGATTTATGAGGGTGTCATGGGAAAGTTGCCTAGGTGGAGGCAAGTTGTCTCTCCTAATGGGCCCAGCGACCCCGGGCTCCTCAAGGTCAGGGTGATCCGGAGTAATTAACGACCAGCGGCGAACCGCTTTGACGGGCTTTATCTCGGCTCCTGTGCTATCATCAAACACCTCAAACCTTCAGAGGGTTCTGTTTGGCTCTGAGTTAAAACAACAATCCACTACACACCGGCGTGCACGCTGCTCACATAGACACACTAAAGGTTGTTCAAGGACACAGTCTTCAGTTTGATCGATAGTATGTCACATGTGCGTCTGTTCCCAAAGTGCTGTGTCACAGTCTAACAAGAGGTTGTTTCAGGGCAATAATGGTTTGGCTATAGGCAGAAATAAAGCTTAATGAGCTGAATGCCTCGGCATTCAGAGCTGGATATAAACACGAGGCACAAAAGTACCAACTGTCACGGCCTGTCCCAACCTATAGACATCTCCGGCTTCCCTTGTCCAACCACAGACTGAATCACCTTATAAGGGCTGAGAAGAGTTTAGAGTCTCAAGCAGTTTGGCAGTAAGCTAGTGACTGTTGGGCCTGATGTATGGCCTTGTTATTCCAAATAGAGAAGAGGGAAACGGCTGATTATTGATATCTGCTAAATGTCCAGGATGAGTAATGTGGCCGTCCAACCAAGCAGCTGTTCACCAAGCTTTTGGCAGGTGGAGGAAATCAATACAAAGACGCACCTTTCAGATGAGGATAACGGATGAGAGGGGCACCGCAATGGAAAGATACTCATCTTTGCTTTGGCCCAGGCCTTTCCAGCAATTGCACAGACAGTAGTGACACAGCGTTGATGAAAGCCAGTCCAGGAGTTGTCGGATTTCAAACAGGCTACATGTTTGACCGACGGTGTTTGTAATACTGTTGAGGTTTGCAAACGGACACAATGGCTTCCCATTTTCCCTTAAACATTCCACTGTGAGAAGTAGTAGCTCAACTGTCTTTCTCAAAAATGGAATCAGCCAGCATTTCTCTATGTCTCAGACTGTTTCCCCACCTCCCATAGGCTCAGATTCATCCTCATATGGATCGAGACAGCTCTCATCAGGCTTTACATGAAGCACATTTCCTTGCTGAGCCCCTTTTCACTTTTTCATCAGCTTGCATCATTGCATGTCACTTATCATCCACTGATACATCAAAGGGAAGCAGCCTTGCAAGTCTTCGTGCACACAAACAAATCACAATATCTTGTTTTCAGACTGTGCTAATTTTGTTCACCAGGTGTAGTGTGTTAATAATTTAATTGTTTATGAGAAGCACGTTTCTAGGTGAGAGGATTGTACAGTGACACCCGAGAGTCCCTGACTCCTCTGTCTTTTACTGTACACCCTGACTGTCACTGTCTAAATGTAAAAGATACGGCAACGTCTCTGTCAAATTACAGCTAACAGAGAGAGAGTCTTTCTCAGCCCTCTTTCCTTTCTCTTTCTCTTCATGTTGGTCCCTCTGGTCGCTCCTCTCTCCCCTCTGCTGCCGTGCAAATGGATTAATCTTGTACCTCCCAGTCTGAGGGGAGGGTAGAGTGGTGCGCTTATGTCAGGGCAGAGTGAAATATGCATGTGTATGTCTACGTTTTGTGTGTGTGTGTCAGAGTGAAACAAAAATGAGACAGAAAAAGGAAAACAGATGGGGGAAGACGGATTCAGTTTGTGTTTGACTGTGAGACTACGAGTAAGGAAAGAGTGCAACAGTGATGAAACTCAACATGTGGTTACGTGATGACGACATTTGCATATACTCTGCATATTTATGTTTCCATGAAGTGACACAGATGAAAAGGAGAAGAGCTGCCTCTATGCCTGTAGCTATGTAAGGATCAAGTATGTGTTCTGTACATTTTTTGCTCTCTCAGGCAACTGTTCCTCACATGGATTCCCAAAATAGAGTCAGATCCATTAATAAACCATGTACCTACTGTGCATCCCAGCTCTTTTCCAGTATCCCTGCAGGAGAGAGAGGAAGGGACAGACATAGTCAATGTGACTGTTAACAGAATTGGATCTGTGTAAAGCCCTCTGTCATTTCAGCCAGCGCTCGCAGCTTCTCAACTTTATTTCTTTACTTTATTTCTATTTTATATTCCCGTCTATTTTACATTCCCATCGTTTCTGACTCCACATCTTCCCCTTTCTACCTCCTCCTGCCCCCATATTGCTTTTTCTCTCACTCTCTCTTTTGCTCTCTGTCTGGCTCTCACTTTCCCTGTTGACTGAGCAGCAGCATTAATGACAGGGGTCTGAGTGGTTGCCGTGACAATGCCATGACAACAGTGATGGAATTCATTTGGCATGGGGATAACATGAATGAAGGAGTTTCAACCTGGAGAACCTCACGTCCGGTATCTGTCTATAGAAGGCGAGAATGTGTTGAATGAATAAGTTCTGGACAATATGCATACCACAAACTTTCACCACTCATTCCACCACACTCACCATTCTCCTGGAGCCTGCAGCAGATGAGGAATCATGGGAGGTCAGGATGGGTGGGAGTTGCGATGTGACATCACATCCATCATGGCTGCCACAGTCCCCAGCTACCACCAGCTGTTGTACATTAAGCAAAGTGCAGCAGGCGGATTTGGCTGAGCCAGTTATGGGATAACTCAATAACATTACTCTGTTAGGGGCTGCCTTGAGCTCTTTATTTCATAATGCATCGTGGTTTTAACCGTGCGGCCTGCCACCTAACTCTCAGGAGCTGTTGTGAACTTCTAAGCTGATTACTGCGCCCTGTGCTAAGTTTATGGGTCATTACAATTGGCCTCTGCTCATCAGTCAAGTCTTGTCATCTCCATCTATGAAAACACTGGTGACATTATGTTATTGTACAGATGCGAGTGCTGAATTTCATCAAGCAAGGCCATCAAATCAAACACTTGATGTTTTCAGGGCCCCTGGCATACACTCATAACATGACTGGGTCTTAATGCTCTCATGGAAGTAGGTTAAGTGCCTTGTGGCAACACAGAGTGCCACACAGCACGCCTGCATTAATCTGACCCACCACAAGTGCCATGCAAGTTTTCCTTGGTGAATTCTGGGAGCTCACAAAAACTGTCCCAGATTACCAAGAAAGAGAGTTGTAACAGTCTGCAGCTGAAAAGGGATGAATGTGCGCTGATTTCTAAGAAACATCTTTCGACTCCCTGCTGGTTTGTTGTGGGTCTGGGTGTGTGTTTGATGTTTGTGTAACTGAGAAAGTGAGAGTGTGTGTGGTATGTGGCGGGGCTTTTTGACAGTAATTGTTTGGGATGGAGGTGGCAGCTGTGGGGAAACTGAAGGGCAGAAAGGTGAGAACTTGACCCTCCCCACCCTCTGGGCTCTACTCAGGCCGTGTCCACGCTAATGGAGAAAAATCTGAAACAGCATCTTTTTCTTTCTTATTCCTTTCTTTCCATTTTGGCCTCCATCAACACAAAACTAGCCATCAAAAACAAAACTTCTCAGACACACAGTGGACAGAATACATTTTAAAGACTGTAGACATGGAAAATTACTGTTACATACGTTTTCAAAGCTTTGTGGACATGGTTGAATATGTTTGCATAACAACAAGCAAAGTAAAAACGTCTGAGGCCAAACATTATTTTAATGTACATGCTGTCAACATGCTGTCAGACTATTGGAAAAGTATGAAACGGTTATTTTATTTATAGTCTTTGTACAGACCTCCACCAGCTTCCTTCACAGGGACTGAAGGCTGGTATAGGGGGCACTCATTTTTCTTAAGGCTCCTTTTTAAACCAAAATTAATTTTTGCAAAAAGTATACACAGCACAATGGGTGTTCAAACCTTGTAAAGGGATGATACCCAATGCTAATTTGTAGGATATATAGTAGCTTCAGTATCATCAAAGCTTATACTGTGTTTCCTCACACAAAAATTTATGTCATGGGTTTTGATACATTTTGTGCCATTCAGGTTATTTAAAAAATAAAATGTCCACCAGCATTTCCCTTTTTTAACATATTTGCTAAAGCTTACTGCCAACCCACAGCCAGACTCCAGTCAGTAATCACAGGTTTTAGTCGGTATTTGGTCCATAAAGCATTAATTACATCTGTTATAGTTCAGGCTTGTCCTTAAGCAAAGAGTAGACAGAGTAGTTTAACAGCTGCAATAAAAATGTACCAATGTACCATCAAACCAATGAAATGTACGATAAAGATTTGAAAGTAGGGAGTCATTTTATAGGGCTCATAGGTGTGTCTGCGTGTGTGTGTGTGTGTGTGTGTATCCCACTCCCAGCAGCCTTCTGTGTCACCTCCTACCCCAGACTGTATTAGTAAGCCTTTACCCGCCCTTTGCTGCTAACATTTGTTACATGGTGTCTGGCTTTGGTTCAGATCACAACGGCTTCTTCACCTATCTAAAAATTTCACCCTTGGATTTTCCATCTTTACTTTTGATTGCACACTGTCTGGTTCAGCCACCTGGCTTTATTCCTCTGCCTCTATATCAGCTCTATGCTTGTTAGTCTGCCTCCCTGTCTGTCCTTTAGTCGGCTGAATAGGAGTGTATAAATACCTTTTTACAGGCTTCCCTCCAGTATATTTCTTCATCTCATCCTGTCCTTCACATCCTTCCCCTGGCTTGATTCTTCTTCCGTCTGTCTCTCTTCCTTTCAAGGCTTTTTTTTCTATATTGAGAAAAAACATGTGGGGAGGGGGGGGGGGGGGGGGGGGGGGGGGGTTAGACAAAAGATAATAAACATGCTACATGTGGTATATAATACATACTATATCTGTGTATTTAGGATACCAAAACACAGCACAAGGCAAAAACAGACAACACAGGTCAGCATTTTAAATAATGTGGACTGCAAGCACAGCACACAGTAGCAGTGGTTATCAGTGGTTAGCTCATGGACAGTGGAGTAGTTTTCAGTGGCAGTTTCACGATGATAAACCCAGTGGGCACAAGTAGGGAGAGAGGAGTGTGTGGTTCACATGTAGGCCTGGGGGGGGGTGGTGCTTTCTGTCCATGATGCTGGGGGGTGGGTGGGTGGGGGTTGGACCAGAATCTGATTTGGCCGTTACAACAATCTGGGTCAGTCGAGAGAGAGAGAGAGACAGGCTGACCTCATTGCTCCTGCATTATCATTATTTTCCCAGTCAGTCACTACACTGGGACTCAGGGAGACCCTGCACCAGGAAATACGTCCGATTCCCCCAGTGACAGCACATGTGCACACACATATTTGTGCACACACACGCTTACCCAGGGGAGAGGAAACGTAGTTACGACAGCCCTGAACTGAGAGGTCAAAGGTTACCATTACAAATGGCTCACTCTCACGTTCAACCATTCAACGGGCACACTAATCACACTCACACACACACACACTGTGACCCTGAACCCTTCTCTCCTTCCATGCTACATGATCATACATCTCAGGGGTTGAGATTTCATTTGCAGCAATGAAGTGGGCCCCATTTTCTCACCATCTAAGTGTTTCCTCTCTAATCTCTCTGGCTGTGTGCATGAGCAAAACATCGGTGAAAGAAAAAAGTATCTACCGTCTCTTTAACAGCATGTCTGTTTAAATCTCTAAGACACAAACCAGCAACCTTTTTCCTCTTTGCTTGCCTTACAAGCTCTCCCTCCCTTTTCTTTTTGCTCCATTTCTCCCAAGTCCCTATCTCCCTCTCCTGAGCCCTGAACTCCTGCCAATGACTGTTAGAGGAATCTGATTTGCGTTGATTACATTAACATTCTCCAGATGTTCATAGTCAGACATCTGACACCTCTGTCCCACAACTGTCTCATCTCGGCGAGCAAAGGGATGCGAGGCTACATCTTGTCAGAGCTGTGAGGGAACGCTGTATCTCAACAGAGCATGAGCAGACATAAGAGATGAACTTGGAGGTGGATCAAAGGAAATGAGGTGTGAGCTTTAAAGAAAAATATAGCTGAGGTGCAGAGGACGACTAAAGGGAAAAGACAGAAGGGGCTGGATGCAAGTGAGTGATGCAGAAAATAAATGAACCTGATGAAACAAGGAGGAAAAGCTGCGCAGATATTTGTATAAGAATAAAGAAGTGAAACCAGAGAAAGTAATCTTGATCGCAGGCAGAAAAGAGGAGAAGAACAGCTACAGTTTCAGAGGAAATACTCAATTCCCTGAGCTCTCTTGGGTCCATCTGTTTGGTTTTGTCTTTACAGAGTTTGGTGCCTGCCACATGGCCACAGGAAGTGGCCAGCCCCCCGGGTCTTCAGAAGAGAACGTGATCCTTTTAATAAGCCCTGACATGGTCTTCCACTGTCGCCCTCTTCTTCAGAATTCCCTTCAGGCTCTGCTGTGGGTCTCACTTTGGCCTTCGAGAAGACTCGATACTGAAAACCACACCAACGCAGCCTTGTAAACAAAGCCAATATTTTGGGAAGCAGAATTAGAAGCTGCAAAACATAGCAACCAAAATCTGATTATTGGTTGCTATGGGGTGACACCTTTTTGCAGACTGTGGATGAACATGTACGCTACAAGGCTCGTGGATCTTACCCATGCACCAAACCACTATCACCTCAGGGATATCCACTGGAACTACAGAAACAATCTGATGTGTGTAATCATGTTTCCACCGTATTGTGCTCTCAGTACAGATTATGCTTTGTGTATTGTGCACGTATGTGTGCCATGACAAACCATGCATCACTGCAATGCATCCTACAGTGGAGATGCCTTTCCTGCATGTATAGTGGGGATAATCAAATCAAATGAAGTATATTTATGAGCATTCTGACACGCTCAGCACTAAATATCAAGGCCTTTATACCTTTGTTTTCATTCTTTTCCTGTTCTCTTCTCCACTCTAGTCCCTGACTGGGACCCAGACCAACATATCAGAGGCCGAGAAGACAGTGTTTCATATCTGAAGTTCCTGTATATCTTGGACTGTACATGGCTCACTGTGGTAGGAAGAAAGACAGAGAGAAATAGAGAGCTAAAAATGAATTAAAGAAGAGGAGGAAGATACAAAATGGGGAAGAGAGAATATGTTTGAGAAGGAGATGAAGAGTATGAAAGCAGCTCCTGGATGAATTTCCCACCTCAGCTGGACCAGACACCTGGAGAAAAATGTCAGTTGTTTGGGATTCATGAAAACAAAAACTCATTGGCGTCAGTTTCTGGTTGAAATCGCTCCACTATCTAAACTCCAGCATTCTTTCAGCTTCATCTCAAGATGGGGGAAGACAAGCTAAGGGGAATCTCTCTGTGCTGCTTGTAAACATGGACAAAGAGGAATCTGAGCTATGAAAGCTATGGGTTAGGTACTGTTTACACATGCATGAAAACGCACACAAACACAGCACACCGCATACACACACACAGATAACACTGTAACAATGCAAACAATCCGCCACTTTTGCGGTGCCAATTTTCACAGCGGGCATGTGCGTGCCTGGCCGCATTCTTTTTTCATGTTTGTGTCAGAATAAGTGTCATTTTTGTGGCACTTCCTCGCTGAGAATGGAAATCTGTAATCTTGACTCGATTTTCTGTCACGCTGAAGAAGCGAGGATGCTTGTTGACTGTGTAGTAATTATACTGCGCTGTTGTAAGTGCATTCTTTCTTTGTTTTGGATTTGCAGCAGACAAGGCCTGAGTGAAACAACAGAGACAGCACTCACAGCTAGTAAAAGGTGTGAAGTCAGCTGCTGCAAAGGGAAATTGCTAGACGAAGTGATATCATTATGTTGATAGCAACCATATTTGCCTTCACTGTGACTCACTGTATTAGTTATTGTGTTGCTACATCTTTGTATCCGTGACTATTTTTTTCATTCTGTATTGAAATTCACCAGTTCTTTAGTTAGTTTGTTGACCTTGGTCTCCATACAAACATATGAAATAACTTTAACAAATAAAAAAAATTTAGGTTCAAAGACACAAATAAATCTTTGATCATGGCCTTTTTTCTCTTAGGAAAATCCCTGTGCTAATCGAAACTCTACATCTAATGCAGATTCGTGCAAATGCGCTGGGTTGGCCAGTCAAATACATGCAAGTCATCATTCCTGGTGGATTACTTGTAATGGGAATTGCTGTATTTCTACTGTTCACCTCGCAATCTTCATGACGAAAGATAAAATAATTGCCACTGTGATAACTTTCCAGAAATCCTGTCTGTGACTATCACAATCCAATCCTGTGCAGCTGATGCCTGATAAGCCTTTGAAAACATTAATCTGTTAGTCCAACTCCACTTGCTGGATCGTGTTTCATTGTCTCACCGGTACCAGTACTTTAAACAACACACCCTGCCAACACAGCCCCTCATGCTGTTTTAATGCGGGGCTGTTTTCTGTCTGAATCCCCACTAAAGCCTGTAATGATGGAAGCCCTGCCTCTAATAAACAAGTCAGGTTGGGTGTGGATTCTCAGTCCAAGCAAAGCTTTCGGCCCGGTCATGCAGAGGGATCTCAATGGAAATGAGAGACACTTTAAGGCAAACCTGACGCCCATAAAAACAGCAGAAGCGAAGGCAGCTTCAAATGGGGCATCATAATTAGAAGCTAAAAAGATTATTAGTCTATTTAAGTGTTTACTTTCTCTTCAACATGTAGTTTCAGTGAGGTCAGGGTGTGGATATAACACCATGGTAGAGACTTACAATATCTAACTGTAAAAGAACCACAGACAGTTTCCTGAGGAGCTTTGTCAGAGCCAACAACTACCATGAGCTTTGTTTAGCTCTCTTTTACAACCATGCTGTATTTGCTACAATAGACTTCAAGGTCACATTTTTTAAAATTCTTTCAATCTTAACCTGACTAAAACATGAAGTCATTTTAGGAAACCATCTTCTTCACATCCTTGTTTAAATACTCTCATTATCATGTCTACAAATAGCGTGAAGCGGAAACAAGAAGTAGGAAACTCTTGTCACACACCTACTGCGCATGTGAGAAATGGTGGATCCTACAATAAGAGAGACATTCGATTTTATTTTGACTAGTTATGAACTCAGTAGATTAGTTGCTACAAGCTGTGTGTTTTCTTCAGCTGGAATAATTTTCTCTCAGTTTTAAAATAGCTTCAGCTACAAAGTGGGACAAAAGCTTTGGAACTAATGCTGAATGAAAATGAACTTACTAATGACTTGCCTCTATGTGAATGTGGAGCCAATCTGCATTCATTAATTTCAGTCTCAGCCTCTCTGGGGGCTTTCTAAATGATCCCTCCATCACGTCACAGTGAAGATCTATATTCAGGCAAGCACAACACCTGGTATCATATAATGGTTTTTAACTCTTTCGGTTCCTTCTTCCACCTCCCCCGCCGAGCACCCTCTCTGCCCCCAGGTCATACAGGAAGTGACAGTACCCCCGCTGGGCTGTGGAGCATATGCAGGATGCTGGGCCACTCATCCCACAGGAAGAGGAAGTGCCCTTACATGTTTTCCCCAGAGATATGAAGGGATGACACATGTGTAAAGACTTGTCAGAGAGAAACAGATTTGAAGAGTCAGGAATGTCAGACTGATAAACCTTCAAAGAATTTACAACATCTGCAGGAGCCAGGGCCGGAGGATATTGGGTAATAGTGGCTGCACTGAAGCTGAGTCACAAATTAATAAGACTCTGTAAACCAGACGCTGATGGAGGGCCATGCGTTGTCAGTGACAAAAGAAATGAACCCCTCAGACAAGTGGAGTCAATGAAGTAGTAGATATGAAAGATGAGGATGTGCAGTTAAGGTTGGACGTAGTGCTTCCGGCCACTGCTCCTGGGAGGAAAGAGGAAATCCTTTCATAGCCAATGAGCCTCCACTTGAGACTAACAACACAGTCTAATAAATGGATGGCAGATTAATCAGCCGTCTTTGCCAGAGCCTCACTTTGCTGATGCACTGAGCTCCCTAATATACCTTCAAGGAGCGTGAATTCTCAACTTAGCTTTTTTTTTTTTTAAATACATTTTCTTTCTAACAGTTCAAAAATGTGTCGTCCCACCAGGTTTGACACCTCATATAAACCAGCCGTTTTTGCTAAAGCGTTAATGGCCCTGTGACACACTCGTTCTAGGGGCTAACTCCCTGACCAGTCAGTCTGTTTGCCTAATTCTGCCCCATTAACCCACCCCCAGGAGAGATCAGAGGAGTGAGTTTCTTGAATGTGGCCCCATCCCGGCTGCCTCCTAAAGGCAGTCCTGCACCAATTAGGACCTCATAAATGCAGAGAGGGGGCACGTTTAAAATGATAGGGGATGCGGGGGTGGGGGGTGGGGTGTTGAGGTTTGGAGGGGGGTAGACTTTCTGTCAAACTGAATAATCACTGCCAGTTTGTTTTGATTAACGCAAGATATTATCTAATCTTTTTTTTTTTCTTGCCTGAGTGTCTCAGCTATCTGGGACTGCATTCTTTCACAATGAAAATTACGTGACTATCGCTTCAGTCATCTTACCACACACAAATACACACACCTCGCTCAGCTGAGATGAATGTTTAGAGATTTCTCTCTTTTATCTGATTTCTCTCAAAGTTCTCCTGGACGGAGCCGCACTGTTTCCCAACGACAAAACTCTGACGCAAAAGGTGACGGGTCAGCAAAATATTTGCAGTAATGCATGACTAAGCTATGCTGACAGCCCAAAACAACTCTGATTGCGGCTTCATTAAGCTCTGAATTGAGCTGTTTTGAAGACTGGCTTGTTTAAACTATCTCCATCCTTAGTCTCTCACCTTCTGTCTGTCTTTACATTCCTGACATGCTTGAGTAGACTGCTGACACGTGCTGGCTGAGAGAGTTTAAAAGACTCCCATGTGTCTCAGTCCTCATGAACCTCTGGGCCTTTAATCAGCACGAGGAAAAACCAGAGGGGTCTAAACATTTGCTAAACGGGAACTTTTTACTCCCATAAAACAAGCTGGATGACGTCTATTTCTCTCCATTTCCCAGCAATTCTTTCAAAACCTGAACTTAAAACTCAGAACTCAGTCTTATTCTGTATTTGTGGGATGTTTAGCTCACAGTGTTTCTCCAGGCAGCCCCTGTAACAAAGGGAGTTTTCCCATAGTGCTTAACAGCCCAGCTGTGAGAGTACGGGAAATCGCACATCTTTTGACAGGAAGTTCCATCGACACACACACACCAGCGAGTCAGGAAGCTCTGCCAGACTTGGCCCCGTCGGTTCATTCATAAATCTTGACACACAAACATACACTAGTGCAAAGCGTAACCAGTGCGCCAAGCAGATGAAGCTCTGTGTGTCAGTCAGAGACGAGGTAACTTCTGACAGGAAATGAAAAGGTCAGAGGTCAGCCGAGAGCGGGCTTTAAGTTGAGATCTGTGTGGGTGGTTTCAGGGGGTTTATGAAAATAGGAATTGGATCATCCTTTGACTTCAAATGTATCCTCTTCATCTTTAGATGCGGCTGAAATAGGCCGATAAGTGGAGAGGAATTTCCTGGAAAGACGCAGATCCCATGTCTTGATAGCTCGGCTCTTCAGGTTCTTTTCTTCTCTCTCACACACAGCGACAGTAAATGTTTAAGGTGACCCTGCAGATGAAACTGATTTAACTGTGCGCACAGGGCAGTTGATCATAACAATAAAAAACAAGGGCCTTTTCAAAGTTACAGCACATTCGGGAACTCTTCAGCAATTTTATTTTGACTAGAGACTGACCAGCTATTAAAGGACAGATATTAAAAAATAACCTTCTTCGGTAGTTCAGACAGAAATGTCCTCCTGAAACTTGTGAAGCCACATCCTTCAACACTCACATACACACCGTCTCTTTAAAATATTTTCCACCAAAGCCCATCTTTTCCCAGAAGGGGAGAATAGTAAGACAGACAGAGAGAAGCGTAGCGGAAATGTCAGAGGAGAGACTTATCTGCCCGGGCTTGCCCTTCACATGGCCCGTGGTCTTGGCTAAAGAATGGGCCCGTGTGTGTCAGAGTGTACAGTATGTGTGACTGGCTGTGATTACATGTGAATAACATCTGTCTTATGCTGCCTGTTTCTGTGGGTGACAGTGAGTTTCAAGGTAGGAAGGGAAGTTTCTTGTCAGTTAGAGGAAATGTGACAGAGTTAAAGACGGGAAACAAACAGGAGGCTTCGCTACATCATTGTGACTTCTGACCTTTACCCATCCTGGCAACGTTTAACACTGTCTGTGGGCTGAGGCGCCAACACATGCCACTCATTCATGCCCATTAACAGAGTGCTCCACCTCCATTTAACACTGCACTTGCATAACAGTATAGGACTCAGATTGGACAGGTCTTAAAACAGGATCAAAATCAGAGCAACGGAAGCAGCGGTATCACAATTTTTGTAAAAACCCAGTGCCTACATTACCCACAATGCAATGCGACCACCAACAGTTTGGTCAGCGATTCAGGTTCTGGCGCTGTCATCCTGTTGAGTTAGGGAAGATATTAGATTCAAGATAAAGGTGAACTTCAGACAAATCGTTCAGAGATTTCTCTTGAACTTCCCTCTGAAAATACAAGAATATAAGAACTGTCCATTGTGTGTTTCTAATGTTGAGTCTAATATTAAAAAAGTCATCACTATTTACTCTCAGCACGACAAACACGCCCTGATATGGTGCATCCGTGGTCCTCTCCCCTATTTCCAGGGTCATCGCCCCCTCCTTCCACCTCTCCCAGCCCTCTCTGACCCCTCCCGCCCGGGATGCTCATCCTGTTTCCTATAGTTTCCTCTTCCCCATGGACAGGAAATGGCCGGAGCCCACGGATACAAACACACACACACACAGAGGGGAGCTGGCAGGAAGTGATCTCACTGCAGCACCTGCAACCAGGAAAAAGAACAGCCCCAGCCGGGAGATAGAAGAACAGGCCTTGTGTGCTCACACACATGCATATATGTGTATATATACACACAAACAAAAACCTAACCCACAAACACCCTCTGACTTCCCCTACAGCTGCTGGCACTAGAACCACAACACAGGAAACAGAGCAAAATTTCTCTGCTCCTCTTTGCTCAGGCATGATCACTCTGTTTAACTCACACACAAACAGAAACTATCTTCAGTATCAACTTGTGCGTGTAGGTTGAAGATAAGGAAAGATGTTGTGGTGAATCTTCACTTTACAACAGGACTGTCTGTGCTCTCTCGCTCAGAGTTATACAGGCTGCGGTAAATAACTTCTTCATTAAAAGTCTAATTCGATTTGGGGCATGAGCGGAGGGTGGCGGTGGGTTGTGGGGAGAAGAGTGTGTGCCTATACTTGTGTTTGTGCCGGGGGGATATTCCCTAGCGCTGTTGATAATCTAAAAAGTTTGAAGTTTCATTACCTATTTAGGAAGTACATTCCAAGGTCTTATTGATTGTGCAGACGGCGGCATAATTTGATAATATGGCATCCCACCTCGTCGCATCTCTGAATCCATGCTACTGTTGGGTGACGTGGGGGTGAATGTCCCCTCTGACTCCAGTGGCAATCTGCTCAAAGAGCTCTTCAGCAACTGCCCTGTGAAATGAAAGGAGTGGAAAATGTGTTATTTGTGTTCTTATCTTCAGACGTTAAAAGAGAGTAGTGCCAATGTTCTCATTTAATGCTCAGTAAGAAACAGGCTTCATTCACTTAACATGATGCCAGATATTCCTCATTTCCATATGTTTCATATTTGAGTGTAAGAAATAAATGGCCAAAAGCATGTACACATGGGCTGGATACAGGACACAGGTGTCCATGTACTTTTGTGTTGTTATTTTTTATGGTTTGAGCTGGGCCCCTTAATTCTAAATAAGGGAAATCATAATACGACACCACACAATGATATTTTAGACAATAGTGTGCTTCCAACTTTGTGACAACAGGGGAAGGCCCTTTCCTGTTCAACATGACAATGCCCTCCGTGCACAAAGAAGCATCCACAGAGAAATGTTTTTCAGAGTTTGGTGGGAGTGAACTCCTGACTTCATCCCTGTTCAACACTTTTGGGATGACAGAACCCCCACACCCCCCACATTAATGCAGGACCTCACTAATATTCTTGTGACTGAACTAAAGCAAAATTGGGTTCCAAAATCTTAACAAAATCATTTCCAGAGGAGAAAAAGCAGCATTAAAGCAGATTATTAATGCTTATGATGCTGGATTAAGCTCATCAACTATCTAATATGAATGTAATGTTTAGGTGTCCACACATTGATCTGTTGTCCACATACTTTTGGCCATGTAGTGTAAGTATTTCTTATGAATCGTTTTAATCCACTTGACTTGATAATGTACGTTACTCATTAGGCGATTCCCTTATGGTGCCAGAGTATATATATATATATATTTAAAAAAAGATGTTACAGTAGACCGACTGTGACTTTAATGAACTGAGTATGAGCTGCTCAGATAGATCCCTTCAGTTTGTCCATTATCCAGTCGGTGGGAGTGTGCAGTGTGTGCTCTGCGAAAGTGCAGAGTACGCACTCTGAATATGAATTGGCTGCATTGGCAACAGACTACTGTACTTTACTGCACCGAATCAGTGCCACTCACAAAGGCTGAGAAAGTGAGAGAGAGAGAGAGAGAGAGAGAGAGGGAGGGAGGGAGAGAGGGAGAGATGTGGGCCAGGCAGATAGTGCAGCCCACTGACATACATTCTCCAGATGGAAAAATGGAGATTTACTCATTTTCTCTCTCTCTCTCCCCCTCTCTCTCTGGCTACCTCCCCCACCGTTTAATCAGACTTACTACGACCGGCTCATTCCTAAGTGTGACCGAACCATAATGTATTCCGCAAAGGAAAAGCTTCATTTCTCTCGAGTGTTATTGCCTGTCATGTTTGTTGGAGGACCACAGTGGAAAGAAAACCTGGACTTTTCTCATTTTCTTTTCTTCTCCTCTTCTCTTTCAAACTGCTGCTTATCTTTTCAATAAATCTCTTCCAGTCTCTCCAGCAGCACATTTATTTTCATTCAAACACATCCTATCATCACATAGTGTAAAAAGAGTAACAACAAGACCTCTTCATTACTGGAATGCAGCGTTTTTGTTTTAGTCCCCACCCCCCAAAATCCCCTCTGCAGCCCTCTTCTCTGTTGTCTGACTAAGGACCCTTGTGATTCCTGAGATTACTTCGGTGAAATACAGAAATATTTTCCCTCTAGAGCTCTCATATATTGGTATGTATATACTAAACATGCCACTGTTGTTTTTACACTGCAGCCAGAGGAGTGAAAGAATAGTGTTGTGCTGCCAAATAAACACAGTGCAGATATTTATAAGATGGGTCACCCAGAGTGTTCCCTTGACGTCGCACGCAGGATTAAATACTAACACAAGAATGATGCTGCATCAGGAGAGTGGGCAACTTACTAATCTGTTGCCTTTGAAGGCTTGGCACGCTGGGCCCCTGCTTTACAACACTGCAAAGTTTGTATGAAGTGGAGTCTCATGTTTTCACACAGTTGTTAAGATTTAATACCAGTTTTGTCTTTGCAATGTTAGCTAAAGTAAACATATTATAGCTCAGCGTCATCAAAGCTTTCCCGCTTTAAAACTGTGTCTAAGCTGATAATTTGGTTCAGACCACCCTAAAGTGTTGTGAGGCCACAGCTGGCCTGCTGCAATCTATCTTTCAGCAGAATGTTGAGAGACAGAATGCATCCTGGGATTTCTCTTGGTCACATGTATCTATCAGACCCACCTCTATCTGCCCCTCCAAGTATAGAGAATTGGGCAAATGTGCCATATTTAATTGATCATAAATTAAAATTTTCACATGTGAAAAGAAGATTGTTAGTTCTTCTATCAAAGGGGACATGGTTTCACTTTGACCATCGTGGTGTCAGACCGCATGGTTGGCAGTAAAA
The DNA here is from genome assembly GCF_017976425.1 of Toxotes jaculatrix. NCBI lineage: Eukaryota > Metazoa > Chordata > Actinopteri > Toxotidae > Toxotes > Toxotes jaculatrix. Next base: position 17,123,711 of record NC_054410.1, on the reverse strand, counting down.
GATGTGCCTTGCTGTTAAATTTGAATGATGTGTTTATGTGACAATTAGGTAAATTTCAGCATTAAGGCTCGATGCGCGGTCTCTCATCTGGACACAAAATCCATCAGCTGATTATTTATTTCCTCCCGTAAACAAACAGAGGTCAATAAAATAGAGCAGTAGAGCTCAGAGCTCTCTCCATGGGTGGACATGGCTGCCTGCCAACAGAAAGAGAAGGAAGGGGACTGAGGACCCTAAAACTTCTTTAAACTACTTTCAGAATGACCAGAGGCAAAAGGAAACCAATAGCCTGAAAAAGTGAAAATAAGAGGAGTAATCTCTCCAAAGTTAATCGACAAAAGGTGCCCCTGCCACCTGCATCCTCACGCAGGCTTTCTTTTTTGTTCTCCTTCATGTTGTTTATCTGCCACAACTATCATTGATTTCCTTTGCTACTTCTGCAATGTTGTGTGCTGTCAGAAAGGTGATATCGGAATTTTTGATTTGTGCTGATATTTATCGACCGCCCCCCCCCCCCCTACTCCTTCCCTCCCTCCCTCCCTCCCTCCTTCGCTCCCCCCTTCGCCCCTCCCTCCCTCCTCTGGTTGCCCTCTCTCCTCCGCCGTTTATTTTTCTCTCTCTTTCTCTCTGCCAGCTGTCAGCATTGGCAGCGTGCCACACAGGCGCTCGTCGCTCGGCTAGTGACAGATGCAGCGGCAGTCAGGCAAAGAGGAGAAAAGGAACAAGAGTTAAAACGGAGAGAGATCGAAAAAGAAAGAGAGAGAGAGAGAAAGACGAAGAATGATGGAAAGACAGACAGAGAAGAAAAAGAGGGGGAGAAGAAGGACAAGTGAGACAACAGAGAGTTGGCCCTCCCCATTGTGTCAAAAGGGACACAGTGCTGGATTAGACCACGTCCAATAATCACAGCCAGATGGGCTGTGGAGGGGCGTGGACAGAGAGGGGAGATTGAAAAACAAGATAGCCTGGGACGTTTTCAGAGTTAGGTTACTGCACAACTTTATTCTGACATTTCCATTCACAGCCTCCAGTACAGTCCATACATAAATCTAACAGCTAGCAGCACTGAGTGGAAGAGTGGTACAACTCATTTCCTTGCAAGATTGCATCACTGATGGGCCACATCTGTGTGGCATTTAAGTCCTGTTGCCCTTATTCCCCCCTTATTAACATTCCAGAGCCCATTCCTGAGCCACTGACACTGTGAGATTACCTTGACCAAAACATGGCTGTTTCCCTCCGACTCCAACCCAAATTGCAGCAGTCATCTCTGTTTTCGAAGGAGCAATTTGTCACCCGTATAATATGTACGTATTGAGTGTCAGGGCGCCGCATTCGCTCTGAGAGGCTAAAGAAACCTCACAGGACAAGAAAGTTACTAGAAGAGAAAAGGACCAAAAAAAACATCATATTAGAAACAGGTTGAGATATACATCTCTGTGATTTTTTTTTTTTTTTTCAAAACAAGCTTAATTTTCTTACTCTCTTCCTTTCAGCACTTGAGGCACCCTCTCCCTCAGTTTCTGCCAGCGATACCGCCACCTTTTCACACAGGAAACAAAACACAATTTAGCATGTTTGACCAGCTTTGCCTTGCACAACACGTGTAAAATTACCATCAAAATGAGAAGTGTTACACATGAGACCTGGACTATTGATGAATCGGTGAATGGGCGTAATCACAATCGTCAGGCCCGTGAACTTGGCCAAGACTTGCATTGGGCCAACAAACACAAACACAAACAAACAAATGAGCACATACAAAGCCACACTCCCTCCCTCCACCCCATACCCCCTCTCCACCTTGGCCGTTCAGCCTTTATGTCATTGTTTTTCTCCACCAGCTTCTTTGTCTCTTCTTCTACCCCCATCTGGCACGTGTGGACACGGCCTCTCTGAGCTAATTCACTTCCTTGGACACCATCTGCTCTGTGACTTTCTACAGTAAACTGAGCCTGGCCGGCCGTCTCCGGGAGGGGACGGGGCTGTGTTGTCACCTGTTCAGCACGCCGCCTTCTGTCGCACGGCATCGTCTTTCACTGGACGCTCCACGCATCGACTTAGAGGGTGTGACGAAAAGGGTGTTTGTCAGGCATTGGCACTTTGCTTATCTGATTTTCAGTCTTTAATGGCTAAGTCATGTCTCGCAGCACCCAGACAGAATCATTTGTTCAGTGTAAAGCTGCATATTTTGCTCCAGGTGGAAACACGGTAAAATGTCCCTGTGTGGACTTGATGATGATACAAAAACACATCTGATTTAAGAGAGAATCTCACACCACTGTGGAGCTGTGCTGCGTATTAAAAAGGAATGAAACAAATAATGTAACTACGTGCTTTTCCTGTTCAGTAATTAGTTAAATAATGTAATTTCTTCTAAATTATTAACAAGCAATGAGAAAATGATCACGTTTTTCGAAGCTGAGACCGAGGGCCACTGAAACAGATTTTTCATCTCCCCTAAGACAAAAAAAGGGCTCACAGTGGAACAGAGACAATCCTCACAACTATTCCCTGTGAATTTAATTATATATCAGGTCCCTAATCAGCTAACTTAATTACCAAAGACTTCATTATTGAGCATGTCAGCCTCTCTGAGGTGAACTGGGATAATAATAGCAGAACAGCGCCGTTCAATTACCAAGCTCAGCAGGTGATTTTCTCACAGCACCGAGAGGCCATACTTTACTTTTCAAAATGTCAATGGATTAGAAGCTTCTGTTCTCAAAGGTGCTATTCATGGCTTAAAAAAAAGGACATTGGAGTGCTTGTGATCAGTGTACATCAGTGTGTAGTAACTGTTAAAACTACCTTGGAAAATAATGATTGGTATGAAAATGAGTGTGCTTTGAAAGAACACCTCATGATCTGTAAAGCAGTACAGATTCTGGCCTGAGCCTAACTTGATGTGTGTGCTGAGTTGTGGAAACATGCTGCCTGTTTCTGCTCAGTTTCCTCCCTCATTTCCAGCCAGATCCATTTCTTTTTCCCCTGGCTCTGGCTTTTCGACCTTCTAGCTCTCCACCCCTGAGCAGAGTTGGATTTCTCCAAAGCTCGGCCCGGGCTCTGCCATCTGTGGCGTGTGCTTTGACCCTTTTTCCGTGGCACAGGAAGTGAAGGATCTGAGCCCTAGCAAGGTTCAGGGGAAGAATTGCATTGCTGCCTGACTAAATGTCTTACTGGCTGACTGAATGACTGTTGACATGACAGCTGGGTGAGGAAATCAGAGCCGCTCCCCAGCAACACCACTGGCAAGGGACAGAAAAGACAACGCGCTGGATTGTGTAAAGCTCTGATTTAGTGCGCATAAGGAAAAAGTGAGTGACATATGCATGTGTGTGCAGACGAATGGACCTGCAGAGGCAAACAAGCAAGCACACAGTAGCGACTGGAGTCTTGCAGCTGTTGATATTGCAGCATAAGAGGCTTGTGTGCCTGCGAGCATGACCCAGTGGCAGCATCCCTGCTGATAGTGTGGGCAGAAAGCAACTGTCTGGTGAATATCTATCAGTGGAGACCTTAGCACTGTCCTCCTCCGCCTCCCCTCCCTCCTGCTGTCCTCTAGGAGCTGATAGCAGCCCTCCATCCAGCCCCTGTCCAAGCAGCCTGTCACTGGATTGCACTTTCTTCCCTTTAATCTTTTTTAACAGGGCCAGCAGAGTGCAATTTATGACACTGCTTTCTCGTTTGGCCCCGCTTTGGACCCTGGCTTGGTTTCAGTACAAGACTGTAAACAACCTCTAATGTCGAGACTATAGCTGTGATGCTGTGGGTGAAATAGAAATATTACATTGTTAATTGTGTTGTGAGCTGCTGTGTTCCTACAAGGTGACTGTGTCTACAGAGCAGAGACGTCTCCTTCATCATAGGTTACATCAGACAATAAACCAGCTTAAAGCATTATTGAAAAGTGTTACTGAACTTCCAGCACCAATGCATTTTTTAAAAAGAACCACACTGTGCTGAGACTCTTTAAATAGGATCTATTTTCCCTTTTTTTCCATTCATTTTCCTCCTGTCCATGTCTGTCCACATACTGAGGGTTTGCACAGCCATGTGGAAAATGTGTGTCTTTCTTGCTGTGGTGGCACATCACTGATTTATGCAGTAATCTTGTATAAATGGAACAGTTTCCCCTCGTTCTACTCACCGAGAACAAGTGTACAAAAGAACCATGTGGTTGTCGGAGTAGTAACTCATTCGCCCTCAACCCCTCCTATCTCCAGCAATCGATCCCAGCGCTCATTTAGTCCAATCAATCCTTATGGAGAATCAATCTACAACTGATGCTGCACTCATTCAAACGCATCCACGTCAGGAATAACAGTATGGAGCCCCTGATGTGGCCGTTTCTCACATGATGAAGGTATCGGCTGATCTGACAGACGCTGGCTGGGCCGAGTGGGTTGCATGTCTGTGATGTTAGATGTCCTCATGGGGGTGGGTGGTGGTGGTGGTGGTGGGGGCGCGTAGATAGGGTTAGATAGGCGGGGTGGGTGCTGATGTGCTCTGGTGTTAGGAGTTGGGGAGTCAGGGGAGAGCTAAAACAGAGGGATGGTCTCCATCTGTCAGCTTGGCCCACTCTAAAGTGGCCATCACTCAGGATTGATTAGCCAAGAGCCCATTAGCCCCCTGGCTTTTTCTCTCTTTCCACTTCTTTCCTTTTTTTTCCCACTCTCTCTTTTTTCCCCTGACCATCAATCTTTCTCCCTCTCTTTCCATTTTAAATGTCTCTTTTTATCTTTCTCTTTTGCTTCCTCAACTCTCCAAAGCCTCACTTCACTTTTTTTTCTCTCTCTGAACATCCTAACTTTCTCTTTCCTTCTGTCTCTGTCCCCAGCTTGCTGCAGTGAAATGTCCCTGATCGGGTGGTCACTCCTCTTGTTTCATCTACTTCTCTACTATAGTCCATCCCACCTCTTCATACCACACTCCTCCTTTCTCTGCTTTTATACCAATCGCCTGAATCGAAGGAATCTAAAAATCTGATCACCCAAACGCTCACCACCATTCTGTTGTCATGACAACAAGATGCTCTGGGTCATTACTCTTTCCATTCATTTCGGGTCAGCATTGTCAGGCATTGTGGGGTATGATGTGGAGTAGCTGGGGGAGTAAAAGATATTTATACACATATAAATATCGTTCTCTCTCTCTCTGTATGAGGTACACTGTACAAAAGCACCCTGCTACCATGCTTCCCTCCACTTTCCTTCTACAGCACCGGACTCCTGTTTGGCAGATATTATAGGTCAGTGACAACCACAGCATTGACAGGACGTGGGCAGAATGCTCTCAGATGAAGAGGTGACCCTGCAGGTGAATGTGCTTTCTGACAGGCCTAATGGCCCCTGTGTGAAGATGTGGCCTTGGTGGCATAAAAGCAGGGTGACAGCATGAGGAGAGCTCCTGACTGTGGCTCCACGCCTGGCCTCTGATAAGCCTGCGGAGTGCTGATTGAGTGCTAACCAGTCTGTCGTCTGCTTCTCGCCGAGTGTTGACAGCAAACTTCTTCTTTAGAAGAGGCTCATCAAAAGCAGGCCCTTCAAGAAGCACAATGACAACACACACAGACATACATGCATGGAGGCATGCTTATAACCCCTAAAAGCCTGTCTGCAGCAGGCCACTCACACCAGGGTGGGGTGGAGGCGGCAGTAGCCTGCGCTCAGACTTGAGGGCACGTCGGAGAAGCCAGTGTTTCCAGGGAAGACCACACGGCGTCGGTGTGTGTCCCTCCATGTAGACCCCACCTCCTGATACCTCTGGGGACTCCACCAGTAACCCCCCTTCCCCTGGTGTGGGGTGGAGAAATTGGGCAGCTCGGGCCTCCAGTAGCGCCTCACATACAGCGGCTCATACAGGCTCAGGCGAGGCTTTCTTTATGGGGAGGGGGTTGTGGAGGAGACGAGCAGAGAGAGAGGGGCAGAGACAGAAAATCAATACATCCACAGCATTACTCAGTGTACTCATTTCCTCACTGTGTGGCCCTATTTAATCACAGACATAGAAGCAAGGGCACGCACACTGCTAGCTCTTTACATATTTCAGTCTAGTTTTAGATGATAGAAAAAGACGCCTGTGTTTTTGCACATCTCAGTATGACTCATATGCCAACAAAAGAAAATTAACTTCCCCTTCTCTCCTTCACCTTTTCCCTTTCTGTCTTTTCTAGAGAATTTCTCTGGAAGTAAATCGGCCAGTGCGTACACAGACCAGCATAAGCAGTGTTATCACATTGCCAGCTGAAGCCGGTGATAAGCGATTTAGCTTGTTGGCACATCACATCTCTCATTAACCACGGTGGACCTGTAATAAACTGGCCTGTGCTGTGGTATGAGAAAGAGGATTAGAGGTGGTAAAAGGAGCTGAAGGAGACGAGGTGGGAAGGATAGGTGCAAAAGAAGAGTGCATATGTGGATGTGAACGAACGCATACATGCCGACCAAAATATGATGGCGGTGTGGGTCCACTTAGGGCTATCTGGTTACAGTGGGCCTTTAAAGAACGTAGTGATGTGAGACCCGCTGGCCACAGCCACAGACAGTGGGTAACTTTAGAGGGATGCCTGGGGATATGATGGCATGGAAGGGGCCTCAGACCTCCACACACTCAACCCCCACACTCCCTCCACCATGAGGCCCGCTTGGCTTGGCTGCACTCTCTCTCTTCCACACACACACACACACACACACACACACCCTTCCTTTCTCCATCTCCTCCCGATGAGAGAGGTTCGATCCATCCGTATCCACCCAAGGCAAAGCAGAAAGCCATTATAAAACCACTGGCAAAAAAGTAAGAGCCATTTTTAAGGTATAGACTATGCAAGCATGAGAGAGTGGAGTGTGTTTCGACTCGTACAGTCCCACGAGGCACTGAATACATTACATCAAAACATTATTGTTTGGAGAGCACAGACACACACGTCAGGGTGTCTCCAGTTGCCTCTGAGAGTGCCTCAGTGGATGTCTGAGCACATTCTGTGGGAGCTCTTGTGACCTTGTTCCAGCTATGATGGGGATGTAGGTCCAGCTATCTGATTTCAGCAGGCCTCTAATGAACTCACTGATGTGCGTGTGTTTTTTTTTTTTTTTTTGTGCGAGACAGAGTCTGAACCCATCCCACCAGGAGCAGCTGTAATCAGACAGCAATCAAACGCACTCTGAACAGCATCCGTCTTTCATTCTCTCCCTCTGCCTCTCTACCTGCGCCCCCGCCCCTCCTCCAGCTCACAGAGGGTGAAAATGACAGACACTTTCAAAGTCGACGTGATGAGATGCATTTTTCGTTTCAGACTGTGGCGAGGGAAGAAAAAGAAAAACACACACATACATACTAACAGGACCTTTTTAGACATATAGATGGAAAAAGAAACACTGAGCTCTACGGCTATCGTTACATTTTCAAGCAGGGATATTTGAGACACAGACGAAGTAAAACAACCTAAAGGCAGATGGTAAGAAACAGTGAGATTATATTCGTAACGAGAGCAGAGTCTTCTTTTCTAATATGTCTGTCTTGAAAACTGTTTGTTTTTTTGGCTTTTTTAAACTAATGTCACCCTGACCACAAAGTCACTGTGATTCCCTGCAGTAAGAATGTGCACAAACAAATTGACAGCCACTCTGGAAAATTTCTGCCTCACTGACACCTATTGAACAAATATCTGAGTCATGTCACCACTAGCTGCACACTGGGTCAGTAAAACACAGTGACCTTGTTGAAAACAGCCCCTGTCTTCAATTAGAGATACAATGAGTTGGTGTAAAGTCTGCTGCAAAAGGTAAACAAGGTCACAAATGCTACCTACCTCAAGATGTAATTAGCCACATATTCAGCTGTTTCTGGATACATAGCTGCTTGTATTGTTCTGATTCTTCACTGGGGCCAGCACAGACTGCTTCTTAACTATGTGCACTTGCTGCGAAGTATTTACATTTGTGCCCATTTGTATGTGGGTGTGTTCTTTGGTTGTACCAAAGGGACAGTAGAGTGTGTGTCCCTGTTTTAGCAACCAGAATCCCCCCAGGTGAAAACAGCCTGAGCACATCTCTACTAAAATAGAGCATCTCTCAGAGCTCTATGGTTGGATCAGAGTTAGCCATGTAGGGACTAGAGCCACGGATCCTCAGGCTGGTTCGCCCTCAGGCCTGATGATCATCTAAAAACTTCTTCTTTTGTTGTCGCTTTTGCACTTTATGCTAATTGCAGCAGTTAGAATCCCTCCTTGTTCGCCTCACTCTGAGTTTTAGGGCATTTTTTTCCCCTGCTGATTAAAAATAAGAGGAGAATTCTTGAGTTAATGATGCCTGAGTAATTGTCCTCCGACGTTGCATTGTGACTTGACCTAATACACATCGGAAATGAAAGGGAGGTTTGAGATTTAATGCACTGTAAGCCTACTCAATGGGATTACATTCTAAAAAACGATCAAACGTGATTGCGCTGACATGCAGTATATGGGACTCATGTCTCTGGCCTCCGTCCCACTGTTAAGTGTCCACAAAAAAAAAAAAAATCCACATTCAGCAATTGAAAGAAATCGTACGGAATGGCCTCAATAATGCTGAATTCTGTGGCTCTGTGTCAGACGAGAATGGAGTACGTCTTTTAAAGAGAGTAGCTCTGCTGGAGGAGAAAACATAAGCTTGTCATACAGCGCTTTTTTTGCCTCATTAAATCTGCAGACGTGCCCTACTTTTCCTCTTCCTCCTCTATTGGACTCCCGTGCTAGTGAGCAGATTTGGTGGAGGATGAGAGTGGGGGTGTTTCATTAAATATCCATACACCCTGAGCCTCTCTGCAGTGTTACTCGACATAATGTGAGCACGTGCATCAGAGAGCAGGAGGTACAGTACACGTTATATGTGTATTTTCATGAGCTCCTCAGTGTATCTCCTCTCTTTGGACTACCTCTCCATCCTGTTGTGGTTCAGACAGCCTGTCTGCTCCCCTCTATCTTCACAAACACTCTGATAAGCCTGTCCTCCTGACCTCCCCCCTATCCTTTAATTTTCCCTGCAGTCCTCCCCAGTGTGACATTGAGCAGTCCAGGATTCCTTGTCGACCACACCCATCTTCCCCCCACTCCCTTTTCCTCTCCCATCTCTCTCCGTTATGCCCCCCCCCCCCCCCCCCCAGCCTTTTTTTCTCCTCTCTCACAACCTAAAAGCTGTCAAAACACTTCGGTGTCTTCTCGACATCAAAGCTTGGGAAAAAAAAAAAAAGCAGCTTAGATTGAATGCCAGCGTGATGCAGAAACATGCAGTGATGTTTTGACTCCACCAACTAGTGTAAAATAAAATATTCACAATGTAACCACTCAAAAAAAAAAAAAAAAAAAAGCTGCCACTCTCCCAGAGACATAAAGCATGTTCATGGCCTCATGACATCAACTACAGTGAAACTGTGTAAGTCTCACCGAGAGTAGGAAAATAGAGTTGAGTCAAATCCTCTGAGATGTGTGTGAAGCCACTGAGACAGAGAGAAGAAACCTGACAGCTGGCTGGGTCAGATAACGGCTGATGGAAAGCCCAAGGATCTTGAGACAGAGGAGAGAAGAGGAACTACTGAGGTCAGTTTCGTTTTGTTTATCAAAAATGGAAGAAAGCCACAAAAATTCTCAATATGCCTCAGTGTATATAGAAAGTGCTGTTCTCGCTCTTTCCTTTTGTTTTCTGAAATATCTCAGCAATTTACAGCATAGATTGCAATGATATTTTTCTACCGATATTCCTGTTCCCCAGGAATCCCACTGATCCCCTGACCTTTCCTCTAGCACCACCATGAGGTTCACATTTGTGGGTTTTTTTAGTCACATGTCTTGACAACTGTTAGATGTACTGCCATGAAATTTGGTGCAAATGTCAATGACGATCAAAGTATGAATCCCACTGATTTAGGTGATCTCCTGGTTCTTTATGTAGATGTCAACGTGGCCATGAGGTTGACATTTGTGCTTTTGGATGGAAAGCTCTATGTTCTGGACGTTCATGTTTCACTTTTGCATCTTCATCTGGTCTAAATGTTAATTTGTCCAATGCTTCATGTTAGATAAATGTAAAACTAGTGACACTTCCATCAGCCTACAGTTACCGTAACTCAGACTGGATGCCTTGGATCATATTTCACGTCTCATCGTTGCCTGAAACAGCACACCATCACAGCCCCTTGTGTTTTAAAGCAGGGATGTTTTTGGTCTAAAATTCCTGCTAAATTGGTGAACACTGCACCTGCTGAACATGTTAGCAGTGTTATTGTGAGCATGGTGGCATGCTGACATTAGCATGTCAAAGCGCTGCCATGTCTAAGCACAACTTCAGCGCAGCCACTATTCTTTAGACTCTTACTCTTGTTTAATTGGACCAAAGGAAGCTACAGGGGAAGAGATTTGATTTGAAGATGTAGCCCCATGTCGCTTGAGGCTTAGAAACAGTGTCAGAGTTGGGTAGCATTTTGTAAAAACACAAAGGGACACATGACAAGGACCATGGGCCCAATCCTGCCATTTAAGCTCCATGCCGGCAGGAGTCTGGCAACACATGAGGACTTCTCTGCCTGCTGCCTATATCAATCAATCAATCAATCAATCAATCAATAACTTTATTTGTCCCCTGGGGGGCAATTCAATTCAATTCTATATGATATTCACAGCTCCAACTTGATGTACAGCCTTGGATTTTCAAAGCCAACCTCATCCCAGATCAGTCGCCACAGCTGACTGCAGAGCTGCAGAGCTTTTCTCACTTAAAAACCAGCTCCCTGGGAAACATTCATCACTCTCCTGACTTTAAGAACGTTTGAGGTGAGCGATGACTGCAGTGTATTTTAATAAATGTTTTACAGTGCAGCTCTAGCACACAGTTAATCATGGTGGGTAAAAATTGTATTAAGGCAGAGATTTTTTATCACCAAACAGATAGAAAGTTTATTGTATGTGGTGCCAAAACCATCAGGTGCACCGACCACTTTATATAGTTATGGCCATGGAGTTGCCTGGAATTATTCTAACTCTGGAAAAACAAGTTTTTATAAATGTCACATCCCCAAAAGTTTTAAGTGGAGTTTTACACTGGAGCTCAGGCAACCATCAATAAAGAATAAACCTTAGAAAACCATTATATTCCAACTGTCAACTACTCAAGAAGGGAAGAAATTTTGACTAAACCCACCATGTAATTATCAGAAACTACCAACTACAACTACAATAATTATTTTATTTATGTCTTGAAGGTTGACGTGAGTGATGTACTAGAGAACAAGCACTTAAACAGATAGCACTTTTAATTTCGTTGTACTTTCTTGTGCAATGACAATAAACAGATTCTATTCTATTCTAAATACTACCTGTTTTGCAGGTTTGTTTGCTATTCAGAGTATCAGGCTTGTTGTTGAAAAAATCCATTAGAGACAGCTGACAGAGACATAGTGCTGTACAAACAGATGCCATCCATCATATTAAACGCAACAACTAGTAATTTCTCCAAACAGGGCTTCACTAAGTTGCAAAATACTACACCTAATACAACTAGTTTTCATTTTCACTCAGGGCCAACTGGTAAATACATTTTTGGTGGTGGTGAATAGGTAACAAGAAAAGACAGATAAGACAGGAGATATGCAGTAACCTCTTCTTATTAATCTCTGGCAGAATGAAACTGCTGTTGACAGGATCATAACTGCAGTCAATGTTGTCTTATAAAGTCATGTTGGGGGAAAAAAATGTGAGAAGCAAATTGAGTTGTCTCATTTTCTGTGATGGATTATGCTCATCAGTGTGGCAATATGTCTCTGCAAGCTGTTTTAATTGATTTTTGAAAAGAATGCAAGCCTATGATTTCCAGGAGATAGGGGGAAATTGCAATAGAACAGACTGTGTGAACCTCTGAGTGTGCCAGAATACAGCAGTGGGTTTAGACTTTTGTAATGCTTGTTTCCATCTTGTTGCATTTTCAATAACACACATAAAAACTGCAGTTGAAACAACAGAACAGACAGAATACGTCTTGTATAAAAATGTTAATACCCTTGCTGATTTGGAAATACTGAAAAAAAAAAGAAATGTGATAAAGTTGGATGGATTTATGAAACAAACCTCCCTATTTCAGCTTTCTGCTTCTCCCACTGTAGACTAAGAATTCATGTCAAGTTGCCAGGTCTTCTCTCAAAGCCAGAGCATAAAGACTGGGGATGTACATCCCTGGTTTGAGTCCAGATGAGGACGCTTATTGCAGGTCATCCCCCTCTGTATCACTATAGAAAATAACTGGCTCTAAATGCTGCGCTACACTCACCAAACCACTTTGGCTTTATACTAGGCAAATAAGTGGGCTCAAGACCTTTGTACTTCTAAAATTCTGGCTACATCCCTACTTACCTTAACATATGAATAACCTATTCATGTGAGGTCACTGCCACGCAAACCCCAAATAAACTAGCATGTAACTGCCACCCGTTGTTTCAGAGCTGTCACCATTGAACAGACGCCTCCAGCTTGCAAACTTTCAGAGGAACTTCACTCTCCTTTATAGCCACCACCAGGTTCAATGCCCAGAAAGCTGAGTCAAAGACTATTCACCAAGATAACAACAAGGCATGAACACTCCTCCCCCTGGTTCTTGCCAACCAAACTATCTACATCCAGGCAAAGTAGTCTACTAAGAAGGAGGACGGGGGTGGGTGTTGTAGTCTAACTATGACATGACTGTACTTATATATGACTGTTTCTGACACGTGACGGTACTGTCTGATGGGATTTCACACTCTTTCGTTTATAGTGGGATGGGTGCCAGGCAATCAGATGTGTTAACGGTAATGTACAATGACTAACAGAAGCCTGCTCTTAAGCCCTGTCATTTACCCATCACTGGCTTACCACACACTGTGCTTCCCTCAGCCTTCAACAATGGACTCCCTTGTGAAATTTCTGGTGAAATGTCTATCGCTACCTACTGAGCAATGTCTCTTCCTGTTTTAAGGTTTGTATTGCTCGCTTGATCACAGTTTTATTCCCCCACTGGATTCAAAACACTCAAAACCGAAAGCAAAAAGAGGAAGTGTGTTTCTTATCCACCTTACGATGGTATTTCGAGTTTAGTATAGAAGTAGGTGCTACAAAAGTCCCCTATTTTCCCAGTAACTTCACTGTGACAATGACTTGGGTAAACATCCAGCTACGGCTCAGAGGAAAAAGTCCCTAATATAGCAGGGGTTTACAGACAATTTAATCTTTCTTTGTGGTATCAGAGGAGGGGACAGACAGGGACAGAAAGCACACACTGGCTTACCAAAATCCCCAAATCCCAAATGCCACTTTTGAAAAACGTGTTTCAACATCAAAATGGTCCGTGTGAGACGGACTTGTGGATTTCATCACTGTCAGATCAACAATGTTATGTATTTGAACTGTATCTAGGTCTGAGCGTCATATAGCACACAGTAGCTTATAGAATGTGAAGAAGGTATATTAACAGTAAGTAAAACAGTATGGCTGAGTCGCATTTAGGCCTTTTGTTCCAGTCAAGTTGAGGGAAGGCTTAACCCCAAGAGTCTTTACGGAGTCCTAGAGGGGCCACTGGGACCAGCTTTTATCCACATTGCTAAAGCAGTAAACGCGGCCTCCTGTTGTGCTCCCTGGGAGTTTTTGTGGGAAGCTCTCCAGGAGTCTGGTTAGTCAAAGTTTGTTAACCACCGTTTCAAAGACAAATGATTAATCAATGTCATGTTAAGGGGGGGGGGGGCAGAGTTTTTCTTTTTCTAATGAAAAATCAAACAGCATTGAATGGAAAACAGATCCACTTTGAGCTGATGAAAAGTTTTCTTCCAGGAACTGGCCTGTGAGGCACAAACTTATAAGGAGGGCCGCCCAGTTGAGGTGACTCACTCATAATGTCTCTCTTGGTGGTTTAGACTTCTTTCACTCAGCTGAACCACAATAGGGTAATATACATGCACACATATACACAAGCACACACATTCACACACATTCACTGCTCATTCACTGCTCATTCACTGTATTCCCCCCACCCGCCACATATGCAGATTTCTGATTGAAAAGACTGATAACCTGCCTCTGCATGAATACCCCTCTTAAGTGTGCATTAAGGGAATACGTTGACATTTTGAAAAAAAAAAAGAAAAAACTAATTTGTCTCTGTGGTGAGAACATGATGAGGGTATTGATCCCACTCTTATGCTGTGTACAACAGTAATTGTGAAGCTACCCCCACAGCTGGTTGTCAAAGCTTAGCATTAAGACTGGAAACTGGGGGAAATAGCTAGCATAGCTTTATCTCTGCAATGAAGAGTCTGACACGTAACCCCTCACAAAGCCACAACTTTTCATTTTACACTTTGGCTCTTGTACAAATTAAACAAGCAAGCGTTAATTAGTGAGCTTTGGAGCTCACAGCTGGTAAACAGTTGTTACTTTTGGACAGTTTCAAGATAGCTGTTTCTCCCAGTTTCCCTTGTTTATGCTAAGCTAAGCTAAGTTATGCTAGCTGGCTGCTGGTTGTAGCTTCATACCATGCAGACTATCACTTTAAAAGAGAAGATTTTTTGTTTTTTTAAACAAAGCTGCTGATTCTGGCATGTAATCACATTCTTTGTGATTTTTCCACATTTTATAATTACAAGATGTGCGAGGACATAAAATCTGTATGAAAAATGGGTTTATTGACTGAAAATAATATGCAGATGCAACAATAAATAATAATAATAAAAAAAAATGAGTCGGATATTATCTACAAGTGGAAAAATGCTGATGAGACTAAAAACTCTGCAAGTGTGTTGTATGTGGCCCATCTGCAGACAGGCACAGCTGATACTGATGTCAGGTCCAAATTTGAAATTAATCTAATTGGGGTTTAGCATTACCAGAGTAATACCACACAGTGGAACTCATTATCTTATCTACTGTATAATTTCCTGCTTTAACACAGTTACTCACAGCCATCCATTTTTTATGTGCACAAAATCAGTGATATACTACAGAGTGTGCATGCTGGCACATACACACACAACATGTGTTTTGAGGGTAAAAGCATGCCACTCTGTCATACTGTCAACTCATCATAAATAGTGGAAGTGAGAGTCAATAAGAAACAAAGACTCAAAGACTCAACAAAGCTCAACCACAGCACATTTTTTATATTTACGACACAGCGCACTCTCAGCTGCTTCACGTCCTCTTCAGCGTATCAGCTGGATGGAGTGAAGGGCCACACTGCACATCACATTTGCTGAAAGCTGCTTTGCTTTTGTGTGAGTGTGCGTCTGTGTGCGTAAATAGGATGTTGCTTTAGAGTCATCCAGGCATCTCTCGGCCATTAGCTAAGCTCCACACGCTGATGTCACCTCTTGGCACGACTTTGTGATCTTTGGACCTGATCAGCAAATTCTGCCACAGCCAACCAATCGGCTTGTGGGGTTTTGACCCCAAGTGGTGATGTCATGCAGCAGGGAATGCAAACAAGTGCACTGGTGGGGTACGTGTGTGTGTGTGAGAGAGAGAGAGTTGTGGGGCAGCGGCTGTACTGCAGAATTGTTTATTGAGCTCGACTGTTGTCGGGACAGTACAAACAGCCTGCCAGCTGTGACACTGTTGATTTTTCACTGGACAAGCTGTATATTTAGTGCGCTCACTGGTGGCTGTGTGTGAAGTTACTGTGCCAACATTTGTTCTGGTTAATGCCCACTGGTCATTTTCAGGCTCTCCTGTATTGAATTTAATTGATTTTTTTTTCCAATTTAAATGACAGTGATGTTTCTTTTTAATTGTTTTTACATACTTATTCAACATTTCCAGTGACAGCAGCAGCAGACGATCTCTGTAGTAACAATATGAGTGAACTTCGTTCTCCTTTAAGTCACTGCTGAGTGTGCCACTTCCTGTCTTGAGAATGTTGCACAAGTATGACTCACTTGCTAAGCAGCAATGCGAAGCAGCATGTAATGACAAAGTTTTGGGTTGAATGTGTGAAACTCCCCCAGTGTCAGAGGGGGTGTAGATGAAAGGTGTTAGAAGTGAAGTGTGTTCAAGATTAATCCTGCTGATACTGTGTCACTGACATCGTGAACCTGGCGGGGCAAAATACTTCTCAGGTTACACCGTTTATTTTACAGCTACATTACACTTGACACCCTGTGTGGCTTATAGCTAAACAAACTGGTTTTGAGGTGGGAAACCATGTGACAGAGGCAACCAGAAAAAAAGAGGAGGGCTGAGGGAAATACCCAAATAAAGGAGAATAACCTCATGTTATTTGTGGCAAATGCAAAACTCTACACACAAAACCACTAAACTTTAATTCCCCTGGCTGCCTTCGGTTATTGAGGTTAACTTCAAACATCACATGAAAAATTCTTCCTAACAAAGCCTGAGGTCTCTCCCCACACTTCTCAAAAGGAATAATTAGCTCTCTGACTAATCACTCTTGTTATGCATCATAAAATACAAGCTATTCATCACTGTGTGTACACCACTTGCTCTAACTATGGAGAGGATTTGCAGCTTCCTGGAGATGGGGGACTATAGCAGGGTGGGGTCGAGCAGAAGAAGGACCTTGCTGCTCCTGGATGTTTGAGCTATGAGCCCCAAGGAGACAGAACCACAGTCTTTGGGTTTGAATACTGAGACTGTCCTGTATCCTGTCCTTATTTGTGGCTATTCCATATTAGTGGTGTCCTGCTTTGGAAAGTCCTGCCTCCTACAGTTTTTGATTCTTGGAAGGATTAGTAACCCAGAATCATGTGACCTCAAGCTTGTGTTGGTTGGTATTTACAGCATGCTTTCTGTGGTGTTAAAAGTACAGCTTTATAGGCTGTGCTGTACTTACCTAAATGATCATATAATAAACAGTAGGCCATTAGCAGATATAAGACATAAGTTATAAGACACATTATTTGTCATTGTAGGCATACAACAAAACTACGATCTCTCAGAGAGCAGTAACTGTAGCAACAACAGTTAGTTCTCAGCAATAGATGAAACAAGATCAATAAACAAGATAAGATAAATAGCAAGGTAAACATGTTGAGATAGGGCCTTCATTCTGTGTAAAATAACTAAAGGTACTTGTGTTGGAGGGCATTAGCAGCAGCTGGAGGGGGTTGTGGATGGATGGGAGAGGCTAACTTGGTAATAGTTTTCACCACATCATGACCGACACAAGAGACAGCCAATGCTAATTAGACCACCTTCTTTCTATAATATGGAACCAACACAATACAGAGTGTGTTGGAGATCAGTGATTCTGCATGTGTTGAAATTACATGGACAAAAAGCAACATGTAGTGTCCAGTTAGAATCGGGAAGTCAGTTAAATTTTGAAAATGGAAAATAAAGCACAACAGCTACAGTATCATTATATAGCCGTTAATATTTCTTTACAGAACACTTCTTTACAGAAGTGAGGTGCATTACATTTCCAGTTTGACTTTAAGTTAGTGGGACTACAGTAGCCTCTTTTATCAGTTGGTGTTGGTGCACGGTCATGGTGTAGGAAGGGCAAAATTTACAATTTTATGACTCAAAATGTAATTTTAAAGCATGTTTTTAAAGAAAGCAAGAGTGAGATGGAGAGAATGAAAACGGAAAATGAAAAAGTGGAGGGCTCAAGCCTAACTGGAAAAAGAAAAATCCCCATGTGTTTCAGATATCAATGGAACTTTGAAGTCATCCAGAGTTAGATTCACTGATTTGTTCTACTGTGGATCTCAAACTTATCCTCTGTATGTTTATGAAATATGGCATTCATAGCAAATCTCACGCAGAAACCCACCATCAAAGGATACAATCTGATCCTCTGAAGTAAATCAAGTTTAAAAGTTGGCTAAATTATAAGATGAAGAGATGAAGAATCTTAAAATTGACATCTTTTTTTAAACCCTGTGTGAAAAGTTAAAATTTGTTGAATATCTTTACAAAGTCATATTAATCCATTACTTCTGAAGGTCTAACATCTTATTAGTTAGCCGCTGGCCAGAAATGAGGGATTTTTAATCAGATTGCACACAATAACACTCAGTGACCTTGCAATTATCCCTCCACAACTAATTACACAAAGCAGTCATGTCTATATAGGCACTGTTTAAGCCTGATTTAATGGGCATGTAAACCACTACAAGGTTAGTGAATGGCTTCTCCCACAGCATTCAACAGAGGCCCATAGAGAATAGGCCAAGGCAAGTCAAGGGGAAAATGCATGCCAGAGTAGGCAGCACTTGGCAACCCAAATATTAAAACGGCTATTAAGGTTTTATTTTGCCTTATAAAGACAGGCTTCCTGTTTTTCCACCCTTGGCAACCATAGGAAATGTATGCTGAGGACTGTGGTTTTTCACTCCTCTGTGTGTTAAAATGTCCTGAATCATTAGGATGAGTAAAGTGGCAGTAAAGTCATCTGATTTTACAGCCTGTCTTTAAAAGCAGCAGGGATTGAGCTCTTTTTGTCACTTTTATGGACTTCCTTACCTCATAGACAAGGCAGTTCAGCTGAGGAGATAGCATTGACCGGTGGTACATTTTGACTGAGTGACAAACAGCCCCTTAACAGCCCCCTCCATAATGGAGTCTTATATATCCAAAAAAGAAAGAGGGACTGTCCCCATCTACCACTGAAGTTCTCTACTGTAAAAAATTAGTATTGTACACTTCTAATTTGCTAAGGTATATATGTTTTGAAAAAAACAGTTGAATGAACTTTGCCTCAAAGTCACAATGTCTGCAAAAGTAAGTGCTGTGACGGTAGCAGCATGCTTGGAACAGACTATTTTGTACAAACTGTCATGAACACGTCTGATGGCAAAAGTGTTTAGCTGATCTGAGCGGTCACATTCGAAGGTGCCATAAAAAAGCCTGCCAGGACATGATAATTGTTCAAATGGGGATAACTGCACATAGTTTTGGACAATCTCAGCCAAGCCAAGCATGGAACGTAGTTGTGTAAGGAAAAAGAAAGGTCTGCACACCTGGCCATTTGTGTGTGCAAAGGGCATGGTTGTCAGGGTGTCAATCTCAGAAAGTTACAGAAATGGATGGATCCCTATTCTCACATCGGACACGTATGGAGGGAGGGGGTTTCAGAAGATAATCTGACAAGCACTTCAGAAGAAAACTGATGCCGTAAATGTATTTGTTTGTTTTTTTTAAATAATATCCACTCCTGGCATCTAAAACAACAATTAGCAATTTCATGATTTTGTTTCGGCAACTCAGAGGACTTGATTAAAGTCCCTGAAAACTTCTTAGGCATCTTAAGCATTTCCCTAACAGTAAATGTTTTTCACTAAATAAGCAACACATCTTTAAGCACTGTTTAATAGGAGATTAATACTCACAAATTTCTGCTAATGTCAATCTGCTTCATTAGGCCCGTGTTGGTCTGTTTTGATCAAATGTCATCGGATTCAGATTCAAGTGTTGTTGAATCCCGACTGGTTCACAGAGATGTGACGTCACCCTTTTCTAACTGAACCCTGCCCATTTTAGACCACTGAGACCATCACAAAAGAAAAATGTGTACACAAAAAACAAAAATGTCTTGTGAAATAGCAAAAACTGTTTTTACTCTGACAGAAAATTATTTGTTAATGTAGGAACATACTACTCACTGTGGGAAAGTGATTGAGAAAATACATTTTCAGGGCCTTTAAAGTTAGAAGAAGATAAAGGTCTTGGTTAAATGTTTAACATATCAACACTGATTTACAGGATGAAAAACTCCTTTTAAAGCATTTGTTTGGTGTGCCCAATGCACAGCAAACGCCTCCCTATGACCTCTGTGCCACACAAGTACGTAACCAAACTTTTCTGGGACAGATTTTTGCTAGTGTCACCAAGAAAGGCTCATGTGCATTTGACCGACTTATCTGATAAAGTGTATCTGGTTCTAATTTAGGCATTAACTGCCTGGTCAGGCTCTTTCAGTTCCCTTTATTCCCCTTTATAAGGCCAACAAAGGCTGGTAGTTTTAGCAAGGAAGTGCCAATGTAAAAACAGATACCCCGTGGGTTTGGGGCCTGAGATTAAACTCACATTATTCAGGCAGTTCTGTCCAGGGACTAGGAACTTCCAGTGTCTCAGGAGCTGGCTTGTTACAAACCCCATGTGGAGCGATGGAGAGAGGAGGGAAACGGAACGTATAGCTGAAGCAGAGGCCCCACAAACCCAATCACAACTTAAACAGCAGGACTTTCACCCATCAGCATCCTTGTTTTTATTGTCTCACCCTCTCTTTCTATGTGCAAGGACAATTGCAACAAGAAGTGCCAGCTTGCAAAAACAACACAAAGAAGGTTTCTGTAAGGTCTGATCCTGGGGAGCTGGAAAAAGGGTCGGTTGAGGTTTCTCTCTCTCTCTCTCTCTCTCTCTCTCTCTCTCTCCCTCTCTCTCTTTGTGCCTGTCCGACAGCCCTGTTTCTTGATGAAAATGTCCCGCTGGATGAGGGCATTAGACGCCCGCTCTAATCCCGTGTAATTTCCCACAATCCCCTTTGCTTGCATCCTGCCAAGGAGGCCTTCGGAGCCCTGCTGAGCCCCTAGCTGCTGGCTTTGGCGTTCCCACACCCCTGCTCAAGCAGCATTTCCTCTACTGGCGGAGAGGAAACAAGACACTCTGTCTCTCCTCGCCTCCTCCCTTTCATCTCTCTTTTCATCAGAGCCAAAGTGGCAGCAGAAACTAGCAGCCTACTGATGAGTGTGTCCTCAGATTGCGACCTCTGGCAGAACTGAGCCGTGGTAAAGGCCACAGAAGAGTCAGACAGGTTTTAGTCATTAGCAGAATTAAAACCTTGGTCCACTACTGTTTGACCCAAATCACATCTGTGCGTGTGGCCTTGCAGCATTGTTGCTGTCCTCCATTGCAAACAGAGTGTTTATGTGCAGGGCTGTGTACATTTGCCGCCGTCATAATCCCGTGCAATCTCCTTCTTACGTAAAATGCTTTATGATCATCTTTTTTTTTTTATCACTAGGCGCATCAGAGGGTCAGCTGGGGAAAGCGCTGAGACACACTGTCTGACCTCTTATCCAAATGTCTATTTCAAAAGCATCCAGCACAAGTGACAAATCTATTATACATGCTATGGTGTTCTCAATAGTCATGTAAGCTGCTGATGAAAGAGGCTTTGGATAAAACACATGATTCTGTAAAAAGCACACTGGTTGCTCATCAATGATCTATTCAGAGGATGTTTTCTCTGCACACACTGCAGTGACTTCTACCAAAGTATTTTATTAAAGTCAGCACTTCTAGTCTAGTCCAAAACAGATGCTTCTGTTTAACACTGGTGTGGATAAAAGAAGAGAATCTGATTTGACTTCATTTTTAAACTAATTCATCCTCTGATGTCCGGTCCATAGGCAGGTCAGTTGAAATAGAAGATAACTGTGTTTTCTCTCTAAAAGTTCTCTGACTTTGATAAACAAGCTTTTCTTGTGAAAAATGAATTATTATCATGGATAAAGAATACAGCTGCGTTTGTCAGTCCCAATATAACAACAGTCTTCAGCCATACTAGCACACAGTGAGGCTGCACTTGACCACAATGAGGCTTTGAACTAAATGCCAACATAGAAATGTTACCAAGCACAAAATGACAACACAAACATGCAAAAATAAAAGGATCACCACATTTATTACAGTTCAACCTCCGAGCACCATGAATGTGTGTGCTATAATTCATGGAAATCCATCCAAAAGTTGCTAAGACATTTCAGTGAAACACAAATGTCAATCCCATTGTGGAGCTACAAGGAAAGTCAAGATTCATCTTCTGGGGACTATGAATGTTTTTACAAAACTTTGCACCAATCTATCCTGTACATGTTGATACATTTTAGTCTGGACCAAAGTGGTGGACTGACTGACAGACCAACACTGCTATCCACTGAGCCAAGCTACGAGCGTGGCTAAAAATATCTTTAGAAGTGAAAATATTAGCAAGCCCATTCATCATCTGTAGCAGCATCTGTATCAGTTGATGATAAACTTTCATTGGTCTGTTGGACTGAAATCCTATTGGTTATTTCTATCAAACCTTTCTCCTTTTAATAATCAACTGGTTTTTGACCATGTATATCTGTTCTGAAACCACATTGTGCTAAATGACAGCTCGCTGCGGGCAACTCAAGAGTTTCCTGACAATCAGTGATGTCAGCGAGTCACCTTGCCTGGCCACATTTGGCAGGAGAGAGGTCCTTTAATCACTTTCTGATATTGCTTGTCTTTATAAATTTATCCAAGAGTGACAGTAATTATGTATTGAGTGTACCTGTGAATGAACCCAGGGAACATTATCTTTGCTTATGCTGAAAAATTTGGTGCATGGATTTGTCAGCTGTCAAGCTGGATTAGGATTTTGTGTTTGTTTGTAGTCAAATGTCCAGATCTTGTTATTGTGTAATGAAACACCAATGCAAAGACACTTAACTAGTAATAAAGTCATGACCCACCTGACCTTACATTTACTGTAAGAACATACACAGAGCTGGCTGAGTATTTGTTCATAATGCTTCATCACAAGTGTGAACTGCACAAGAAGTGTGAAAGTGTGAATGTAGTCTCTGAATGTGCTGTATATTGTGTTTGTATATATGGGTGTATGCATTTTAACCTGCACTTCTGTATATCACAAATGTGTGTGTGTGTGTACATTTCTCTAAATGTCAGGTGAACTATTTGGCATTTCAAAGTGAGTATTACTAAACTGCTCTCCCAAACATTGCAGAGTCTTAAGTTCCGGCTGCATGTCTCTGTGTGTTTAAGCAAATGGTTATTTGTGTGTGTGTTTTGATCTCAGCGGCAGGCAGCGACTCCTCTGCTCCCTCTGAACTGCTCTGCTCCTGTAAACACAGTGGTGACTGCTCAGTGTCACACTGTAACAGGTAGAACACGAGCAGGCCAAACCAAACTTCATATCCACGCTCCATTCACCAAGTAATGTACATGCAGTAAGTGGACACACACACACACACACACACACACTTGCCCCCAGATGTTTAAACCTGGCTGAAAACAATTTATTCATAGCTGAGTGCAATAAAAAGGAAAAAAAACAAAACAAAAACAAAACTGCCTGTGAGTTATTGTTTAGGCATATCTTTAACTTGTTCCTTTTCCTAATTAGTCCTTTAATCACAGAAAATAGATGAGTAATTATACAGAAGAAATATGCACTTTAAGAGGCCTCCATCACAGCCCTGACAAACTTCTAACCTTTGTTCAATATCACCACCAGACTGAATGTAAATAAACTGCAGGAAATAGTTGAAATGATATTGCTGGCAAGTGTTGACATACCAATGTTCAGCTCTCTTCTTCCCATGGATATGAAGTTTTAATGACTACAATAACAAAAATAAACAACACAGCTGCTATTGCCAAAAAGTATGGTTACGGCCAGTTTTCCTCATGGTGTTATCCAACAATGGAGTCTGACTGTAAGCTGCACAAGAGCACTGCTTCCTCTGAAAGTTTAACTGAAAGAAAAAAATCACTTTTTCGAGGAGATCAGTGTAAATATCCAGTTGTTAGTTTTGACTTATGCACTAATTTCGTCAAAATTAAATCACTCGATTCCAGTGTGTGACTTGACGCCATGTGGGTTTTATTAATGTCTGTAGCGTACACAATATGACAAGCTTTAGTCAGCGGCACACCACAGAGGTTGATCACTCTCAAATGTCAGTCAGCCACTGCCACGGTGAATACTCCTTGCAGGATAGTCGAATAGCTTGGCAAACCCCCTTCTCCCACAAGTTGCCAACATGATTTTTTTGGGTGGGGGGGGGCTTATCTGACAATTTCCAAATTCAACAATCTGAGATTGTTATCCATTTGGCACAGATGAATGAGTACAGCACTATGAATGTCTTTATGCTCTTATTTAAACAGTGTAGTGTCCTCTCCCTCACCATGACATTTGCCATTTCACTCTTCCTTTGAGTGTGGCTGAATGGAGTTATTTCTGAAGCAATCAGACAACACGTCTTATGAAACCGGTTCTGAAAGAGCATAACCTGACCTTTAGCCTAACTTGCTAGCTTCCACTTTCCGAGTGGAATATAAACATATCAACAACGGGTCCTTACAAACGTTAAATGCTGCAAAGTGACAAACGTCTTGAACTGCCAACGGTACACAACCAGCGTTATGTCAAGAAGCGTATTCACAGGCTGCTCCAGTCAGTAATACACACAATGGAAAGATGGCAGCACGACTTCTAGGAATGCTGGCTCTCAAATGTCAGTCAGCCATTCCTAATTAACCCCTCGTCCCACCCCCTCCTCTCATGTAAAATGGAAAAATATGCACATCAGCTTCAATGTCATTGTAATCTTATATTTCCTCACACAAAATGAAAGAATTCAATTAAATCTGCGTCTTTCTGGAAGCGTTCAGCACATCACACGCTACAAGAGAAATGCTACAATTTCACAACAGTGTAGGGAGCCTCAAATACATCTTGGATTGAGCAGCCCTCGGTGAGAGCCATCTGTAGATCAATAGTGGATAAGTTTGCTGCTCTAGACTCCCTCCCTTCACACCAATCACCACAGGCAACTACAGCCAAACCAGGACAGTCTAAACGGACGACACATGAGAAAACCCACTCAGATGAGACTGCACGAGGTGGCTCAAACAAAGAAAGTTTACTCTGAAGCAAGTTCACTGTCATCACTTCCCCCTTGTCTAGAGATGCTGTTTCTTTCTTTAGAAATGCAAGAAAATCTTGAGCTCAGCAAAAACTAAGCGTGGTGCTCTCATTTCCTTCAAGATTGGCAGCACCAGTGGAATGGGATTGGAACAGCGAGTATTTGCTTTGGTGGTTTGAAAATCTGTGTTGTCAATGGTCCCCAGAGGAAGGAAAACATTCTGTGTATGCAGTACAAGTAAAAAAAGTTGAACAACCACTGAAAGAATTCATTTGATTTACAGCAGATGCACAATTAATAGGCATTTTAGTGTTTTCACCATGTAAAACATTTCTTTGGCTTTGGATTTATCCCCAGCACACTTTACATACCTTAAAGCTCTTGTGGTGTGTGCAGCTGCGAACGGGGCCGTTGTGGGGAGTCGTCCCTGTGAGATGGGGAGATAGCTGAGTGAGTAGTTGGAACCATATGTGATCACACACAGCCATCGTGTCTACTGTGTGACTCATTAAAACCACGTGAGCATTGTGAGCAGAGAACAATAGATTTAAATTGGTGGCTCTTGTCTCTATAAGCTCTGAGACGCTGTTTGCTGTCTTTGGGGTCTATGGTGTGTAGCTAACCCTCTGCTCTCCGATCCCCTCCCTGCTCTGTCAGTCAAACCGGCAGAGGTCAGAGGGTTCAGATCTCGCTCAGCAGCATCATCCATTACCTCACTGCCGGCTGCCGGGCTTAGAGCACAATCAGTTCACTGCACATACTCACACACACACACACATACACCGGTGCATGCACACACACACTCACACATGCACGTAGAAGCTAAAACACCCTTCAGAGCAACTAATTAAGGCCTCAGTGCAACTTAATAAAAAGCATCAAAGTGTTCATACACGCAAATGAGAAGCAAAGATGAGTCTGACCTCTTATTGGTAATGCCTCTGAAAGCTTCTGCTTGTCGTACAGTAGGTATTGACTAGGCTCTGTCTCGTGTGTAATGGAATGAATAGGTCTGTCGGCACTCCAATGAATAGTGCTGTCTCTTTACAGGAAGACTGAGGGAGTCCACTGTCCACTGAATCAACGTCCTCGCCACCTGCCTGAGAGGATTCGTCCTGTTAGAGAACAGAAAGGAAAACACAATGATGCAGTGGTGCAGCAAGTATCTTAGGGAAATACCAGTGTTGTTTCTGTAACATGTGGCAGCACAGCCTGCTTTGCATGAATTTGTTAAGATAATAATTTTATTAGGAATCAAGGCTGTGAACTCCTCTGATCATGAGAGCAAATACTCTGATAAGATAAAAACAGTAACACAATGTTTAAGGCAAATCAAAGAGGACTTTTTATGGTATGACAATATAGTTAGAGACTGTGCAAACATGTATGGAATATAGGAAAAAAAACATGGCTAACATTTCAGTGTAGTCTCTCAGTTTTAAACTTGAACATCTGTTATCTTTCCCTGACAATGAACCTGTGGCAGTCACAGTTTCATTAAAATATTTTCCAATTCGTAGCATAGAAGAGGCAGCTGCAGAATATGTTCACTACAAGCAGCCAAACTGTCTGGGGGCAACATATTTCATGGCTGAACTTTGGTGGCATCCAAATGGACTGAGATTAATGGCACTTCAAGAGAGAGAAAAAAACTGTCTGAACTGAAGAGAAACTAAAATGTGATAAATTCTCACCCACACCACACCAAGTGCCTGTCCAGTTTCCAAAATTATTAATGATAATAATGTGTTAGGACTCTTGTCAGAAAAGTATGTAAGGTATAGAAAAACATCTGTCTGAACACATCATTGAATACTGAGGGTCAGACTTTGGAACTGCACATTCATTCAATTTGTGTTCACAAGCCGTGTGTCATTGACCTTTGATTTACTGTGGATGCCGCTAATTACATAGTCAGCAGATGAGATTTTCTTCCATGTGCATTCTGTGAGTGAAGAATTTAAATTGGAAAGGTACAGCGCTATAGATTTACAGTATGTGAAATCAACAAGCTCAGAAATTGCAGTGATTTGATTCAAAAACATTAGTTTATGTCGCAAAATAAGAACATAATCCTTATTTTTTAACATTTGAAAGTAGCAGTTATTTAACAAACTTCCAAGGGAAAAGCAAAGCAAATGAAAAAGATGGAATTACACATTTCTTTAAAAAAAAAAAAAAAAAGGAAATCACAGCAGTGATTTGAACCTCATCAGAGCACACAGCCTGAACTTATCTTAGCATAAATTTGTAGAAAACAGCCTACATACTGTTTTAAAACACTCAGGGACTTCCAAACCTTGGGTTATATAAAGGTCAAGCCAATTTATACGAGGTGGCTGAAGATGATTTTCCCCATGCGATTTGAAAAAGACTGGTTAAACAGAGAAAAACTGCAGTTTCTCATAAGATGAGCTCAGGAGGTCTGCATTGAAACATGGGAAATGTTATCTTTTTATTAGCCTCATTACTGTTTATTTATTACATCCTAATAATTCTCTGTCCTTTATCACATTACATGTGGGCCCGCACCACCACAGTGAAAGTTTTGGCTGTCTTCCATTTTGGGGTCTAATCTTAATTGGAAACTGCTGTGGGGGAGATTGAGGTATGAGAAACAAAAAGAGGAGAAGAGAGAAAAGAGACAGACAACTAGACAGAGAGATGACAACATTATATATCAAATATGAGGATCCCCCGTTAAAACAAGACAAGCAGTAAATCACTCATCTCTTTCTCTTCTCAGTGGCTCTGTTGTTTTTCCCCTTTAGCAAGAGTGCAGCTGCGTCCTGGACTGCATAACACGTTTTTTAGGTGGAGGCCTGTCAGTGTCTGTATGTGAATGCATACGTGGAAGGACAAAGTCAAAGGTCATCCAGTCACTGAAGGTCAGAGAGGAAGCACCCTTTTACGATACGATGGGGGCTGGCACCGGGGCGAACCCGATTAGGTGCTGAATGCATGGGACAGACAGTAACGTAAACAGAGATTAGAGAGGGGACAGAGACCCCAGCACGTCAGCACCCAGACCAACATTGACCTCCAAGCAACGAGGGGAAGAGGAGCGGCCACAGACACCGTGACAAGCACAGGGTCCTGGAATGTCAGGATATGGTTTGGTTTGGGCTGATACTGGTCTTTTTATCTAGCTCAGGAATTTGACTCTTTACGTCTCCTCACAGCTGTGTTAATTTCACTGCTGATGACCCTGCATTCATAATCAATCAGTAATGTTGTTTCTCTGTTAGTAATGTGGGCTAACAGATGTCCAAAAGGAAGAACTCACAGATGTATCAGCTAAATTGATAAAGGTAAATAAGTAGGAATAAAGACTAAAATGTCTTTAAATTAGCTGCAATTAAATCACTAAAATTTGACTACAACCATTTACTAACAATTAGGTGCCAAAATGAACAACACCAACATGATGTAGGACATTATTTCACTCAACATCTTCAGGGTTTTCAGTCTGTAAAACGTGTAATAAAACCTGCTTCACCCTGCCAAGCTGCAAACCCAAACGTAATAATTTTATCTGGCTAATTTTCACTGGATAGTTTTACTGTCCCATGATGGTCCTTAATGTAGAGATTTCTCCACCCTGTCAGAAATAAATTCATTTCTGGTATTTATTCTGGAATTTATACATTGTTTATGACATAGGTGTGTCAGACACAGTTCAGATATGAGAGAAAGGCCTCAGGGCAGCTTCAGAGGAAACATTACACACATATAAATGAGGCTTTTATGAGAGTGTGACAGCATTACACAGGCTCAACATGATGCAGCCAATAAGAAGGCATAGGAGGTGTCTCTTCAATCTTCTGTTTCATATTACCCTCAGACCTTTACGAGATCATGATCATGCCTCAGACACTCTGCAGATATGATCGTGACTGACAGTTTTTGTTGCTCAAAAAGGAAAACAGCATTTAAGATCCATGTTTTGAAATCAAACTACTATTCCAGTAAATGAGCTTAAGCACAGCTTAACAGCTGCTGACATTCAATCACGCTCCCTTTAATGGAAGAGAATTTGTGAGTTAACAAACACGACATAACAAACGCACACCGCAGCAGCTTCGGCGGACGGCTTTGGCTGGTGTTAGCCACCATCTGCTTTGAATTGTGAACAGTTGAGACAGGGCTGTGGTCAGGAGGAGGGGGAGGAGGAGGAGGAGGCTTGGGTCTCATCTGGATCTAATAGGTGATATGAGGAAACTGAGCCATCCTGAAAAGTGCCTGACGGCCTCATGCTAGAAGTGGTCAGTGAAGGAGGGCAGGGGGTAAACGGGGGTCACTTTTAACACTGACGTATGTCTGATATGTTACTGTACTTTACTGTTAGGGGGATTTCCTTTTTAACATCACAGAAGTATTGGTAATCAGGAGTATTACCAGCTTATATAACTGGAGATATGTGCAGTATTGCCTTCCACTCATCTCATTAACAAAGAGCTTACTGCAGGAAAAACAATACCACAGCCCCAACAGAGTGAATACATCTCCAAATTAATTTGCTGCCAGGTTTATACACTCTAATAGTTTCCCTGTTTAATAGTCATCTAGAATAAACACTCCCCCTCCATTCAACAACAAGTAATCTACAGCTCTATGCCAGCCAATTTTCCTTTTTAATGGTCATTGCTTTGGAAGTGAACAAACAAGCATGAGGAAACAGGGACAGTGGCCACTGCACAGCCTCATCAGCGGGGTTTACTATTCATCAGTCGAAAAGTTCATCTCCATTAGTCAGCATTACCCTGCTGCCTCAGCTGAGTCCATGGAGTAATGGCCCATAGATAGAGCCCATTCACAGTCATTACCAAAGGCAGCTCACCCAGGACCACGGTGCAATACCTCACTCGGTGCCTGGCAGTGTGCCACTGGGACAGATAGGCTCCAATCTGAGCCTGCCAGGCTACCTGTCACACCCTATCAGAGGCATCATCTTTCTGACGTTCATTCACACTCTGTGGAATGACACAGGCTGTGAGTTATGTGATTATCTCATAGATTTAGAACAGCGGGGATAAAAACGAGGCTTTCTGCACATCCATCCACATGTATGGATGTGTATGTGGATGGATTGCCGGTGCAGTTTGTGATGGGTCTTACTTTTAGGGGCGGGGAGCTCTGCTGCTGTTGCTGCTGCTGCTGCTGCTGCTGCTAGGTCAGAGGAGGCAAACATTCCTGACAGGTCGAAGGGCAAACGGGCCACTTCCTGCCACGCAGGATGATGGGACTGGAGGAGCATGAAGGGGAATGAGAATCAGGGGGTGTGAAAGGGAGGGACACTGGTATGAGATTTGTTGCAGCTGTGACCATGCCCCTGTCTTTCGCTCTTCTCCACCCATCCCGCCCTCCTTGTTTTCTTTTCTCCTGCCTGGAAAAATTAGCCAGGGTGAGCTTTTGGGTATTGTGAGTATCCTCTTTCTGTCGCCTGATGCCTCTTGATCTCCCAGCAGCATCAACTACCAACTAAAGTTTCCTCAGCTTGATTACCCGGACCATGGGTCTCCCCTCCGTCACCTCCCAGGTCCTGTGAGTCCTCCCTGTTTCTCACAGGGCCTCCCAGTGCCATCCAATCCATGGTGAGCTGCTGCGGATGGAGGTGATTTACTGGTGGCCCCTGTGTTTGTTTTCCCTTCCCCTGCTGTTGGTTCTGCTAAGCACCCTGCTTAGCTACTTAGCTGGCGAGGGGTGCCTTTGTGTGTGCATGTGTGTGAGTGTGTGTATGAACGTGTATATGTTCCACCAGTCTCCCACTCGTGGGCAAACCCATTGGCATATGTGTCTCATTTTCAATAAACGTACGCATCGGTGTTTTCAAAATGGTCAAAATGGGAGGTACTCAGGTTTTATTGAAATAGCCTGTTCAAACAGAGGATCCGTGGAGCGTGACAAATTTGATTTAGCTGACAAAGCTGGCTCACACACTCCAACAGTAGACCTAAGGCTGGCCCATAGAGTGCCAGTGGTCTATTACAAGTGCTAATGTCATCATTTGACACATGCTGCCCTAAAAGTGTTTCGTGAGCAGGTGGCAAGGGCATGGCCCCATCAGGCTGAACATATACACACATACGCCTAAAACCACACACACACACTTGTATTGATGTAGGCGCTCTATCTATGACACACAGAGATAAACAAAGATGCCGCTGATATTACCCAGTGTTCATCTAATTGGCCACGTATGGGGGGTGGGGGGGCTGCGAGGTCACGTTGCTCCCTCTGGGCGCCCATTACTCGCTCAGTTAAGCTCGGCACCGCGCGGCGTGGCCTGGGAAGGCTGCGGATACACTTGTCACAGAGACAGCCTAATTAGAAGCAGCCGTCCGGCGCCTGACCCACCCTAACACCACCTGAGAGGGAGAGCTCAGACCCACCTGTTCCCTGTGGACGACTTGTCGAGAATTAACAGTTCATACGCGGGTCTCCTGTCTCTCACAGTCTGCCTTATTGATATTCAGTATGGTCAGAGTCAGGTCGATGGACATATTTGGTGCCACTTTTTAATAAGACGCATTTTATAAATGCTTTATGAGTTACATTTAATCATTAATGGTAATACATTCTTTTTAATGCTCTATAGATGAGTCATTAACAACAGGCTTTTGGCTGTGAGGTTGTATAACTTTTTATACTTCTATCTTTCATCTTAATGGCCTATTCATAGCCATTAAGATGAATGAAAGTGAGCGATCCATGTCCAATATTAATAAATATTATATAGAGAAAGCATTTCATAAATAAAAGGTCATGAACCCAAATTCAACCAACAATGAGACAAGTCAAAACATGTTCAGATATAAAGTAGGCCTTATGAGAAAGTGGTACCCTTTTGTTTTAATAAAGACTAAACTTTGGCGTAAATCTGTCACACTGTCACGTTGAGCGTAGACCAGAGTTTGAACACTGTGATCGGGGCACAAATACTGTCCCACTCTGAACATGAGCTCTTCATTCAGACACACCAGCGAGACAGCACAGTCCTGTCTATTTAGCATCCGAGCATTGTTTTTTAAAAGCCCGAAGCGCGTCTAGCTGGGATGCCCTGGCGGCAGACACTACATTATATGGGGCACGGACGGTCAAACTAGCTGCTGCCGTAGAGCCGCACTCAGAGGACTGCCGATTACTGATGCATGAGTCATTTCTAAAGGAGCACTTTGAAATAAAGCCAAACATGAAAAACTTTCCCCTGCTCAGTGGAGCGCACTCGATACAGAGGCACTGATGCATGTGGGGGTAAACTCGTCTCTGTTTTTTGGGTTGGCTGGATGAGACACAGGAAGTAGGGGCCGTCTCTGGCACCGAGTCAGCTTTGTGTAAACGCTGCGACATGCGCTTACATGCCAGAAGTCAAACATACATTCCAGTGTTGAAAGGAATGCAAACATGAAAACACACTTATTTTGCTGAAGCATGTGAAACATTCATGTGTGAACTTAATGTACATAAACATCCTAAAGACCTGCATATATTGTCTTGTTACTCTATGGTTTTACTCTCTCTCTCTCTCTCTCTCTCTCTCTCTTCCTCATTAATTCATCACCCTTTTACAATCATGGAACAAAAAAAGAAGAAGAAGAAGAAGAAGAAGAAGAAAAAAACCCCTCTCACTCTGTCTGAAACTTTGTGGGGACATTCAAGGTCTCACCTCCTCCACAACCATTTGCATCATCGCTCGCCTCTTCAAAAGCGAGGAGGGAGAGACTATGAGGCAGACACAAAGAAACATGTTGGTTAGTTTGTGTTTTACACATGAACGGAGCACTTTTGAATTAGACACAGAGGCTAAAGGGTCATCGGCGCTGCACGGGGATATTGCGGACTGAATGAGGTAAACATGGGAAAAGCCAAAGAGGAAGGGAACTTAATTGCACTGTCATCCTGCTCTCCTACACTTTCCACCACTCTGATTTGGCTTTATATCGAGGTTAGGGGAGGCTGGGGACACTCTGTCTGCCCCTCTCTGCTCTCTCTTTCTCCCTTTCCTTTCCCGTCTGTCTGCTCCACAGATGCTGCTCTGCTTGATGTGATGTGACATTTATTAAAGTCCAGCCTTCAGGACTGGTTGATGGACGGAGCGATGGTAAGAGGAGGCAGGGGAAGGAGGAGGTAGGGAGTAAAGAAGGAAAATGGTCACCTGGTCAAACTTTTCTTCTGTTTCCAGCGGGATGAGGAAAAGGAAGGAATGACAAAGGGAAAAGGTGAAGCAGTGGTGTCGGGCATGGATCTGGCCCCCTTGGCGGAGGAAAGATAAAAAGAGGAGTGAAACCATAAAGAAAAGAAGACTGGAATGTGTGGAAGAAGAGAAAAGGCTGGATCTGGAGGTGTGTTTAAGCCTCCTTGGGTTATTGATGAGCCTGTCAAGGCTGGTCTTCATCTGGTTGTGGGAAGCTGGGCAAGGGGGGTGGGGGGTGGGGTTGGATGGGTCGAGGGGAGAAAGGGATGGAGACGGAAAGAGGGAGGGGTGAGGTGAGAGGACGGGTTCGGCTAGAGGTCTGCTGAGCCTAAAAGCGGTTTCCCCGATAGCTGTGAATAATGAACGGAGACAGAAAAGAGGAGGAAAATGGACAGAGGAGTGGAAGCCAGACAGAAAACCAGACTAAAAGATGGAGTGAGAGGAGGAGGAGTGACATTAAAATGAGAAAATAATAATGGAGTTGAGGGATTTGAAAATAACTGAGATAAAAAAGAAAACTGATGTGGCAGCTACTCGTCATATTCTTTAATGTGGTTCAGCTGCTTTTAGTGCCCTGGACGTCTCAACCATGTAATATGTTATAGATTTTTTTTCTATACATGCCATCTACTTTTATGTGCAAACTCGTTTTTGTACCAACACGCAACTCCACAAGTTGAAGCCGAAGAATGTGGGCTGCATCCCTCTGATTTTATGCTGTCTGGGGTTTACGTTCAAGCCAAGACGAAGTGTGTCACTCCACCGACACTCACCACAGAAAACTGAGTCATCCTTTCAGCCAGTTGGCTCGTCCTAGATGACCGAGAGCAATGGCCGTGCGGCAATCTGCCTGTCAGATTCAAACATGACCGTGATTATTTCTCCTCAGCGCAATCCAATTCTGTGGCGTGGAACTGGGAAATATGTGACCTATTTTTTTTTTGTGTGTGTGTGTGTGTGTTTTGTTTTACCCCCCACATACATCTCCCCCCTCCCCTTCTCTCCCTCTTCTTTAGCTTGATATTTAGGTCACGAGGGGACAGCGTTTTCCAGGCAGAGGGCGAGAGCTTACTGCCCACTTGCTCCCCAGCCCCCGATATGTAATTGTAAATATACAAATGGATTAGCTAGAGAGGGTTCAATGCCAGTGGGTCTGTTGGGTTTTGGAGTGGACGGTGGAGTCGGACCTTCTAATACCACAGATGATGGGGAGGGGGGGGGGCGGTGGGCGGGGGGGGGGGGGGGGGGGGGGGGGGGGGGCAGAGGGGAAGGGGGAGAGATGGTGGCGGTGGAGGGAAGGGGAGGGGGGTGGATGATGGACAGATCCAGGGATTTAGGTTCTTGATCGGCTGAAACATGGTGAGATCAGTATTAAAAAAAACATGCACGCAAAGGAGAACAGTCCTGTTGGTTATGACAACACTGTGCCACTGAGTCAATTAATGAGACATGGACACACGTCAAACACAAGCAGTCACACAGTCATGCAGGTTTTAAGAACAGCTTTCAGGTTGGTAAGTTAGTTGGAAGGGAAAGTGAAGATGAACCATAAACGGTCTGTTGTAATCATCAGTGTTGTGTCGTGCTGTACAGATTGTTGAGCCCCCGGAGGCAAATTTGAGATTTGTGATATCGGGCTGTATAAATAATATTTGACTTGACTTCACTATCACAGTTTACAGGCCAGCTCACTTGGGTCAGCTTTTATTTACTGTACTTAGCTGCACTGTGGGTTTTACCTCCAAATAAAGTGGTGCA
The DNA here is from genome assembly GCF_017976425.1 of Toxotes jaculatrix. NCBI lineage: Eukaryota > Metazoa > Chordata > Actinopteri > Toxotidae > Toxotes > Toxotes jaculatrix. Next base: position 17,089,099 of record NC_054410.1, on the reverse strand, counting down.
GATAATCCACTTTACAAAATGTCTGCTGGTCTGACTGCTGCTGTTTCTTGTCCCATAGACAGCTGCTTTTCCACTGGCTTCTGTTGCACAATATAATATTTCAATTTCTTTTTTAACCTGACAGTCAGGGGAAAAAAGGGTTTACTATCCATACTCTGAGATAAATGTTAAATGTCTGGAGCTGTCTGAAGACACGAACACTTGCAAATCACAAACGTGGGAAACTCTCCCATGTCTACCATCCATCTCAAATGAGGTGAACGCATCCTTAACCTGCTGTGATTAAGGGTTCATGGGAAACTGTATTCATTGAGGTCGCCTGTAATATTCATACTAAATATACAACAACATTACTTTGTTTTTTAAACAAATATCACTGTCAAGACAAATTTAATGAACTGTGTGACGGACTATTGAGTAAAGTTTTGTTCCAAGGATGGATTTGTTTTGTTATTTGAGTTACAGTAAAACAAAGGTCAAAGCTTTTTATCTTTTGGAACAAAGCCTGGAAGTTACGGTTTCGCTTGGGTTCCCTGTCGGACTTTCCAACAGCAGCGTCACCAGATTTTTCCCAGATTTCCCAGTTATTATCCTTTCAGACAAACAGACAGACAAAGAGCTGGCTTCCTCCTTTTGGAGCATCTCTCTCTCTTCTACATGCTTCTCCCTCAGCGTCTGCCCTCTCCTTCGCTGGCACTGTGGACACGCTAGCAAGGTCAGCCTCTGCTAATGTGTTGATAAATGCACCACAGTGGTCTTGGTGATGGTTGTAAAAGCACTGACAACATGACATTCTCCTTGACTGATGATGGTCAAGAGGGTCATTACGATGAACCACTGGCTTAGCTGTCTACAGGCGTTACACTGCGGATGCAGATGTGTTTTTGGATTCCTTTAGACTGATGTGGTAATGTTTCAAAAACTGGTTAAAATCCTATAAGTTGCAAGGCAAAAAAAAGGGAAAAATATGCTCACAAGAATGAAAAAGACGAGGTACAGAAGAGAGTGGAAGAAGCAGAGGGAGAGGAGCTATGGAGAGATGAGAGGGCAGAAGATGAGAGGAGAGAGGGAGTAGAGGAATACAAATGAGAGGATAAGGGGGGGCGATGAGGGAGAAGGGAAGATGACGAGAATGAGATGAGAGAAAGAGAAGAGGGGAGAAGAGAGGAGTGGAGGAAAAGGAGAGATAGCTGCGAAGACAAAGAGGCGACTACGGAGTGAAAGAGAGGTTTAGAAAGAGAGAGCGGCGCACTCAGCGAAGCAGCCATCTCAGAGACTTGCCAGCGCATCCGTGACCTAGATTTTCTGCTTCTCCCTAGATCCCTCTCCCTCATGAATGTTTGATTACGCCTCCAACAATAGCAGTATTTACACCAAACGCTTTTTAAATTACAATTTGGCTGCAGCGGAACAGAGAGAGAGAGAGAGAAAATCCAATCCATTCAAGGTGGAGGGAAAATGGTAGAGAAATTGATTTGAGAATTCTCACCTCAGTGGAGAGACAAGATTTGAGTCTCTTAAGACCAGACAGCTCTGATTGGTGCACAGTCAATCTGTCTCACACACACACACACACATTCTTGCTTTACTATATTGGTGGAGACCTATCATTGACATATTGCAATCACTAACCCCTAACACTAACCTAAACCCTTAAAACCAAATCTTTTGAAACCTCTGGTCCAGCATTTTGGGTTCCCTAAAGCTGTCAGACCACAAGTACAGTATAGCTCCTGGTTTTTGGACCCCATGAACACAGCCAGAGAAAGACAAAAATTCACCTCCACTCATCCATGTCCCCTCTGCTGTTTGGAAATGAACCGGGCACATTCTGGTGTGCTGGTGAATATCTGGTTAATTAAGAGAAAGAGTTTAAACTTGACAGCGTGTGTCTTGGATCTGTTCGCCCTCTTCCTCTTCAAGGTGTGGCTGCCCTCACCGGTCCTCCCTCCCTGCCATCCCCTCTCACTGCCCCCATCTCCTCCCGCATCCCAAAATCATGGCGAGCCACATCTTCGTGCATCAGCCGTCGCCATAGCCACTGATAAACCTCTGTTGGTGTTGCTATGGTAACCATTCTGGGAAGTTAAGCCTGCCGCTGACTGCCATGAGAGAGAGAAAGAGAAGAGCCATAGACACCACCAGACGACAAAATGGCGGCAAGATTAAACAGATGATTCTGGGCTAAGCCACGTTTATCAGGCCAGACAACAAAGGATGCTGGGAAAGCACAAACACACATGTTCTCTCTCTTTCTCTTTAACTCGTTCTCCCCTTTTTTTCACACATGCACATATGTGCATGGATGCATAAACATACACACACAAGACACGCACACACACACACACACACACACAGAAGCAGCAGCAGCTAATCCCATTCCAGTAACCAGAGAGAACTGGTTCAGAGTCGGTAATCTCCAAAAAGCCCAGTTTTTGGAAGCTGTGTGACATCCGGCTCCAAGTAGAACAAGCCAGACAGCCAGATAGTCAGCCATTACAGCCCTGTTTTGAAAATCTAAAGAAAGAGCAGTGTTTTAAACAAACAGCAGCACAGTTAGCGACACAGATGAGGCAGAAGCTTACAGAACACTGACAAAATCAAACACAGAGGAGATGCTGAAAAATACACGTTCACCAAGTGAGTTAAAAACTTTGCGGACGCATTTGCTGTGTAGGTTGTTTACTCCCTTGTCATTTAAACATTATTAAAATGCCCATTTTAAACTTGAATCCACATTCTGGCCCTCATGAGCCTAAAAGCTGCTGTGAAATATTTATTCTCGTATTTAAACTGCTCACAGATCCTTCTCTTATTGAGCCTAACTTGTCTCCTCTGTCTGTGCCGGTCTGTTTTCTCTCCACCATGGACCAGTGGTGCCCCCTCCCACCCCCACCCCCTCGCTCTCTGGTGTAGGCCTCGTCCCCTCATCATCATAGTCTGGCTCGCTCCGTAGACCAAATCATTCTGTCTACCCCCTGCACTACAGTTGCCACGGAAACCATGAGTGTGTGTGTGTGTGTGTTGTGTGTGTGTGTGCGTGCAGTACTGCAGTGGGATTGGTTGCTGGGGGCTAGATGCTTTCCAATCAAACCTGTTACTGGGGTGCACCCCCCCCCCTCCCCGCCCCTACTTACAATGAAAAGCAGGGAGAAAGAGAAAGTGGAGGAAAGAGGGTGCCGCCTGTTGGGGCAGACTGTGTTATCATGTTATGGTGATGTTTGGACAGCGTGGTACACAGTGTGAGGGCAGACAGAGCCGTATCTCATTACTTGTATTCAAATTGAATATTGACACTTTCACTGTGAAAGTGTATCTTTGTATTTCTGATAGCAGAGACACTGTAAATTGGAGATCTTCTCTTTTGTTGAACCCAGCATGCAGTATTGATCCAGTCCAGATACTGGCTGAATGTAGCACAGACAGATGTGTTGTGCATGTCAATACAAGACAGATGCTGCATTGAATCAAAGCTGTATCTCAGTTCACCAAACTGCAACATGCACATGCCAACCATGATATGGCAAAATAAGTTTCTATGCACGTGTCCCACCTCAGCTCCAGCCACAGCAGCACAGCATGTCTCGTGTTTGATGTCAACATGACCACGGCATACAAGCCACTGGTGTCTCCGCTACTCATGTCTACTTCAACAATCTGACAGCTTCGTGTCTTCTCCACATGACAACGATGGTCTCTGAGCCAAGCTGCGCTGCAGTGAGCTGGGACGTGGCCAGAAGACCCGTTCTCCAACTGTTCCTGTGTCCCAGCTGGTGGAGACGCACGGAACTATGAAGTGAGAGCGTCGGTGAGCGATGGCTCAGCAGGACGCCATGCTTCACGGGCCAATGGGAGAGGAACCGGAGTGAGTCGCTCCGAGCTGTGCAGGTTGAGGTGTGGTGGTTGTCTAATGAGGCTGCAGGTGGAGCAGTGGGAACCTGCTGGCAAAACTAATGCACCTTGCTCATATAACAGTAATGTCATTCATAACAGTAGCCTGATAATTATGTAAAACTTTTTATCTCTGCACTTTAAACAATCTGTAGCTTTTCTGTCATAAACAGCCAAAACAGAATACAGAGCAACAAAAACAAAACAGACGAAAGGAAACTGAGTCTCACACGGACAGCGACGGTGGGGCGGGCACATGATCCGAGCATCATGGGGGTGGGCCCAAAGCACATATAGGGGGGGACCAGGGACTGGGTGGATGGTTAGAGTTAGTACAATGACAACCAACTAAATAAACACAAAAAGAGGTTTGAGCTTTAATCTGTGTCAGTGGATCACCATGACAGTTACACACATGGATATTAAAGATTTATTTGCTTATTTTTTGCCATCACAACGTGATTTAAAAGTCAGGAACCAGGCTAACATAACTAATCCTCACATGGATATTCTCTGTCCGTAACTCCTGACCTTGTAGAAGCCCTGTGTTTTATCTTTATCAACATGGTGGCTTGATCCTTAAATGAAGCAAAACTGAATAGCAGTTTTAGGACATCATTTTTCTTTTCTTTTTTTCCAATATAGCCGGTGGATGTTTGTCTTATCTTTGATATCCATTATCATCATATGATGTTTGGTGCTTTTTATGGTCCTAATCCTTACATCCTGTGTGACAATGTGGAGATTGTGAGGTTCACGCCTTGGGCCGAGCATCAGGAATCCCCTTCAGGAGAAACTGTATGATGTTGTCTTATTAACAGAGAGTCTTTAAGACTAAGAGAAATTGAGTTCCTCTGGTGTAACTTTGTCCCTGTGGGCCAATAACAAAGCCTGTCTGTCTGAGTCTATCGATGCCTGTGTCTGTCTCTTTACTCTTTGTGTCCCTCTTTCTTTTTTTTATCTGATCCACTTCTGCTTACTATACCAGGAGTTCTACAGTCATCAATCTCTGTCTCTCTGTCTATCTGTCTTTGTCTTTCTTTTCTCTCATTCTCCCCCTCTCTTTGTCTCTCAAGTGCTGTCTCTCTCAGATACCATATCGTCTCTTAATCTACTCCTGAATTACAGCAAAGCCAGCATCCCAGACAAGCACTTTAGATTGCTTGCAGAGGAGAATGGGATAAAGAGAGAGAAATGGAGAGAATGAGGCTCAGATAGAGGGAGATGATACCATTTGCAACAAAAGATGTCTTAATGAGATGATTTATGTTGTACATAAGAGCAAAAAGGACTGTACTGATCCAGATGGCAGCAGAGGAAAATGCACAAAATTATTAAATGGCCTGAGAAAGACATAGAAAGAGAAAAATATATATAATTTCTCTCATTTCTCAACTTTCCATTCATGGGCAAACGTGACAGCATCTTAAAAAAGCCTCCATTATCAGTCTGATTGATGCGTGACATAACATACAACTAACACACTCCGTTTCCCATCCTCAACCCTCCTTGCGGGTGCTGAGATGACGCAGGAGATAATTGCATTGTTTCTACGCATGTAGCCCGTTCGCACCATCTCTCACTCTCCTGACATTCAGGAAAATTCTGTTGCCAGGAGCAACCGCAGGAGGATGGTGGGAGGGTCGTGTTGTGGTGACTCTCTGACGTGTCTCTGTAGCACCTCCACTTGTTATCCCAGAATGAAACATGTCAATATTTATAATACTCACTCTGGCAGGAGGACTCTTCAGTCAGTTCTGCTGCATTAGAGAGTGGTGATAAAATCAACAACCACTCAGTCAGTCTTCATAGTAATAAAAAAAAAACCAAAAAAAACAGTGGGATGATAGAATCCAAAAACAGACTATTTACACTCGTTACTGCTAAGTAAAGTCCAGCAGTGCTGGTCGAAATGCTTTGACAGCTGAGTTTTCTGCAGTGCCAGTATAAGGCGTACAGCCCAGAGCGGAGCAGCAGAGACAACAGAATGTCACTACCATTTCCCTCCAGCCCTGGGGTCAGGTGTCAAATGTCTGTTCGCTACGTGTGAGTCACAGTGTGTTGAACAGAGGCAGGACTTGTCAAAGCAGGGCTCCCACGCAAACAGTTGCGGCCATGGGTAGCCTCAAATCTCTGAATAGCCAGTGATTCAGAGATATGAGAACGGTGACAACTGCAATAAGATAGACACAAGGGAAGTGGCAGCCTTGATGAGTGTCAATCAGAAATGTCACTTTGTGGCACAGAGAAGTGGCTGAGACATTCCTCAGAGGCAAAGTGTCACTTCTGTCTTGCAGGCCAATAGTTTAGAGTTTTTCAAATTGTTGCATGGGTGTTACAGCAGTCACGCCACTCTGCCTCACCTCTGGCTTGACGCTGTGTTTTCCAGTGGCCCTGACAGTGGTCAGTCGTGCCATATGGCCCTACGCTCTGAGCCAGGGAGTCAAGGAACACCAAATTAATTCTACGCACTGAAGGATTAAATCGCCCGGCCTCTGTCACACTAAAGCCGGTGGAAAATGTGTCGCTTTCTTACAGTTTCCCAGACACAGGCAGCTGTCTCTGCACTCCATGCACACACACTTTGAATGTGCTGGGTGTTAAGATATACATGTAGACAAATACACAGATGTTACAGGGATTGTATACATTATTTTAAGCAAATTTCACTCCGTAAATGTTTTCAAACTTGCACGTGTACAGCTGTGCCACAGGAGAATACAGTAATCCATATTTTGGGTATTTGATCAGCTCTTGTTTGGCGTAAAATGCAATTAGAGCCTAACAGCAAACAGCTAATGAGGTTACAGTTTTTGTTGCGTCTGGCTGATTGATGATCAACAGTGTTCCCGATGTTGTCAAAAGAAAGTATCACCGAGCATGAACCTGCAAAACAAAATGGGGACTGTGTGTCTGACAGTTTTTAGTTACACATCCTGGGGGAGATATGACAAAAACCTGTTAGTGCACCCTCAAGGTTACATGACCTGCATCATGTGAATAACATTATCCTCAGGCAGGGTACACACTAAGAGTGAAACCAGAGATGTCTGTAAACAAAAAATAAAAGGAACATGGTCAGGTGGAACCAACAGGACAAACATTATGACTGTGAACTCATCAATCGTTCCTCTGAAGGCCTCGGAGGTTAAATTATAATGATATACTCAGTGATGACGTAGCAGGCTCCTGTTTGTCTGGTGTCAGTCTCTTCAGATGTGAATAACAACATGTTCAGTTCACGTGTGCTTTGCAAAGTATTTAGCAGTAACACAAAGGTACACTGACAAACATCTAATGATGGGATGTTTAAGTAAATGACAACTAAACTACAGTTAAAGTTAGGTTGGAGTTAAGCAGCTACAACGATGAGCGATGTTAACTCCAGGCAAGCAGTGGGATGCAGTCTTCCTTGCATGAAAGTCCAGCTCGATAACCAAGGACTCAATGCCACATCAGACAATTCCACACTTTACAATTTAGATGCGGTGCCAGTGTTCAGCGCCAGTGCAGGAAGCAGTGTCACTCATAAGCAGCAAAGTGAAGAGTAAATGTGTGGAGCTGGAGGTGGTGGATGGGTCTGTAGCCTGGACTTTAATACAGGAAACTGAGACCAGAAACAGTAAACAGTAACCATGATCCTTCCTTAACCTTAACCAAGTGTTTTTGTTGCCTAACGGCTCCTTCATGCTGTGTGATTTTGGGCAGACAATCATAAAACACGGTAAAATTTCAAACAGTCATCTAATGCAATGTGAGACACATCGACCGAGGGCTCATTTAAAGCTTTGGAGACCGACCACACATCTACAAATCAACCAAGTGCAATGCAGCATGAAAGGACGTGGAATCCACTGGCCAGTGAGACATTTTGTAAGCACCATATTAAATGCTGTGTTGCAATTCACCATGCATTCATCACACAATCTGACATGCCTCAAATTAACATTGTATATACTGACACAGACTGCAATGAAGATTGTATTAGAGCTGTGTCGTACAGTGTGACATAGAAAAAACTTACACGATCATTATTGTTGCACCTTTATCCAAACCATACCCACATCTAAGAATCATCCAGTGTCAACATTCTTGTCTGGCCACAGGGTTGGAAAGTCTGACATGCTACACACCCATTAACTACCCCAACCTCCAGAGCCTTACTGTCTGCCTCATCATAAAGACTTCACTACTTCGTGTGTACTGAACACTGGCACTTGGACGTAAATCTTGAATTGTGGAATTGTCCATTAGGGCTGTGGTTCCTAAAGATACTAGGCTGTCTCAGCACAGTATTTCTACGATGGCAGCATTGATGCCTACATCAAAGAAAGCCAGCATTTTACAATCTGGTCAGACACAAACATCTCCAGATTGTGTAATTTGATTGCAGCAAAAAAAAAAAAAAAAAAAAGGCCAGCACTGAGCATCCACCTTGCAGCTGTTTACGACTTTAAAAACATAACATGGCTCATGTGAGTCCGTCTTTTCTCGCTTAGACAATAATTTGCAGCTTGTGCCCTACATCAGAGCCAGATCACAGAGGGAGCTCTGTGGAAGGTGCAGATGGTATTTCTCCTCCTCTGGCAGACAGAGTGGGCCAGAAATTTAATAACAAATTCTCAAAGAGTTAGCCCCCGGAGCATACCCACCAGCCAATCAGCGTAATCCAACCCAGCGGACGGCTATAACCAAGTGTTATTTGTTTTTCATTGCATCGTGTAATTACTCCCCTACTCCCCAATGAGAGCTGGGCCAAGACAGCTGTGGATGGTAGATAGATAGATAGATAGATAGATAGATAGATAGATAGATAGATAGATAGATAGATAGATAGATAGACAGATAGATAGATAGATAGATGGAGACTGGGTGTTGGGCCACATGGACACTTCACTGCTGAAGTCACTTCTTTAGGGGAACAGTTGGTGAGAGGCCAGTGTTTAGAGATCAGGGAACAGGGGAATTGGAGAGAAGGATGGAGGGTGGAGGGATTGAAGGTGGGGTCGATCAGCTGTGAGGGAGTGTGCACATTTGAGAGGACTCATTACTCACAGTTGATAAAGCCATCCAAGTCACCATCACTCTCAGTGGACCGTCCCCTCCCGCTAATCTCAGCTGTGTACATCTGCCCACAAGCCCAGAAAGGAGCGAGGTGCGGAGGGGCCTTTTGAGAGTATAGTAACACTAACAGTATGAGACAGTTTGGCTCGAGATTCCATGACACATTATAACTCTTTCTGTTCCATTAAAACAGCCCAGAGTAAAACTGTGTCAGATGTGGGTGGATGTTCAGGGCCACACCGGTCAACTGGTTTGTAAAGTAGCCCATCCATGGTGCTTCAGAGCCTCGAATATGACTGGAGGACCCGACACACAATCTCTCCAGTGCCGCTCTCCAGCGCTGGGAAACAAACTGAAGGTCATCGGAGCTAATCAGTCGCACCATTCCAGCCACCTGAGTTCAGTAATGAGATCATGGAGATTCCCGGTGAAGAATGCCACGTTCAGTCAAGGCTGAGAGGAGGCAGGCTGAAGGAGAAGAAGCAGCAGCACAGGTTTAACAAGAAACGTGTGGACAGCTGGCTAATGTAACTGCAGCTGATGTGACTGGAAGACTGGACTCCTCACTTCAACCAGCTTTAGGATTTCAGTCCTGCTGGGGGGAATCCAGATAGCAGAGATAAGCTCAGGGTCTCTCCCCACACCACATAAAACACAATAAGGACAGCTCTTTTCATTCAGAAAGCAGGACTGCAGATAAGCATCCTTTTCTCATCATCCATTTCTGCAAACTGTGCAAGATGTGAGTGATGGCGAGACAGTGGATGAAGAGGAGGGATATGAAGAGGTGACGGAAAAGGCAAATGCAGACGGATTTCTCAGGTTTGTCATCACTATGGTCATGGATGAGCAAATACCAGGTGGCGAGCAGTCGGAGCAAAAACAGGGGAAGACAGATATTAAAGTGGGGGTTGTAATGCAGAACACATGCAAGTTGAGGGACACGGTCAGAGGGGAACTTTGTCTTTACGAGAGCATCATTCCATCATTTTTGGTGTGAGTGTGAAAAAAAATGCAGCTTTTTCCACCGTCCCACATTCGATCCTGTGGCCTCGAGTGGCTCCGATCCCAAAACAGTTTTTCTCTGGATGTAAACACTTCCATATGTGTGTAAAGCACGTTAAGGTGTGGATCTTATAAGAAACCACAATTCTCTAAAGCGTGGACGTCCAACAAAACATCTGTGATGATTCATAATCCAAGTCTTCATTATGCATGCAGTACTGTACACATGGGGATGGATAGTTTGTAAGTGAGGACATAGAGAAAGAGAGGGGTGCACTAAAGGGGGGGGAGTGCTGGAATGAAAAGTGTCTTGTCGACAAAAGTGAAATATCTGAGGCTTGGCCAGGGACCAGGGTTCAGGGTGGGGAAGTTTATTGTGATACTCTGCTTTGGAGCTACAGCACTGGCTCTTTGCTCTGCAGTGTCGAGTGGCCAGGGAGGTGAGGCCCCGGTGGTTAAAGGGCTACAAGGCTGAGGGTTTCACTGAAGAGTACTTTGATTCTTCAGACTGAGAGCGTTGTGTTTGCAGTGTGAAACGTGGAATGTGATGTGATAGTGGGCAGAGTTGCTTTGATGTTTTGTGTTGCACATATAATCTTGTGAATGGAGACAGTTTGGTGGACATGAAGCTATGGGATGCAGTTTGGTGGCAGGTGAGGACGGTGGCCTTGAGTGACAGGTCTGTAACTAAGGCCAGGAATGCTACAAACTCTGAGTACACATTAAGGATGTTGTAACATGGGATGGTATGATGTAAATGCCCTGAAACAACACATATCTCTAATTCCTCGCTCCCCTGACTGGAGCTCCCTATTGCATGTTATATTCACACTATTTAAATAATCAACATAACTTCAAGAGAAGAAAAATGCTTTTAAGAAGTGCTACAAAGCTTGGATTTGAGTTTGTTACTTGCTGCCATATTTGTCAGTTATTAGAACCAGACAACAGTTTGAGCAAAAGAGGGAGCGTCTGAGTGAAACTGTTGGTCTGAGAGGCTCTGAGGGGATTAGACACCCATCAATCAAGCAAACAGATCCATAAACATATCTCCCATTAGGCTTTTTTTTATCTTCTTAATGGAAAAATATTCAATTTTAAATTTCAGTGGAGAAAGTGGGGAATTTGTCACTGATGTGGTAATTTTTTGGAGTCAGCAATCGTTAAAGGATCTGCCTCTTAAAGCACTTCTCCACCGGCTTCAGTATTGAGCCTTGTGTTTGATTAGTGTGAATAAAATTACGCTCCACTTGTTTCTCATTTATTAAACTCGTCAATGAAAGGCTCATGAATCGTGAGGAAGGCTGAAAGAGGGTGCACTTTGAGGAAATAGGTGGAAAATCCAAGTGGCAAAATATTCTGTTCTGTGAGGCATTGATGGCTTGGTTTATGTTTGTGTGTGTGAACATGTTTTTGTGAGTGAGTGCCCATGTGGGAGGACTGATAATGTGTGTGTCTGTGTGTGATGGTTTGGTATGTGAGGATTTGTCGGGAGGAGAACCCCTGGCAACCATCACTCTTCATTCCAGTCCAAAGTCCAGCTTTATCTGCCTCCATGAAATCCCACAACTTTGAGGAGAACATGGAGAGAGTCCAGCCTCGTCCATGAACCACAACTCAAAAATATAAAGCTCATGGGTACATCTGAAACGTGGGGTGCATTCAACCCAACTGGATGAAAGCTAGTAATAACCAGCTGGGATTACTCCAAGTGGTAGAACAAACACAAACTTAACCTAAACTCTGACAGTTCAACTGCATAAAAAGTATTTTGTAACAATATTACACTAAACACATATGTGTAATATCCAATATTATATAATTATTATTAAATAAGTAATATCCAGTTAAAATGAATTCAAACTAACTCAAACATGATGGGTGCTGTCAAGATGAGCTGAGCTCATCTGACGAGGTTGTGGGGCTACAACTGACAAAAAAAGGATGGTGGAACATTTCTACCAAGCAAAATCAGACCAGACACGCAGTAAGCTGCAAGGGGGAGGAGGAACAGAGTGGCAGGAAAATGCAAAAAGAAAGGTCGCGTTTCATGCTTTCATCCATCATTTTTACAGTCAGGGTTGCAGACTTTGGGTCTTGTGCGTTTTAGCAGTGTGGAGTGGGTGGTAAAAGGGCGGGAGAGGTGCCAGGGGAGTGTGTGTGTGTGTGTGTGTGTGTGTGTGTGTGTGTGTGTGTGTGTGTGTGTGTGTGTGTGTGTGTGTGTGTGTCTGTGTGTCTGTGTGTCTGTGTCTGTGTGTCTGTGTCACAGTGTGCACTATTGGAGTGTGCACTTTTAAGATAAACTGGTCTGATGAAAGAGGAGCCCTCGGCCTTGCAGTGGCCCCCCATCATCCATCTGGTGATGTCACCTGCAAGTGTGTGTGTGTGTCTGTGCCTATGTATGTCTGTTAGTGTGTGGAATTTGAGTCTATTAAGTGAGCCTGCGGTAACGCCTGTGGGAAGTGAGGAGGGTGGATGTGGGTTGTCAGGTGGAAGGATGACGCTTCTCAGCTCTCCTCTGCCCCAAACCCATCTGTGTGAGTACGTGCCAGCTCTCACATGCACGGTGAAAGTATGAGAGTATTGTAGTACGAAGCACTTATCAAAGCGAGACCCCACCCATGTTCAGCGGGAACCTGGAATGTTCAGAACATGGCAGGAGGAAAGCAGCGGAAAAGGAGAAAAAGAGTGAAGGAGACATTTAGGGGCCCAAAGTGCCAAAGGTATCATTACCTTTCCATTTCACTTGATGAAACCCATTTGGCTGGATTAGTTTCACACTCTCAATTGGACCCTGAGGTGAAGGGAGCCTCCCACCAGGATTAGTGAGCTGCAGTGGGCCGCAGACAGCCGGGTGATGGAGAGGAAGAAGAGTACTGTGTACTGGCTCCACCTTTCTCCACAACAAAGGGACACTGCTTGTTTCTGCAGACTAATGGAGGCGGGGCTTAATGCTTGGCAGGCAACAGACGGGTGTCTCTATGTGTGTGTGTGTGTGTGTTAACGAGAGAAAGTGTTTCTGCACCGAGAGGCAGCCAAGTTGCCAGTCTGAATGAGAATGAAGGACGATGATTGGACTTGCCAAATTGGAGGGGATATTAAATCTAGGAAGCAAAACCACTTGATAATGAGTTTTTGTAGCAGTGTGTGTGGGAGTATATGTAGAAAGGTGTATGTGTGTGTGTGTGAGAGTCCATGTATGAATAAGCTTGTGTCTGTGTATGTGTTTGTGTTCACACCTGTGGGCTCTGTCATCTTTGCTCCTAATTATCTGCAGCATAAATCAACGGTGGGTGCGTTGCCATGGCAGCCAGTGGTAGGCTGGGTGCTGATGATGGTAGCGGGAGAGAGCCAGAGCTATTTCATTAACCTTTAAAGGACTTGGTATTTATTTTAGTAGCAGCACTATGAATATAAATATGTCATTCTGAAAAGGGAAATGACCAGGTAATAAAAAGTCTGAGGACCCTGCTAAGGTCTCTCTCTCTCCTCTGTCTCTGTCTCACACTAGCTGTGTGGCTCTGTGACTGACTGTGTTGGTCTGTTAGCTGCATGATCAGTCCACCACCTTGGTCCAGACTCAAATATCTCATCAACTGTTGGATGGACTGCCATGAAATTTTGGTGCAGACATTCATAATGTTGACAGGATGAATGCTAATGACTTTCGCTGATCCCCTGACTTTTCTTTTAGCGCCACCATGACGTTGACATTTGTGGCTTTGAGTTTAGTGTCTCGATAACTGCGTGAGCCCAGTTTGTTATTGTACATTTCAGGAAATTCAGAAACACAAGTAATTGGTTTTTGACAGTCTTTCAGGTCAAGCAGTGGTCAGCTGCATGTGAAAGCTGTGTTATGTTCAAAATCCTTCAGACTGAACATCTGCTCGCCCATGGATGGGGGCCAGTCAGCAATCACTGCATCCTGGACTGTAAAGAAAAAGGGGGAAAGTCAGAGAAAACAGAGGGGGGAAGAAAACTGCCTTGTAAAAGACACCTGAGATTCATCACTGAATGTATTAAACTGAAAATGTAGTATTATGAAAAAAAGTAATGGAGGCCATAACATTTTGTCTGGCATCTCTGCAGAATTGTCTTGTGCATGTATTATATTATCCTTTCTAGGAAGAACATCACCATGAGCAGACAAAAAGCCAGCATCTGCAGTAGTGCCTTGGGGGCAACAGGGGCAATGGAGAAGGGTCTCTTTGTGTGCTGGGGTCATGGACGTTTTGGCTGTGATTGGCTGGTTAAAAAGAACATTCTCCAGATGCCTCAGCAGTAAGTGAAGCCTCTGTAACCGCTGGTAATTCAATTGTGCCACATGATTTCTTGGTGAATAATCCACAAATGGGCACTCAGTGAAAACAGCTTGGCATCCAGATCTAATGAGCCAGAGGTAGTGGGGGTGGTGGCCGGGGGAGGGGGGGGGTGAGTGATGATTTGAGGAGACAGAGAGGGGGCAAACGAGGGACTCGGGCAGGAAGAGGCTGACAGAGAGTAAAACTTTTATGCAGATCAGGCTGAAAGTGAAGAAAAGAATGTGAGAGAGAGACAAAAAAAAAAAAAAAGATGATTCAGATCAGCCTGTGGAAGGAACCGCATCAGCGGCCAGCGAACAGAACAAAGAACCAAATAAAAAACCAGCATGATGAAAGTGCAGTATTGTTTTCATGGGTGTGATGCAACAGATTACCATTGAAAATCTGAGCAGATGAAACTCGCTCTCTCACCAAGCATGAGACGTTAACTGATGAAAAGCATGCACACACATACACATACATACACACACACACTGCCTGAGCCGCAGTCATGTGTGGAGCTGTAGAGCTCTGACTGCGAGGGTTATGGTTGTGTGGATCTGGACTGTTTCAAGCTAAGTGAAGAAAGTCCTTTCTGAGGCAGCCAAGAGATGACACCCCCCCTCCCTTCATGGTTTCTCTCCAGGCACATTCAGAGCTTGACGAGAGCTCTCATTCATACAACTGGGAGAAGAAACACAAAAAAGGGTTGAGGAATCCCACGGAAATGGTTGATGTTTGGTGGCTCTTGGCCTATTTCAGATCGGCCTTGATCGGTGTAATACTACTGATATCTAAACTCATCCAAAGACCACGAAAGGAGACAAGAGGCGTGTGAAGGGAGTGAGTCCTGACACTGACTGAACTTATACAGAACTTTAAGGCAACATTGGCAAGATTCCCAGTAATGATTATTTCAAAACAACATTTCCAAGTGATGGCTCCAGAGCTCTATGGAAGAATACAGGGTAGTGGGTGGTGCTAATTTGTACCCACTGTTACACAAAAATGTGTGACTCCAAATGGACCAGTGCAGAGGGAAGAAAGGCACAGTTTCCATAGTAACCACTTTCAGACTAAGTGGTTGTCTTTGCTCGCTTCCAGTTTTTTGTTGATTTGCTCCCTTTTTCCCTATTTCTCTCTCACAGCTTCCTTTTTATTTTTGTAAATCAATCACCAACACCTTTAGTAAATAAACTGTGCAGAGATGGGAATTTGACAACATTCATTAAAATTTAAACAGAAGAGAGGAGGATGAGGTGTGTTGCTCTACAGGATTCACACAAATTACTCACACAGAATCAAAAAAACTTTACAGAATGAACGACTGAAGCAAGTAAAGAAAATTCCAAATCCAGACACACCTGGGAAAAAAAAAGCTTTTAGTGGCACGAATGTGGGAGGGGGGGGGGGGGGCAGCATGGCACAACTAAATCTAGACATGCAGGGACACAACTATTCCTGCCCTATATTTCATATTTAATCTGCTGTGCTGGAGGATTTCTTGGCCCAGTGCACTGTGTAATCTTGTCGAGGGGCAGATGGCACTCTCACACTGTCAATCGGATCCCCTGGATTGGGACGGTGGAGGAGGAGAGTTCTCCAGGGTCCGCCAGCAGCCGCGCCAGGATCAGCAGGTTTGGATGACCGGCGGCAGCATCAGCAGCATGGAAGCAGACAGGCCATGCACCTTTTTTTTTTCCCCAGACTAAGCCCAGATCTAGAAATGACTTTCAGCACAGGGTCTGACATTGGACACAATTGCAGGCTAGGATTAGGATTAGCTCAGGATTGACTGACAGGACTGTCTTGTTCCATCTTACTTCTTACACAAACACATACACACCTCTTGCACTCTTCCACACTCATTTAGACTGCTGTTTTGCATGCTTGCCTGAGGAAAGATGCATTATCCATATCCACTCCAGACAGCAGAGGTAATGAAGTCTTAGTGGCCACTTGCCATCATCTTGTGCCAGTTACAGAGTCCTTAACTGGCACAAGAGAATCTCACACCAGCTGTTAAGCAGGTACAGTGTTTGCCATCTTAGTTTAGCATGTTAGCGTGCTAACACTAGATAATTAGCACTAAAGTATAGCTGAGGATTTTCAGACTGTCATTAGTTTTTCAGGTATTTAGTCATGATTGGACAAATTTAAATTTTGACTCATTCGTGGCACTGGAAAAGTTAAGGGATCATCAAAGTGATTATAATTCATCTTGATGGGGGAAGAACTGTGTGGACATGGTAATGGTAATGATATGAATCCAGTACTTGAGAAAGAAAAAGCCTGTAAGATAAAAATCTACTGTCTGCATCTGGCAAGTGTAATCACTGTTGAACAGGGAATAATGTGCTAGACCATTTCTTGGTCAGGACCAGTTGGACCGGGTGGAGTTAACAAATGAGATAGGACGTGGACCACCTGACTGAAATTGCCATCTCTAAGAGCCACAAGCATAGCTAAAATAGAGGTTAGAGGTTTATATTTGGAGGCTGAGTGCCTGTGTATTGCTGCTGTGATAGTGAAATTTCCCAACTTGGGATGAATAAAGTATTTCTATTCTATTCTATTCTAAAAGTTAGAGAATCACATCAAGAGAGAGACAGAACACAATGAGGGAGAACAGTGCCTAGAAAAACATTAAAATGCTGAAAAATGAGAAGTTAAACCACGTCACTAACAGAAAGTATGAGAGACATTTTAGAGACATCCATTTTAAACTACTAAACTTAGTCCAACAGAAGTCCTCAACAGACCTTTTGCCTCATCTCAAGGGAGCGTTCTGCAGCGGTTTCCCTCCAAATTTACAAGGCAGATTTATGTAACAGGCTAGCTAGTGTCGGCTTTTATTCATAGAATAATGGAGACTACGTGAAGTTTTGACAGCCTAATTTGCATGGCTGCACACAGTCAAACTCAGCTCGGCCTCGACTCTCCACCACCACCAAAACAATCTCACCTTCAATTACCAGACATCAGATGAGAGGAGGGAGCGTGTGCTCCTCTGATTAGACCAGGGAGGGAGGGAGAAAAGAGAGAGAGAGAGAGAGAGAGAGAGAGAGAGAGAGAGAGAGAGAGAGAGAGAGAGATGAATGGGTCCGCTGGTATCCTGGAGCAGCAGAGAAGACTGAGAATAAATAAATGAAGGAATGAATGGGACAGTAATGAAAAGAGGGGGAGGTAGAGGGGAGAAGGGACTGAAGGGAACAGAACATTCAGAGTGGTTGGTCTAGCAGTTAAAAGAATTGGAGACGAGGATAAAATGAACACAGCTGAGTCGGAGGCTGAGGGCTGTATGTGCGATTGTGTCTGTTGGGCTCATCTGGGAATAGGTGGGTTTTGAAGAATTTTGAGGGGTTTCAGTAGAGTTTTTAAAAAAATCCCTCCCCTCTGTGAAACTACTCACAAAAGTCTGAGACCACAAATGGGAAAGTGGTCTCAGACTTTTGGACCCCACTGTACATTAACTCTGGGAATCTGCTAAACAATTTAAAGCATGAATATAACCTTACTAAACAACAACACCTGAACCTCATCATGTTTCAGCAACATCTTCAGGGTTATATCAGCTCAGACTTATAATGCAAAGCCTGCATTATAAACTGTGGTATTTGTACTTGTATTGCCTTTAAACATGGGGGGTTAAAACAAAAGACAGAAGACTCTATCTAGCTGAATTATTACACCTCGGGCCTTGCAAGTTCTCCATCTTAAAAGAACAGTTTGAAGCTACCACCAGCAGCTGGTTAGCTTAGCTTAGTACAAAGAACAAATGGAAACCTATTCCATCGGAAAGCAACAACATCCCACTACCAGCACACTTAAAGCTCACCAAATAACATGTGGGAAAAAAAAAACCCACACACAATTTGTGGTTTCACAGGGGGTTGTGTGCGGACATCCTGAGATCTTGCCACTGTGAGGTTGCCAGACAACCAGAACAAACTTCAGGAAGTTGTATTTTGGCAGATTCTTAGTTAGAGTCAGGGTAACTGTTTCCTCCTATTTCCAGTCTTTATGCTAAGCTAAGCTAACTGGCTGCTGGCTATAAATTTACCACACAGACACCACAGTGGTTTCCACAAGTGTCAAACTACTGCTTCAGTGGAAGTGAAAGAGTATATCACTGGTACCTCTTTAAAAAGCCTGACTTTTCAAACCTGAACTCTGCTATGAGATGTGTGCAGACTCTCTACTCTCGACACAGTCTTGAAAATTAGTCATTATGGCCAACTCTGGCTTATGTTCAGGTTTAAAACTCAAAACCACATACCACCGCAGCTCCTGTTCATACAAAGTGCAGACTGAAATATGGATATACAATGTGCCGTGTAAAAACTTTACAGGACAACTGCTGCTCACTTTCCCCTACGATGGCAGTGGGAGAGACACACACAGAGAAGGATGCAAAGAATAGCGAGAGGTTGTTCAACTAAACATTTGCTTTGGCAGGCCCGGAGATGAGGGGCGGTGTTCTACTAGTCCCCTGACATGCATCCAGAGGAGCCCCTCTGTCTTGACCATAAATCTGAATGGAGTGGGAGTTATCATGCTTTCCCCCCACCGTCCCCTCCCTGACTAAACCCCGCATTCCTCCCAGACACCGCTTCATACAAACAAAGTGGCCAGTTCCCACCGCTCGACATTGGGAAAGGCGATGATTTGTCATGGAAAAATCCTGAGGCATCTCAAGAGTCCTTTACAAGTTTTTTTTTTTCTTTTTTCTATCCCCCCACATGGATCAACACTTAGCCTGGTGGCTGTATTTTCTCTCTTTGTGGCAGGGAGGAAACTATGTTGGACAATGTAGTTCACACACAGATGTCAGTTCCTATCAGACAGAGAGTATAACTAACTGTCGGGATAAGGGAGGTACACACACATACAATGTTATCTACAAAATGTGACACTAATGAAGTGAAATGAATGAAATACACAGAGCACAGCTCATGCCCAACAACATACACACCCTGCATGAAAGGACAAAGATTCAGGGATGCACACACACACACACACACGAAATGGGTGTGAATTCAGAGGCCAGTCGTTATAGAAAACCCTGGTAACACATTCCATAAGAATCTGCCTCCCCCCTCAAAGGGAGTCTTTTGTGCTTATTGAAAGGCAGAGGGGTTACAGGGTTTCTCCCTTTAGGGTGCCGAGAATAATACTCGCTCTCAAGACAATGACCTCATCCTGATTCTGTGTGCGTGTGTTCGAGAGACACACATGAAGAAGTGTATGTGTGTGTTTTGTATCTATGACAGTACATTTGTGTGGACCAGGATGGGAGAGAGTGAAAGTCAAAGAGGCAAAACGAGAAGGAGGAAGCATTCGGTCAAGGATGGATTACGAGGGGAGGGTGGGGGGTGGGGATGGGGGGTTGTCCTCAGGAGGGAAGTATTTCTCTCCCCAGTCTGATTGGCGTCCACCCCCCTCATTGCCTGTCCAAGGTGAAATCTGTACATGACATTGGCGTGAGCCAGTGGTAATGTAAAGCACACGTACACATACAGAGCCCAGGCCCAGGGAGCGGTGGGCTTCAACAGGAAATTCCTTTACAGCCTTTCTGCTGACTAAGGCCTCCGAGTGGGAACAGAGTAAGAAAGAATGTAACATATATGGTGTCTGTGTTATTCGGGGTCTGGTTAGGGCAGCATGTGCACAAGCCATTAGCACGTGGGTGAGAGGGCGGAGGCTTCAGAGTAAAAGAGCAGTCGTATCACTCAAGAAAAAAAAAGCAGGTAAACGTGGCAAAGTCATATCTTAGTTGTTGGGAGACAAGTGTGAAGTTTCATCACAGCCACAAAAACATGAGTCCATGTGTTAAGAGTGGCAAATTATATTTGCATAATCTTTTCCCATTATATCAACGTACTCGCAGGAGATCAAGGTTCAAGGTTGTGTTCGTTCATCCACAAAGTGATGGAAATTTCAAAAGGAGATTGACATCTCATACGAATTTTCCTTTGTACTGATGCCATGTTAGTCATGACACTGGTGGCATGGACTGATGGTCATGCATCAGAATATCCACTATGTCTGTACTGCCATCACTCCAGCGAACGACCACACCCACAATACACCCCCCACCATTGTGTGTGTAGTTAGTAGGCAGTAGCCATCTTTACAGACAGCATCCATGTTACAGAGCCAGCACGCTGTACAGGTGTCCCTCCACCGTGACCTACATTAGCCCAGCTGATCCCACAACAAAGACCACATCATCGTTTCAGCGACTCTTCTGCTGAAGCATCCAGTGAAGGCAAATTAAGAGAGATTCTGTTTGAAAATGACCAAAAATAGTCGAAATTAGATTATTTATTCGGCTGATGATGAACAATGGTGAGAGGCGAGAGAAACATGTGGCCAGTCCATGTCTGTGAGATGGATGCTGCAGCTAAAAGAAAAGGAGTGGCAGGTTGTGACTAGGGCTGCATAAATGGAGCAACAGCGGCATCAGCTGACAAGTTCTTTACACTGCAGACATTTTTTTTTTTTTTTTTTTACATGCACACACTGCTTTTGTGAACAAAGCTCCCCAAAGCTTCCCATGAAATCCCGAAAGAATCTTGGACACATACACATTGGAAATTTGTTTAAACCTCACTGACCACTGGTGGTAGTCCCAGAGTTTCCAAAGATACCAAAACTGACACTCTGAATTTTAGGGGAATGTGTTTAGAAGGATGCACAAAAAAAAAAAAAAACTAGAATATTTCCACATGATGATTAGCTGTATAAAAACAGAGTCCTGGGTCTGAACATAAACATATTTCAGTTTAGTTTAGTTTCAATGAACATTTGGAAAAGTTGATAGGGGGGTAAAGTGTATGTTTAAATGTTTCATCATTACAACTAAGTTAGACATTGCTTCCCCAAACCATGGATTCATACACTACCATGAATTCACATTACACTCTAAACATAAGTGACTCTTCTCTTCACAGCACTGTCCCCCTGTAAACTCCCCACCCACATACAGCTGTACAATTCTGTCAGAGGCCACAGATACTAGTAACTCAGGTAGTCCAATTTCCCAGAAAATACTCCAAAGACATTTTAAAAAGTGTGTTATTTTAAATGTTTTTGGAAAAAAAGGGGTTTACTTTCACCGTGACATTCCACTCTTTTTCTAAAAAAATTCAGTCGTCTTGTTGTTTCCACACAGTAGCCAAACATCTTGGTTGCTGAGCACACATTAGGTGGTGGTATGAGCCAACAGTTCTGGTATGAGTGGTGATTTCCTGCGCAGTGCTCACACTGTAATTGAAGATACTCAGTGCTCCGCTAATTATAATGCTTTCGTAGCCTAGTCTGGTTTAAACACACCTCTGGCTTTTCCTCTCTCACAGCAAAATGGCCAAACTGGATTGTTGTGTAATGCAAAACACTAAGTCCATTAGGCATGAATCCTTTAATGACAACGATCATTTGAAAAATATAGTGAAATACTCGACTTAAAAAAAGAACTCCGACAGCTTTGAAAACAGATGTGTGTGTAGAGCAACTTTGATTAGTTCAAAGTGTGAATCTAAAGGTAATACACAGCCGAGAATTATAGACATGCAACACATTGTCAGAACACAAAAACCTGAAGAACAAGCCAATGTCTTTACCGAAACGAAAACGTACAACTCAACAGTAACTATCTGCACAATGTTTTGCATAATGTTATTGCACAGACATGCAATCCAAAGCACATAATACAATAATTAAGCATTTATTTTAGTATAAATATTACATCTCTAGGCTTATGTTTTTTCTCAGCTACATTACAGATGACGGAAAAGGAAATCATAAAAGCATGGAGCGTGCTCGTGCTGCTCATCCGTCTACTTGGCACACTGCCTGCTGAGCTATTTTGTTCCCAATGAGCCGCCAGAGAAACCTGGAACATCACAGATTTGTCATTTGCTCCTGTTTGTGTAAATAACAGAGATGCTACCCTCAATCTCAAAAGCAAAAGAATCCAGCATCATGTCACCAGGACCAGTTCGAATTCTCTTTATTAAGTCAAATATGACTTATCTCTTAATGACTAATAATTCATAAATTCCCTCTACCCAAATAAGACAGACAGAAGTGAAACATTTAAACATGACAGAAAGTAACATGTGGCCTGCAACAAGCTCATATATTCAAATCAACCACGATATGACAAAGAGAGGGGCAAAAGAACTAATAATGAAACATTAACTGGTTGTGTTTCAGATGACTGGCTACAAACAAAAGCATTTGGAAAACACTGTCACACTACTGTGTGTTTTACAAGGCCATATATATCTAGAGACGGGAGCAAATCCAAAAATGAAAAGTGCTCGGTGAACAAAGGCCAAAATATTATTATTTTTCTCTTTCATTTTGAAGATTCACTTGCATAATTAAGACGAGAACGAAAGAAAGAAAGAAGGAAAGAAAGAAAAAGAAAGAAACAAAGAAAGCGGGGCACAGGGAGAATCAAATCGATCACCATCATTCAAAAAAATCACCTGCAAAGTATTTCATCTTAGAAAGGTGAGAAGCAGCATTACAGTTTATGGCTATTGTGCAGCCTGCAGTTAAGTCATTGCCCAACTGGAAATACACTCGCGACACACACTGATGTATTTAATGGCATAAAGAAAAAGGGAAAACAGCTTCTCCTCTGCTGCTGTGAAACATTTCACATTCTGCCTCGTCACTGCGTGTCCTTAAGCTTTAAGGTCAGAATGATTACAACCTCTGGCTATTACTAGTGTCATAGGCTCTAAGTCAGAAGCTACTCCAAGAAATAGCTGAGACCTGAGTCATTACCCTCGCTAGCGGCGTATCTGCACTAAACAGACAGCTGACGGCACAGTCTAATTCTTATTGCCTTGGTCTTCCCGTTGCTCTTTTCAACAGGGTTACCAATATGGTCCAAGCCCGCCAGAAAAATCCCCTACTGACAATCATGACATGGTGACAGTGTGGACAAAGAGTTAAAACACGTTTAGCATGGTTCATCTGCCGAGAACTAGCTTTAATGGTGGGACAGAGTTCGTGTTGCAGCGGCTCTCAGTCCCAGTTCTCCCAGTCTTCATCCAACTGGTTAAAGATGGGGAAAAAGGGTTAATAAAATACCCCACTTCTCACACATTAACATAACGTTTTGATGCAATAATTACCACTAACCTCTCCAGAGTCTTCGATTTTTGAGAGTGCCAGTTGGACTTCTTCCTCTGTCATGTCCAGGTCAAAGTCTTTCTCCCAGTCCTCACTTACATCGGTGCTGGAACCTGGAGGGACAAAGACAAATTGGGAACTTTCTGTGACCTTCACACTCCTGCGTCCTATAAGCCTATTCAGTGGAAAACCTATAACCGTGTCACAGAACTTAATCCCGTCTGGATTTATACTTCCAGTCTGGAACAGTAACAATCTCACTGCCCACAGAAAAAAACGTCCTTACCTTTTTTGCCATTGTTAGAGGGCGTAGACTTTCCACTGTCAGAGTTAAGCTCAAACACTCTCAGGTCCTGCGGCCCCTCTTCCTTTGCTGCCTCTGGTTTGGAAGCTGGGGTCCTCACCGATGCCCCTTCAGCAGTCAGCTCTGGCTGGGTTACAGCTTCCACTTGAGCCTCAGAAGGTAAGTCACTCTTTCCAGGCCTCTGCTCTGCCTGTGTCTTTCCTACCACAACTTCCAAGCTAGCTTCTGTCAGTTTCTCGGCCAGCTGCACGACGGGCTCTGGTCGCACTTCCACCTGCGTCGGCAGGCTGACGCTGTCGCTGCTAACTGAGAGGGTGGCATCACGCTCTTCACTTGGAGACAGGATGGGGCTGAGCAGAGCCGTTCCCGTGGGAGTTGTCGAGGTCGTGGCCAGCTGGGTTGCAGTGTTGTCCAGAGGGGATGTTAAGTTGAGTTGAGATGATGGCGAGGCGCAAAGGAAGTCATCTGATGGTGAAGGAAAGAATTTCAGGGAGGAAGCATAAGTGAATGATTATAAAGTTTACCAGTTTATTGTTAATATATTGATTTAAAACCAGGACTAACATACTAAACATACCTTCCTCTTCTTCCTCCCAGCCCAGGGTCTCTGTGTGTGTCGTCTGTTCTGCTCTCTGCTTTAGTGCCACTCTCCTCGCCTCCTCCTAAAAGACACAGAGTGACAGAGTTTATTTCTCCTTATCAAACCCCTGCACCGTCTTGCTAAGGTGCAAAAGCGTTTGGCACTTTACGTGTTTAGATTCTTATCCATCACCCATCTCACCAGTTCCAGATTCATTTTGCAGATTGACAACAAGCCCAAACAAACAACCACAGTCATAGAGAAACCATCTTCAGCAACACAAAGAATAAAGAGTCTTGACAGTAAATGATACTTATTCTTTACAACCTCATAGACACTCTCTAAAGTGTTTAAACTTAAACATTTTTAAGGCCAAATAACAACATTTTTTAATTTAAGTGTTATATGTTCATATAACCCATAACCAATGTTTTCTACATGAAAACTGTAGTAGACAAATGGAGCCACTGGCATCAACTTAAGAGCGGGAGCATGTTAACATTTTTCCAACTTAAGCAAATCAACATTCAGCAGATTACAGCTGAGGTACCACTGTTTCCTTATTTTAAGAAAGGAAAAAGGCTGCATCATGACCATGCCTTGAAATGTACCATCCAAAGCAGATCTAAAAATGACCAGCAGGTGGCACCAAAGGCAATGTATTGAATTGAGGTGAAAGGGTACTTGACATCTAGAGGGATAGTCTGCAGTTTGGGATACAGTGCAGAAAACAGCATGATTACCTGATCCAACTGGAAGACTTTGTAGAAATACCTCTGCCAAAATTCTGAATGGGCGACAGCTGCTGGCACCTGTTGGAAAAAAAAAAAAGTCCTTATCTGGTTTATTTGTTTAAAACAAAACTAGCTCCGTAACACAAAGTGTTGACAAAAGCAACAATAGATACCATTTTGGTGTAAAGGGCTCGTATAGAGGGACTGTTGACCAAAAGCTCTGATATTTCCCCTTTCTTATCTTCCAAACTGAAGCTGGACAGCCAGTTGTCAAACTGCTCTGGGGGACCTGGACGGAAATAACTTCTGATGATTAAAATACACTAGAAAGTGCACAGAAATGTGTACACAAGTAAGCGTGCATTACCACACCTGTCTCTACACATATCTCAGAATTACCACGTTTTACATGCACACCTGAATGGCACTTATTTTGCTGAAGTAAATAGTGAGACACCGCACAAATCCAGCTCTGGCTAAAAATTTAATTGTTCAGTACCATTAAAAATCCTGTTAAGATAAAACTTTATTGATCCCTGGAGGGAAATTAAGTTCTTACAGCAGCATAACAAAAATAACACGACACTACACAAAGTACTACTATAGTAGCACAAG
The DNA here is from genome assembly GCF_017976425.1 of Toxotes jaculatrix. Classification (NCBI taxonomy): domain Eukaryota; kingdom Metazoa; phylum Chordata; class Actinopteri; family Toxotidae; genus Toxotes; species Toxotes jaculatrix. The sequence continues at coordinate 17,063,452 of NC_054410.1, read as the reverse complement.
AAAACTAGAAAAATATACAAACAAATAAAAATACACAAACAAATAAGCTAAAAATTAAATATAGAATATACAGAATAACCATAACATGTACAGATGAGAAATGTACAGCTGTGTAATTATGTCCTACATCACGGATATCATGCAAAAGAAAAGCTAACAACTCCAATGGGAGCATTACGCTGTTGCTATCTGTTGATGCTTTTAAAAACAGGTGAACAAAAATGAAAAAGATAAACTTTCAGTGTCTCGGCAGCAGAAGGGAGTACAAAAAAAACACAAGCATGGTATACTGTAGATAAGGAGTAACTTAAAAGGTTAGAGTACTAAATACTGTGTATTGTCTTACCATCAGGCTCATTGCAGTATGTAGCCGGGTCAGCTTGCAAACTGTAGAGACGTGCCTGCAGGGAAAGCAAATGCTCAGCTGTGGTAGTTTTGTTTCAAGAGGCACATCATGTGCTGACTTCCTTAGTCCTACAGCTTAAAACAAAATTAGATCTGTCCTGAATCAACACATTGTTAGATATTTTCAAAGAGATTAACCCTTAAGGTTTTCCATTTACTTGTTCATCACACCAGGCCAGAGCACAAGGACAGTACTCAGCTCTGTAATTTGATCATTCAGAAACGAGCGAAAAACTGTAAGTCCATATTTCAGCTAACCTTGGAACTGTCGTAAACCTCCGTGGTTCCTGCTGGAGTCGCCACCAATGTGATGACATCACAGTCAATGGTTTTATCAGGGGGTGGAGCAAGTGTGTCTGTGATGACTCCCAAAAAACTAGAGAGGCCCTTCTTCACTTTTTCTGTGGTCTCAGAGGAACCTTCCACCTGGAAAGCAGTACAGGTTACATACATGCTACTGTCTGTACATATGACAGCAACACAGATACACTGTCAGGAGATATTTAGATTTAAAAAAAACAAAACAAAACAAAACACAATGACCCAGGTGAAGGCTTCAACTTACTGCGAGTTTGTTCCTGACAGCAGTGGCTGTAGCCACAATTGAGCAGGCTGTGTCATGCTGCACCACAGTGGAGAACTCTGTCAGGTCTCTCTTTATGAATTCTAAGGCCTCAGATGACTGTGAAGAAGAGAGTCAAATAATTAAACTTCATCATCTCCGCTGGGTAATTCCTGTTTCATTTAAACCCCCCATAACATCCGTTTTTATCTGGGAACTGAATAAATGTAACTTTGATTTGTAAACTGTAACAGCATACTCACTGAATTTCAATGTCTTTTTATGACAGCTGTGTGTTGTTAGCTAAAATCTTTACTGCTGTTTCATAAACCCAGTAAACACATTTCAGAAATCTAAATATTAAAAAAGATTCCTCTGAGAAACATCAACAGAAACATTGTAACAAAGATGAAGTAATAACTCCACAATGTCGAAGTGGATTACCTTTTCTTTGACGGCCTGGAAGCTTTGCTGAAGCCAGCCTCCCCACCAGCCTTCTCTGTGAGCATACACACAATCAGACATTAGCTACTTTGAACAGCAAAAACAGCAGAGACGAAGAAAAACACAAAAGAACACAAAAAAGCACGAACGCCGCCTTTACATGTATAAAATGCAAAGAATGTCCTGTCAGACTCTCTGACTGTCAGCTGCTAACTTAATCAAGGTCTCCTTAGCTAACTTACACACACACACACCCAGCCTAGCAAGCTAAACGAGTTAGCTATCGACAATTCTCAGAGCAGCGCGGGTTATTTTGACGAAACAAGCCACGCGTGCGACCTGTAAGGCTCCACATAAACGCCAAATGGAAAAATAAACCATATTTACATCCCGTTATTGCGTGATTTCAGCTGCTCTACATCATAGCTAGCCAGGCTATGCTAACGCTAGCCAGGCTATGTTTTGGTAAACAAATGCACTTCCCGAACTGATCCCGGAGCCTGTAGACTTCAGCGTTTGAACTCAATAATTACACAAAATCTAATTAAACACGCAACACAACGCGGTACACGACGTATACACGGTGTCGGTGCTGTGTCCGATATTATATTTTAAAACTAAAACTAAAACTGCGAGTTCACTCTCACCCTTCAGCCATCTTCAGACGATGACATCATCAGTATGAGGCGAACTCTAACCCCGGCTCCATGGCTTTAAAAAAAAACAGACGTGATGCAACACGACTTCCCCTCTGTGGTTTACGGATAAACAGTCACATATACTAAGAGAATGACAGCTTTATTTACTCTCAAATTAAGTTTATATATCAGAAAATGTTTTACAGTAGAGAAAAAATAAAAAGAACTCTGAGAAGAACAAGATTTAAATACATTTGCCATCACTGCAGTTTCATAATACAGTTGGCAGAAATTCATCAAAACAAAGAAGGAAAAACTGTAATATAATTTTACCATGAGGGGAACTAGCAGTGTAAGCATATGCAGGTTGTTTTCTTTTCATTAAAACTCATTTAACCAATAATCTGTACGTGAAAACAAACAAATGCATCCAGCCTAAACCTCTTCTTCTGGAGCCATTATGCTGGCTAATCGATGTTTAGTAATTCCAACCCGAATCCCCTCATCAATCTCCTCCTCTCTGTACATCTGTGCACGTGCATGTGAGCGTATTGCTTATGCGTGTTGAGCCCCAGCAGCTGTGCTTTCCCCTCATCAGTATTCTGGGTGAACAGGGGGCTGAGGGCTTTACTGAGCACAAAATGAAAAAGAACAGGCAACAAGCCTCTGGAAGTGTGTTCTCTCTTAATTGAAGTTCCCCTTTATCCAGACGCTGCACAATGTGTGCGTATGTCCTGCAATATGTCTCCCCTGTCCAGCCCCTCAATCCTCTTAATTGGGTCTTTCAGTCCCCTAATTAACTCTGTCAATGCAAGTTGTGCAGAGCCAAGTTGGGACAAGTACTCCTCTATTGATCAGTAGGTGAAGCAGTTAACTTATCCATCTGTCTACACGGACACGGTGTGATAGTGTTTGCATGACATTTAATTAACAAAAGGCGAATGTGTGTTATTATCACTGCATCCTTCGTGTTATTGAAGACTTTAGTGTCTTGTCCAACATTTAGGAACATTTAGGCTCAGAGTTTTTTCAGTCAGACCTTTTTTTTTTCAGAGCAAATGAACTTGTTTTAAGAATTTTCTGCAATCAGCTTTTTCATAATTTTAGTGCTATATTATTTCTTGTTTTAAGACACAGCAGTCAAATGAATCACACACAGTAGTTTTGTAGAAGTCATTTTAAACATGTTGATTTAAAAACTGATAGAAATATTCTTAATGCACAGCAAAATAAGTCTTAACAGAGTTGAGGTTTGGTATATTCGACAACACTTAAAAAAGTAGTTCAAACCTACACCTAGACCTGCTAACAAAAATTGCTAGCCTCACGTTAATGATAATAATCCTATGATAAATATATGACACTGTGAAAGGAACCAAATGGCAAAACAAGTGCTTTCACTTGTTTAAGTACATTTTGCTGAAAGTGCTTTCAAGATTTTGAATGCAGGACTTTTATTTGTAACACAGTATTTTAACATCATAGTTTTATCTGAATATCTGAGTATCTGAATACTTCCTCCACTCCTGCTGAAATTACCCTTTTCTGTATCATTGTGTTCAATCTTCAGAGTTAATTGTGCACAACATTGTGACTAAAACCAGTGCTGCCACTGCTGGTTAGCGTATGCTAAAGAGCACCATGATGACAGCAGCGGCTGACCATAATGGCACACAGAGGACCTGCCCATATTGTATGATTTAAGAAGCATATCCATTACACACCACACTCATCACACCCACACACTCCAGACCACTGATGCCGTACCGTGGGTTAACACCATCTGGTGCCGATCAGGAAACACCAGCTTTGCACAAGTCAGTGTCTCTAATTATCTACCTAGAGCAAAGGGAGGCCGATCCCCACTAATCTCCACAATGTGTTCTGCTTCCCATTCCCACCTGTGCCCAAATAAAGGGGGGGGACCTTGTGGGAGGACCCGGGGTCTCTGTGTCAAGGGACCAGGGACCAGGTGACGCTGCAACGCCAGTCCCCACGACAGAAGCTCCACCGCTTGGTTTGGCTGGCAGCTGCCTCCCCCCACTGAGACATCCCACAGCTGACAATCCCCCAGTACTGACAGGGGCTCTTTACAGTGTCAATAGCCTCATATATTAGAGCTAACCGCCTTTGTGGCGAGCGAGGGTGTCAGGCCTTTTGGCCCGACAGCGCTTGTTACCATGATGAAATGTAGATTGAATGGAGGGGGTCTGTGTCCCAGGCACGAGAGCTTGGACTCCCCCGGCCTTTGTGTCCCACGCATGGCTATTGTTCAGACCTATTCAGGGCTCTCAGGAGGAGGAGGAGGAGGGTTGGGAGGGAGGTGGGTGAGAATGAGTGTTACATCTCTTCATTTCTCCCCTGATCTCCAACTCATCTGTCAGGCCGTGGGAGGATAAGCATGTATTTTACACGCTTGATTTGTTGCTAAGTGAAGGCCAGCTATTGTTGGGTTGTTTGACTAAATCATGTTCATGGCAATCAGTGTGTATAATAGTTGTGTATGGTGTTTAGTTGAGTAATCATTGTTAAGAGTCAGCTAGAACTTGATTTTTAACATTAATTCAACCAAATTCGATTGCAAATTTGTGGAAATATTTCTGAATAAAGAAGCTGGAATCCTGTACGGTTTTATAGGAGCTTGTGTTAGACAGACCACATTATGTCCTCTGCTTTAAATTTGCCCTTTGTTTGCCTCTATCCATGTTCTCATGAGACAGTGACAAATCGTTGGCATAGAGCTAAGAACATGGCTATGTCTGCGTCAGACAAAAAGTGACGGGCCTTCCTGGCGCCTGTGTCGTCCTTTCATCTCCTACACCCTGTTGAGGTGAAGATGGATTGTCCCCTGGCTCAAGAGCACCACATTCAACCTCTGTGCCGGCGTATTGTCTCACCCTTCTGTCCCTTTTTAGCTCTTTAGAGGTTGGTCTGTCCAAAGCTGGTTAGCAACCAATGACACCCTTTCCTAATCATCCATTTTTGTGCTGCTCTCTTGTCTTTCTGAGCCCTTCTGTTTAGTTAAGAGGATGTTGCTGTGTTGTTCTCATGCAGCTGATGTGTAAAACCCTTCCAAAAAAGCAGCTGTCATGTAAAAAGAAATAGTACTTGATAGGACTTTTCAAAAATATTGAAATATTGTTCAGACTGGAGTAACCACCAAATCACAGAAAATCAGTCAGGAAAATACAATAGTATAAAAACATCTAAATCACATTCATAAAAAGAAGAAGGCACACAAGAATTATTATTATTTAAAAAAATTTAATTTAGGAAAATAGAAATCACAATAGGACACACAAGTTCCATTTTCTGACATTTTTCATCACCACAGATTTCAGATAAATTACAGTCTTTGCTCCTGTGATAAAATCCCTTGTGCATTTAGAATATTTCTGTATAAACAAAGCCGTAGAAACAAATAATAAAAAAAATAGCAGCAGTTTGCATGGCAGAAGATATATACAATATGTACAAATTGTGGCACCAGCCATTATTTTGGCAGTTTGTTTAACAATCTTCTATGAGCTGTTTGGTTCATTGTGTTGATCCAAATAGCAGAGGTCTAAGAGAGTCTCCCTCACTTGTTCATAGACAGGCTGTGCAATGTGGAGGTAGTGGTGGGCAAAGGCTGGCAGAGTGAGCAGGGGCAGGGCATGCCCGGGAAGTGCCTGTAGGAGCTGGTCAGGTGGAGGGGGTCCTTCAGAAGGCCCTGGACTGGAGCATGGAATCCCAGGAAGCTGGCAGATGGAGGGGAGTGCGGGGCTGGAGCTGAAGAAGAAGAGGAAGGTGAGTGATGCTGAAGAGCAGAAGGCGTGCTGCCCACCAGAGAGTGCAGGGACTGGGCCAGAGGATGCAGAGGGAGGTGGGCTGTGGGGGCTGTAGGTGTGATAGCGGGGTGGGCAGCTGTGCGGCTCTGGATGGCAGCACTGCCTCCATAAACGTCCCCCACCAGCTTCTTCATCTCCTCCAAAGAGCTGGACAGCATGAGGATGTAGTTGCGGGCTAACAGCAAGGTGGAGATTTTCGACAGCTTGCGGACCGAGGGGCCGTGAGCATAGGGCATGACCTCTCTCAGGCCGTCCATCGCCTGGTTCAGATCGTGCATCCTTTTCCTCTCCCGACTGTTGACTTTCAGCCTCAGGTCCTGCATCTCTTCCTTGCTGAGATCAGACCTGGTCTTGGTCTTACCGCCTGCAGTGCAGTGCTCCGTCCTTCTCTGGCCGACCTCACTGTCTGCTCTGTTTTCTTGGCAGTACGTCTGGAACATCTTGTTAGAGAAGAAGCTCCCAGCTGAGTCATCCACCACCAGGTCTGGGGACGAAGAGCGGCTGCAGGTGGAGCCAGCGTCAGAATCCATCTTGGTTGTAGCGGGAGAAATTGAAAAATGGTCCAAAAATACAACTTGAAACTCTGAGCTGCTGCTTGAGCTGAGGACTTAAATTCTACAGATGCTTCCTAGTTCTCGGCTTTCAAGCTTTTCCTGTTCCCTGTGTCGCCACAGTCTCACTTCTCTCAGAGTTCAGTCTGATGATCGGTCTTGTCCACAGGAGTCAGTCTGTCTAAACTGTCACCCTCTGGGCCCACTGGGGTGTATTTATACTGCCAGCACAACAAAGGAACAATAAGCCGCATAATGAGATACTTAGAGCCACAGCCAATTGCAGAAGGGACACACTTTCACCCTCCTCTTACACCTCCTTCCTGCAGCCCCCACTTCACCTTCCCACACCCACATTTAATTCCCCCCCCCCCAAACCCTGATGAACCCCCTACACATTAACCAAAGCGGGGCGGTTGTTCACATGTTGTGTTAAGCTGCACACCCAGGAGTTAAACAGGACTATGTTAAAACTTTCTTCAGATGCTGTTGTTCAAACAGTAAATGTGTGATTGATAATAAAATTGGACAAAAAGTTTGACGTGTGACGCTCGAAGTGAAGTAAAAGTGAGAGTGTGAAGACCAGATTAGCCAAAGAGGGAAACTGACCACTGTTATTATTGCCCTGCTCCATAACACCAAATATATGATGCCTTCAAGGCCTTATTTACATATGGTATCCATGAGACACATTGGAGAAAGGTATGAAGCACCATATGAGGTTCTTAAACATGTAAAGAGCAGCGTTAATGGCAGACTAGGTACAATTCAACCAGGAGCTCAAAACAAAAGGGGTCAGATAAATTTGACTCGGCTCCTGAAACAGTCTGTGAAATCACATCACTATCACTGGAAGGGGGTCTCTCAGTTGGGGAGGAGGTAGTTAAAAAGATACTAAAGAGTGGGCACAGCATTGTCTTTCCCTAAATCAACCGTAAAGCCACTAGCACTTTCTGAGGTTTTTTCACAAATTCTTTCTGTTGATGAAACAAAAAAGGCTGTCAGGGGCACTGAATAAACTTTAAGGAAAATGAAAACTGTATTCCTATGTCCAACATGTTTTCTGCTGAGCTGGATCAGGCTGGCCTTCTCAACACTTCTGTCTCTGGTGTTCAGAAGCTGGATTTCAGCCTAGGAATTTCCTGCCTCCTCTCATTGCCAAGGAAAGCCTCCAGTGAGGCAGTGATAGAGGATCAGCGGTTTGAAAATATAATAATACTCTGCTCAAGTGTTATATCATCATGGGAAGCAAAAAAGATTTGCAAAAACATCGGTTTTGTGAACCACGTGTGCGGGCATTGATTCTTGCCTAGAGCACCATGATTGCACATACAAGGTTTTCTTTAGTTCAGATGGAGGAAACATTTTAGAGGCTGGAGTGTGTTGCGTTTCGTCATCTGGTAACTCGTCTCCCAAACTGTTTGCTTTCCTCGTCTTGGTGCACAGTAGGACACCCTGGTTTATATTTACCCAACACTGCTAGACGTTCTCCTCCAGCCGTGGGCATCTTTGTGCCTCAAGACTGCTGCAGAAATAGTTGTCTGTCAAAGTAAATTTAGAGTGACCATGCGTGATTCATACATATTTGTATATGGTTGCTTTGATGCAACCTCAATTTTTAAAATGCAGTGTACTTAAATATACTCATTAATGATTCATCCTGATTTATTTCAAAGTCCATCTGCGTTTGACATCAAGATATTCATTAACTAACCATGAAAATGGCCTTAGGAGTTATTTCTCATTGAACCCTGAAGTGTCCGATTTAGAAATTCAGAGCGCCTCCCTCTTAAGGGGCAATTCCTCCAAATTTCTCTGACAAACACCCACTCTCAATTGTTATATATTTACGAGAAGAGATTTATTTCTATGAAATGCGCTGCAACTGAATCAATATCCTTTTTTTTTTTTGCATCTTATAGTACTTTTATGTTCAGTATGTCTTTGTTTGAGTTCTCTTTTCCTACATATCCTTTCCCACGTGGACATGTAAATAAATGACACACCCCTTGTGTTGCATGAAGACACTCTCTGATTTGTATTTTTACATGTGTATTGATGGCTGAGCCAAGCTTAAACATTGTGCACATGCCCTCCATTTATAATTCATGATTACAAGTGTTGTGTTTTAATTTTAATGGACTTGCTCACAATGCTCACAATGAGCTGCACGTCACTGTGTGCGTTCTCAAAGTAAAAACAGACACACATGGACCCACAAAAAGTTAGGAGTGGGACTCAAGAGGGCCCTCAGGACCCCCCTTCCACAGCGCCATCAGGGGGCCCTGCAGGGTGCTGTGGCTCAGCCAACATTCAGTGATATTATAATTGGGAAACCTTGAGAGCCAACATGGGCCATTTATTTGGAGCATATGGATTTTCCCATCGTTAGGCTCAAAGCCAACATGGCTGCTGGACTCTTCTCTGTTAATTGGGTCAGGTCCTAATTAACTAAGTTGGACACAATGGTCCGGATTTCATCCCTTCTCCAGTCTCTCAGACCTTTCAGTGGCTGGTTCTGTGCCACACCTCTCATTGTGTTTCACACACTCCAAAGAGAAGAAAACAAGCAAAATTGTTTCTTTAATGCTCTTAATACATAATCTATAAACTGAGAAGAGACATGCCAAGGCTACTCATTAACTGCACATGAAGTTAGATTAGTAAGACTGTCACTCATATAAAATGAATGGAGATACAGAACATCAATGAGAAGGAACAGCAAAAAGAAGCTGTGTGCTTGTACAAACACTCTGAACACATATATGGATCATTGTTAGGGGCTCTATCTGCATAAAAGGAGTGTAATCAGACCTTCCCTTACTCCATTATTATATGCATGAGCCAGATAAATCCTATTCTCCTGCTCATTCTTATTCTTATTCATGTGTTTACAGAGGCAACGGGCCACACAGAGAGACAGAAGGATCTCTGAGCTTTGCATTTTACAAATGAAAGCGTAGCCACCCTCCATGTTTCTACATAATCCTTCAATTTTTAACCCTGCATTAGAGTGTTTGACTTTCTTCTCTGGATGCCACCTTTCAGGACCCTTCATCCAATTCAAGGGCTCTGTGACAGACTTTTTTTTTTTAGGCTTTAGAGACCCTTTTTCTGCCGCCTCACAGGGTGCACCCCAATGAAAGTGCTCAGGTGACCAGAAAATGAGGGCATTATCACAGGCATATGCTTGTAGCGACAGAGGATCAAGCTAGATTAGGGCCTATCATGGCTCAATAAAGCGCTAAGCTGAAGAGCAAACCTGCCCTGTGTACCGTAAGGCTTCCTTCACTCTCTGCTGGTCATTGTTTAACAGGATCAGCGGCTAGATCTGCTGTATACACACACACACACACAGACACACACACTGAGCTTTAATCTGGGCATGTGGTCGAGAGCAGAGCCCCATAGAGGACACGCAGCAGCTTTTGTTTACCACTACTTTTCCCCATGTCGCTCGGTTATCAAGGCTCTGAGATCAAGATCATAGCGGGAGAAGTGATCAGCGGGAGCAGATATGTGGGATTGGTTTGGTTTGCTTCATCTATGGATCTAAACGTTTCCCTCTAACTACCAATGTCTGGGCAGAGAGATATAAAATTGTTTCACAAAGTGTCTGAACGGGCCGACAAGTGTTTCTGAGAACGGGGAGTGCTGCCCTTTGTTATCTCTCACCGCTGGGACAAACTGCTCGGTGATTTATTCATTTACACTGCCTGAAACAATTGCATTATCTGGGCCACAACAAAAAGACACAAAGGCGCTATGAAAATCCCCTAGGATGTTTATGAGTCACTAAAGAGTCCAATAACTTTCCCCTTCATCTTTAAGCAGCCACGGAGGATTGCATGCTGAGGAGGGCTGCAGGGCGAGGGGAATCAGGAGGGGGATCCAGGCCCAGGGAGAGATGCTGATAATGGGGAGGATAAAAGGAGTCCAGGCCCTCTCCTCTGGAGCTGAATGGGACTCGGTCAGCATGCTGTCCCATACACTGGCCTACTCCATGCTGCTAGAACTTCATAAATTACCCCACAATTACCCTGGGGCGACACCAAGGGAGGAAAGACAGGCCAGAGGGGGAGAGAGTGAAAGGGGAAAGAGCAGAACCGGTTGCCGAGCAGACCGTCATCAGGAGGCGTAGGGACCAGTCCAGATGTTGGCCTTCAGGTTGCTGGGACCCAAATGATGGTGGCCCCCTGAAAAGTGTCACCACCAAATAAGAAAGATTCACTTCTTAAAGTGCGACTTTGTAGCTGAAAAAAAAAAAGAAATAACACATTCTTCTTCTTACAAATGAAAAGTTGAATTCTGAAGCAATAACATGCACCTGTCCGCATTTCATTACAGGTGAATAGTACATAGTTTTTCTGGTCTGGTATGAGAGCAGAACATGGTGGTTGATGACGGCTTACGTTAGTAAACTTTAAGACTGTAAAATGGACATTACTGTGTCAGACAGAGGACTCTTTCCTTCTTGTCTGCTCCTCCTGTAACATCACTGTTGCCTGCTTGCTTGTGTGTATCAAAAGATATGTCGGCTCTCTTCCAAAGCAAGCTCTGAAGCGAGCAAAGGTCCAAGATGCACTGTGCAGTTCTATTAATAATACAAAGAATTTCTAAATCAATTGCCGAGTGTGGGGACTTAAACTTTAAAGCTAGATTCAATATCCAAGAACCTGAAGTTTTAAAAAGTAAATTCACTCAAATTCTGCAACAAAACTTACAGATAGTTTTGGTTTTATTTGTCCAAGTTTTGAGATTTAGATTTTTTTCTCAACCCCAATTCAGTGGCGTGTTTGTGGTGAAAACAGCACTGAAAAATGGTACGTAAAAAAAAATAATTCAACTCTAATCCACAGAACAAAATGTAAACAGTTTTCAGAGGGACTATTTTCTCACCAGATATTTACAATATCTTTATTTTAACTATCTTTTTTTTACCCCAACTATTTACATTCCTAGATAACACTAAAAAGTAACTGTGATATCTACTAAAGGGTGTATGATCATGAGGGAGAAACAGATGCTGCAGATTAGAATTAAAATAGTCAGCAAATCCTAATCAATCAAAACAAAAATACATACAAATGCCCACAAGCCCACAGAATTGCACGCACTTAAACACAACACACACAAAGTATATCTGTTCGGCATTGTGCTGGTCACACTTTTGAACAGTTGGCCACTCACTGGTGCATGGGGGTGGCTTTGTGTCGGCAGTCTGCAGACTTCTGCCGCTCTGTGCCCCCCTTCTGTCTCCTCCATCCCCCTCGTCTCCGCGTTATCCAGTCTGATAAACCAGGGGACCTGCTCGCCCAATAATTTCCCTCCCCGAAGCACAGGCACGACTCCTGCCTTTCATCAGCACCATTGTTTCAGTCTGTTACCTCCGCTTGTGCTCCCTCACCACGGCAACACATGCACACACATACACAGCAGCACCCCCCCTCACCCCCCGGTTCCTGTCCCATCTGTGGATAGGCCTGCCATGTGTCTATTCATAAGGGTGCCGACGGCAACGCCACTGTATGTGGAAAGTACATGATGCTGTCCTTTTGTGTGGGGCTCAGTCCTCAGCTACTTACCGCTGACCCTGGGGTCAGCGCACACAATAACCTGAGTGTTGGTGGCCACTGGCTATCCTCATTGGCCTGTGATTGACGAGCTGATCAATGGTGTGTGTGAGTGTGTGTGTGCGCCCACATGTGTTTGGTTTCTATACAGCCTCCGCAGACCCAATGAATCAAGCGTGTCTGTTTTGTAAGCATTGGTCTTTTGAAGGCATCAGACTAGTTAGTGACACACAATTGACTTCTTTGGTTTTTAGCTTAATGTAACCAAATGGAGAATTGCAGTTTAGCTCAACAGGCACATGCCTCAGAACTTACAAAAAAACTGTGAAAGTACACATCATGAAGCTGTAGAGATGCAATATTCTTTTACAATTTTGAGATGATTTATTTCAAATCCTGTCATATCCCCTCAGTCTGTCATTTTCATCATCTTCTACATTCCCTGCCCATTTCTTTTTCTTTCTTTTTTTTGCTGCACACACACATTCACTCCACCCAAGGGGCTCAGGTGGGCGATTACGGAAGCACATTAAACCTTAATTCACATATGGCTGGATCTGAATACTGATGAGGAGATCTGCTCCTGTGGCACATTATCGTCCAGTGTCCAACATGGCTGAGACATGGACAGATCCTACAGCAGATCTATAAGTGTGTCAAGGATGAGGGAAAAACATACACCCTGACTCTCAGACACACAACATGAAGGACAAAGTCAGAGTGGTCGTGTTGCTTTTCTCTGCTTTGCTGACAAAAACCAGGCCATGACCCTGTGGTTTATCTGCCTCCTGTTGTTGAACCAGTGCAGGGTTGAAGAGGGACGGCGTCATTGACCTGTCTCCGTCACAGAAGAGCTGTGTCATACTGCTGTCACTGAATTGAGATGTTTTCATATTCTGCTTCAGATGTCATCATGATCCTTTGTGAAATCATGTGACCGTGCAGCCACTCTTAACGTTTTGGACAGGAGGAATATTTTCATCAACCACTAACTGTTTCAGTGTACACATGGGCATGTAAATATTCTTTTAAGACACATGCAAAACTGTGAACCTACCATTTAATACAAGATAATCTGAATCAGTGTACTGACAGAACCCAATGACACTCTTTACACTGGAATGCCAAACCCAGAACTGATCTGCACTCCTCATCAGCACACTATGACATACACAGATGCTACTATTTCTTCCTTAGAAAAGATAGCAAGCCACAGGAGGACCACACATTTTTTTATGAGAGGGAAAGCACATTTCTCTCCTCACATAAGGACAGGGAGCCGGTCTCTCAGCTGCCACACCAGGATGCTGTCATAAGGCTGTGTGGCCTCTCAGCGACATGAGGGCTGAGTGTAGGTTTATAGAAACCTTTGTTATTGATATCATTCTTTGTCTCGCTTTTCCTGTCTCGAAGAGGCACAGGCCTCTAAGTTTGGCCCAGCAGACCCTGCCCTGCTGAGTGCAGCATTAAATATCAATACATGTTTACGAGCGCCTGTAAATACTCGATACAGAGAAGGAGCACTCAAAGAGAGAGCCAAGCACTGCATTTCTCCCATGTGTATGAAGATGGAAAGTGGGGCAGGGGAGGAGAGGAGAAGAAATGGAAAGGACATAAATGTAAAGGAATATGAAAAGAGCCCTGCAGGTTAACAGATAACTGTCCACCTGTGGCAGCGGTGGCTTCCTTTTAAGTCTTTTTACAACCTTAAAGTCCTGTTAAGCTTCATAATCTATCTCTGCTGAACATCTTTAATTTCCAGCAACCATTGATTAATGATTTTATTTATGCTCACCAACCAGAGGCACTGAAGGGTACAAAGCATCCTTTTAAGTTTTCACTCTGCTTCATTTTCCAAGTAATCTATTATTCATGATGTGTTAATTCCAAAAAAGATTTAAAGATCAGAGAGTAATGAAGCTCTGTAGACTTAAAGGCAAAGTACGCAGCACTTCAACAAAAGGTCCCATAAAAGTACAGCTCTAGTGACTGAGTGGCAGTATATTTCGGGGACAGTGGGAAGGAGGGGGTGAGACCCTGCTCCGGCCTTTAAAAGATTAACCCTGAGTCCACAAAGGCACAGGGGGCTGTGGGGCCGGGTCAGGACGTGAGTGGGCCACTCGCTGGTTAAACATTGGCCGTCTTGGATCTCCTGTCATTGTCTAGTTAGGAGCTCTACCCGGGGCCCCCCGTTAGCGCCACAGACACATATCTTGGCAGCCGGAGTGAGCCGATACAAAGGCTGTCGGTGCCCGAAAGGCAGAGATGGAGATGTATGGGTCCAGGGTGGGGTACTCGCCACGTGGGGCCCGTTGTCGTAAAGCCCAAAGCAGGACAGATTGAACAGCAGAGTCCCCCCCCGGCTCTTCGGTCCTTCTCTTTTTGTGCGTCTCTGTGCTGTGACAGTGATAAACGGGACACACAACCCTCCAGAACAACAAACAGACACTGCCTCATTTCCCCAATGTGGGCGAGGGCAGGCATAAAGGAGGTGCCATCCCATTAGAGCCTGGGCTCAATGCTGCTGAGGCTGAGGCAAAGAGAAGGGAGGCATTTCACTGGTGCAGAGGGGCCACTTGACCAAGGGGCCCCCAGCTGAGAAGGGACAGCTCTGCTGTTTTGTTTTCTAAAAAAAAGTGTCATAAAAAAACTCTCCTTAATAGGTGCTCCATAAAATTAGCATCTCCAAGCTGATTAGATTTCCTCTCTCCTCAGATACTATTGTGTGTCTCAGTGACCCCATCCCTGCCATTCACTTTCTGCTCTTTCACAATTTTATTGGGCATCGGAGAAAGAGGAAACTCATGTAAGATTGTGCCCTTTGCCCTCCACTTCTCCTCCTCCCATTCGAGTTAACCAAGTGACTCTGAAACAATTGCCTTCTGCTCAGCCACTGAAAAGTAAACTCATGATGAAACAATGAATTTTGTTATGTTAAACTGGCCACAGGGGATGCCTCCAGTGTCATTTCACTCTCTGGCTTTGATTTTGTGCAACAGTTTGAGTGAAAACTATTGAGTTTTTGTTTATTTATGGTGCAGGCAACGGGCCTTTTTGTCTTCCCCTTAACCAAACTTCAGCAGAACTATTTGAGTAACCATGGGGGACAGAGTCAGCGACTGAAAATGCATCTAAATAGATTAACCACACTTCCTGAATGTAGAGACATTGTGTCTTGCAAAATCTAGATGGCAAAAAAGTTTTTCCCTCAGCAAAACCCTGTTTATAGACATGTCAGAGCCGTACAGACTGAAATATAATCCCATTAACTTTGAATGGCAAGTCTATTACTCTGTTGCATAATGTGTCTCGCACGGCATGGATAATCGCCATCTCAGTGGAAATGGCGGTGAGATAAAGGGATTTGTGATGCCTTGACATCTTTATGGATGGAGTAATATGGCTGGTGGGACCATAAGCTCCCGGGAAAAGTTCGGAGCGTCTACTTCTGCCGATCTAAAATGTCACCCAGAGTGAGCGATGTTTGGCAAAATAACTTCATTATGGGTCGTAATCTTTTCATGTCATTTTACCGGATAGGTCTGCGTTGTACATTTTGTTTAATATGGAAACAAAGTCGGCATTAAGAGGGAAATTCATGTCCACTGATTAGCAGTTAGTGCATTTCTTAGTGAAGGATTAGCATTCTTTAAAATACAGTTTATAGGCAATGTCTGTTTTTCAGAGTAATAGTAAAAGATGGCATTGAAATTGGCCGGTAGCTGCAGGAAGATTAGGATGGATTATTTTGTTGTGTGCTCACTCGCAGTAAAGTGGGTTAATCCCTGACATCGCCATTATCCAGACAAAGTGTTCTGATATTCTAAAGACAGTATTACTAGAAATTTAAAATTCAATGTTAGCTCCAAAAACAAAGAGTTGTTGTAATTTGTTTCCTGCCTTTCATTAATTAAAGTAAAATCAAAACAGTTTCCTTTGATCAAGGTCAGATTTTCTAGCCAAAATGAACTAGAGTGTGACCTGTATGTCGGACAGCAGAGGGAGGGACGCATGAAGTGGTTAGGGAGTTGGGGAGGGGGGCCATCATTGATATACGCATATCACGGGGAAAGTGAGGGTTAAAGAGTGGGAACGTACCCAGACATTGTGATGCAAAGGGCACGGGAGGGTTAAACCAGGTTCTACTCAGCCCCCTGACCCGGGATCTCTTTGATGCTGCAGCCTTCAGGACATGGGCCCCCCGAGGGGGTGGCTCAGTGTGGCGTGGCCCTGGGACCGGACCACTGCCACAGAGTCAGCGGGATTTGGGGACATGCTTTTGTCCCCAAAGAAAATGTACGTGGCATTGGGTGGGGCTGGGGGAGAGGTCACATACAGGGAGCATGGGGAGAGAGGGGTGAGATCAAAACAAACAAATGTGGGGATGTGGGGAAACACATCAGATCACTTTCTCAGAGTCTAGTCATTTTATATACATGTAGGGCTTTTCAAGATCAAGTAAAGACGTTTTTCACATCAAGTTAAAACGATCCTAGATAACTAAATACACAAGGAACAATCACATTTCATCAAACATCAACAACTAAACTGGAAGATGAAGAAACTGTGATATTGCTCAGCAGATAGCATGTTGAGTGAATGCTCAAACTTGCTTACAGAGAAACTTGGCAGGAAGTTGCTGATTTTAATCACAGATTCAAGGATATTAGGAGAGAAATCAAGTGAGAAGTCAAGTTAGAAAACTGCAGCCTGTCATTCACACAGATCCTCTGATCCACAAGTAAATGGTGGTTTAACAATAGAACCTAATGTGCATCAGTACTTTGTTTAGGATGACTTTGTTCCCCTGATGTTTTACTGTCATCACATTTGGTGCTACTACTTATTTAAACTAGCTTCTGGAGCGCCATATTGTATGCTCCCGAAGCTGTGTGTTGTTTTTCAGGGAACAAAATTTGAGTTAATAATGAAGCTGAAGCCATTCATTTTTTATCTGATTCAAATATTCAGACAACCAAAACACTTTTGGTTGAGGGTTGTTTCTTTTTTGTTTTCTTAGGAATTCTAGTGCCTTCTAGTGGTTGCACTCAAACAAGGCACCATTCACCACAGTGAAACACAGGACACTCCAGCCTCTTGGTAACGTTCCTCTTTTTACCAACAGTGAACAGAACTGGCTTCACCGAGGACCGAAGAGCAACTGAAGCTGAAAAATAGATTTATCTGACATGTATTTGACTCACTGGATCATATTCTTGACAAGCTTTTATATCATCATCCAAATGAATTTTGAATTCATGGTATACACATCAATCATTTTCTAATGCATGATAATCATACACAATCATTTTAACTTCTTTGATTCAAATTTTTTTTTTATCTCCTGCAGTAAATTGTACGCACTTTTCAATTTCCCACACACACACACACACACATACACACACACACACACACACACACTAACTCCCAGCTCAGGCCTTTCTGTGCGCGCTGCCAAAGGCTAAGACATTCATTTAAGATAGATGGAGTGTATTCGAGTCACTCATTTCCACTCTTCCCATGAATAATGCAGTGAAGACAGCTGATGAGGCACATTTGGTTGTCAAGTTGAGAAGCAGACATACAGTTACATAAGAGCTCTGTGGCTGAGGATGTCTGACAAGCCTGCCTTTGAAGAAAGTACCCTCGGCACCTTCACCTCCCGCTGGGATTCACCGTCAACCTCGGAGGGCCTGAACTCACCACCCTGGAGAGCGAGTACGGGAACGATGAAAGAAAACAGCAATTTACAGATCACTCTGAGTCTAAATCATTCCAGAAGGTTTAATAAGTTGAAACAAAGGTCTACAGCTCACCTTTTCCTGGATGGTGGTCTGACTGTCTCTTTGTAACTTCCTAAGGATGACATAGTTATTTATAGGATGATAAAAGTTGACATTGTGGAGATCCAGGCTCTTCCCCTCTCTGAGAATTAGAGACTTACATCATCTCCATGTGTTACCCCCTTTCCTCTCATGTGCATGCAGTAGATATGTGCCTTTTTTATATTTAATAGCATCAGTGTGTCTCGAGAAGTGGCCCAGACCAAGGCCGCCACGTGCCTCCTCAATCATTTATGAGAGTTAATGCAGAGAGCGAGGGCAAGCAGCAACAACCTGCTCCCCCGGGAGACCTGCGGGCACAAGAAAATTACAAATCAGCAGCACTATAAACTATGCTTCCAGCAGGGAAGAGCCGTGGACTTTCACTGGCATACATCCTGCCAGGTTGCTGTCTTTATGCATATGTTAGAGAACTGCTGATAAACCATGAAAGACTCACTCTCCTGTTTGTGCACTAAGAGGCCTGTAGCAGGCTTTTCAGGTGCTAATCATTTGCATTTCTGATTAAAGAACACCGGGAGTAAACAAGCTGACTCCCCTCGGGGTTGTTTGTCCCTCCTCGCACTGTGAATGTTATGTAATCACAAACTTTCAGTCATTTTTACTTCTGCAGGACACGAGAGAGATGTGAAAACAGCAAACAATATTTCAGAAAGTCCTTCAAAACAGACATAAAGGTCAGTCATTCAATTTCAGCTAATTCCCCCACCTTTAATTTTCCTTCTACTCAAATGTTATTTGACACACACAGAAAAAAAGAAAAAACAATCACCCAGCCTTAATATGATCATTACAAATCGAACATTCCTGAGAAAAAACGGCTCATTCTTCCTGGTGAGAGCTGAAGCAGATTACAGAATCCCACTCGTATTTGGCAGATAAATTGTCATATTATCGCCTCCCATTTCTCTCTAAATCTACCACACTAAAGCTCCTCAACTTTGGGGAAAGCGGACAGCGGTGATATCCTGGGGCAGAGGAAGCCTCTTTCTCTCCTCTTCTTCTCCTCCCCTCCTCCTCCTCCTCTCCCTCTCTGAAAACTAATTTAATTCTGCTGCCAGTTTATCCTGTGAATAAAAGAGATGAAGAGGAGGAGAGGAAGAGCTTCGGGGGCTCACGGTTGTGTTAACTTTGTCCTTCCTTTTTTACCGCCTTTCATGCTAAATGACAAAAGCTTGGAGCTAACAAGAATGCTATGATCACAGCTATGGTTGCTGTGAAACGCACAGATCTCGTGGGTCTTTGTAGTTCATGGGAACAGCATATTATCCAAATGTGACTCATCTCAAATCCCACAAGCCCTTAAACAGCATCAAAATGTTCACAAACATACAGATGCTCCTCTAGTTTTTCGGATTATACCTGCATGTGACACAAATTTTTTAAAAAAAGAAGAAAAGATTTTGGCAAGGACAAGTAAGTTAAACAGAGACGTTTTCACGTTTAGTATCTGTCATCACACCCTGACCTCGACCAGCGCCCGTCTGGGGCGGCCTAACCAAGGCCTGACAGAAAAGGTAAGCTCCTGATTAATGATATTTCTCAGCTGTGGAATATTCATCTGTGTACAATCTCGTGCCTCCATCAGCACTCTCGCCCTGGCTCAGCAATGTCACTGTGACTTTGCAGAACCTTCCCCGACTTCAGGACCATCTATTTTATGGTGCGTTTACGGGCGAACAAACATTACACGCCATTTGAGCGACCTCAGGGAGAGCCAGAGAGAGACAGACACGGGGGGTGGGAGGTGAGGAATAGGGCTGGAGAGTTTGATGGACTTCATGAGAGTAATTGCATCTTGTGTGTGTGTGTTTTTGCCTCTGTGTTTTGCATGTGTGCAAGTCTAGTTAAACACACAGACTTGTTCAAGGCCACTGGCGTGCAAAAAAATTTACATGACAGCTTTAAAGCTGCTTTGAAATAGCCACCCTGTACTCTCCCCAGTTACTGACAGGGGGAGCTGTGGATCTCCTCTCGAGCCGGACTCCTGCTTGTGAACAGCAGCAGGTACAGTGAGCAGACCTGTCATGTTCTCACATACGAAATCACACATCAGCATCTACCATGTTACATGCTGTGTGACATCCTTTGCAGTGTACTGTAAATGTGTTTAGTTACATGCAAACATCCTCAGCAACCGCAGGGATTTATTGCAACTTACATCATTCTCATTGCTTATTGTGTTAATTGGTAGAGAAACAGAGAGAAAAAGAGAAGAAGAAAAGAGAAGGGGGGGAGAGGGAGAGAGCGAGAGAGAGAGAGAGAGAGAGAGAGAGAGAGAGAGGCAGTATGTTGATATCAAGTATCTCTCTGTGGGGGTTTTTAAATCTTCTAAAACACCCAGCGGTGCAGGAAAGCTGCGGGCCGTCCCTAGATGCTGTTCTTCCTGCAGAGTGTGTAACAGAGGGAGAGGGGAGAAACAGTTGTAAGAATACCCATAAGAACTATAGACATACCCCAGTATGTGTGTGTGAAAACCAGTTATAGGCAAACATCAAAATAAGAATAAACATGTTCTTAGTGACCACAAGTATGAACACGACTTCTTGTCATGTTCGTGCTTGTGGCCACTAAGAACATTTTTGGGAGGAGTGATAAAAATAAATCTGAATTGCTGAGAGACAATTAACAGGATACCAGGGCAGAAAAAACAAATATGATACAGTAAAATTATATAAATTTCCTTAGATGATGATGATCTGTGCTTTCTGTTTTACGATTTACTATATTTTTTTACACCAACAGCAAGACAAACTACAACCTCCAAAGTTACCAGTAAAGCAATAGTTCAGCCTTTGGGAAATTTGCCAAGATGAGACAATAAGATCAATACTGTTCTCAAATCTATCCACTAAATACAAAGTCAGCAGCTGGTTAGCTTAGCTTGGATAGGTGCAGTAACTTCTGAGCGTGTTGTTGAGGTGCAGTTACCTTTGGACAGAGCCGGGCTGGCTGTTTCCTCCTGATTAGCTTCATATTTTGCAGACAAACTCCTGGCAAGAAATTAAAAAAGATTATTGCTCAAAAAGACATCTTTCTAAAACGGTTTCAACAAAAACAGAATATGAAACAAATAAACAAAGTTGTTGTATTGGACTGCATTAGTTTTAGGTGGAGGATTTTCAGCCTGCATAGGTTTTAGTCAAAGCTAAATTGAATTTAATAGGCTTCCTTTAGTTCCTATGGGCCTGACGTCCTGCACAGAATGTCTTTGAGGATGAAAAACAGATTCGGCCCCCCTGGTGCGAGACACTTTCACTACCTCGATGCCTCTTGGAGCTTGGTATTGTCACGTGGGCTTCCCAGCTTTAAAGCAGGCCACACATCTCTCATAAAAATCCCCCTCACGCTCACTTCACCGTAACGAGCCCAGTTCACTGTAGCTCCTATTTTTATGAGCCCGTTAAGCAGAGGGCTTTGGCTCCTCCAGTGCAGCAGCTGTACACAATCATTGAAAGACACCTGAGAGTACATTTTGGAGGGAATGTGATTCACAATTTTACAGAAGTATTGATAATTTCAAGGTGAAAGTAGCTGAGGAGGAGCTGAGGAAAACAAAAGAGAATTTGTAGATTCACCAGAGAAAGGAGTGGGGCTGGAGCAGCCGTAATGTTGGGTGTCAGCTTTAGTTAGGGTGGTCATGTGCAGCTTTCAGTAGCCTCGCGCCAGCCAGGCAGAAAAAGAAACACTCTGCTCTGCTTTCATCTTCTGTTGCTTTGGCTCAGTAATTCTCTGTCATGCTCCATATGTGACTGTTGTAACCTTTAACTGTAAATCAGGGACATTTCAACAGTTAAATGGTAGAATAAATTGCATTATGTCTTATAGTTCATCACATGAGAATATTTTTGGATTAGTGTCTACATGGAAAACAGTCATGTGGTGAGATACCATTGAATGAACCCAAGGCTTTGAATATAATTCAGCTCTTACTGCTCATATAAAAGCTACAGTAGGGGCCCCTGGGTGTACTGCAGTGTATGATCTAAACATGTGTAGTGTCAGATAGCTGTGAGCTGTGTGGATAATTGCACCAGAGTTCATATAAAACTCAGTCTCAATGCAGTGAGATGGGGGACAAAATCAAACAGACACATTGTGCATATGGATTACAGTGATTCCTCCAGGGAGCAGAGGCTCAGTGGAGAGCAGAGACAAAGGGAATCAGAGTTCACTGTATTAACAGGAGAATATGTGACTTTGTCTCTGTATGTCTAGGAATTGCATACAGAGAATGTGGGAACATATGTTCAAAAACAAAGATACTGTAAGTGTGACTGTGATTTTGAATGGGTCTTTTCTACAAAGAGGTAAATATTATGGTAAAGTTGACCTCTATGAGGATTTATTTCACTCCCTTAAAGTTCACACCAGTTCCATCACAATTAACTAGAATTAACGAGTGTTTTCAGGCCTTAACAGTGCTTCTGAAGCACATGAACAGGGAGCACAGTATTGTACACGATGCTCAGTAGCTTAAGCAGCATCCTCCTCTCTGACACCTCCACCACAGAATCAGGATTGACCTCTCAGGACTGAGCCAGCCTTCCTGATTAGTTTGTTGATCCTGTTGTGTTGTGTCAGCTGCTCTCTTCCTGCTGACAACACAGCAAAGAAGAAAACCGTGACCACCACCGAATGACAGAACAAATGCAGGGTGATGCTGCAGACGCTGAGTGACCTCCTCGGGACGTGAATGACTCAACAGGTATTTACTGTGAAACAAATCCTAAATTATTTGGCTCTATGAGACTACGTACGAAAATCCTAATTTGCTAAAGGCAAAATTAAAGCAAGACCTCCCATATGAAACTGAAACACCAGTGTAAAGATTAGGTTAAGAAGAGTAATAGTTCTCAGGAGAAGAGCTCTTGAGCTTGCTGGTAACGCATCCCAGGAGGAAGTTATCAGGATGTGCAGTGCATATCATATGTTGGAGCCCAGTGTTTGAGCAGAAAGTTGTGGAGTCAAAACAGCGTGTGACAGAAGATTACTGAGATATCCTTTGAAATATTAGAGTGTGTTGTACAACACTGACCTTGTCTGTTGCCGCAGGAATACTTAGTGCAGATTTAACAGCAGATGTTCTTATGGAGTCTTATTGGAAATTCATTTCTTCCAGGCAGTTTGCTGGTTGGTTCAGATGGGGATCCAAAGTGCTTCAAAAACCCACCTCTTTAATATACATTACTCAGAGTGCCGTTGAATTTAAGACCCACAGTTGTAATACTGTTGGCTAATTGATGAAGTTTCAGGCAGAGGAGTGGGAGGAGGTGAGAAACCCTATGGAGAAATCACACACAGATAAACAACAGAATCTCACAAGAGAGATTGGGTTAATTGAATAAACCAAGTTTACAGGCAGCATTGCCTGCTAGCATGACAAAGAAATCTTGAAGTTTTGTTTCTTTCCCTTTTTATTTTTATTTCTTTATATTTTCTACTTTAACACAAAACAGTATTGATGAAAATGGGGAAAAACAGTGATGTTGTTTCAAAGCTGAATTGATCACAAAGAAACTTGACTTTTAAAAGTTACCTGATATTGATGAGAGATTTCAAACAGGAAAAAGATCTGAAACACTGGTAATTTATTGATTATGTATGAGTCTCTAATAATAAGTGAATCTTGACTGGAAACACTAAACAATGAAATGAGTCATTCAACTCATTGTCAGTGCAGGAATGTGTGAGACATTCAAAGGAATGTGAACTGGCTAAATTATTCTATTAGTGCAGATGATAACACTGTGTGATTGGCGGACCACTGCTATGGACCAGTGCCTGCTGGGAGCAAATGGCTTGCTGGGTCTCCACGGTGATGAGAGGGAGAGTTGAGGTATCCATGGGAGACGGTGGGCGTGATGGGATCCCCAGGGAGCGTTGTGGAGGAGGAGAAGGAGAGCTTAATGTCTCCACTGCGAGAGAAAGAGAGATTCAAAAACCCAGAGGGGAAAAAGAAACAGGAAAATACACATGGTGCAGAAGACACACATCACACCATTCGTAACATTTCAACAACATGAATTTTGTACACAAAAGAGAATTGAATCCTTTTCATGTTAAAAAAAAGATCAGTCAAAAATTCATTAACATCATGAGACACTAAAACCATTGAGCACTAATGTGATACATGATTGTTATAGATTGTGTAAGGCGGCTGCGGGTGAGGCAGCCCTGAAGCTAAACTTCCACATTTATCTTAATGGATATTTTTTTTTTTTTCAGGAGCATTTACGAACAGCCTTGCAGTGTGTATCATTTAATTTGTACATTTATTTTTGGCCACTTGGAGGCAGCAAAATAAGCTGTAAAAACAGGCATGTTAACACATTCTAAAGCTGAAATGGCTAACTGTTGCCTCTGTACACATCTAGCAGACCTGGAGCTACATTATCATTCATTTGGACTCACATTTCTCGCCACCTGATAAATTAAAGTCCAATATTCACTCTACTTTTAACTCTGGTTTGGTCTCCACCCACTCCTGTGGAAAATATTTTCTATTTTCTTCTTTGTCTTTTTTGTTTCACTATATTCACCAGCTGACTTTGTTTGTCTGCCGTTTGGTGCCAGGCAGGTAGTGTACGGTGGGTTTACCTAAAAAAAAAAATTTCCGTAAAGCTGCCAACTAACCACTCTCGTGATGAGTGGTGAGCCTGATCCAAAACAGTAAAGCTGTGGGCCGTAAAACCAAAACAATTCGCTTGGCAGATGCTAAAACTCGCTGTAGAGCTGAGAGGAACTGCAAAGTTGGGTGATAATTCATTGAGGATTTGTCACAACAAGCGACTGCTTTCACATTACACAAAGTCCGCTGTTAATGTAAAAACATCGCCTAG
This sequence comes from Toxotes jaculatrix, assembly GCF_017976425.1. Taxonomy (NCBI): domain Eukaryota; kingdom Metazoa; phylum Chordata; class Actinopteri; family Toxotidae; genus Toxotes; species Toxotes jaculatrix. The sequence continues at coordinate 17,038,764 of NC_054410.1, read as the reverse complement.
TAGATTTAAATATACTGTCACACCAACGTCCATTTTCGTTTACACATCCACAATGTACTTTATCCAGCTTCCAGCTCATAATAATACCGTCCCTCCTCACAGCACACACACTCATCAGTGGCTCTGTCGCTGCCCCCTTGTAATCTTGTGTGCTTTGGTTGTGGGTCGGGTCTAATTGGCTGCAGTGCATGCGTCTGCTAATGCTCTCGGGAGCCTGGAGAGGTCAGCGAAGTCAGGGTTCATTAGTATAGCAGTGAAGCTCCCACCATATTCCCTCAAGGATCTGTAGGTGCTTCTTCCATCGACGCCTCGCTCTATCTCTTTGTGTAAACGCTGCTACTTATTGGACACACAGTCAGAGGAGAATCCACCAAGCAGCCCTTCATAATAACATGCAGTTATCATTAAAATGCAAATATATGTGTCCAAAATACAGAAAAATATCAAATGTGATACTGAAAAAAAATATAAGAATTTGCAGGAATGTGTCTTGTTGATAGTTACAGACTATTGTTTGGGTGCATATCTTTGACTCACCCCATTAAGCCACATGTCATCTCTCAAATACACAGTCTCTTACTCCTAAAAGAAAGAATCAGGGTCTAAAAGCAGTGAACACTATGATGCCTTCCGCAATAATGCCCGGCCATGTCCTATTATTAGTTTTCTCATTTTCAGAGATGGAGGAAATCCCAGAGGCTATAGACTTTTCCCACTGTCTCTCTCTGATGGGCTCCTTGTGATGGAAGAGGTGAGCCTGATCCAAAAGCTGAGAAAATGAAGCTTTCATTAGACAAACTAACCAAGCAGTTGTCAGCCATCTCCAGAGTCTCTCTCCCTGCCCTCACACTCATTACCTGCACCCAAACAACAGCGCTTTTTTAAAGGGAATCATTGTGTTATTCTTTTGTGGCCACCTCTGCACTTTCACACACTGAACCTCGAGTCAATTTCCAGGACTGTTTAAGCTTCAGTAGCTGCTCACTGGTTTCTACAGTGAGTGGGGCTTTAATAACCTTCTACTGGCTATTTTAGACACCTTTAACGTAAAAGCTATGCAGAGGAGAGTGAGGAGGGAAGGCTGAGGACATAAAAACTAACAGGATATATGGTCAATGATTATTGATTGATAGAAAAAAGATGCTGCTTGGGGAATACAATCAATCAGAGAACAAGGGAGGTGTTTATATACAAAGCAAACATCACAACCTGTAAATCAGAGGTGGATGAAGGGCTCAGCTTTATGTGCCTAATATTCTCTGCAGGGCTTTGCATGCAGGAATGATGTAACCTAGTTGGAGGCATTCAAACAGAAATTTAGCTGGGAAATTTCACCCTCTGTCTGGCTACACCTCCTTCCCCAGGGCTGTTTTCGTAACTCGGTTTTAGCCACGCATGGTTCCTCCCTTTCCATCAGCGCACAGTTTGGGGTCATGTTTTACTGCTACACAACACTTCATGAATGAAATTTTAACGCAATTTTCTCCTGACAGCCTCATGGAAGAAGTTTCTTGAGTCAAGTCCCAGTCCCTACGCCTGCTATCTGTAAGTGCAGCTTTAGTTCAAGGTGAATGAAGCGTGCGGTAACACTTTCTAAGATGTGGGATGAACGACTCTTCTCTAAATATCCTGTTTGCCTCTTTGATGTTTCTCAGAAAGAAGAGAAGAGAAGAGAAGAGAATATGACTGTATTTAACACAGGATGGAAATTAAAACTGTTTAACTGCTACAATTGTGATAAAATATTCAGCGTATTATAAAAAGGTTGAAACCACATTTAGAGAATCTCTTTACTATTCTGTCTCACCCTCCTCGCTCTTTTCCCCCTCCGCCACACAGCCAATAAGCCCATCTTTAAATATTGATGGAAATTTCCTGCAATTTTCCTGGTTTATAAACACCTTTGATCTTCGTTCATTTGCCCTCTCCTGTGTTTTTCTCAAATTTACTTTTCCTCTGGCGCACAACATTTCCAGCAGAGTTCAGTCCTGATATAATGTTGCGGCTGCAGAGCAGTGTCTCTCTCATGCATGAAAAGTAAACACATCTGCAGGTCATGTTGACATTTTGCACATTCGCTAGTATTGCTGTGAAATACAGGCTCGTGTTCACTGTACATTTGTGCGCTTGTCAGTGTGTGTGTGTGTGTGGGGGGGGTTTACGTCTTAAATTATAGTGGTTGTTACAGAAGCAATGAGGCAGCATGGCCCTGCTGGCCCTTTATGGGTCAAGCCTGTCGCTGGGGACGCAATTCAATCAGACCCATTTGAGCAGTGACACATTCACAAGCAAGGACTCTGTCTGTCAACACAGGGCTTCGTGTAATGACCTGACTGCAGACGAAGAAGACACCTCGCAGCAAAATTACACACAGACACTCCACACACATCAATAAGTTACATGAACACCAGTCTCTTCTTCCAGAGCTATAAACGATGTCTAATAAACTTCAGAGATACACACTGCAATGATGAAAGTGTCATAAAACACACCCATTTAATTGCCTCAGTGACGAACAACGTTATGAAATGTGAGGCATTGCATTTAGCAAGGATGAAATAAATCTTTGAAGCATGTAGACAAACACTCACACATATAGGGGCTGTATAGCATGTTTATGTAATAAAGTGTGTTTTATGTTGTAGAACAGAATATAGGTCACCCCTGTGCGCATAAATACATCCATTTTAGTAAGTGCTTGAATGAACATAAAAAAGGAGACATACACTCTTGTTGTAACAAAATAATGTATACAAATACATAGTAAATCGGTTTATTGCTGCACACATACACTCACTGAGCACTATATTTGGAACAACTATACACCTGCTTATTCAGAGCTTCAGTTAATATTAAAATCAAACATCAGAATGTGGTTTAAAAAAAAAAGTGATCTGCAATGATCACTTGGCCTCTCCAGTCTCAGGTGGCCATAAACATGAGCCCACATAAAGGATAATCTTGCTCCATAACTGATGGATATGTGAATAGGTAACTATTTGCTCACAAGTCCAACTTATAACTATATTAGTTATAGTTCCACAACTTGTCCATGCAGCCCCCAAGTGTCCATAAAAGTCAGTTAACTCCAGTTCATTGTAAATGAAGGTATTTTTTTTGCATACACAGAGAAATAAAGGGGTCATATACATATTAGTAAACTAATGTTTTTTTTTTAAGTTTTTTGAGTTCACTAAGAAACAGTCACACAGTTACTGAGAGCAAATATTTAGTAACTACGAATTTCTACCTCAGAACTAGTTTGTGTGCAACCCATTTTAATTTAGTGATGTATACAGTGAGTCTCCATTTAGTAAACACTTACACTTTAATAGGCTAAGTTGGAAAAGCTTGCTACAACCAGCTCCTGACTCCCAAAAGATGCTTCATGGCAGTTTTAAATTCTCTGTGTGGGCATAATTTAAGAAAGGCGTGATATGAACTATTTATTTGCAGTTTTCATAGTGCAATATGTTGAACAGCTCTCTCTTTCTTTCTGGTGTGTGAACTCTTGTGGTTGTTAGATGTGAGCAGCTGGTAGAGTGTTAGACTGATGAAAGAGGGATGACAGCGGGATGGAGGGATGGGAGATGGAGGCGGAGTGGAGAGCGGAGGGTGGGGGTTGAATCAAACGCTAGTCTAATGAGCCATCTGTAGTGGCAGCCCTGTGGAGGCCACTCTGACCTGCTCACTTCAAAAATTGTTAGCCACCACGCACAAGATGACACCCACACACCACCACATGTATTCAGTTTCTTGAGTTACTACAGTGGTACAGTGAATTAAGCCGGACCATTATTATGTTTTTACTACAAACAACAAAAATCAGGCAATTTCTGTTCCTTCATGCAGTCAATAGTATTATTATTTGCTTTAATATTGGCTTTGGGAGGAAATATAACGTACCTAAAATAATTATTTGTCTCTGAGGGGAGCTTTAGTGATACATGAAATAAATAGTGTTGCAGAGGCTGTGAATGCTGCTCTTGGAGAAACACCAAATCCTTTGTCTTTTGGAGTGCAAATCTGTACAAGCCTTAAAAACATACCATGGATTTTTAGACTCAATCATTTTCTTCAGTCAAGCTTTAAGTCTCATCATTACTCCCCCAACTACTTCTTTGCAACAATTTCCTGGTATCAAAGTGTTTTCTGAGGTAAACACGTAGCAGATAATAGAGGAATATGTTTTCTTTTTCCTGTTTGGACTTATTGTTTCACTTGTGATATGAGCTATGTAGATCAATGTGTATATACCTGTTAGGAGGGACTGATGAAGAGCGAATGTCTGAAAACATTTTGCCATCTGTAAATACAGTAAAGTGACTTCTTGTTGTTGAGTTTGACCCTCCTCTGTCATCATTAGTCGACAGTTAGTTAATTATAAGGATAATGCACTGATTTCTCAGAGCACAGAGGAAACTGTACATGTTTATCCAGTGATTGAAGTGACTGAAATGTTATTAGCTACAGGCGACTCAATCTCTCCTTTACACTCTCTCATATATAGGCCTGCATAAGGTATATCCATCAGCTTAAGTGAGGCGAGGTTACAACTCACTGCCAAAGAATCATTCCCCCATTAAGGTCCTAATAATCACCCTCTGGGGCACTGAACTGACAGAACACAATATAGACTGAAAGACAATTGGTTCTCAATGCACCTAAGGGGCTCTGAGTTGTTCCCAGTCAATCACTGCGGCATGAGCGCACCTCCAGAGTCCGATGAGCATCTACTGTAGGTCACTGAGTCCATGTGGAGGAGAGCAGAGGGTTAACTCTAAATTATCCAATTTGGCAACAAGCGAAGGTGTAAGTGACTGAAACTGAGTCATTATTTTTTTATGAGTATTATATAGAGATTTTGGCAAAAGAGAAAAATATAATTTTACTGCATTATATGAGCACTTAACCCGGCAGTTTCCCACTGAACCAAATGAAGAAGAACCACTGATGCATCTCCTTAAATATCAACTGCATCAGCTCCACTTTCATGGAAACATGGTTATCAGCCGTCCCCGCTGTGCATGTGCACAGGGGCAGAAACAAGTGTCTTCTCTGAGGAAGCAAATGTCGGCCTCTACACTTATACAGAGCTGAACACTTAATGGAATTATTGTGTTTGATGCGCTCCAAGAGCAGCCAACAGCCACATTATCAATGCTTAGGTTGAACAATCCGGTGCTATTTTCCATCCGGAGGCTGAATACCCCAAAGCTATGGAAATGGCAGGGATTGCACACAGTGTGGCACAAAGAGCTGCTGAGTCTTTTCTGCTTTCATCTGGAGCCACTAACATGGAGAAGAGGGGGTGAGCTGGAGGCTAAGAAGTCGATTTGTCAATTGGAGCACTGAATGGACGCCTCATCGATTGAGGAATTGTGATGATTACAGGATTCGCCGCTGTGTGGTAATGCAATAGGCAAAGCCGTCACAGCCTGTACTGTTATCAGGCCGAATGATTTAGACCCTGCCTCGTTAATGAGGGCCATCCATTCTGTTCAAATGGCTGGGAATTTATCTAACATGACTCCGGCACACATGAATAAACAGGAAAGTGCACACACACACACACACACACACACACAACCTCAGAAAAAATTAACTTGACAAGAGCACGTACTCTCACCTGCGAGTGCTGACAGTGCTTCCTGCATCCAAAAAGTCATCATCGGCCTGTAGCACTGCATGATAATGGGCAATCAGGGATATTTACAGCAGGCTAAGGACAGTTGTGTATGTTTTTAATCAAGCCATATCTTGAGTATCCACTGTGAGGCTGTCCTGCCTCTGACAACATATCATCAGTGTCAGAAGGATCTCCGAGTTAGTTTAAGATTGAGATGAACAATGATCCACGGCAGTCAAACCTCTCACACTTTCACACAGGCTTCATGACTAAACACACATCCAGTTTTTTAAACAACCTCCTCACCAATGAATTACCTTCAACCGTCAAACAGAGCAATGTATTCCCTAAAGAAAGATGAGGAAGGGAGCAGAGTGGAGGGCGTTTGAAAAATGACATATCTGCCGCATTGCTATTCATGGTTTTTGACCCGTCCATTAATTATCCTCCGGAGCGGTTCTCAAAAAACGAGCCCGCGTGAAGAGCTTCTCCATGTTCGACAAAAAAAAATGAGTGCTTCTCAGGATAAAAGCGTCGACTCACCACGGTCCACAAAGTAATTAAGGCTCAGACATTAATAACTCTGGCAAGAGGGAGAAATTAAATGAAACACAGAGAGGATTTATTTTCTCATTCCAACTTCTATAGTGAATCTTATTCAAACTCTTTCACGCTGGTGTCTATTTTAAAAATAGCTCCCTGTCTCTATTACTCACTTCCTCTTATTCTGTGGCGCCTTTAAGGGAAAGCCCCAAACATTCCTGATCAATAATGTGCCAGCAGAAAAACATAATCTGTTCTTTCTTTTTTTCTGTTTTCTGCTTTTACTTGCAGTTCCCGCGCTCAGATCGATGGATTTCAATTCCAGCAGCAAGGCATCTTTGTCTGAGGCTGTAGCACTGCCACAGTGGGAGCACAAACACCAGAATACAGTCACATTCATTTGGATAAATGGCCACAAAGATTATACACGGCTCCATATATACTGTACTGCCCTGTGTGAGAGGGCTGAAAGTTTTGTCCTGAGGCTTAATCACTAGAACTATCAACACAAAAGCCCCCCCACCCCCTCCCGTTATCATGATACCCCAGCTAAACCACCTTTATTACTGCAGGTGTAATAAGTGTATATTAAGAATAATGCCGGTGGCGATGTTCTGATGTTGCTCCCAGAGAATGTGGGAGTCGGTTATTATTTTGGGGAGCAGTCAGCTTGCAGTCCTCCCATCACAGGGTGCCATTAGCATTCCTGTGCTGATGTTGGCAGTGATTAGAGGCAGGGTGAGAGGGTGGCTGGAGAAAATGGAGGGGTGGTGCTGAGAGGTGGTGCTGAGAGGTAATGGGTGCTGACTTACAGCCAGTGACGAAGGATGGACAGCGTTAATATCAGGATTAACCAGCCCAATATCCCTGGGAACGATGTCGCTCAACACTGTCATTTCTAGATACAGCAGGGGCTTACTTCCTTCAGTAAACACAGCGAAGCATTTATAGCAGAAAAAGAGCCAGAACTTTCCCTCATGTGTGACTTTGAGACTTATAGCCATCAAAAACACAAATCCAAATGAATGCTAATAATGCTCTGTGTATGCCAGAGTATAAATATGACACTGTTTCAGAACAAGTTTTTTTTTTAATATCACTTAAAAGGTGTTCGAATGTCAGTGTATGTTTCTGCCTCCCCAAGTTGCCAAAAAATGGTTTAAAATCCATTAAAATGATTTAAAATCCATTTTCCATTTTCAGTTTAGAGTGATTCAATAGAATATATATATATATATATTTATCTCTTATGCACATTAGTCTTTTATTTTTATGTCTTCCCAATTTTTGGAGGGTTTACCGTGAGTTCAGCCCAGTGTTCACAGAGCATAAATCTGTGAGTGGGATAATACAGCCTTGCTAATAATCCCCACCATCCCTCTCAGAAAATCATGTTGTGTGGATAAGCAGCCATTCAGCTGAAAAATAATTTTAAAAATCCATCCTTTGAGCTTGCGTGAGAAGTGAGAGCCCGCTTCCTCTTTGCTGTCTGTATTTTTAACTCAGCAGCATTGCCACTGTGGTAAAAAGAGAAAAAAGCCTGATCTATTTAGAATGGCCATGTCAAATGTGACCAGGCGGAACATGGATTTGTTTTTCTTTCTGAGGGTATAAATGGCAAAGCAGCACACGAACATCTGAACCCAGAGACATACTGTACAGTAGCACACTAAGATCCTGCCAAGCCTCAAGATGCTACAAAATAAAGGCCCGACAGAAATGCAAAGCTGTCTTTTATGTGCCTTCTGCAGCATCACCTGTGTGTAGATCTATTTCCATTATGCTGCATTGTCTTACACTTGATGCTGCCTTTGTAAACATTATGAAACAAAACGTTCCCATATAAAAGTCTGTGTGAACAAACATGCAAACAAGAACTACAGTCACCCTGAAGTGTGCGCACAAACAGACGCTCTCTCTGACAGAGCCACACTTTACTGAAATAACATGGTGCTGTAATACAGAGAACACACACACACACCTACACATCTTGTAACAACAACAGACACGGTTCATTTCATTAGATTCGTCCACTGGTTCATTGGTTCATAAAATTGCACCAACGATCACAGCTACCGCAGTTTAAAAATCCTACGGGATGACAGGCATACAGAACAGCTTAAAGTCTAAGAGGATCATCGTAAGCATATTAAACACTCACCTTTTAATGTAGAGCAGTAATGTTATTAGATACTATTGTATAATTAGATTGTGCGTGTTTTTAGTTCGTGCTACAACAATGTGGAACAAATAGGACACATCGACACATCAATCACCGGTGTGCTGATAAGAAAAAGCACAATGTACAAGTATAAGTAAGTTCTGTCACACATGGATGGACGCATGGATAAATAAAAGAAAAGAAACTGCTGCTTCATTCACATTTTCTTCCCGAGAAGAACAGCAGCATCAGTCATTTCAGCAAAGTGTCCAGAAAACGACTTGTGTTTATGTTCAAGTGACAAAACCTTGTATCAGCAATTATAAAGGAGGCAAGGGAGGAGGTAAAAAGCAAAAAGACATTGTTCAGTCCATGAAGGGAGGAGGCTGAGGTGGATGGATGGGCCAACAAAACATCAGAGTTTAACATGGGAGGCTGCTGTCGACTTTTTCGTTCGGTTAACAGTGGTCATGTGCATTCTACACAAATTAAAGGAATCATTAGATGAGTGGATGAGAATATTTAAACCATTCTCATCCCTGTATCCGAAATCACCAAGAGACAATTAGCTTAGCTTAGCATAAAAACAGAAAGAAGGGAGAAACTTCTCATCTGGCTCTGTTAAAGAAAACAACCTACACCTAGATACATTTAACCCACCAAAGCTATAGATTAGCAGGTTATATGTATTTTATGAAATATAAAAATGACAGGTTGTGATCAGTTTGAGTAATTATGTACTGGGCTATGTCTTGGCTGGATTCAGTGACAGCACCCACCCCATGTGAATCCACAACTAGTTGTTTTTACACTTTGCATACTTTTTTACCTGTTTCCTCCTGATTCCAGTCTACACGCTACTCTAAGCTACTCTTGTACTGGCTGTAGCTTCGTATTGATCGAGCAGATATTAGAGTGGGATTGATCTCTGTATCTTACTCTTGGCAAGAAAGAGAATCAGCGTATTTCCCAAAATGTTGAACTAGCCCTTTAAGCTACACTGAAGACTTTTCTGTGAGCCACAGCAGATATCACTGAATCTATAGTACATTACTTTGCAGTCAAAGAGACTAGCTGCTGCAACTGCAAAGCAACACAAGATCAATACTACAAAACTACAACAACTCTTTTCACAAGTTTATTACAGTCCTGTCATTCACTTTAAATAAAAATAATTTCACACTTATGCTTTTGTTTCAGAGGAAACGTTAGGTAGAAGCTTTAAGGTTTAAAATCTGATGTTCTACGTCATCACAACCCTTTATTTAAAAACCAAAAATCTCATTTGGACTCAATATGATCCAATTTATACAGTGACACCACTTCAGTTTATTCACTGATTGAACAAATGCAAGGGAATTTCCTTTGAAACCCGCCAGCACCTCTGTGTATGACTTCCATCCCAAGCAGCATTTTCCTTCAGGCAGTGGCCTATTGGCGCTGTGTCACCACACCACAATCTTCCTCTGGACTGCAATTAAATAAAGCTGGGCATAGCCGGGGGCCTGATGAAATCATTAAACCTGCTCTGCTCTAATTGCTAATATGTCATTAGTCATTGCCAGTTATATTCTGCAGCCGTTACAGCTGGGGAGCGTGTTACTTGCAGCACTGTGGAAAGTGCAAAGTTACAGTTTCCACGTCACTCACTCATGGCAGCTGATATTTACTCAGATGATGCACATTATTATATACAGAACTGAGTGCCGTTTGATTTTAAGCTAAAGCCGCTCCAGACTCACAGGTGAGATCATTTTTCCTCTCCATCGATCTATCCCCCCCCAGCGTGTGGAACCCATCAATAAGGAACCACCCATCAGGTCTCCATCTGGCCCAGTGGCCTTTTGATGCAGTGAGGAGGAGGCTCGTCCATCAGTGACAAACGCCTCGCTGACACCTGCCACTCTTCAGCTGGGGATGTCAAGGTTGCTGGTGGTAGCAGCACAGGTGAGGAGGATCCAAACACAGACAGGCAGGTTTGCTGAAGGCACTTTAACAGACAACAGGTAACTACTCACAGGTAGCAGGCATAAACAAACAATCTGACACTGACTGGGAATAAGGGCTGGCATACCAGGGGGCAGATGATGGAAAACAGGAACAGGTGTGTAAGTGGGCAGGGAAGCTCAGCTTCAAATGACGACACACCAACATTAACAAATGTTTGCACCTTCTCCCTCCTACTTTATATGTATGCCTTTAAATGCAAAAAAAAGAGCCCCAGCAATTGAAACAGAAGAATAACAAACCCTAAAAAATGCCACAAACTCACTCTCTATATTTATAATTCAAAGTTCAACCTGGCATTCACCGAGGCAGCAATACACTCGAACTTCCCAGCAATTAGTAAGGAGCTGGTGTAACTGGCAGGCAACAATCTAACTGTAGATTTGCGTTGTGTTGTGATTGTTGGAAAATGAAGGCTCAGGAGACAAAGCTGATTCTATCAGTCCTTTTTATCCGTGTGCGTGTCTTGTATCAGGCTCGGCTCCCTGCTTTACAGCCAGGAAAAGCTTCCATCCAAGCTCACAGGCTGACCCCATCCATGTGTACACACACACACTGTGTGGTGTAGTATTGCTGTTGCAAAGAAAACATGAAGATAAAATACTGAATTTTCAGTCTGTAATTACAGCTGAACTGCACCACATTCATCCATGTTGTACCTTGCGGACCTCATCCTGTCTCTGCAGACACTTCACCCACCTGTCACTCAAGCCAACCTCATTTCCGACTTCCTTCTCATTCCCAAGACACTCTCCCACGTGCCTTCTCCTCTGACTCTTCTCTCCCTCTCACTGTAATTCCAGCCTTTTCCATCCCATAAATCATTTTAAGTGTGTGAGAAAGTCTCATCGGCACCACAGACAGATATAGTCTGCACCGCCCCCTCCATGTAATCCCTCTAGTGAACGGAAAAGCTCTAATCCTGCTATTGTGCCACATGAATTGCATGGGGAATTGTCCACACCGTCACATGTTCTGCCCTGTGTTTCCTGTCTTACTGTTGCTTTGGGTGGAAAGGTGCCGTGCCTGTTGTATAAATACATTTGTACTGAACATTTTAAAAGCGAGCACAGTTTGTGGCTTCAGGGAAATTGAGCTGATAAAAGTTCTTCGTTGATCTTTATCAGACACATGAGACGATTGGATTCCTTCCACAGAGTTTAGCCTTTGGTGGAAAAATCTGACTGTTGTTCACATGGATCAGTGAATCCTCCTGAAAATACCACAGCTTAACAGATGTGTCACACTATCAAATCTCCCATCAGGTATTACAGAAATATTAATATACAAAATATGCTGTTAGGATATGCATGCTGGATGTCTGACAGGACAGGGACAGGAATAACAGACAGTCCTGAACGATGTGTTTGGTCTGAGTTTTACAAATTTCTCCTCCTCATGTGTGATTTATACGGTAACTTCAGGCAGAAAACAGCAAAAATTGTGCGTTTCTGAAAATGGCATTCAGATTGCAGCAGAGTGACTCTGCTCTGTACGAGCTAAAGGCTCATTCTGTTCAGCAGACCTGCCTATGGTACATCACATTTCCCAAGCTCAAAAACATCTCATTTGAATGTGAAAAAGACTTCAAGAAGCAAGTTTTTGTCCCGCAGAGTATGTCATTAACTCTGCCAGGGTTAGTTGCTCACCTCTCAATGGGAGCAATCACACTAAAAATACCTGCGTTCAGGGCTCTCTAATGTCACACTGTAAAGCCACGTTGTGTCTTAGTTGCTGTTCTCCTGGCTCAAAAGCAGCAACCGCAGAAAATGGATGGTGCTCACTTTGCATTTGCACTGATGTTTTTGACAAAGAAAAAACTCAAAATGCAGCTGTTTTTGAGTAAAGTGAAGCATCATGCATTAAAAAAATAAGACTGTGGTTGTTATTGATTCACATGCTGTTGCTGTCTTCCTGCCAAGCGGGACTCTTAGGCAGGTTTCATGTTTTTTGACAGGCGCCACCGGCTCACTAAAAGCTGCTTTTGTTGCACTTTCCAATTCATGTATTTTACACATTGCCCTGCCTTTCTTTTTTTTTTTTTTCAAAATAGTTAAAAGAAAAGTCAAAGTTTTGTTTAAGTGCCAAATAAGGAAATTATGAAGTGATTTTAGAAGTGGTACACTTCTTAAAGTGTGTGCACCAAAACCACGGGGCTTAAAGCAGAAATTCCCACAAGAACTGGACTAAAACTGTTGTTTCCAGACTGTTGTTATTGGACCTGCTGTTTCTGATGGACCTTTGAGGTTCTGTCAGTTTGCTGCTTGACATCTTAAAGCATGTCATAGTATTCCCTGTTGCACAAGATAATACAGATTTAACAAGCAAACACGTTTCATTTTGCTGCTTAGCCTTATTGACAGAATGTTTCAGCCATCTACATACAGAGATGCACATATGGATCCCGGGCTGTGTGAGCCGTATGTACAGCATAACTGACTGGTAGGGTGTTACATGTTCTCCATTAGCCTACATACAATGTGTCCATGTCAAGCTGCATTTAATATGAGCTCTGTGTTGTGCCGAGTGCAGTACAGTGTGTGCTGCTTGGGGCTACCAGATGGAGAAAGTGATGTACCAGTCTGCCTGCTGATGAGATCAGAGCAGCCAGAAGACACTGGCAGATGCTACACTGAAGAGCCACTTCTGAAAAAGCTTTTTTTTTTTTTTTTTTGGTGAGGGGGGAGGGGGGGGGAGTACACTTTATCTAAGCCTGCCTCACATAGCCACACAAAAAACTGTTTCACTGGTTGATATTGTTTAAAAAGCACTGCAAGGATTAGTCTTGTTAATTTTGCACACCTGTAAAACTTGGTGAAAGGCTCAGATATTCAGCAAAGCAAAAACTGAGGCGACACCACCTGTGCAGATTTTGAGTTGTGATGGATCACACTGTCATGTTAAAATGTTAATATTCAGCACAAAAAAAACCTGTATCTGTTTACATCACACGCTGTTCTCATCTCCTTACACTATCTGCAATTTGCTAAACTGCCCTTTTACCTTCTTCAGAATAGAATTGGTGGGTTCCCTGCTCCCGCTGCTGGATTAGATTTAGCCTGGCATGTCGCTCCTGCTCATAAATCATTTGCTTTATCATTTCTCCAGCCTCAATAAAAACTCCTCTAAATGGAAATGCACCACCATCGTCGCTGGGGCTTACTTTACGAGAATAACCATATAAATCAAGTTTGTTTAAAAAGCAGCGCGTCATCACTTGGCATTGAGCTCTGTGGCCTACAGATGATCAGAAACACACACACACACGCGCGCGCGAGGAGACTGGTAGTTTTCCTGCTCTAACCTGGCTGGTTTTCCTCTGGCATCTGTCCATACAAAAGTGAATTATCCACCGGCAGTTCAATCAGAGAGACAGCACATGGCTACAGGGAAAGTCTTGCAAGTCTGAGAACATTCCTGTGTGTGTGTGTGAGTGTGTGTGTGAGTGTACAGTATATGTGTGTGTGTGTGTGTGTAGGAGAGAGAAAGAACAGGAGGGACTATATTTAGAGCCACAATCTGGCATGAGGTGGGGCAGGGTGAGCGGTGGATGGGGGTTATATAAATGATTAATAAGCTCGATTATAATGTTGAAACTGTGCTGCAAGTAATATTCTTCAAGGCCACACATCTCAGTGCGCTTTCCCCTCATTTAAATCGAGATACATCTCAGCTAATCACTGTTTCGGAGTAACTCATCATCATTAAGTTTATCAATTTTGCTTCTATATCTAATTATAGATGGGGGAATCTCTGGCTGTTCGTCCGTCTGTATTTTGATTTTCTCAACAACCGCTCAATCGATCTACTTCAGACTTTGCAGGCGTTTTGCTGAGGAAAATTTACAGCGCGCAGATGCCAGGGATTTGAGAAACCCTCAGTAGTGAGGCAGTTTAGCCAGCTCCAGCAGTAAGAAATGACCTGAGGTTGCCAACACTGAATGCTTATGATTGGTGCTGTTTATGTGACATTATACGAAGGGTAGGCTGAGAACAAAGACGGTAGGCTGAGAACAAAGACTCTAAAAAAAAACTGTATTTACTGTACTTTTCACTCCCAAATCAAGTAATTTGGGTGCAAGATTTACAGGTATATTTTGTGCTATATTGTGTTGTGCATTGGACGTCTCACCCCTTTCATTGTGTAACCTATTTACTGTGCTTTTTACACTCAAACCAAGTCGTTTGAGCACAAGATTTCAAAGTAAATTTAGGGGACACAGCGACGGCATGGCAGGTGTACTGCTCAGGACCCAAGGACATGGGCCAAGCAATCAGCCCCTGTCGACAGGCACATGCTGAACGGGCATGGCACTAGTAGCATAAAATTCATGATCTATACTGTATGTACATAACTGTTTTATAATTCAGTTTACAGTTCTAATGTTGAATGAATTTGACTTTCCCAGTTAATGCAGAGCAGAGAAACAGCTGCCTCTGCAAAGAAATGTACATTTTGCATATGTGGAATGAGAGATTGCAAGTGTGGCGCCGGGGCCTCGGAGCACAAAGGAACCAATCACTTAAAATGAGAGCTTAATACAGTGCTGGCATATGAGAAAAAAGACCTCCCAAAAGGGAGAAATAATTCACCGCTTGACCATTTATCACAGAGCTGAATGTTAAAGTGGTCAGATTGCCACGACCGCTGAGTCCCGTCCTCTGAGCGTGCCCAATACGGAACAAAAGAGCCATTTTCATTAGGGAAAGAGTGTCTTTATTAGTACAAAGGGCCCAGGCTGAGAGTTTTCCCTTGTTTCCCTCCTGCCTCCCCTCTCACTGCCCTCCATCCTCTAGTTCATTAGGCGCCGGGTGTTGATGAAATGACCGATCTGGGCTGAGACGTGGCCTGGCCCGAACCGGATGCCGGAGGGGCAGAAGCTTTCTGAGGCTGATTAGGCCAGTGTGGAGGTGGCATCTCCAAAGACCTCAAGAGAAGGACGTGCTTCATTAGGACGATTGAAGCAGATGGCAGCGCAGCAGAGCGATGGGCAGGCAGGTCGGGGGCTTTGAGGTGACCAATCACGAGCAAAGCTCCCGTTTGTTAGAGCAGATTTTTTAGGGGGGAGAAATTATTTGTAAGAATCCAGAGCGATCTTTTGTCTCTGACTTGAAACAGAATCAAGATTACCACTGAACTTTTAATTTTGAAACTATCCTGATGGATGGATTTCAAAGATGAATCGCTTCAGATCAAACCTCCGGTCGCCACAAAATAACGCTGCTTTGATACAGCTGTCAGAAGACAGGACCACCAGACATCAAAAGAAAAGCCCTTTGTTTTGACAGACACCCTCATTAAACTCAGTGAGTCACTCAGCCACATGACACCGCTGTCCTATTGAAGTTTGGCTTTCTGCTGCTCCGTGGTGCTTTAAAGACAACAAAAAAAAAAAAACCCACACACACACACATTGCATCTGAACTGGCATGACAACAATCTATCCGATGCCATGCATTCATTATTCCTGTTTATGATCAACAATCCTCTTCTTGGACGCGACCTCCACTTGCTCCAATTACAGCAGTGGCCCTCTGCCTGGCCGGCAGCTCTCTCTTTCAGCTAAAGAGCCAGCAACAGGAGGTCACGCAGGGCTGAACTCATTCGACTGCCAAATTCCACTTTGCAATTGTGTTCCTCATCATTCACACAGCAGTCAGAGTGCACTACAGTATATTTTTCCACTGACGCTGACAGGTTGACAGCCTGGCACACTATTTCAGCAATGTGCCTTTTAGTCCTCCTCAGTGGGTTGAAATGAATGAAAGATTGATTGCCGGCCCTGATGGATGTCATATCCACGCTGTACATTGTTTATGACTCATATTAGGCTGTGGAGATGTACTTCTGATGGTTAAGAACAGCTCTTGTTATCCATCACCTGCTAATGAGTGCTTTATCGAGCTTGGACACATTAAATAAGAAGCACTTCATCCTTACTCTGATCAATCTGATCAAACTGAGACTTCACTTCCTTAATTGCTTCAGCACTTCTCGTAGTATTTGCATATTTCTGAAGGGCATTTCTTCACCTAATGGAGCGGGGGCGTGCAGGAAAGTATGTTTATGGCACTAACAGGGTTTGAGTGTATTAGTTCTGTGGGTATTTAGATTGAAGGCTTGCTGCCAAACAGAAACTCCAATCAGCGGAACACATTTTGCGGTGCGTTCGATCACGCTGTTTAAAGTTATATTTAAACGTCTGCAGAAAACCGAGGACGCTTTTTTTTTTTTTTTTTTCGTTTTCTTTCCATCTCTCTCCTCAGGAGGCTGTGCTCCATGTGACGTTTTCTCTGTGTGGAGCGGACGGGTACACAACAGCTGCTGCTGGGCCCAAATATCACAGCCTGCGTCACACAGCTCGGCCTGTGAATAATCATGTGTGTTGAAGGTTGGAGGTGGTGCTAAAGATGGCTTCTCACTTTCTGCACCCTTTTTTTTTTTCCTCTCTGTGCACACACACACATGCTTATATACACACAAGCGCACATACAGTATCTATGCAAATATGCAAATATATGCATGGCTGCATATGTACATACATCTGTGCATGTACTGTACATACTGAAATATTTATACATCTTTCATCTTTGACTCCTTCTCGAGTGCCACCAGAAGGTCACTTCAACATTTACCCAGTGGACCGGCACTGAATTTTCCCTCACAAGTCTGGTGATGTGCTAACTTTTCATTTAGCGTCATCATCAAGTCAGAATTTTCATTTGTTCAATACTTTGATTCATAATGACAGTCCCATCAGACTCAGCTGCACTTTGTGTTTAGCACTAAGCAGCAAATGCTGGTGCACGTGCTGGTACACTAATCCATTATATCTACTAATCATCAGTGAGTTAGTATGTTCACAGAGGAACTAGCAGTCTTCATGTTGTAATAAAACAAGTACTCCACTGATTTAGATTTAGAACCAGAGATGCGACCTGGTGCCTACATTACCCACACTGCAACTCAACTGCAGAAAGTTCAGCTAATGTATCCTCAAGCCTCTGGTCGCAAGCAGAGATGAGAGCAGGCACCAGAGGTCTGTGAGCTCACTTCTTTCTACCTCGACAGACCCAGAGTTTTTTATGCACATCTGTTGAGACTTTTTTTTTCTTCTGATACAAAATGGCCACAGCTTTTACTTCCCTCACACCTCCCTGAGTAAACTGACCTGACTGATACATTTATGCTTCTATAAATGCTTTGATCAGACTTGTTGTGATTGATCAGCATTACAATCACAAATAACCATCGACATCTGTCTGCACATTCTCCTCTTTGTGTTGCTATTCCATCACTGCTGAAGCTGTATGTAGATCGTATGTATTCACATATGTCACACACACACACACACGGCTCAACTGCACAGTGTGAAACTCGCTTCCCGACGGCTCAGGTTTATCTCACACACCCTCCTCTATCCCTCTTTTTGTTCATCCATCGCTCCGCAGCCGCCATCATACGTGTCACCTCAAGAACAATTCCCATCCTCTCATTTTTCACTGTCGCCCACCGTCTGTGTGCATCCATCACTGTCTGCGGCCCTTCGTCTGTCTCTCTAAGCTCTGCTATCCTCCTCTTCGCAAATCAGAATCTGTGCTTTCTCCATTGTCCACTGAAACGCCTTCACTCCTTTGTTCTCTGGCCAAGCAAAGAAAACTATTTAGATGTTGATGCTTCAATTCTTTCTGCCTTCCTCAGTTCCAACACACACACACACACACCACTGTGCTCTAAATATAAAGAGAATTTAGTGTGTGTGTGTGTGTGTGTGTGTGTGTGTGTGTGTGTGTGTGTGTGTGTGTGTGTGTGTGTGTGTGTGTGTGTGTGTGTGTGTGTGTGTGTGTGTGTGGATGGCGTAACATCAGAGAGGAGAGGCTGGAGAAGTGCTCTGTGGCTGTATCAGCCTGCAGCAGGCAGGTCTTTGTCAGCCCCATGCTGAATAAAGTCTAATAGGAATAACCTGGGAGACACAAAGACAATGAGGGAGAAAAAAAAGGACAGAAAGAGACGGACAGAGGGAGAGAGAGATACAAAGAGAGGATGATTTGGGTTTACAGCGAAGCAGCAGAAAGTGTTTACATATTTGGACATGGACATGGACTTTTTTTTTTTTTACATAAAACCAGGTGTTTATCACTGAATCAAAACAGGGTCTAGTTTGAATAGATTATGTTGGAAAAGTAGAAAATAGAAAAAAATCTTTGAAAATAAGCGGGACAGGATGTTAAAGGGAAAACATAATGAAAGATCTGACACTGACAATTAATTCTGCCATTGTTTGACTGATTAACCCTGGAACTGTCTCCTGTTAATTAACATTAAAAGTAGGCCTTTTAATGCACAATCAGCCATTATGATTACTGGAAACATCTTTTTGCTGACCAAAGAGGTTTGTGACAAAAATTATGCTCAGATAATTTTTATTCTCTTTCACAGTCCTCTGCATTTTATCAGACTATTTCACACCAGCAGGGAAACAGCTCATATCTTTTTTTTTCTTTTTTTTCTTACCATACATCATCTTCAGTACACTGAAATCAGTTGGTGGTCTTACTCTAACGATGATCATACTATTTCCCAGCATGCATTTAATGTGGGCGGTGACTCGGTTCAGTGCTAACATATAACCAATTAGGGCACGATGAAACTTCTTTTGGAGCTGTTATCAGAAACATACCTGCTCAAATGAAAAAGTGCAACATATAAAAACTACACAAAGAATAGAGCAGGAAGAGCTCCATATGTTTTGTAAACAAACTAGCAGCAAGTCTTCAGGGACTGCAATGTCCACCACTTTGGTCCAGACTAAAATAACAACAGTTACAGAATGGATTAAGATTAAATTGAAGACTGATTGAAGACACACTCATGGAGCACTTCATTAGGAACACCTCGACACCTGCTTATTCGTGCAATTAAACAATCGGCCAATCATGTGGCAGCAATGCAATGAATAAAATCATGCAGGTGCAGGTCAGGAGCTTCAGTCAATGTGCACATCAAACATCAGAATGGGGAGAAATGTGATCTCAGTGACCTGGACATGATTGTTCGTCCTGGACTCTTTACAGCTGCGGTGAGCAGAACACCAAGTGAACAACAGATCGCACATTAACGTGGATGAGCTACAAAAGCAGAGAGAAGAGAAGATGAAATGCATTTATGTCAACATGGACCAGACTCTCAGTGGAGTCTTTCCAACATCTTGTGGAAACAACCCCACAAAGAACTGAGGCTGTTTTGAGAGCAAAGGGAGGAACTACCCAGTATTAGCACTACTTCATAAAGTTCTCAGTGATTGTAAGATACATCATATTTTGGATCAACAGACAAAACCAGTTAGCAGGCATCAAGTCATGACAGTTTTGGTCTTTTCATTATAATACAACTATTATCCAGGTTCCTGTTGTTTTGTCTGCCACTGCATTTAATACACAAAACAGCAACAATCTTTAATCTTTCCAATATATTCCTACAGCTTTCGAGCACTGCTACAGACCATCATCAAAAGTTCAAATATTTTCAAGCATACCCACCCCTGAAATCAAACTCCGTTGCCAAAACACTTCCATGTCAATCGCTCAGACTACTACTACTACTACTAGTACTACTGTGCAATTGTGGCCAACACAAGTTCAATGAAGGCTGAACAACAGGGTGTTAAAGAGTGTAGGTGTGTGAAAGTGACCTGTTACATCAGAGGCTGGACTGAGGAGGCGTTTGGAGGGAGAGAGCCTTTCGATTAGAGGCCAGCGTTCAACTCAAGCTTTAAAGTGAGCATTGGTGCTTTGCCCACTGCAGCTCCCCAGTGGGCTGGCTTCCTTGAATACCCAAATGCCTCTTCCTCTCTCTCTCTCGACTGTACACACAGAGGTAGACAAACACATGTACGCTGGTGTGTCCAGCTGGAAGCAACAGAAAGAAGGAGAAAAGTGAGGAGAAGGAGAGGAAGATGAAAGACAGAGGCGCTAATATCAAGAGACAAATCATGTTCAATCACACTGAGGAAGCCATCCAAGGCATGTCGTTGGACACGAGTTTCATTTTGGATCCAAGCGACGTGCCCCAGCTCAGCTGTTTGGTTGATTTCACACAGGCTCAAAGTCCTGATGTTTAAGTCATTGGCACAAATCTGTTTTTTTTTTTCTCTTAATGTCTGCCTAAACAGGGGGGAGCCCACACAGGATTGGATTTGTCCACGGTTAGACAGCCGTGAAAAGATCAGTGTCACTAAGGCTTGTAAGTCAGGTTTTCTGTTCCTGTGTGACTACAGCTGTAGACAAACACAAAAACATACGAACTAAACACAAACACGTGCCCGTCCGCCCCGTGGCTCTGTCCTGTGAATCCACAGTCTCCCCTCGCCTTGGAGGAAATCTCTCCTCGGTGATGAACGCCGGCGCTTAGTGGTCCATTTAATTGAGAGAAGCACCGTGTGACAGGTGAAAAGGAAGATGGGGAGGCTGCTGGCAGAGTGTGGTGGGATGTGTGGGGATCCTGCTCTGCATAGATGCACTCAATTTACTGACCTGCCACAGCCGCAACGCAGAGAGAAATGGTAAGCAGATAGTTAAAGGCTGCTCCTCCAGCTTCTTTCCTGGGTGGAGTGAATTTTTTATTTGCACCGTGAGCGTCTGTCATGCCAGGGGTGTTACTTCTCAGTGTCTTTAATCACTAAACTGTGAAATTCACAGGGCAGGTTGCAAGGAAATTAGTATTAAAATGTAGTAACTGCTCCTGGAAATTGAGCATATGGCAGCTCTGAGCCTGATGAATGATCCGTGTTTTACATCCAAGTTCGTGTGTGGGTGTGTGGAAAACAGGCAATGCACTAACAGAGACAACAATAGAAGCTGGATGACATCAACGCAAGACATTTGTAAATTGTCTGCGCGTGCGTGCGAGCGGTTGTGTTTTTACGCGTGGAGGCTAAACAATGCTCCTGCTCGGCGCATGAATGTCTGAGATGGAAAAGAAGATGAGATGAAGTGAAAAGGCTGACAGAGTGGAAAAGGGCGGCCAGCAGAACACAGCTGCAGCAGCATCCTTGCAGCGTCTTCCAACAATAGGGCATAGAGCAAGACACACACACACACACACACACACAAAGGGCAGTGTTGTTTGAGTTTTTTGGGCAGCACACCAGCTCAGCAGGAAGACAAAGTATGATTTTGAGAGAGGCAGTACAGGATACAGCAGCCGATGTGCTGTTTCAGGCAAATGAGCGCCGTGGTGTGTCAGTAATTGTGTTCCTCAAGCAAGTGAGTTCGCCCACACAAGCGCAGTGTGACTGCTTACAGTGCGGCATGGAGAGTGCATTTCTATTCTCCTATAATGTGTTTTTATTCCTCCTGTGTGTCTTCTCTGCTAATCCTCAGCTTCTAGTGTGTATGTGTGTGTGTGTGTGTGTGTGTTTGTAGAGCCGGGAGGGCTTTAAAGGAAAATGGTGGTTTATTAAAACTTGGTCCTCATTTAATATGTAATTCATCTGAATGCCAACCACAAATCTTAAACTACACTGCAGAATTAATGTTGTGGTGTTCATTCACACTTCAGTGACAAGTTAACATTACTATAAGACATTTGCATTTTATAAAGTCAGTACCCTGCCTTACTTTAAGTCACAGCTTTTCCATCTGTGATGTTGAATACAAAAAGGCTTCCACATATTGCTTTACAGACGGTTTGGTGTAACAATTATGTGCTTGTTAGCTCAGTTCTGTAATAGGGCAGCAGGGCGTGAAATGGGTCAGATGGAGCAGGACTGCGAGGCACGGCCTGTTGTACTTAAGCACTGTTTTTGCACACATTTTGAATTTAGATGATTAAAGAGGGGATATTTAAATTTTTCTCACATCTGAACGCTTGGTGGAATTTCATGTAAAAAGGCAAATTACATTTTGTAATTATTTCCCATGTCTCTCGCCCTGTAGGATGTTTTTTTTTTTCCAGATCTCAGGAATTAAGCTCATGAGTACAGTTTTGTTTGTTTATATATTATAAAAAGGATCTCCAAAACAAGCAATGAAAAATAAAAATAAGTCAATTATTCATCTAACATAACATTATGTATGTTTCTGCACACATGCACAGTATTCTGTGGCAGGTGGGTGAAACTTTGTCGAGGAATTAATTTCTTTTCCAGAAAGAAAGAAAACAAAACTTGTGCTCTGAATGGCTGTTATCCATTACTGTTTATACAAAGACTTTTGGACAACAACAAAACTTCTGTGCGTGTGTGTCAGTGACGTCAGTAGATGTGACAGTCCCATCAGTGCCAAAGAGGATACGGTGACCTCTCTCCTGTCACAATCCACTGAGACGCTTGTCAAATGTGCACTTTCATCATGTCTTCCTGTTCTGTTCTGTCCACACACACACACACATACACTCATAAAATAACATCTTGATAAAGGACAGCCTTGTCCACCCAATTCCTCATGCCATGTCCAACAATGCCGCCATAACCACCAGCTTCACCACTCCTCCTGCTTCACGAATATTCATCAGACAGCAGAAGGTGATGTCAGCCTTTCTTTTCTTTTTTTTTTTCCAGCCACCGCAGTCGTTTTCCTGAGTGCTTTCTTGGAGCGCTGGAACTTCAATGACATTGCAGATCAAGAGTCGGAGTGGCAGAAACCAGATGCAGAAGCAGCTTAGGGGATTTCTCTCAATCAATCACTCCTGTTTCATCTCAGATGATCTGCGCACACTTTGAGCTTTCAGAAGTGGTGGATTTCGACGCGGCTTTGATGAACACACTCGGGAAGAATTTGCAAATGCCAGTTTTTGTTTGGATGTTAGATCATCAGCAGAGCTGGGCGTGAGGAGAACATCGTTTGGAAGACTGAGTAGCCCAGAAAGTGAGAGCTTTTACTTATTGGGCTATGAATCAGAGAGTTCAGCATTTGCACTCCTACAGAGAATTACCTAAGCTGCTGTATTTCTTCTGCTCTTCTAATGATCATTTAAGGGAACTTCTGTCACTGTAATTTGAGCATACTACTAAGTTCCACTCCTAAGAGCTATAAAAAAAATCCAAAAAAAATTTTAAAATGAAAAATGAATAAAACCATGCCTCCCTGTTAAGACAGTACTTTCACTCATCTGGGCTTATGGTGCAGTTAAAATCAATGAAAAGTTCAGAGCACATCCACCATTTCACAGGCAACACATAAAAAGGAATGGTTCCTCTTTCTAATGCACAACAGGCAGCGCATTTTCCTCTCCTCACAAAGTAAACATTAACTCTTCCTCATTAAAGTAAAGATTACGGTCTTGATAAATAGGTGCTGCAGTAGGACTCTGAAAGCATTATCCCAGTGAGGTCTGCAACTGCCTCTCATGTAAGAAAAAAAAAAAAAAAAAAACAGCTCTGCAATTGTGCTCTGTGATGCAAAACGTGGCCAATTAAATTGACTTCTCCACCAAGGGAAGAAATGCTCTGTCTCCACTGTAACTATTCCACCAAATCAAATTATTCAGCTCGGGCTAACCTGAGAGCAGGAGCCTGTGACACTCATTTCAACACAAACGGTCTCCACTATAGTTTTATCATCCGCTCGTAGGGTTAGTTAAAGGCAGAAGTGCTGACCGCTGCGCTGAATCCAGTGGCTGTCTCATTCATGGGTTGATTCATGGCGGTCATTATTTGGGTGGATGGTGTGATTGCCTCCATGAACAGGCTGAACAGCCCTGACCCAGAGACCTGCTCTAAATCCCACTGTCTCACACAGGGCAAACACTTAAAGACTGCAAGATGGTATCAGAAAGCCATTAAAAAAAAGATTACAAAACAGAAAGTGAAGATAGACTGGAAATGAAGAGATGAAGCAGTGCTGAAAATTTAGCAATGATGAAAGAAAAAACAAAGGAGGGAGGACAAAACTGAAAGAAGACAAAATCCCAAATAAAAGTCAGAGAGATAAGATGTTATTGTGGTCAAGGGGAGACACTAAATGCCATTAATGAGCCTGTAATTCCTCAGATTCAGTCAAACACAGAGGATGTAGAGCCTCAGACAGAGACAGAGACAGAGACAGGAGACAGAGGGAAGGAGGAGGCAGATGACTGTAATTGTTTCCCTGAAGCGACTTCCTTCCCCTCTGCCAAAGAGCTGGACATGGTCTCTTTGCCCGAGAGAGGAGTCAGGTCTGCTTCCTGCCTTCAGTGACTTACTGTCTTCTGCCCTTCACCTTTGTTCAGCTGCTCACACAGTGCATGGGCAGAAAAGCCAACACAAGCACACACTTACACACATACAGTCTACACTACTGTATATAAACAAGCTTTTAAAGCACTGGCAGGATGATATTCTTTGTCAAAATATACTTGCATTGGTTTGTGTGTTGGCAGCTACCATATACAACAAGAAATTTCTTTATTATTTCTATTCATTATTTAGTTATATTCATCATTTTTTTCATAGTTCTTACTTAAAGCTGTAAAATTTTGTGACACGTTCTGCTCAGAAATTTACTGTTATACTTTTACTGTCACCTTTAATAATGAGGTTCACTGTTCAGCTCTAAAATACCTTTACTTAGACAAATGTTTCTCACAAAACATGTATTTATTGTTTACATCATGATGCTTCGAGCATACATTTTTATTTTGCCTGCACAAACAAATCACAATGGGCTGATAAGTATCCTGATCACTTTGGGTGCCAGCTTCAAAGAGGTGCAACGTCTGTCCTGTACACTTATCTTGTTAGTCAAATTATATTGGAATTCTCAGATGACTCTGAAAAACGGGCTCATTAAGTCTAGATTATCTGTTTCTGCTCATGTTCCATAAAAATAGAATAAGTAATTTTCTGTGCTGAGGCATTTCATTCTTTGACATTTATTACTACAGCTATCTGGGCCCCCAGAGCCTCTCAAGTGTCAGAAACTGTCAGAAGATGCAATTAAAATGTTATTTTGTACTAATATGAGCCTGCTTGGATGCTTTCCATAAAAAAATATACTTGGAGGAGCAACATAGAGGTTAGCTTTCTTTTATTATTATTATTTTCAAACAAATAAAAAATGAGGACTATCCAGTGACTCTGGCAAATGCAACATTTTCTCATGTAATTAATTTGGCTGAACAGGGCTTTTCCGAGCATAAACTGAAACCCCACAGAATAATGTAGCTTGCAGATGATGTGCTCCTTAGTTTGAGGTGATAAAAAAATCTAAAGATTGACAGGCCGGATCTGCCTCAGTGCTGCTGCTAAAGTATGACTGGACAACCACAGTTCAGGAGAGGGGGTTAAGCAAATGGGTCAACTGAACAGTCACACACATACACACACATTTACATCCTGTACAGGCACTGCTCTCACAACCAACAAATGCCGCCAAGCAGCTCAACTCGGCAAAACCAAAAATAAGAAAAACCTGCAATCTGACACTGCCAGCCTCTGCTTTTGTATAATCCAACAGACGGGCTTTCCCACATTTCAAGAAAACATGTTGACATTGATAAAACTGCCCTTCATCAAATATTCAGAAATACTAAATCACCAAACAAGAGTAATTTGCCCCAGTTGAGAGCATGCTGACAGAGAAAGGCGTTTACTTTTTGCCCATCAGAGGTGGCTGCGCTTTCTGCTGCCGCTAAAATTCATTTTGTTTAATTTTCGGTCATTTTAAAAGCTTTAAAAGCTTCATCTTCCGTGTTCTCCCATAAGAAGCTTTGAGTCAGTGAGCTGCTGCTGCCAGTTCAGATTTTCCCCATTTTCAGACAGGAGCGTGTCTTCACACAAAGCTACAAATGAACTCTGAATCTGCAGCACTGTAATGGGATTATGAGCAGGAACTCAGTCATCCAAGAGCTACAGCTGCTCCATGTGTGAGCAGAACCAAAGCATTCGCTCCTCCTAAAGTGTCAACAGTGGATGCCAATCAAAACTTTCAGACTAAACAGGGGGAGAGAAAGTAGAAAAGTTTTTTGAACTTATTCCGTGTGTGAATTATAATTCTTCTCTTTCTCTCCCAGGTTTAATCACACCTTCCCTTGCCGTCACAGCTCAGTATTTGTTGTATCTCCTCTCCCTCTCCCTGGGCCACAGTCCCAATCCTATCAAGCTGAAACAGGAACAAAGACCGCTGTCCCTCGCTTCCTACTCCCTCGGCTCCTGCTTCCACCCCACACCAATCTCTAAAAAATCCCCTCTTGGTCCTGGTCCTCACCTCTGAGCGACCTGGCAGAGCTCATAATCCAAACTCATTTTGAAAGGCAGGAAAGTCCCCGGTAAGCTCCAATGTTGCGTCAGGAAATATTGGTGCGTGTAAAATATTCATGCCAGGGTGTCCTAGTTGCTGTTTCAGTCTGCATTAAGGAAAAAATGCTAAATCAGGATGTGGACTTTAGCTACTGTTTTGTAGTTTGTTCTTTTTTTTTTTTTTTAAATAATCCTCTGGGGCCGTAGTGCTTGGTCAGATACAGTTCTTACTTTGTGACTAAACATGATAATGGCTGAGCTTCATGCCTCAGCAATTTCAAATTAAATGTATAAATGTATAACAAAATGTCTGAATTGTCTCAAACAACCAAGGACTAATGCACCCAGCTTGCAATATACATGGGATTTTATATTTTATATTAACTAAAAATGAATATTTGTAGCATAATAGAGGTTCAGGATTGGGGCTATTTGCTGACTCACCACCAACCACTTTGGTCATGGTGGCAACAGACTAAGCAAGATGTCCAAGACCCAGCCATGTCCTGCAGCCCCTCTGGGGGTGTCCTGATAGCATGGCCATGCTGGATGGGAACATTTGAATTCAAGATATACAATTTTAGAACCAATGCTTGCATACATTAGATTTAGTTGTTACTAACAACTCACTGCCAGGTGTAACTGTTGTGTAGCTAAACAAACCAACTGACAAACTCACATGAAACATGATAAAACATGAAACTTGATAAAAGCTGTTTTACAATAAATCTTGAAGATTTTAAATTATATTTCACAAACATGACAATGCAGATAACATTTGACTAAATGAGGAAATACTGTAAGGTAGGTTAGCATAATATTTCTCACTCATTCTAAACTACATGAATACTGATTACAACAAAACACACATACTCTATTTCTCTATGTATATGTAGGTAAATAAAACAAATACCTACATTTAGAAAAGATACACTGCATCTGTGAGTCACCAAATCAGTTCTCACGTCTTACTCTTGCTTTAAGCGTATCTCAGTATATCACTAACCTGGGGCTTTCTTTCCTTACATAAGGGGGGTAGCAGTGAGGTGCTGCACAGAGTTTCCTGAAGTCAGTGTTAGCAGAAGAGACACTTCAAAGAGCTGGATAAGCTCGGCGTAACCTCTACAACTTTAGACTAGTGTTCCACATCATGGCCTTCTGCTCCTCTTTTTAAAAAAATGATTACAGTGGCCATACAAATCCTTTTTCCTGACCAAACACTGACACACACATAAACACACATACAATGAACGAGAATGTCCATAAAGACATCAGATTTATTGCTAATTTTCTGCTTGATCTGCGTTTGATGTAGAAGACTGTAAGGTATCAGTGAGGCCAATTTCCAGAAGCAAATTACTCGCTTGGGCTGAGTCCTTTATGTGTTTGCTGAGTGCTGAATTTAAAGACCATTAACATTCTGTTGGCCCAGGACTTTGAGAGATCTCTGAGAGTTCCCCACGGTGTAGAAACAGTCGACAGTTCTGTGGGCTGCTTTTGTGCTGCCTGGACTTAAAATGAATGAAGTAAATTTGTCTTAGCTGCGTGTGCCCCTGTATTCTACACCACATTTTCTGTGATTATCTGTCAAGAATTGATATCGGTGTGCTAAAACAAGGGCAAAGTCTTTTCAAAGTTTGTATCTAGAAATGGTTTAGACATGGGCAGATTAACACCCTATCACCTAAGACTTTTATTTTAATTTAGCAGTTAGTCTTCATCCCGTAGAGTTACAAACTCTCCTCCTGCCCTATTTCTTTATCCCATACTTCTACAATTCTTCTCCACACAGTGCTTCCTGAATAACCAGATGTCTGGCTGGCCAATGTCCCATCTGCTGATTGTCATGCGTCCACTTTTGTCATCCCAATGACATCTGCTCTAAAGACAAAGCCAGTCAAGTGGGAATAAGAAATAATTACCACTGTTGTGTCGCCCATCAGAGTCTTTGTTCCAACTGACCCATCCATCAACTCTCCAATCACTCAGCTGATTCCTGATTGAATAGAGGCATTCAGTACTCACTCAACCTCCCTTGCTCCACATCCAAAAGGCCACTCTATATACACTTTCCCTGAAAATCAAATACAGTACTTTGTAGTATTCCTCACTGTTGTGTATTGACACCAGAACTGCATCGATTGACTTACAGTAGTGCTGACATAAACAGGAAGAACAAGAATTACACACATTTCACCATGGCTGTCTGAAAAGGGTGGGGTTTAGTGTCCCTGTTGCAGGGATTTGCATTTGCAAAGTTGATGTTTATATGATCTTCACGCATCAGTTGCCATTCAGCTGATACAATCTATTCCCTCCACATCTTGTCATTGGATTCTTTCTCTCAAAAATCTTAGCAATCCGTGTTTTAGTCTTACTTTTGATAAGGAAGCAGGTTTAGGTTCCTGTTCTCTCTCTAGAACATGTGTGTACTGAGTCGCTCTTACCAGCACCAGTGTCCGATGTGTACATCAGTACCAGCAGAGGAAAGCCGGTAGTCATCACAACAGGACGTATAGCTCAGTGCTCACTGACTCTCACAGCACTGTACAAAGGGAATGTTATCTGGAAATGTCACAGAGTTCATCTCTGTTAGAAACAGTTTTCAGTGCCAATATATTACAGCTTACAGTGAGTCAGGCTCTGTACTTTGGTTCCATTTTCTACCCCAAATATCTCAGATAAAACTCCCTTTCTGCTCCATCTACAGAAACAAAAAGGACTCACCACAGATGCTTAATACTGATTCCTCATCTTTCCTCAGTCTGAATATCAGCCAGATCTTCACCACACTATATTACTGACTTTGTGTCCAATTAGAGGTTTGCTGTCATCAGTTTTACAGATGTCTCAGTTTTATATTTACATATAATAACAAAAGGTTTGGGGAGAATGCTCTTTTGGCTCTTTTTTCTTTTTGCAGTACTGCAGTTTGCTACTGGGTCACAATGGCAGCAATCCATCACCGAGCTGTATTTAGCTCAGTGAATTTGTACATACAACAGGGCATAGTGGGACATTATTACAGTGCAGAAAAGTGTTATACAGAGACAGTGTGGGCATAAAATACACGTAAATACTACAGACCAGACTCTATGTCCCATCCCGTGCTCCACATCAGAATTTTCTCTCGCTATGTGAAAAGAAAAGGAACTTGATCTTTCTAACTTTATCCAAGAAGATTATAATTGTTTCATCATTATTTTTTGAAAACCAGCTGGCACAACGTTCCCCCTAAAACTGTTTAGCCAGTGTGCTTTGGTTGTAAATGAATGTACTTTGTAAGAAGACAAGGAAGGAGGCAATTAAATCCATGAAGGATCCAAATTTAATGTGTTCAGATTACAAAAATATAGTGTGATATGTCCCAGAGGCAGAAGGGGGCCAAGGACGGGGCCTTGGGGAACACCACTGGTCAGAGGAGCCACAGAAGAGGACACATTCAAATATGGTTCTGTGTACAACATGTATTAAAAAGGCTTCATCTGTTTCCAAAACTGCCTGAAAATATATTATAGTCTGGTGATAACACTGCAAGCCTCAGTGAAGTGCAAAATACACTACAGCTCACACAAAACTTGTTCAAAAAAGAAAAATGTGAGTAACAACAAAACATTTTCTAAGTACTGTGCTTTAGAAATAAAAGAGCTCATTTCCTGCCCCTTTGTAACAGTATCGTACTAATTTACTTTTTCATAATTTTACAAACATCTGTCTCCACCTTGGCCAGTTACAACAATCTGATCAGAGAATATTATAATTAACAGTTAAACTAACAAAAGCCACTTCCTGCCATTATTTTTGATACTTCAAAAACATTTTGTGAATAATAAAAATGAAAATATGTTTGTGTAACATTTTAATGGAGGACTTTTAATTGCCAGGGAGCATTTATCACAGTGTGGTGTTGTTACTTTAACTCAAGTAAAGGATGCTGCTCGTCCACCACCACTGTTATTCAAGGATACATTAGAGGCATTTGATATATGCCTCTGTCCGTGTCCCTCCAAAGTCTCTTACTCTCCCTCTCTCTCTCTCTCACACACACTTACAGATGGAGGGAGAGAGCAGTAGCCCACAAGAGAGTGAAGTATGCAAATAAACAGCACAATAACCCCACCACCACCACCAACAGCGCTCCTCTGAAGCACGTCAGAGGCAGCAGGCTATGAATCGAGGTGCACAGCGGGGTGAGGAAAGAATTTCTTGGGGACACAGCTAGGGGACAGTGCCGGTCTCCTGACTTGGGACTGACACTCCCACACCCTCACACACACATATCTCGGAAAGCTTCACGGCAACAGCGAGCTGCTGGGGGGGGAAACCATCAGGTACTGTATGCAGACTTTATCCACTTCTATCCACCTCATCACACGCTCTCTCTCGGTGCTGCTGGAAAACAGTGCGAGCAGGAGGGTCAGCTCAGGAGCTAAGTCGTTACACACGTGTATGTTTTTGAAGTGGCGGGGGGGGGGGGGGGGGGGGGGAAAGCAAGTTGAAAGCAGCTCCACAGAGACTTTGTCTTTGCACAGGCGACTGTTTGCGTGGGCCAGTGTATGCATATTTAATCGATGAGTGGGCAGCAATCATTCAGAGTACTGGCTCACCAAGTGGGCAAGTAAAGCAGGAGGATGAGAGAGAAAGAGAGAGAGAGAGGGAAAGCAGAGGGCTTTTGGTGACAAGTTTCCACTTGATCAGATGTGCTCGTCCCTCGCTGTTGTTCTTCTGCTGGCCTGGAAGAAGTCCTGAATGATCACAGCTGGTTTTGTTGATGGCTGGAATGTGCGTTTGCAATGTGAACTGTGCGGGATGGAGAAGGTAGAGGACAGAACACACTGGACAAAGGCGTCTACTTATCTAAAAGTAGGCCATGACTGTTCAACTATAGGAAACGGTGGGAGGAAATCCTCAAAGTTTCAGTTTACATCCTAGTTTGTTTGTTGGGTTTTTTAAAAATATATTTATTGACTTATATTTTAGGAATTAATTATCCAGGTTGTCTCTCTCACTGTAAAGCCTTCAGGAGTCCGTGTGGCAGGCAGGGACAGACCAGGCGCTCATATACAAAGCCAGCACGTTTCACTCTGTCTGCAGCAGCCGAGCGGTGCTGAGCACCACCTCCAGCATCACCAGCAGCAGCAGCAGCAGAGGCAGATCGGGGAGGGCTTTGGAGCACACAGTTGGAGGACCGACGACGCACATCAACAGAGCCAGACTCGAGAGCAGTCAATAATGCTCACTGGCCGGTCGCCGGTCCCTGCTTGACGGCTGCTCAGGTGGGAGAAGGAGGTTGGGGGGTGGTGGCGGTGGTGGTGCGCGGACAGTGGAGGCTGTTGAATGAGCGGAGGTGTCTCTGACAGACGCTGGTCGCTGTCCCTTCTCCAGTCGAGACTGTACGCATGAACTGACGTGAATGCCGAGCAGCACAGCACAGCACCGGCGGACAGAGTAAATGGGACCGCACGTCGTCCGAGCGTTAGAAAGATGGAGAGATTTCTGCTGCTCGTCCTCAGCTGTCTCGGCGTCTCTCGAGTCACAGCGGGTAAGTTTATGTTTATGTGGAATTGGAGGGATGTCTCCGTGAATTTTAGCGCAGCAGCTCGCAGCCTGGCTCTTCGTGCCTCGCAGAGTGGTATTTTATTGCCTAATTAAACGAAGCACGGCTGCTGGTGGTGCTGGTGGGGTGGAGGGGGTTGCAGCGGCATGTGGGCAAAAATACCGCTGGATTTTACATGGAGCTGTTTTGTGGAGGCTTTAGGTTTTCACCGGTACTGCTGGGAGACGTTGCGTAGTCTGTTGTGTTTGTGGGAAGGCTGACTGTGTTCAGGGGGCGACTGGAGGCATTTCCGTGTTTTCATCTCATGAAACAAATACACGAAGGGTGACAATTCGTGGTTTGGACAACTCACATCCGAGAGATCTACACACAATCACAATCAGACAGTTGTCACGTGGACTGATTTAAGATCAGAGGGGCGAAATTGACCAATGATAAACTATGTTGTTGTCATCTCCTAAAGCTGTGTGTGTGTGTGTGTGTGTGTGTGTGTGTGTGTGTGTGTGTGTGTGTGTTTGATGTGAGCCAAGCTGACCTTTGAATCTCATTTCAGGCAGGTACTGCTGCACACAGACACACACACATTTCCAAGCTCAGTGTTGACCTGAGCGGTGTATTAACACTGTCCATCAATGTGAAAATTAGTAGTATTGCATGATCATTAGCTGACAGCTGATCACTTGTAGACATTTTAATCTGTAGAGTCCAAAATCTTGTCTGTAATGAACTGCAAGGGGCCACACGAATCACATGACTGATTGCTGAGGTCTGACAGTGGCCCTGTCACACAGATCCATGGAAACACCACTGATGCGTGCAGTGCCTGTGTGAGCGCTGCTGTCCAACATATACTGTACTGTATGTGTCCATCTATAAAACATGTCTTTTAGAGAGCCCAAAGTACACATACACATTTACACTCACTCACACACACACACACACACACACAGTTTGACCACTCACTGCGATGGAGTGCCACACTTCACTCCTGACACACTCCAGCCATCAAAATGCACCTCTGCTTCGCCCGGCATCCTCCCACTTCTCAACCTTTCCACTGACAATAAATCACTGCGTTGCTCTCCTTGCACACACACACACACACTTACTGTTATACAGTTTAATGACACCCACAATTTACAAGCATAGTCTCTCAGTCGTATGTGCTTTTGTCTTTCTCCTACAGGAGAAAACAATTTTATAGTCACACTGTTAAAAAAAAAAAAAAAAAAAAAAAAAAAAACTATATTACAAAGTGGTGTTCGGACACTTGAAGTACGCAGCATTTATACTGGTAGTCAGGAAGTGGGATGGATGTCCATAATGGATGCAAGCACTTTCATTGCTATATTATGAATGTATGAGCTCCACTATATCAAGTAGCGCCTGAGTATATAGATTATTTATGAACAGTGCACGGTAGTCTTTATGTTTTTTTGAGGTGTGCAAAAACATTTTATGCATTTTAGCTTTTCAATGGCATCGCTTTACTTTAACTCCCCGTATTTAACATTTATAAGCAGTATATTAAAACTTCATGAATGGTTCATAACACACTGCAAGCTTAGGTTGTAATGACTGCTTGATAACTCAACACAGTTATAATCTTACATAATTATATACAATTAAACACAACTAAATCTTACGGTGTGTTGTAAAGGATTTATCATCAGTTTATACACCAGTTTTAGAGGATCCATTAGAGGAGTTGGCAACAAATACATTAATAATTGCTCAAAATGCCCATGTGCTTACAGCTACTTATTCTGTTAATTAAGTGTTTACCTGCTGCTTATAAATGCTAAAGATTGGGGTAAAATAAATGTTTTTTTTTATCATTTTTTATCCACTGATGTGCACAATGTCACAAGAGCAGTCGCTGCACGAAAAGCAAAAACACAACAAAGTGCCAATAGTGACAGAGAATACAAAGAACAGGTTACATCAGGTCATCATGTGGACAAAACCTCAAGGTTCATTTAATTGCTGTTCTGGAGATTTAGCTCACATCACACGATATTCATCAAAAACGTTGACCCACAGCTTTTAAAGAGCAACTTAAAAGGGGGAGTATGTAAGTATTTTAGTTTACATCAACTGAAAAATTAAGAAAGCATATCAACAGATTATGCAGAAATAACCTCCTCCACCAGAAAAAAAAAATCCTCCACTCTTTCCTCAAGCTCAGCTACTGACGCTCACTCTCCCTCAGGTCCCTCCACATCTTGTGGCTCATCCTCTAGTCCTGCCACCGCTCAGTCTGCCCTGTCTCTCTGACAACCTACCAGTTCTATAATCAGACTACAAGGTAAACCTGTCTGGAAAAAAAGCATTCACCAATCCATGCAGGTTTGGGAACACGTCAACAACTGCTCTCTGCTGAGGTTAGATTTACTCAAGCTAACACTGGCTCAACATGAGGGTTAGGGTAGGAACTTGGTTGTCATTGGTTGCCCAAGTCCATGAGCATACATGAAGCACGCTCTCAAGTGCACCCTAAATGACAGGTACACAGAGAGGGTCTGTAAAAACTTTATGGATTTTTGGACGGTCCAGCAGCACACCAGTGAAGTGAGATTATTTTGGCAAGTGCCATTTTTAAGGTCAAGAATACATTTTGAACCTCAGTGAGTCCAAATGTTTAGAAGATGTGGCCAAAGAACCATTCAGACTGAAGTGTAACTGCATAACATTTGGATTCACAATTCAACTCGATTCAAGTTTTTCTCTCCCAGTTTATTTTAAGACTTAGTCAGACACCTGCACCGGGAAAACCAGGCCAAATCGATGTCGAGGCACAGAGGTGGACTGGCAGGAGTGAGTGGGTGCGCGCCACGGCACCATAAAATTTACACTACAGTGACGTCTTTACTGGGTCTGTGTTTATAGTGACTCATAAACAGTCAGTTGATCCCGGGAAAGGAAAGGTAATGTTTCCATTTAAAATGTAAATCGACTCTCTAACACATTCATCCAAATGAGGCCATAAATCCTTGCGGGCAATTTTCTCTGGTCCCTAACGGTTCTGAGTTTGGAGAAAGAAAGAAAAAAAAATCAATGAATCAATCAACAAACTGAACAGTGATGCAAGTGGTGGAAAGGCTCCAGGCTATTTTCTTTGTTTGTGTGACGTTTATAATCGTTAAAGAGCATAGAGGTTATTTTTTTATGCTGTAACCCAAAAAATCTTGGAAAATTTTGGCAGCCACCTGCCAGGTGATAAATTCTCTGTGAGTACAGTATATTAGGTGTCAAGTGCTAAGCCATCTAGCATCCATAGAGAGGAGTTATAGGCCTCAGTTGTGAGAGCCAAAGTTTGTAAAAGCTACCCATCTTCTCCTCTCTCTCACACCAAATTATCATCACACCAGGAACAGACTTACACATTCGATATTTCTGAGCAGACATCAAATCAGTCACAGAAATACAAAAGAAATATCAAAATTGATGTGGTTTCGTAAGATTTTCTGCTGTTTGTCTCACACATACAGCAGTCTTTCAAACACACGTTGAGCAGACAGCGTGCAGGGCTCATGTTCGTGGTCCTACGCTGAGACAATGACGTTATCAGCTTTACTGTACATTTTAGAACCATCAGCACAGTGTATTGTGGTTTATTTCCAGCCCTCTAAACTCTGCCCTGGTTTTATTCAAACGTGCGTCCTTTAGACCTGCTGGGTATCTGGGGCAGCCTCCTGATTAGGGGGCTGAATCATCACTGTTCCCTCTGAATAGGCTCTTTAACAGGGCACGGCAAGGATGGGAGGTGTGTGTGTGTGTGTGTGCATATAAGAGTAACGGTGGATACAAAACTCTATGTGTGCATGTGATTATCTGTTCATTAGGTTCCCTCTACTGAATTGTGTGAGCACAATTAGCTGTTTGTAATTATTAGATGTTTGTAATCTTGTTTGCTGTTTGTAAGTTTTTCCATGAGCTTATTACAGTAAATGTAGTCTCTGCACTCTCTTCTTACAATTATGTTGCATCAGATTTGGGGATTTTAACAGTGAAATACTGTATTATGTTGCAATTGTATGTCAGTGCTTGAACCACAGTGTGTTTTGTGACTTTCACTGACAGCATGTGTTTATTTTACAGTGCTGTTTGCTAATTATTATTATTATTTTTTATTTATGATTTAGCAGGGCAAGACATGGCAGCTCTGTGCTACTACTTTACTGAACAATCAGTCAGCAGTTTTCAAAATTTATAATGAATTAATAAATTTAGCTTTTTATTAGTGTCACGAAAAAACATTTCAAAATCATACAAGCCAGGGTCAGGTTGGACCAGCTATTCATAGTTCATAAAGTTCTTCTTAAGTTCTTCATAACCACGAGCTAACTTCAAACTAGTGATTTACTAAGCCGGGTCGCACCATTACAGCTAAAGACGTGCCTTAGTTAGTTAGTTAAAGACGTATGCAAAGAAACACCTGTAACACCGTCTTACAGAGAGCGATAAATTCTGTAAACAGAAAGTTACTGCAGCATTACAAGCTAGCATAACTTCACAAAACTACTATGAAAAGTTCAAAAACAGACGCCAAATAACTTTCAAAATCAGACCTGAGCTTCATGTCTACAGCAGAATCCATAAGTCACTGACAAAACATTTAGACTATAGCATAACGCTGAAACAACCATTCAAATGATTGATCATCTGTACACCCGAATATTTCAGAGTTTATTTTAGCCCTTTCATGGGATACTGACGTCCTTAAGTAATCATAGGATGTAAAATACAAAAGATAGTGAGATTCACGACTTGAAGGCGTTTCCCCTCTTATCCAAGAGGCCTCTTCAAATCTGGGAAGTTAAGAAATGTCTTTAGGATCTAAAACTAGTTTCCAATTTGTTTTCTTCCTCAAACTGAAATAAAAGTTTTGTTATTTGTTATCGGTACACTCATTTTTTTTTTGGGCGGTGTGCAGAGATATTTTTAGTGCACAGGTGTATGGTGATCTGTGTACAGAATGAGCTTTAGAATACAAAGATGAACCTGGAACTCATTTATTGGCCAGGTTTGACAGGGTCTGTGTATTTTTGGAGCACAGAATTGGGACTGGGAGACAAAAAAAATAAATAAAAAAAAGAAAAAGTCTGTCCTCCCCATAGCTTTGCTGTTGTTACTGTGTCAGTACTGCGCCCAGATAATCTTCCGTAATCCTTCTCACACCCTGTCACATTATAATTGTCACCTGACAAGATGAATTAAAGGAGCTGTAATGAAAATCCATTTTCACAATGTCTTTCAAATTCTCTTGACATACAGTAAGTACTGGTACTGCTGAGCGTTTGTATCAGCATACTACTGCTGCTGCTCTTTCTTCTGCCACCTCGTCACCCTCTTCTTCATTTCAAAAAGCCTCTTTCCAGTTCTCTTTTGAGAGCTCGCCAATGGCTTAGTGAGGCGTGGATGAATACAGCAATGGCCTTGTGGTTGATGGCGAGAGCTCATACGTGCTAAAGCTTTCAGATCTGGTGGCCACACCAGGATTAAGGCCGAACAGCAGGAGCTGTTGCACAGAAAATGACTGAGATTTTAATCTTTTGCCTCAGAAATGGTTTTGAATGTGTTGCTACTTGAAAGCTTTTCTTTTTGCCATGTTCACATTTGCTCTACGCTGCAAGTTTGGTTCTTTTTTTTTACACCAAAAAACAAACGGAACGAGCAGTAGAGGACAGACTGCCACAATCATCTGGACGTTGGGGCCTGTGGGAGAAAGAGATGGCAATGCCAAAAGACTGACGTGGCAGCGGCAGCTCTCTGACGTAGTCTGTCGTCTGTCCAGTGTCACGTCTAAATGTGTGCAGGTGGAGGACGGTCTGAGCTGGCGTTCGCATGGAATCAGTGCCATGGATGTGCAGGTGTTTGTGGGCTATTCTTCAGAGTTCTTTGTGTGTGCACCTGAGTGTGTGTCCTGAAGCCTCATTTATCAAAGCATGAATAAAACAAGTTCTAAAATTACGTGTAGGAACAAACGAGACAATCGTTGTTTATCAAATATGAGTACTCACACATTTACTGAACAGTGATAGATTTCTCCTGCTCTACGTCCATCGGCTTGTGCCGACACAAAAGTACCAAGAAAGATTCAAACCAAAAACACCACAGACAGTTAGGCTAAGGTGCTGCAGCGCCTCAAAAGCAGGCAAAAAATGTATCCACACAAATCTCATTTTTCTGTAAATGTGTACACAAAACAGACACAGTACTAAAACACACATTATGAATCTGCTTTGATTTTGCTTTACCTTTACAGTATAACAGGAAATATACCTGTCTCATTATATCAAATTATTATGGGTAGCAATCACTGGTAGCACCAGGAGAAAAGTTGGATTCAAAGAGTAGAAACAAACATTCATATGATTTCAGAACACAACTGTGCGTATGTCCCTGGATTCCTCCTCCTCCTCCTCCAGTTTGCCTCAGCAGCCCAGCAGAACATAAAAATAATATTTTTGTTTTGGTGCTGGGCACTCAAACCCTGTGGGAGGGGGTCCCAGATGGTGTGTTTTACATTTGAGCAGCCTGCAGAACAGGCAGGCCGCCTAGGAAGTCACCTGCACTGTCTTTACCAACACAGACGTGCACTTTTGTTCGTTTGACTCTTTTACAAAAGTTTTGTCGGCTGTTCCAGGTGCTGTGTCTGACACAGATAAGTCAGGAATGCCTTCTGCTTTTTTCTTTTATGGTAGTGTAAATATAACCACGTAGTCAGACACCTACATGTGTAAAAGTGTAAATGTGTGTGTGATTTTCAGTGTGAATGTCGGTCAGTTTCCTCTGATCGACCACTGTGCTGGGAGCTGCCAGTCTGGTTTTGGTGGGGGGGCCTCAATCCTCAGTCAGGGGCCAGTAGTCAGTCACACAGCATGTGCTCGTCTTAGGGGAATACTTGCTGGAGAGAGACACTGAGATGAAGGCGGTGATGGATAGAGAGAAAGCGAACGAAAGGAGTGCTGGTGTTAGAGCCACAAGAGTGAAACACAAACCCACAGAGAGAGAGCTAGTGGCGAAAGGAGAGAGTGAAACATGGAGGAATCAGAGAGAGTATTATTCACGTTCTCCCCCTCCACCTGCCTGTGACACCAATCCTCCCAGGAGGAAACTCCACAGAGAGAAAACTCCACAGAGAGACAGAGAGAAGCTACAGTACGTGTGAAGTGAAAGACGGAGAAAAGAGTATTATCAAGCTCTAATATCATATTCATAACCTTATATCAAGCTGTGAGCGCTTTTAGTGTTATCAGCCCCATCCCATATTACTGCTGTTTCCGTGCCTGGGTGTGGTGGGGCTGGGTGGTTGAGGGTGTGGGGGGAGGGGGGGGTCTGCCTTGGTAGCTCTTGCTTTGAGAGTAGATTTCATTAGCAGTGCGCTTGTCAAATAATCAGCCTCACGGCACTACTTTGCCTTTCTGAATTAGCTGCCTTGCATTCTCTCTGCACACAATGCTGCATTGATTTTCATACTCTGCCTTTTGACATTTAATTAGAGAAAAGCGTGTGTGTATGTGTGTGTGTGTGCACGCGTGTGTCCATCTGATGGAAAGAGAGGGAGAAAGATGCTGTTTTGCAACCCCACCCTCTCCACCTCAGCGTTCCCGTGGCCAGCGGGGCTGGAAAATTCATTTCCTATGAGTAAATAACTCATTTCTCTACAAAGGGACAAAAAGACCCTCAGGTGTGATTATTTGACGGCGCTGGGCCGCGGTGTATGGAGGCAGAACGGACCACAGAGGATGCACAGGCTCTGTTCGACATGCAGAAAACACACATCTGCAGCCTCCCACGCACACAAACAGGCGCTCTGTGGCCGTGAAAGGAAGGCATCTTAAATTAATTCAAAATTAAAAACGAAAGACGGACAATATTCCAGCCTTAAAGACAACTTCTCCTTTACTGGTGGCACATGTGCCTACACTCTAAAGCAGCTGAGTGTGTGAGTAGCATGAGGCTAATCAATAGTAGAATAGCACACGAGTGAGTCACAGCTAGGCTACCGTCTCCCCTTTTCACCCACCATCTCCTCTCTGCACCCAGATTCCCATTGAAGTGTCAGTTACAGGCAGAGAGCTGTACACACCAGGCTATGGAGGAGCTGCCAAAAAACCCCAGTGTAGTAGCTGTACAGAAATACAGTGAGCAGAGTTAGAGAGACAGAGATGAGAAGAGAGAGAGAGAACAACAGATAGACGGTGAGGGCAAGTGTGTGTGTGTGAGGGGGAGGTTTAGCATTAAGAGTCCATTATAGCCAGGAAAATAGGCGTTGAAAGCAAAAGTAAAGAGAGGAAGAAATACAGGAAACGTATGAGGTGGATTTCCTCTGACAAGGATGTGGTGGATACACAAAGGTTCTGGCAGTCGCATGAAACAAACAGACGAAGAAGAGGAAGAAAAGAGGATATCCATAAAGGAGCTCCCTTTTGTGGTTTACATAACTTTTCAAGAAGCCGTATGGAAAAGTGGTGACATGGCTGTGAAACAGTAGGCAGCCTCTACTGAAAACGGCATTATGGGCAATCAGTTATAAAAAATGACACAGCGTTACAGTGTGGCTCCGCACACATGCATTCGACAGAACTAAATTACTCACCAGATGCTTTAGCTTCTAAATGACACTCATTAACGCCTCGTGTTCACCTGTTAGTGTCACACTGTGATCCTCCTAACTTATGTGTATATGTGTGAGTGTGTGTGAGTACACTGCATGTGTGTATCCACAAGGACGAGACCACGTGCCAAGGTCTCCTCTTACACATGCAAGGGTGAACTCCAGATGAGCACAAAATCCTAATGGCTCTATCATGGCACATTAACTATGAATGAGGGGGAGCTGGTGTCCCTGCCAGCTGCATGTATGCTAACACCCCCCCCCCCCCTCCCCAGGAGCACACTGCGGCCACAGCTCACACAGCTCCAAGACTCAATAACATGTTAACGGGAGCAAACGAGCAGCAAGCAACTGCAATCCCCCAATTTATGGACGCTAATTCCCCTGTGGCTTCTAGCTTTCTAGCCATTACGGCTGTGGCGCAAGTTTTATTTCTTCCCCCTTCCCAAAGTGTTCCTTCAAAGCACCCTGGCTAGGATATCTTCTCCCACCTGCTGGTTATTACACTTTCCACACAAAGTGACTGTTTACTTACTATTAGCCGTGAAATGAGTTACAGTAGTTTAAGTTGCTAAACATGAATTAGTAGCAGCACAGGGATTCAAAGAAAAGAACAGGAAGTAACAAACACCCGAGGCCTGCGCTTGCCTCCAAAACGCCAGATAACAGAGGAACATGATGTAGCTAACAGGCAGTTTTCATGTTCGTTCACAAGCCTACAGACTTAACTCATTAGCATCCCAGGGAGCTGAGCCAGCCCAGGGGCCTGACTCTGAGAAATGCATTTCTAAGCATTAATAAGGTGGTACAAATCAGTAATATCTCCCCATGGGGGCTGATGGAAGCTGGAACACCACCCTGCTATGTAGCTTTCATGATTTCTCAGTTTTAAAGCCCCTGCTGTCTGATCAGGTTTATAAACGACTATACATTTTTCTTTAATCAGTGTATCGCAAACTAGCAGATGCATAGCAAACCTGTGGTGGGATCAGACTGCAGACGCAGTTCTGCATGTATTTACTCCTGGTCTCCACATGCATTTTTATCCATCCATGTAAAATATCCAGATACTGTACAAACTGCATGTTAATATCAGAAGTAAGTGAGATCTACCGTGCAAAATGATTGCTCACAAGAAAAATTCCATAGAGACCAACTGAGGCATCAGCATCACAAAATGAGAGTTACACATCAGGTGAAATGAAAGAAAAACAATTTGTTCTTTATAGCACATCAAGTGTTCCACATTACGTATTCCCATGTTTCCCGCAATATCTCTCCGACTGTAAATCCACTCAGAAATGCACCAGCTCAAAAGCAGTGAACTGCACTTTACCCAGCGTTGAGAAGTGTGAGGACACACAACAAACTGAAAGGAGATCCAGAGATGGAGTAAGGACGGAGGGATGGCAGCAGGCCTGGAGGAGGTGTGGGAGGACTGATCCTGTCTTTCTGAGGTCGACAACGAGATGAGGAGAACGTGTAATTAAATAATGACAGGCTTTACAGACCAGGACTGTTCGTGTCTGTGTGGTGAAACAGCAACTGTATACAGTTTCTCTCACACACACACACAAGCACACACACACGCTCCCAGTGGGTTCCCTAATGAACGGGGATATTAAGGAGCTGTCACCCTTCAAACTACTCAGCATGGGATAGACACCTAGCTGTCACTCTGATC
Source organism: Toxotes jaculatrix (assembly GCF_017976425.1). Taxonomy (NCBI): domain Eukaryota; kingdom Metazoa; phylum Chordata; class Actinopteri; family Toxotidae; genus Toxotes; species Toxotes jaculatrix. Next base: position 16,996,344 of record NC_054410.1, on the reverse strand, counting down.
ATCATTGGACTAACAAAGACACCCCCCCCCCCCCCCCCCCCCCACACACACACACACACACACACACACACCAGGGATATTGTGGCTCAAAGTCACCCTCGTCTCTCAGGTTGAGGCAGACTGCATGTCACAGCGATGAGAGAGTTTATGAAGACATCTGTCTGGTGTTTCATTAGAGCTGACTCTCATGTCATGTGGATATTTAAGGCCCGCGGTCACGGCCTACGTCAACTCTTGTTGTCCCTGAGCGCATAACGCAGTCATATGGGGGAGCGGAGACGGACAAAGACAGACAAAAAGTGACTGGAAGCCATGGGACGTGAGGACACTCAATGAGATGTTTAACTTAGTATTTTGGAAAGCTAAGGAGAAATAACAAGGGCCTTTGTTTCTGCAGAACTCTACTCCCCACCTTGTCGCAGTCTCCTGCAATCTATAAGTCATATTTTATCCTTTTTTTCATTTACTCTAATTTAATCTTGGAGTAACAGACAGATCAAAGTCTGTTTTCCAAGAGACTTAAAAACAATAATTCACTTACACATTTCAACAGTCAGTCAGCACTAAGTACTATAAAAGGACAAAACAAAAGAAATGCTACACTCAGTAACATTAGTTACAGACATCAGTGAAAATGTGAGATATGATTATTTTAAGATCATCCAGCAGGAAAGGAGTTTCTCATTTCAAAGGGGTTTGCAGCCGGCCGCTCCATTTTAAAGACAAAAGAGAAAACGGTCTCAGAAATATAGAGGCTTTATGGAGAGCTAACCAGCTCTGTGCAAAATTATGGGATTTAAAAGACACCAGAAGAAGTGAGGTACAGAGCTTCACAAGTAGAGCTTTATAGATCAGACTGTTGTCAGGCAATTATTGAGAAGGGAGAGGGGTAGAGTGACAGCCAGACTGATCCTATTATCACTTTTGGAAGATAAAAATTTCCTATTCCATTCATGTACTCAACAAAACTCATGTTAAAAGTCTAAATCAGCTTCTGCCTGTCCCTGAGGTTCTTCAGGAGCTAAACACTGGCTGTCACTGTGTGTTTTGAGAGCGACAGAATGAAAAAAAGAGTGAGAGGAGACTAACTGAGAGATAATGAGTTTGATTTGTGACTTCTTCTGTCCCCATCAGCCCCCTCCACCCAAGACGCCCGTCCCACGGGCAAAACAAACAGCAGCCAGTAAACAAAAGCAAAGCCACTTCAAACATCAGGGACCGCCCCTGATGAAGACATGCAGCAGGTCTCCATCCTGCCGTCTACTGTTAGTCAGGCTATTCATCAAAACATCAGCAGCAGGCAGGCTGGATGCAAGTGACACAGAGGCCCTCTTGGGTACTGCGGTGCAGTTTCTGGATGTACAGTATGTCTGTGTGTACACAAGAGCTGCAGAGGCCCATCATCCTGTAATTACAGGCTGTGTGATTTGTCCCCATCAAAGGGCAAGTGAGCGTTAACCTATTCAATAACTCGATGACTGCAGTCGGTTGGCTGAATTACATTCATACCCCATTAAAGACAGCTGAGTAGCATCACTGAGAGTGACCACGTCTCATTCCTATTCATCTCTCCCAGCTCTGCTTCGCTTTACAAATATCCATCAATCCCAGAAGGCCACAGTGATTCAGAAGACGTGCTGTCAGCTGCGATGTAAAGTTGGAACGATACAGTCTTCTAACTAATATGAATGAGAGCTGTGACATTAGCTCACTGGACAGTAGTCCTCTCTCTTCCAGACAATCTTAGCTAAAATTCAGAAACTCAATGTCAGAAAGTGAATAATTCACTAGATAATAAATGTGAAAGGCAGCATTTTAAAATGTAACTACCCATTAGCATCTTTTATAATTAAGTAAAACATAGAATTGGAAAAAAAATGTCTTGAATTAAACATTAATATAAAAAGTAATAAAATTGGTCAGACATGCTTCAGAAGCCTTAGTTCAATCCAGTGTATCCAGATCAGCGGATTATTTTCTTGCCTTTCTTTCAGAAAATCAAATTGTCAAAATGTCCAGGCAGCAGTTCAGACGTCTGACAGTTCACAGTGTTAATAACACGAAATCAGCCCCTCAGGCATTAAGAGCATCTAAATAGAAACAAAGAGTAGACTATGGGAACCATGACTGAGCAGATTTACATGAGATCATGATTCATTTCTCTGCATACTGTCAAATTTTTGCATCACAATTTATATCAGGAGTCAAAAGTCTGAAGGTTCTTGTCATCATGCCATCATGGCTGACGCCTCAAATGATTTTATAAGAAAAGAAAATGAAAGTGATTGTGTAAACAATGTGAAAGAAAAATCCATTTCCCACGAATCTGAGACAAACTGAGAGGTTCTCCTTTGCTGCAGGCACTTTGATCATCTGATCTGCACACACACTCGTATAGGACTGTAGCCATTAAGTGTGTGTGTGTCTGAGTATGTGTGTGTGTGCTGTGCACCGCATACGGTAATTAAAGAGAGTCTTATTCAGAAGCAGCTGAGGCCACCAAAGTACACGTGGAAACAGACGCAGACACACACACACAGTCTCACACTTAATTATATAATGAAACCAAATCATTATTCTCAAGTCTTGTAGCCTGTGACCCTAATTAAACCGGTGGTGTATCTGGAACGTGAAGCATGACACCTAGCTGAAAACAGCCACACATACACACACACACACACACACACACACACACACATTTGCTAAACATAGAGTTTGGGATACTTTGCTAATGTTGCATGTGTCCAAATTCATTATTGCATATTTCTGTTTTCATTAAAATGTACAGTTGCACTAATGGACCAACTGCACAATGCATTTGTGATGAACAGTACAGCATAATGTGAACATTAGAGACATTTTGTAGTTTCCCTGTATTATTTGTACCAGCAGCAACAACAGAGACTTTTTCATACTATCTGTCTGTTAGTATGGGAAAGGCCAGCACTGAGCATCTGAGCTTAGGCACGTCAGCACACATTGTTCTCACAGCATTAAAGCCCAGTACACAGGCAAGAGCGATAGCAGCATCATTGCACTTTGAGGTAACATCAGACAATGACATAACAGTGTTGCTAGCTATTGTCATTTATATGCTTTGATTCAAAGTGTTGCACCAGTCTGGACCTCGCAGTGTTTCATGCTGAGGCTGCAACATATTCTGGCATCATCCTTTTTGTTTGTACAGATGTTAAATGTTGTGTTTTGTCTGACAATAAAAAAAAAAGTTCCTTCTGCTTTTAAAACACTACAGCAATTGTCCTCTTGGGTTTTGTGGGACTTAACCAAGTGAAGAAATAAGAGCGTTTCCAATAAAATAATTTGGTGTTTAGCTTGAAATCCCAGCAACCGAAGCTCAGCTCATACAGACAGAGACAGACAGAGGGACAGAATGACAAAAACAAAACGGATAGATCCAGAGTGAAGATTGAATAGGTTTTCATTCACAGTGGTGGTTGGTTGACCTTTTGTTAGTTGATATCCAGGTTAGATTTGGGCTGCTCTGTCTTTTCATATCGTTTCATCATTAAAACTGTGTTGTTAGAAATCCAAGCATGCAACACTGAAGAGAACAGTTCTGAATGTCTGAGAGGTGTGTGTCAAATGTCAAAAAGATAAGGCTTTATTTTGACATTTCTAAGCTTTTTCTTAGATGATAAGCAGGTATAATGTTTACAATGTTCATGATATTAGTTTAGCATGTCAGCATGCTAACCAACTAGGATGTCACTACTTTTGCCAAGAGATCGCCAAAGTTACTACAGTTTGTCCTGAGGGGACGTGAACGTCTGTACCAAATTTCATGGCAATCCATCCAACAGTCCTCCAATATTTCAGTCCTGGTTCAGCTGACTGACCAATCAATCAATAGAGCCATGCTGCTAATGTGGACACATTAAAATATTATTTTTAAATATTCATATACAAGTTTAAACAGTTTAAACCAGAGTTTTAACTTTAAAAATTCTAACCTTTTCAATCTCAGTTTTTTTAATCCATTTCATGGATGGTAAAATTGATTTGGACTCATACACTGCATTGATCCTTCCATATCTTACATACTGTAGTGTCTGCAGAGCCTTGGGCAGTACCACTGTAACACTCTTGAGAAATTGTTTTGTGTTTCTGCACTCTGTCATCGATTCCACCCTACATAATGGATTCCGCTGAGCCATTTACTCACACCACTCAATTTGGCTTCCTGCCATGCCGGTGGTGGCCGTTTCTGCAACCGGTGACTTAAACTTCTCCGTCTGCCTCAGTACTACAGAAGATAAAACAAGCTTTTGCTTCTCCTTCTCTCTCTGTTTGCAGATAGCTTGTCACCTCCTGTCAATGTGACCATCAAAGCGCTGAAAGCAAACTCTGCTGTGGTGACATGGGACATCCCCGAGGGAGACTCCGTCATTGGCTTTGCCATCACACAGCAGGTGAGTAACACACACATACTGGATACACACTATATGTAAATGTACGACCAGGTTTATACAAGTATAAGCTACTCACACAAACTAATTAAATCAAGCTGTGGTTCATCATTGGTTGTTTTCTGCCATGTCCAGTTCTCTTTATTGTGTCGCTCCCTTGCTCAGAGTCAGTGTGCATTATGGGTATTATCACGGGATGCCGGATCCTGTCGGACTGCCTGTCTGCTCTCTGACAACAGCAGACTATGACAGATATGCGAAAGGGGGAAAGTGATATTATTTGCTGCCATCGCGCGCACACACACATAAACATAAAAACTCAGACACATTACTCGGTTCACACCCACACTGTAATCGCATTAGTTTACGTGGGACGCGCCGGCTTCTTGTGATTTTACGGACACAAACACATACGCACACACTCATTTAAGGCAGTGGGGAGTGACATGATGGAGGAGGACAGCGGCAGGGTCAGTGTGGGTCAGCTGTTTGCAATGGTAGTGAGGTTTGTGCAGAGGAAACTGAAATGCTGAGGAAATGTGATGTTAGAAGCTACAAATACAACATCCAATATTATTTTATTTCCAAAAGAGGCAACTTAAGTGCCTGTCTACAGTGTAAACATTGCTTTGTACATCATCTTTCACTTTCTTACCTGTTGTTTGACATTTTTAGGAAATACACTTTTTCGCTTTCTTGCCCAGATTCACAAGACAATTCATACTGCACTTCAATCCTATAAATACGAAACCAAAGCCAGGAGACAGCAAGCTTAGCATAGCATACAGACAAAAAGCAAGGGATACAGGCAGTCTATCTCTTTCCCATGAAAAGACAGTCTGCCCAACACCACCTAATTTTCCCCCCTGCTTTCAGTCTTTATGCTAACCAAAGCTAACTGACTTCTGGCTCCAGCTTCATATTTAGTGTACAGACATGAGAGTGATATCAACCTTCACATTTAACTGTTACAGCAAGAAAGAAAATAAGGACATTTCCCAAAATACTGAACAAGTGCTTTAATAGTGAGGTGTTTATATATGTCTGACTTGTACATTAGTATCGCTCTCAGTCTTGTTAAGTAAAACTTTTCTTCATCCAGGCCTTCTCTGTGTCCTAAAGGGACATTATAGCATAATGCCCAAGTGTCCCTCCAGTTAGCTAGATAGCCAATCTTGTATGATTTTAAAACTTAACCATAACCCTCTCCACAGTGGGTGGTTCACCCCTGCCCCTCAGACAGCTACTGTACAGTACTGTTAGAGAGCACACGACAAAACGTAACGCCTGTCCTCTTCCTGCTGTAAACCACATTCACCGATCTCTCCTATGTCATGCTCCAACAGAAGAAAGACGTGCGCATGCTGCGATTCATCCAGGAAGTCAACACCACCACACGCTCCTGTGCATTATGGGACTTGGAGGAAGAGACAGACTACATCGTGCATGTCCAGTCCATCAGCATGTCTGGGACGAGCCCGCTGAGCGAACCGCTGCGCTTCCGAACACCGAAGGAGGCCGAAACTCAGGCCTCTAAGAGTAAAGGTAGAGTGGCACGAAGACAAAAACACACAAACACAAATACTTGTACTAAAACACTTGCCTGAGTATCCAACATGTCCACACTTACAGGAAAAAAAAAAGTGCACATTTCCTCACTCTGTTTCTGTCCTTTTCAAGACAGCAAGTGCGATTGGGGACTTGGCCTTTTGACAATGTCTTGAGTGATTTTGTCTAAACACCAATAAAAATCAATAGACACACAAAGCGTGAAATGAAATTTCACAACAGAATGCTCCTGAAGCTGGCCCCCACTGACCACGACTCGGGAATAAAACGGCCGAGGGGGGTGTATACTTCATTGTGTATTGACGTACCTCGGTGGGCTTCACCCCGCATGCACCCAGCACAACTGCACAGTAAACCAGAATGAGGAGAGGCATTTATCACACACAGAGAGGAGACAGTCAGAGCTGCGAGGGGTGGTGAATCGATGGGCTTTTGGCTGAAGCCCTGCTCCATCTATTCTTCCCCTCATTTACACTCATCTCTCATGTGAGCTGCCACTATACTCCGATACGTCCTAGTGTGTGGAGCCAGAAGGAGTCCGAATGTCTGGCATGGTGGCGAGTGGGCCGGCAGAGAAATGAAGAATACAAATACAATCATTGCAGAGCACTGAAGACATGCACACTCCACAACTGAGGCCTAATTAGAACAGGAAGTGTGGTCTGTGTCTTGTTTCACCGAGGGGAAGAATTTACAGAAATCAATAACTGCACAGACTCCAGATAAAAAAAAAGTGTACATTTCTCACACGCATTTCAGATTTCATTCTCTCTCCTGCTGTTTTCAAAAGCTATGAAGACAGAACAGAGGCTCCAGCTCATGTACAATGCATAGAAATAAACAGAAGTGCCCCATCGCTACACTACAAACACACACACTGAAGCAAACACACAGTCAGACATAGTTTTACTGACAACGGTCATTCAATTTTTTATGAGGAATAGTGAGGAATGGAAAATTATACACACCCCCTAAAGGAAAAGTTCAACATTCACTTTCTTGCCGAGAGCTACGTGAGAAGAATCGATACGGTTCTGCTAACTCTGCCGTGCTGCCACGTCTTCATGCTGAACATGAAGCATGAACCACCAGCAGCCAGCTAACCTACTTCAAGCACCTGTAAAACTTAAAGTTTTATGGGCGTACCACACTTTCTTGACCGTAATGAGAAACAGTCCAGAAAACTGATGTTTTTACACTTAGTTTTTAGTACACGTTAAAGAAATGTGACATAATGGGTTAATCTGTGACTTTAGAGGTGCTGGTCGGCAGATTTTTGTCACCTTTAGACATGCTAGCTGTTCCTCTGTGTTCACAGTCCTTGGGCTAAGCTAAATTAGAAAAAAATTTTGGATGTAGCTTCATAATGCCATGTGCATGAGAGTGGTATTGATCTTCTCATCCAACTCTCAGCAAGAGAGCAAATGTTTTTCTAAAATATCGAACTATTCCGTTAAAATGCTCAGGTCATCCCTGCGTCTCAGAGAGCGACCTTCAAGTTTTTAAAACGAGGTTGTTGAGTCGATGCCTCTGTGAGTGCTTGTTTCCTGGGTTTATTTGGAAGGTCGTTAAAAGGAAGCGACACCCTGCCTCACTTCACTCATTCATTCCCCCAAAAATGTAAGATTCACACTTATTGTCAGGCTCTGCACACACACACACACACACACACACACACACACACACACACACACACACACACACACACACACACACACACACACACACACACACACACACACACACTGAGTCAAAGTCTCTGTTCGCTGCAAAGCACAAACGATCTCCATGCTCCTCCACACATTTCCCACCATGCACATGTCTCCCAAAGCAAATCTCCACATAGAGCAGGTCTGTGATTCATCATCCTTCACTTGTACTCAACAACACCACCCTTTCAGTTCAACACAACAACAGACATCCTTCTCTGTCTCATTTGCGCTGCTTGCTCAAGGATGTCTGTTTAATTAGCTTAGCTACGTTGAAACAATGAGCGTGAACATGACAGATGAGCAGATGCTTTTCGAGTCAGTCAGTTTGTAATTCAGTGTAAAATCAGTATTGTTGGGATTTGGGATGGGGAGGGACAAAATCTGTGTTAGTTCATTTCCCATCTGAGAAAAACAGTTATTTGTTTAAATCCAGCAGGATATTTGGGGTGTTTATACTTTATTTATGCTCTGTTTTGTACAATATGCACACTGTGTTCAACTTAGATAGACAAATAGCTTGACAAATAATGGGCACTACATTATTGTTCATTTTGTTAAACTGAATTACTATAATTCACATGTCACTGAAAGAACTATGAGCACAAACACAGGGAAAGGTGATGTGTGGTTAGAGTACAAGATGGATGGATAAAATGAGTCACAACGAGAAAAACACAGTTTGTCTTTTACTGCAAATAATGGCACGGAGTAGAGAGTGTGGGAGAGAGAGAGTCTCTCAGTACAGCTGTTAGTCCTTTGTCTCGATATGACAGGCGAACGTCCCGAGAAGAAAAGAGAGGCTTTCACCATCCTCGCTCAACTGCTCAGCCCTTCTGTGTTCTGCCGTATCACGCTGATCTCAGTGGAAAGAGCAAAGGATGAGCACGAAATGCTGGATTATTCCACATTTCTTCTCATTTCCTCTTTCACAATAGGTTTAAGCTTCAGGAGATCAAAGGAAGCGAGAGAGAGATGAAAAAAAATCTAAAAAAAAAAAAAAAAACAGCACAACCTGTGCATTAATGAATCAGAGGAAGAGAGGAGGGGGAAACAGAGGGTGACTGACAGAGAGGGGAAAAAGGGAAAAAGTCACAGAGGATGCAACGTTACAGGAGAAACAGAAATCCTGACAATTAAATTCTGCTGTCAAAAACGCACAGACCATGCACGGTTTCACACAAATGTACATGAACACTCCCCCTGGACAAATTATTTGAACCAGACACACAAACATGGACAATAAAAAGTACTGCAAACAAGGCCCACTGGCCTCCTCAGATCTATTAAAGGGAGAACAGTCTCTCTCTGGCCCCACAGGAAAATTCTCAAAGACGTGGATGGAACAAAAGTTTCTCTTCTCTTCTGTCACGTACTTGTTTGATATGTATGTCAAAACAGGGCAGCAGTAAAGTACTGTTTCCCCACACAGCTCTGCCACATCCCAAAGGAGGAACAAAACCCCTGGATTTTCTTCTTACACTGTGTCCACTGAAATAAAAGTAACAATACCAAAAGACAACTGACAATGATGTGAACTGTTGCTAAGGTTCATTTAACTAGTAACATGGCATCAGTTATACAACGTCATAACAATATATAGCAACATATAGTTATTGTAGGCACATTCACGTTTGTCGAGAACCTCTACGAGCTTCAGGTTTGCATTTTAATTTTAAGAATAAAACAAAATTTTACATTTTTCAGAGCTGAAGTTTAGATTTACAATAGCAGAAATATTCTGGTGCTGAAACATAAAAAGTTAATGGAACTTTAAAGCTCTTGATTCAGAAAGCTCAGAGCCTCATCTAAAGCTTGGTCAGAGGTGTTACAGCTGACCAGTTAGCCCCAGCGAGGCCAGCTGGCAACAGTGTCAGGCACCTTTGGGCCGTTCTGCTTTGATTAGTTAATATTGGGCAACAGAGGCCAATCGATCAGCAGAATTGCTTGTTGCTAAAAGCTACTGGAGCATGGGGTTTCTGCCACACTGGGCCCACCAAATGTCACCCGCTGCATCTAATAAAAGGAAAGGAGTGCTTTCTCCGCTGTGGTGAACTTTAGATCAAGCCTCAAGACTTCAACACTCAGCAGTGCAAGAAAAAGTTACTACGTGTTGATGCTTTGTTCGATTGAAACCTGCAGGCGTCCGCGGGCAGACTGCTGCATGTGCAAACCACAAGAAAAACACACGCTGCTCTCTTTGATACCCCTCCTGATGGTCATTCGACTTCAGAGATGATGATGGGGTTTTATTGAGGTTGGTGTGAATTGATCCTAACTGCTGTGATTAACTTTTTTTCATTGCTTCATCTGTCTATCCCACTCTAATATGGGAGGGATCCCCTGTGGCCCAGATGAAGCCTTAACTATTCCCTTCATGTTCTGCCTCTGATCTTTTGACTCCATCAGGCGCTCATACATTTTGGTGTATTAATGATCACGCAAAATAACATCTCCATGGCTGCCTGTATGAAGTCAGTCTCTAGAAAATCATTACTTCTTTTAGCCAACAGCCTCTCTACTGCAGCCAAGGTCATCACCAACACCTGTGCTACTGTTCCCTGCCACCACTGTGCCACACCTGTGATTTAAGGTGTAACAGAAACAGAAGTCTAGCTAACAAGTTCCAGGTGCCAAAGGATAGACTGAGATCTGAAAGGGTAAAAGCACTCGATTCATAGAACATTTAAGGGAGTAAGATGGCTCTGAAACAGTGACACAGTCACCCTGTGAGATTCAAGAGCTAAAAGCAAGACAGTTCAAGATCTCCAGAGTAAGAATACAGCTGAAAATAAAAGCAGAAAGTACATCAATGAAACCCCCAACTGTATAAAATGACTGAGCAGTATAGTTCAGTCAGGTCTGCTTTTGCTCTACAACAATATGCACCGAGAATTTAGGAAGCAAAGACAGAGAGAATAATCCTGTCCTCTAAGGAAAGGCAGAGAACAGGGAGTTGATGGTAAAAAAGAAAAATATCACTCTTTAGTTGTTTATTGTGAAGATGGGGTGCTCAGCTGTGGTGCCTCCCAAGATGATGAGTCTAGAGTTTCAAGAGGACTCTCCAGCCTGCCCTCTGTTGGCAATTACAAATACTGCAGTAGAAGCAAAAACAACACTTGCTAAAAATGTGAAGAATTATCATAGGAAAGTGTGCCTAAGGAAAATTATGCATCCCACTATGTGGAAAAAAATGGAAAAGTCTGTTTGACTGTGAAAAAAAGTGAGAGAGACCCGGCAAATACTGAATGCACAATCAAAGTTAAAGAAGTATGCTGCTGCCAGAAACTGAGGCCAAGCCATACGACAGAACTCATTGCTATGTGGTCATGGGAGACGTGAGTAGCAGGTGCACTGACAAAATTAAAGATCTAATTAAAAAATACCATGAAATGCTTTATAGGCTTGTAAGTAAAACCATGAATTAAAAGCAATTAAAAGAGTATTACTAAAGTCCCTGTTGTTAATAGCCTGTTCACAGACTGCTGTTTAGACCCCTTTAGGGACTGTACAGAAATTACTGAGGAGGAGAGGGGGGCTGAATCTTATATTTCACTTTTTTAAAAATGGAAGACAATTTGAAGTTAGTGCCATCTAATTTACCTTTTGATATCTGCATGTTATATGAGCTTTGCCACAATTAATTGAAGATATATGGGATACAAACTTCCTGTGATAACAACACCTAGATCTGTCAACTGGTTTCCCTCTGAGGGAATGGTTGTGTGCTCATTCTGTGACAGAGCCACCTGCTAATTCTTATTACCAGAGAGACCTGCACAGCATAAAAACACTGATGGTGACTTGCTTGCCTGAAAGCTCAGTGTCATTGAAGCGTCAGTCATTAGACTCAGTGAAAACCCAGATTTTATGGAAAACATTTTGCTGATATATTGTATAATAAGCTGTTCAAAGCCAACCCTCTCTTTGTCTTCCAAACACTGACTTGGCTCAAGACTGGAAAACACAGCCACCTCGATGACGGTGTGTAAAACAGGCTGCAATGATGCAAAGTGTAAAAGGGAAACCTCAGATCATGAGGGGGCGTCTGAGACAGTGGACAGTAATTCTCAAAAAAAAAAAAATCTATCTATTAAGTTCATGTTAATTTTAGGCTCTGATGAAGCTCGGCAGCAAAAACTGACTACGGTTAGTATATGGTTTGGCAGTGTTGCCGTCTCTTCAGCAGATTTTTCGATGATACATGTTGAATAACGTCTCATTTTTCTTGTTTGGTAAATCCTAATCCACTTCCTGTAACAGATTTCTAAACATGTTGCCTCTTGACTGTGCCTTCAGACGAAGTGACGATGGAGGAAGTGGGCCAGACCACCCAGCTGAGGGCAGGGGAGCTCATCATCATCGTGGTGGTACTTATCATGTGGGCAGGTGAGAACAAAACCGATCAATAAACCAGGATTATACAGCTTCACATGCGTTGTTTCTGTTTCTAATCTTACTCAAAATAAGCAAAAATGCAGCTGCGGCTTACAAAGGCAGGTGGATTCATTTTTGCTTCATGGAGAATCAGAGTTGGATGATTGTGAATACTTTCCCTCTCTCCTCTCAGGTGTAATCGCTCTCTTCTGCCGCCAGTATGACATAATCAAAGACAACGAGCCCAACAACAACAAGGACAAAGCCAAAAACTCCTCAGAGTGCAGCACTCCTGAACACCCAACGGGGGGGCTGCTGCGCAGTAAGGTATAACCCACCCCCCTCCTCCTCCTCCTCCTCCTCCCCCTGGGTGCCTCCCCCTCAGCGGAGCCGGGCAGGTGAATGGTCCCGGCCACTTCTAGACTTTTTCCACTGACACTTCATTCACACTCATAGTGTCTGATCAGTGATCTGAACATCAGCTCCAGGCTAACGCTAAGTACTGCTTCAACATGGCACCATTATGTGCATGACGATGCTGCATTCAGCAACACCGAGCAAACACACTCGAGCCATTGCTTCTTACAAGCTTCTTTGGATCAATGCACAGAGCCCCATACCATATTCACCTCCTGTGTTCAAACCAGAGCAGAAAACAAAAGTCAAAAACAAATGTTTATTCCTTTCGCTCGCTTGCTACAGACATCAATAAAACATCCAAGTACAGAGGCATCTTCATGCTCATTGAAGAAGCTTATTGTATGATTCCTGTGAGTCCTGCAGCCTCCTCATACCTGTCATCTTCCTCTTTCCTCCCACAGTTCCCCAAGAACAACAACAACAACAATAGGATGCCATCTGTCAACATCATTGAGGTGTGACTGCCAGGACGACTTCTCTTTATCCAAAAGACTTTGTGTTCTCACAAACAAGCGGGCCCCCTTTTAAGCCCATCTGCCTGTCGGGATGAGGCTGGGACTTTGGGGCCCCTCGGCGGCGCCTACTCTCCTTTGGCACAGGGCCTGGTGCTGAAGCAAAGCCGCAGGACTCCGCAGGTCAGACACGAACTGGCCAGTGCTGGTCTGAGAGCAGAGTCGGCAGTGGAGAGACCGTGGTGAGAGCCGAGTGGCTGCACTGTGCTCAATAACTACAGTGCCATGGGGCAGCAGAGATTAGGGCCCAGTGGCTCCGGTGGTGGAGAGACTGCAGATAAACCAACCCCAGGGACCAAAGCCGATAAACAGAGCCAAACCTTTTCATTCTCTCTCTTTCTGTCACCTCTATTTTTTTCCCCCTGCCATCTTTCAGTGCGTTATCAACGACCACAAACCTGGACGTTTCCCGTTTTTGGGTGGCACTGAGATGCACCCACTCACACTGTTGAAATTGCTCCCTGTACCTTAATCTCATCCTCTACACCTTATTTTCTAACATGCTACTCTCTCTTAATTAAAGGTAAATACTGTAGATGATTCAGCTGTTTCACTGTAGTTTTACTTTACTTGATTCTTAACCAGGTGCCACCAGAACAGTCTTGTTGTTCTGGTATCGTTTTTTTCCTTTTTTTTCTTTTTCCCTTGAATTCAGATTCTGCCCTCAGGCAGAAACCACTTGCCATCCTGTGGGAAATGTTTTCATTCTGGCGAGCTCGTTTTCCCCCCTCAGGGAATCCAGACTCCACCTGGCCAATTTAGGAGCCATTTCTTAGATGTGCTGTGATGACGCCAGAACAGCTTTAGAGGGATCACTCGGCTAACCACCAGAGCTGGATCGCCCTATTTTTGTCAAAAAAAAAAGATGAAACTCATTAACTCATGCTGAAAGGCATCTCTGATCTAAACTCAGAGATACAGTGACGTCTGTAACATTTTGCTCACATTCGCTTTTTTGACATCCTCTTACTTGTTTCATGCTTTAAATATAGATTTACTGAAACGTTACATTCCACGTCCAGGATGAGCCCTTTAGTATTTCCTTGTGTCTTTCTCTGAGGGAGATGAATTTCAAAGCATTTCTGGGGAGGAAAAGGAACTGCCATAATGGAGTGCATTCATCTAATTAATGAACTTTAAAAGGGGCTGGACTCTATGGATGTCTACAGAGAAGTGGACTAAAGAGATCCCTTACATCAGCAATAACAGCCCTCAGTGGAGTGCGGAAGCAAGGACTCAAACTCTGTAGCGTCTTTGTCCAAAACCCGACCTCCCAGCATGCAACGTTCAGACAGATGAACAAACGGAACATCGAATAAGGGGAAATTAATCCTGAGCCTCGCTTGCAGGTGATCCCTCTCCTGAACTTTTCAGAGAAACGTCTTTCAGCGCTGTTGTAAAAACTTTGCTTTCTGATTCTGATGGCAAGCATGGAAAAAAAAAAAACTTTTTATGGGCCCAATCTTCAACCCTAAGACTTCTTTATGACATCCTGAACAGATGTCACCGAGACAGAAGGGCTTCTATCAAAACTTTTTCTCAATTCAAAGTCAATATTTGTGTTGAATTCCATGTTGAAGAGGCTAAACGTAATGTAAAGGGATCAACTGTGGCCATATGGTACTGTGCTCTGTATACTGTAAGGGAACTTGTTTTAAGACAGCAAATGTATCTGAGGGCTGATTCAAACTCAGTAGTACTGCCTTAAAAATAATTATATCTTATGATTTTAGCTAATAAGATGGAAAGTCTCGTATCTCATATTTGTGTCATATGCTTTACCTTTCACATAATATTTAAATGTGTGTGCTAAGTAAAAGGAAATGTCACACATTGACGACATTTAGACCGAGCTGTCTATAAAGTCTGAAACCGCTGATGAAATGACTGACATTTAATGTGTACATACATTTTATAATTCATTCTTGCTTGGTGGTGTCAGTTTAGAGAGCCTTTTATGAAATATGATAAGACTAATATGGAAAATGTATAGACTCCTAATGTAAGAGGGAATTGCTAGTCTACTGGTGAAAATGTAGGTGATTTTTATGTTAATACACAGCTGTAAAAGTCCTGTTATTAATGAGCTTTATCATAGCACTCCTCTACTATTATGTACTTTTATTACATTATGTCATTGTGCTGTTTATGTGCAATAAGAAACATTTTTTTGATGAGGAAAATTATAAAAAAAAAAAAAGTGCTGGATATTTTAAATAACCATCCAAACATAACGGTTAAGAGCCATTGAGCAGCTGGAAATCTCTACTGACGGGCAGTGGTAAACACTATTGTCCTGCACGAACTCCATCTCATTTTACGACGAACTGGCTAGTCATTTATTGTAAACACAAATACATGTGTGCACACAAACATAACAGGTCACAGCTCCCAAAGACTTGAGTGTTGTGGAGAGAGAGAGAGGCAGTACAGGCGGTTAAGAGAGCAATGAAGGTTACGCATGAGTAGAGTGGGTAGAATGATGACTAATGCAATGGCAGGCTTTTATCACTCCCTACCTCCCTCTCTGTTTCTCTCTCTCGTCTTCCACTCATAATAAGAGAGGAAAAGCTAAAGACTGCCCTCCTCCAGTAAGCACTGATTCATGTCAGAGGCAAGTGTTTTGTTTTTTTTAAAGTCAGAGAGTGAGAAAAGGGAGAGGGGCTTCTCTGACTGATTAACCCCGACGTTTAAGCTGTTGCCGGGACAAACTTGGTGAAGCCTGAAAACAGCATGTGCTGCATTACCCAGAGTGATCAGCGCTTCACCCAAAACGTCTACGGCTGAAGGCTGAATCCATTTTCCCCCAGGAACACCGCAGCAGTAGCGGGTTCTCAAATCGATAGGCATCCATCCACATGGTAACAGATAAGGATGATTGTTTCCCTGGATGATTACTAGGGCCATGCCTTAAGTTTGCCAACAAAATATTTCTCAACAGCGCTCCCTGTAGGCACTCTTTATTTACTCTCCTCCTCCCTAGTTGCTTAAATGAGTAAAACTTCAGCTAGCAACATAAGAGGTTTACTTTTAAAGCTGTGACAGATTTGACTGAATAAAGTTGATTCTCAACAGAGTGTATCATCATCATCACCACGATCATCACATTATGGTACACTCCTATGTTGCCACTGTAAATAATGTATTCCTTATTACTGATTTAAGTATAGGGCTATTGTGAACATTCACTTGTGTGGCAGGTTGTTGTCCGACTTTACTGTTACAGGAATAGTTTGACATTTTGGGAAATTCATGAGAATATCTATACCACTTTTATATCTATACCACAAATATGAAGCTACAACTAGCAGCTGGTTAGCTTAGCTTGGTACAAAGACTAGAAAACATTTTTGATACCTTAGGGCAGAGCTAAGCTAGCAGTTCCCCCCATTTCCAGTCTTTATGCTCTGCTATGCTAACCAGCTGCTGGCTGGCACTACATAGCTCATATGAGAATCATACTCTCACCTAATTCTTCACAAAAAATAAATAATAAAGATTTTCCCAAATGGTGAACTGCTCCTTTAAGGGTTGCAGCTTCTGCATTTAATCAATGTGTTCGAGTGAGCTCTCCCACATTTAGATGAGAATCCGGCAGCCTCAGATTAATGGAAAACAGCTGTGGTCTGATTTTACAAAGAAGTGGGTTTCACCATGGTAAAGAAAAACGCAGGTCTTACATGTTGGATGGATCAGCGGAAGACATCTGGGAATCTAGTTAGAGTCCACACATTTCACACCTGATGGTGTAGTGCAGAGCAGTTTGGTCAGTCAGCCATACACAGACTGTTCCTACTGCTAAAGAAACAAACTGATGGTTTGGATCCCGGCTGTTTATTGTTGTGAGGACAACCAGCCACTGCTGATTAGAACAGGTCAAGTATTTCACCAGTCAGCCGCAGATGAGAAATCTTTTTCCTTTAATCACACTCGACTAATGGTGACGACTGTAAGAACTCAACATTCCACTTGAGCCCTGTGGTGTCAAACCACTCTTAACAACACACTGAGGACTTTCTTTCAGTGTCAGAGGCCCAAGACGTTTGCTCAAGCTACTGTATGTACCATACAACGCCTGAAAAATATGCTTGGTAGCTGTACTGGACTATTTTGCGATGAGATGCCATGGCAGTAAAGAGACACAGGATTTTTCAAAACAATTTACACAATGTGTATTTTGTATTAGACTAGAAACTCAGCTAGTGGGCCACCGTTGCAGTGATAGAGAGGAGTTGGACTATTTCGTTATGGACTTATTGATATATACGAATCAGATCCACAGAGAAGCATGGTTTAGAAAATTGAACTGCTCTATTAGTGCTATCATGTTTGTATTCATCGTATGAAGTGTACAGCAGTCATTGCTTAATGAGGGCTAGCATGGTTTAACTATTATGCACAAGGTTACACAACTTCTATTATGAAGAATATGGTGTATGCTTACTTGTGTATGCTTAAATAAAATACGTAATATTTTCCACAAAAGTCTGTGTTTGATCTTAATTGGGAACAATATTACATTAAATATGAAATTGTTTAAATGTTTATGGGTGAAAAAGTCAGGGTGGAGATTTTTTTTTTTTTTTTTTTTAAAGAAACAATTTTACAAAATCCAGGAAGACGGGCTTTTTCTTTTGGTGAATTATACATGCAAACCTTAGACTTCAACAGGCTTCAACTGTCAAATGTTTCTCCACTAAAAAAAAAAGCACATAGACCCACAATTTGCTGTTTTACTGTTACCGTGGAGACACAATGGTTTGTCCAAGAAGACATCAATCGCCCTGAAAAATTCACCCAGGCACGAAAACATGTATTTGATGCACAAAAACATGTACTTGCTGCTGAATCTGCGACTTGTATAAGTAAACATTCCTGAACTTGAAATAGCAATACTCAAATAGCAAAACTTACTAAAGTCCCATAATGCATTGTTTATGTTTGCCTCTGCATAAATACAAGAGCAGTCATCTTGACTGTTTGACTTTTGTTTGTGATTGTGCATTCTGTTTAGACAAAACCTAAAACACCAGCAGAAGAACTGCGAGGCATGTCAGATCAACACAAAGTCTCCTTACTGCTGAGAATGCTGCTCATGACCCTGACGGGGCAAAACATTGTTGGAAGGTGTAGAGAGACGCTGTGGCTGCTCGGTTGCACACGTGCCTTGCAGTCTGCACAGCGTGTGTCACGAGGCCCTCCCTGACACCCACGCACCTCTGCCTTCTGGATGGCTGGCCAGGGACAGACTGCCCCACTATCAGTACCGACAGGATTACTTTAACAACCTGCATTATTCAATGGATGGGACCCGTGCTGATAACTTCCATTTTTTCATTTTTACTCCCTGGGGTCTACTCTGTCAGCCTGTACCTGTGTGCAGCACCCAGATGCTGCATGGTAGAACAAAGAATAAAGCTGACAAAGATGCAGCCTTATCCTCCCAACATTAACAGAGGGTGACAACTGTAGTGTAAGGTGGACAGAAGTTTTTTTTCACAAGCAATTTATACAGTAGGCCTGATGTATAAGGGTGGACAACGAACACTTGCACGGACACGAGGCAAGAAACAGGAAAAGATAAACTCACATTCCTGGACTGTCTTTATCATACCAGAATGAACATGAGTGGTAAATACTTTTGTACTGAACAAAAAGTGAACAAAACTTCACTGTACAAACACACTTAAATAAACTTTAAAACAGGTATACGTTCAAATCCAGTAAAAAGGCAAGGCATTTAAGATGCTTTAACACTTGTTTTTTTAGAACATCAAAAGCCCTTAACGTGTAATGTTTTAATATAAAGGCACATGCAACAAAGAAAAAAGAGCAACATTCAAAATGACAAACCAATAATAGCCACCACACATTAAGGTAGTAAAGAAAAACAGTGCCCTTTTGTAAATGCCATAATTCTTATGAAGAAGACCACAAGTCCACAAGTCCTAACTTAGGGAAGACTCCTTTTAAAAATTTTAGGGACCTTTGCAAAGCGCTTATGTGTTGTGCTGTTCTTGGCCTGCCATTCATGGAGGGCTATATTTGGTGTCATGTTTCCAAACCGTCTTTGGTAGTTCCTGAAAGTAAGTACAGATCCTGAGTGTTTTACATTGCTTGAAACGGGTCTGTCTTCACACCGTTTTTAATCCACACGTCTTCCTAACGATGAAGAACCCACATGAGAATGACATACCTGCGTGTGAGGTCCGAGGGATGCTGCCACTGTCCGCCATTAGTGCCTGGAGTCTGGTCAGCCACGTGGGTCATCAGGTTCAGAAGCTCAGACATGACATCTTGAGAAAACACAAAACGGGTTGTTTTTAACAACAGGTTCAAAGGAAAACATTTATATTTACTGTGACGGAGGCAGGTGAGCTGCCCTTCAAAAATCACAAGAACGTCAGACAACAAAACAAAGGAAATTTAAAATAAATTATCATGATATAGACTTTTATGTGATATCAACCAGACATTCATTCATATTCTCACACTAGTGGTGTATCAAAGTACCAGTGTCATTAAAGGCTGTCTCAGTGTGGTTCTCTAAGGCTTCTGGTAGAGCTCAGGTTCGTACCTTGATCTGCTCCAGGATTCTCATTTATGTGCCTGGTGACCAAATGGACATAGTGCCGCTTTTCACGCTCCCAGTCTGCCTCCCTCTCAAAGATCGCTGGCCTGAAAAGAGACAATATCGCTATACAAAACCACAGTCAACCATGCATCACGTTTCAGACAGCAGTGTACGTATGAGTACAGTGAATGTAAAACCATGCTCAATTAATATGGCCCTGTGGCCACTGACGACACAGAAAGGCAGACAGGTGGAAAATATGAAACTATAATTAAAGACAGGCACAGTCGCCTTTTCAACCATTAAACCACAAACAGAACTTTCACATTGTTGATATGGTCGTAGAGCTCCACCCAGAGGTAAAACTACTGTAGCACCTTCGATTCCTGCCACTGGTGACACACTCGTCTGGATTTGGCCTGGTAGGTTCACTGTTCTGCTTTACCAAAGGACATGGTACTGGTTTACTGGTGGTGGTGGCGAGCTGGGTGGGAGCCACCACAACAGATTTCACCTTGAAAAAGCACAGAGGGTGCGGGTAAGAACATACAGGATGCGTACTATACTGTACAAAATGAGCTCAGTAAACAAATGCAACAGCATGAGAGCAGGACCACATCATCAGCACCTGATGAGGCAGAACAGCTGAGGCTACTTACCTGTACTTTGAGAGGTAAGGTGGTTTCATAACTGGTGTCTACAGTGGCTTCCTCTTCACTAAGTGTGACCTGACACTCAAGGGTTTGCTCTTTCACACCTCCCTGCACCACCTCGGTCACATGTCTACTCTGCTCACTACCAGCACTCAACTCCACTGTGACACTGTGGCACAGCGATGATTCAAACATGGGGGGACCGATATTCCACACCTCTTCGACGTCGTCCTCTAAAGAATCTGCATCTAAGTTCACAGACCCCAATGGTGGCCCACTAGCAGTAGGACACAAGCCAACAACAGAGAAGGAAACGTGCTGTCCAGACATCACTTGTTCAGATGAACTTTCAGGATGGGATGCATCCCGTGGCTCCTCAAGCTTAACTATGTTGTGCAGGGGGCTAGAGGTGGTTGTCAGGGACTGCAGGTCTTCAGACTGAGGGGCATTCTTTCCTTTTTTATGGTCCTTTATATAAGACATTGAGAAATAACCTTTATCTTCTCCCTCATCTTTTACATCCACATACATTTCTGTCTTCAGCTCCTCTCGTCCTGCCTCCACTTGCCCATCTCCTCTTTCCAACTCTTGTCCGCGTGCCACAGTGGGAACTAAAACTGGCTTATTCTGAAATGTGTCGCTACTTTTGCAGCTCTCTACATTTTCAGAAAATCTGCCAGCAGAGTCAGTGCCAACGGGATTGAGGCACAGGATGCCTTCAATGTCACAGTCGAAAGCAGGAACCAGATTTAAGACCACGTTCTTACTGTGTGGTACTGTCCCCTTATTACCACCTGACTCTGTCAAGGCCCCACATTCCACATGCTCAGAATGCAGCTGAAAATTCACAGCTTTGTTTATTTCATTCTGGAAAGCATGTGTCTTATCTAACAATACCGAGGTGGAAAAGGGGGAGTCCTCGTCTTCCCTCCTTTCATGAGGGCTGCAGTAGTCCATGAAACACCCGAGGTCTGGGGACAAACACCCGAGGTCTGGGGACAAAGCCTTTGGATTAAAGGACTTTTTTGCCGGAAATTCATAATTGCCATCAGGACTAGAATTATCTAATTTCCTTTTCTTAATGCATTTGTTCACCACCTCAATTTTCAAATTTACAAATGGATTAGAAAGCTTTCTCAGGTGATGCAGACTGGCTTTTTGGTCAGAAGTGATCATCCTTGAATATACGGAGAGAGGTTTCAGGTGTTCGCATTTGCCTGGACTGAGCCTATTGAAAATTGGGCTCTCTGAGCATGCGTTCTCATCCATGTCTGCTGGAGGAAAAAAAAACACACACACAAAGATAACCAGTTAAATATCCCCAGTAAGATTAGCATTTGGCAAAAAAAAACAATACATAGTAATAATAATAACCATCTAACTGATAAGAGTTGAATCAAAATAATATAAATATTGCACTATATTTAAACTATTTCACCATGATCAGTAGCATATAATTACGCATTCCAAGAAAAGCAAAATTATCTCTACGCATTAGGGCCCAGATATGAATCAACCCATTGAACGGGCCATGTCAGGTATGTCCACCGCTCTTTCATAGTGAAGCCACTCCTCATTCCAGTCAAACCACATTTACAACAGTTTCATGCAAAAATTGAGTCATGTATGCGTTTTATTATTTACCCAAAAGGGCTTCAGAAAACAATCAAGAATGTCAGACAGGGATCTGATCTTAATCACAAATGAAATAGAAATAACTTTTTTTTAAATAAACAGTCCATGCTCAAAACACACACTTGCTACAGGCTGCTCATGGGCTTATATTCACAAACCCATAATGTGTGGCCAAGCTTTGCTCAAACACACAGGAATTTGCATTAAAATTCAAATTTAAAAAACAAATGATTCCCAGACACTGATTCAATTGAAACGCAGAAGAAATGGCGTCGACCTTTGTTGCCATTTGTAAGGCAACTAAAAGGCGCGGTGCATGGGAAACGTTAACTAGGTTATATTATTACACATAATGTGGATTTTTTTTTTTTCACCTGCTAAATTTACAAACACTATGTCGTAATTCTCCGGAACGAAGCTAAAAACTTCAAAGATAAACTAATAAGTTGCCAACGCTAACCAACCTATGGTTAGTGTTAAATTAGTTCCCTCCCTAGCTGAAGCACAAGCATTTAATATACGAAAAATGTTGGCGATTTTAAATAAGATTATTCTCAATGGCAGAAACGCCGCGCGGGCATTAGCATTAGCATTTCTGACTTTAGCTAATGTTAGCTAGCTAGGTCCGTCAACATTACCGATCATTTACCAAAAAAGTTTTTAAAAATCCTCTAGACTGCATGTTCAGCTACGTCTACCAAGACAAAACAGCACTAAATTAAACTCACCTCCTGTTGTAAGTCTGAACAGTGAAAACGCTACCTCCCGCTCCTCACACACACTTCGGTCTGCCAGCCACAGAGCACAGGTGCGTGCCACATGAACAGTATGCGCGCGGAGGTCATCCGGGATGGGGGCGCTCGTCAGTTTCAAACTTTCTTCTTCGTTTAACTTTATCGTTGACAGCAACTCATTGTAGAATATGAGCCACAATATGAAATCTCTCAAATCTGACATGAGCAAGACAAAGGGCGATCACTGAAAGCCACCGGAAAATATGTGGCGCTGTAGAGTTGTCTGAGCTGTTTTCAAAACACACCAGTTTTATAGGATTTGCTGATATGAACAAAGACTCTAATGTTCTCTAAGTGACAGCAAGTCTTTGCACGTTGAGCTAAAGATTCAGATCCGTAACATATTATGATTGACTGGTTAAGTATTCATCCCATTTATACTTTCAGCTGAGGGTATAAGAAACAGTATCTGAAAAGTTCTGGTGCTGGATAGTCACTTCTCCTCATCTTTACATTTTTCCCCTTCTTAACAGATGCTTCATATTATCATCAACAAGTGCCTTCTTTTTATGTGGTTAAGTCTGTGTACAAGTGAGACTCAGCGAGCCTGGACGAGCAGAGGAAAAAAAGCAACACAACAGTGACATTTGTAATTGTTAAAGTATTCATGTCAAAAATAAAGCCACAACTAAAAGATGTGGCAAAAAATACTTTCCTTATGAGGCACAGGCTTCAATCAAACTGCTGAATGAAAGCAAGGAGTTTATTTAAAAATAACAAATACATGTTTTTTCTCTTTCATCAAAGAGCTGTAAGTTGTGTGTTATAAAAAATGTCCACTGCCAGAAAACAGAAGTGCAGTCTATCACATAGCAAATATATAAACTTGTCTAAAATAAATGTTGGGACCTTGGCAAAGTGCTTACAAGTTGTGCACAATGCCAAAAATGTACCTGTGTGTTAGTTCAGAGGAATGCTACCACTGTCTGAATTCAGAGCCTGGTGTCTGATCAGTCAAATGGGTCATAGGGCTTAGCAGTTTAGACCTGACAGGTTCAGAAAACACAGATCTGCATTTATGCACTGTGCAGGCCCGACGTACCGGCTGAATATGAAAGTGTTAAAGGGTCCTAACCAGTCATAGCCAGCAATGAGAAACCACAAGAAAAAGACCCACAATTCACAGATGAGCTAAAAACTAGAGACACACAATATATCAGTGGCTGAACATTAAAAAATAAAATAACGTAGTAAATTTGTTGGAGCCACACTCAATGATATGTCTGACAATGTCTGACAAAGTGGAGCTGAGAACTAATGCAACTTGAAAACTTGTTCTGAGAGGGGAAATTTTTTTGCCTCTGTTTCTCCTCCCTTCTGCTGGGTGTGTGGGTGGGGTGGGAGCGGGGGGGTTAAATGAACAGCATTTAACCGCAAAACAAAGTCTGAGTCACCAGGGGCAAAGTGAGGAGGACAGACGACGGATGAGCCACAAAAACATTTATTCTCAGACTACACCTTCACTAGACAGTGGAGTCCGAGGATCTTAGAGGACCGTTAGTCAGTCCAATGGTGTGTAAAGTTATGGTAAGGTTTTCTGCAGCATGATTATAAGGAGATCTTGCCTGATGTTAATTAGTCAACATATTAGAAGAAATCACATTAAAATAAAAGATAGAAAATCTGGGGTTGCGACCAGTTAAATAAATCCGCACACCAAATAAGAAAACATTTTATTGATCCACAAGTGGGGATATTCAGGTGTTACAAGAGCACAAGAAACAGACCCCAGTGGTGTGTACAGTGAGGCAGTAGAAAGGTAACACATGATAAAAAAAAATCAACCACAATACTGAAAGCAGTTAATCTTGATTGTGGTAGATGACTTTTCCTTTTATTGGTCCTATTTTGAGTCATTACAGCTACTTTAACTCCTCATATGAGTCATTTTCAACACAAGTAATCTCAGAAGTGCTGTAGTGTTATTTAGGTCAGACCCGAGCTCCTACGGAAGCAGAGAATTCTGTCACTGTTTCCACCCCTGCAGGATGTTAGGTGAGAGATAATTTCTTTTGTCCTGAGACCTTCCCTTCTGCTATTCACCTCCACCCACTATGGCTTGTGTAAACAACAACATACTTTTGATGCGAGGGATATCATTCAAAATAATCTGTCCATTATATTTAAAAGGAGGAGTGAAGCCAATCAGAGTTACAGCCAGACACTGACATCACACTCAGCAAGGTTCTGAGTCCCATGACCTGCAGTAACCCCACGAGTGAAGATGGAGGGTGGAATGATTTGAGGAGTGAATGAAGGAGTTGGCTGTGATACCTGTAAACCTTTAAAGCCTTGGTTGCTGATTGATGATATCTTTGGTGTGAGAGTGAGAGTCTAATGTTCTTATAGGCACACATTCTGAGTGAGTGAGCTTCATTTAAAATGTGAACATGTGGACAGGGAAGCATTGTTTTTCTTTAGGGGGGGGGGGGGGAATTCCATATTGCACAATCATTTCCTGTGACCATAAGTCTCTTCCACACATCTTTACTGCACAAGCATGTCACACGTTTCCGTGGTCAACCTTTCATATTGCGGTAATCCATGAGATATCGCTGTTGTCTTGGCAACAAGTGCACAACACATGATTGTGTCATTTTTGATAAATGACTACACAACAGATCCCCCCACACCAAGCTGCAGCTGGGTTATGATCTTTTACCGTAACATCACAAGATCATAAACCAGGAGAGCATTACTCAGCATATTCAGTTCTTTGTAATGACCTCATATTGACAGGAATGCAGCACAGTGTACAGTGCGTTTCCGGCAGAATGCGAGGGCCGTGTGTACGACTTGCCAGCTGTGACTGGTTTGATCTAGTCGGTCGGCTCTAGTTCAGTTGCCAGCAATTCAAAATACTCACATGCAAGATTATCACAATCCCACAGCTTCCTTTAGGTTTATGTCATACTGGAATGAGTAGCAGTGATTTCACTTTTAATATGTTAGTACATATTGATAGGAGAGTAAGGATGATTAAACAACACCTTCAGATGTGTTCCTTGGGTGTGGCCCATTCAGAAATGCCCGTATTCTGTTTATCTTGGAGAAAGCCTGAGAGCTGAAACATCATCTGTCTAAATAAAGACAAAAGCAGATTATGCAACACGTCTTTCCTACTCTAAGACTCTGTTGTCGACTTTTTTTTTTTTTTACTCTTTTTACTTTTATCTTAAATGTCTGTGTGGGGAGTAAGTATGTCAGTGTCAGTAGTAGTGTCAGGTTACAGTCAGGTTTAGCTAGTGGACGAGCTGGGATGGGGAAAACCCTCTCATGACAGCTAAGGGACAGCTACTGATGTTTTGCATGAAAAAAAAAAGCCACCAGTTTCCTCAGACTATAGATCAACCTCACGTCTTCCACCCTCACTGGCTGAGACATATCACCAGATAATAAAAACAAACCCCTGTTGCTACAGGAACCTATGTGTGCTACTGCATTTAAAAACAATAAAAACAAAAACAACTCTCATTTTCAGTTTTCATTTTTAATGAAAGGATGAAACAAAGAGCTGATTCATGCATGATTTGATTAATTATATAAAATACAAATTTCATCAAGTTTCAGTAAGACAGAGTTAACAGAAGGACTCACGACGTATGACTTAAGACTTACAGACATACAATGACCTGACATTACTGCCTCACAACATAATGCTAATTCAGCTACAGTACATCTTTATTATATTTCACTTCACAAACTGCATTGGATAGAACTGCACACATTACTGCATCCAACCTTGTAGTGTATTTTTAATTATATATCTATATAAAGTGTATAAAATATAGAAAAGTTTAAAATACATTTTGGAATGTAAATATAACAAAGTGGAAATATATAAGAATATATAAATAAAAGTTATTATTTATTATTTTCTAACTACATGTTATTCATCTGTATAAATATAAATATTTTATGAAAATACAATATGCTAATATGTATACAAGATATACTATTTATATAATATATATAATATTTAATACCCCCCCTCCCCCCTTGTGGAGTGTTATGTTAAGGCTTTCAGTCTAAAGTAAACAGAGGGGTTGCTGTAATGCTGCAGGACACTGAACGGGCACGCCCTGGTGCTGCATTATGAGTCTCCTAGCTTCCACAGCTTTGGTTCATGTTGACAGTACTATGGGGTCCTGACTCAATCTGGGGAGGTTACTGTATTGCTACTGGGGCAAAGACTTGGCTTCCACAGCCTAAAGAACTTTACATCACAGGTAACTACTGGCTGTGCAACTTTCATCAAGATTGTTAAAACCCTGTTTTTGCTTTTTTTTTTTTTTTTGGCAACACAAACCTTGCTTCTGAACTGAGATGCTGCTCTGTCAAACATAAATTTAATCTGAGAATTGGGCAGATAAAAATGCTTAAAATCTTTCTTACTAAAAGTAAAAGGCCATTAGTGGTTAAAACTGATGAAAAATAATGCTTTTATGTGAGAGTCTACTATATCCAGTCATACATATGTCTAGACAGCTATGGTGAGCTTAAAATGAAGTATACCAAGATACATGGTAAACTGACTCAACGTCTGTCACACTAAGTCCAAGTCTTTGTCTGAGTCCAAAGTGATTCAATTCATAGATTATTACTCAAACAGCAAAGCGTTGGTTATTACGTAAAAGTAAAGAAAAGAAAAAGAAAATCTACACTACAAACTACAACTACGACTTTGGACCGCCCAGAGATCAGAGGGTCGCCGTTTAGATTCCTCGACCAAGCACACCATAAGGGTGATGGTGAAGGAGACCTAAAGGAAGGAAACTTAAACTTAAAAGACAAATCAGTTGGCTGACAAACTGATTTCACCCTCCTCCTCATCAGCTCTTCCTGGGGTATAACTGGCTCTGGTATGTTTGATCCTACCAATGACAAGAGAACATTATTCAAAACATGTCAGATGAGGACAATGCATGATATTATATCTACACTGACTTGAGAGGAAAAAATTACTTTTTGTGAATGTAACGTTTGTAGATCACCACAGCAAGGACCAGCAGAACAAGGACAGCAACAACAACAGCCACAATTATGAGAGTCTCTGTGAGGAGAAAATAGAGTTTGGCAGTTAATCTACCAACAGACAATTTTGATTTATCTCAAAGCTCATTCAAACAATGTGATTATCAAAAGCTACAAAAACGTTCTTTTAACTTACTACAGTGCTTATTAATGCATATTTTGAATGGAACTGTGTACCAAGTTTGATCCCTGTACCATCCACAGATCCTCTGGGTGGGGTGGTGGTGGACGACGGTGCCTCTACAGGTTGTACCGGATCTGGTTATAAGAATGATAGACAATGGGGAATGAAGGAGGCCTCTGGAAAAAAGTCAGTGTAGCTGCTTAAATCACAGCTAACTACTGAATGGAAGCTGCTGTTTGCTGTTGTAAGTCAAACAGGAAGTACAGACACATGATGCAACCTTACATTATTAGAACACACTGCTGGCTGTTCTGCTCACTTCAAATCATTTCTCATGCCTGATCCTTATCTCTTTTTAGTTAACTGTTCCTGTCTCCTGTAGCATGTGAGATATTTGTGATACATAGATAACGGTACTATAATTAATCACTGTCAGTTCATATCTACCTTTGGATGATTTCTGGGCCAAAGCATTTTCACTGCAGTTGACTGTAAAAAAAAAAAAAAAAAGCAGTGGTTAAATGGAAATACAAATTTCACTTTACTATAAATTAAGGACAAAGCTAAAGATTATGATCAAAGACCAGGGATAGGATAAACTGTTTACAATGATAGTGTCATTTAAAATGCCCGTCACATACAGAGTTACAGCAAACAATACTCACTGGTGCAGTTAACTGTGAAATGTATATCCTATAGAGAAGAAACAAAAGTAATACAGTGAGATTACTGACGTCTGGAAGTTGGCAGAATAATTATATTTTCAAATTAATTTCTTATATGTTCAGTGTTTCCCCCTAGGTTTACAGTTTTGGGGAGGGGACTATTTACTCACCTGAGCACACAGTATTATTTGGACTAAAACAGTTTATGTCACATAATTCAAAGAACCTTGTTCTTTGCTGTATTTTTTTCTTTGCATTTCTAATGTCTGCATAAAAAAAACAAATTTCATCAATTGGTCAGTGTGCAGTAACATTTTTTCACATTAAGAGTCATACCTTTAAGATACAGCCTCTTTTGTAGATGATCCTGTCAAAGCATTTTGAGGTGCTGAGGGTGCTGATGTTCTTACTCCTCACCACTTCATCATTTTGCCCCTCCTGATGGGCAATCACACTGTGCTACAGTCAACATACAAAAGGGAACAAAAGAAATCAGTCCATCACACAAACCATGTAACAAAAACCCCCAGGCTCACCTGTGAACAGCTCATTAAGCCATAGAACTACAAATGGACAGAGGTGATATTTTGTAATGTTTATCAGCTAATCTGCCTTTTCACTGCAGACAATTTGACATGTCATAGCACAATAGCAGTAATTCCTGCACTCCCTCCAGCTGTCCCCGGCTATGGTGCATGTTGACCTTACTATCATTATTGTTACTGTACTTATAACTGTCTTTTTCTTGCTGTGACAAATCAAGACATCTGTGAAGAGAACTATGAAAACAGAGAAAACTTACCCCTGTGGCGTTCTCGATGGCCCAGGAATACTCGCCGAGAGGTTCTTCCTGGCTGCAGTTTGTTCCAAATTTCTCAGGCACATATAAAAGGCTGTACGTGGTGTGGCCGAGACCCGCAGTGACAGTGCAGGTGATGTCCTGTGCAGGTGATGTTCCGCAGACAAAACCACCTGGACACAAAAGACAAACGGATCACAGAGGTCTACAGGGGCGCAGGCTGTTAGTTAGTCAGCACTAAAGCCAAATGCTCCGTGTGGAAGAATAAGTTTTGAGGAAGTAAAGATCGTCCCTTTCACCCTCCCACTCACCATGACAGCGTGTCTCTCGCTGCTGCTGTTAAAACCGCACCGTTACCAACGATAATGGCACCGACAGTGAAAACATCAAAGCTAACCAGTAATGTTTTTTCTGATTGATTTCTGTCTGATTAAAAAAACAACTTTATCCGTAATTTTAAGACTCGATATAAAAAAAAAACTCCCATATTATGACAATATGACTGACTATATATGTCTGTAAATAAAAAGCTGATGAACATATAAAGCAGATATAACGCATTTTACATATTAAATAAGTTCTCCGCTCACTGTCTCACCACATCGCTACAGGTTACACAGTGAACTCGCTGGATGCGGTTAAAGTCCCAGGACGGTCTGTGACCAGCTTTCCGTCGAGTAACACCTACACACGTTTCACTGTGTACGCTTTGATAGAAACACCGTTCCTCCCGGCTGAGTAGCTGAGATTCCAACCGACCGATGCAACACAAACCTGTCTTCGCAGACACATTTTAAAAAAGTCTTTGCTCTACACTACGCGGGGTAAAGGATTCACATGCAGATTACGTGCTTTTTCAATGAATAAGTTAAATGAGACATTACTCACAGCTAAAAGCGAGGAATACCGCTACGTGCATGGTGTCGCCTTCAATCGCTATGTGCTTCTGCTTGCCGGTGTCATACATACTATACTTTCACACAGCAGGAAGTTACTTGTTTCCTCGAAGCACTTCTGAAATAATTCAAAATAAAACGTGACTGTAGGCGCAAACTGTTGTATAGAGCAACAGTATAGACTTGGGCCAGTAAATGAGTAATACCCCAAAACCACATCATCGAGTCATAAAATCAACCATGAATATTCCGTTGTTGTTTTTTTCTTTGTTTTGTTTTCCTTACATTTCCCATGTAGACTACTATTTGCCAACCCACGTGTCACAAATCACTTAAAAATAAGTTATCATTTATAAAGAACCTCTCTGGGGGTGTATATCTTATATTTATCCAGTTAGGCTGCAGTTATTAGGTTCAGGTAAGATGTGTGGGGCGAAACAGAGATTCAGGCTGCGTTGTGTGAAGGTTTGGAAGAAGATTTAATTTCCCCTCTGCCATCACAGCTTGGACAAAACTGACTGACAGATTTTATCAGACAGTAACACATATCTTGATGAACAGCTCATCAAATGCAAACGTAAGCGTAAAACAGAAATCTCAACTAAAGCACCCGTCATATCACTAAAGCAGCGGGTTCAGTTCATAATGCTACTAAAATGGCACGATGTTCCAGCCACTGATACTGAGCAGAACTGCTTTATCACATCTTTCTGGCTATTTCCTGAGCCCTGTACTGTTATAGCTTATGCGAAGCAGAGAGATTAAGGCAATTATGGATTTAAATGTCATAAATATACTTTTGAGCCAAACACAGTTATTTCATAGCATAATCACAGCCCGCTTTGTTGTTTATCTTGTTAGCATTTATTTTCTCAGTTTTCAGTATCCTGCATGTCTTGATAATACTCTCACCCGTAGTTCACTATTTAAAAGTTCATATAAGGCTAACTTTAGCTCACACAGCTTTTATTTTGAAAGAAAACGGGAAGTGGACTGTATGAACTCCGTTTGGTGGTGATGATGCAAGGTGTGAGTAATGCTACAAAAACTTGGTCGAGGACGAGGTCGACGAAGAAACTAATCCGAAGTAACAACACTTGGACATTATTGTAGTGTTTAATAAGCAGTCCGTATGACAGCTTTAAGTTTATAAACTTTTATTAGGAACGGAGGTGGCACATACTGATACAGGTGCCGGAGAACACATGCCGCTACTTTGGCGCGCAAGCTCAGACTACTGTCAAACGCCGATCACTGCGCGGCGCCGACTAGTTCTTATCATTCATTCATTCATTCATTCATTCATTTATCTTCTATACCGCTTGATCCGTCAGGGTCGCGGGAGAGCTGGAGCCTATCTCAGCTGACTATGCGCGAGAGGCGGGTTACACCCCTGGTCGCAAGTCAACACAACCACACACGCACACTATGGGCAATTTAAAGTAGCCAATTGTTTTTTGTGTTTGTGGGAGGACACCAGAGTGCCCGGAGAAAACAGGGAGAACATGCAAACTGTGCACAGAAGAACCCAGAGACAGGATCAGTCGCTCCTGGGTGTTTCTTTTCCCACGTCAGAACATGTAGCGAAAGCTTGCGACGTTTCACACTTAACAACACAAGGTCGGCCGATTTGAACGATCGATTCACCACCAAAATCCAAGTATCGCGTATCTCAGTCTTGAATTTACGGTGAATGTGGTAGGAGACGAAGAAAGACCTCTATGTGCCTAATAAAGAAGTTTGTTTATTGTTCTGAGAATATGTGCAATGTAAAACGGGCTCGTTGCAGCCACTGTTTCTTGTTCTAAAATATGTAATTTACTGTTATAGTTATAGCAAGATAATTACGTTTCATATTTTTATTTGGAAAAAATTCTCTGAGGGAGCAATCCTGAGTTTATTTGTATTGTTCAAGCAAAAATTTGCATAACAAATTATTCAAAGAAAAGCAAAAAGAATGGTTATAATATTGACGTTTCTTTCAATAAAAGTTATGGGGGGGGCATAAAGCGGAAACATGTCTGAAATGTCTTGTGTTTCTTACAGTTACTAATTACTGCCTGTAGTAACACACTAAAGTATATTTGAACAATGCTCCAAATTCAGAATGTGATTATCTTTGAATACAAGGCCAAGTTTCTGATCAGCACATACTCTACATATTACAAGGCATTTTACAGATACTGTAAAGCATTTACTGTCATCAGTCATCAATAGTTGCTAACTGAAGTGCAAAAAGGCAGTAAAGTACAGAGTAATATACATATGTATAGATGTATACACGTTCCTGGTGACATTTTCACAGCATTCTACTAATTCACAGTTGGTGGCAGTAACACAACAAAAAAACACAATATTACAGAGTACTTGTGTTGTTACTCCTCACCAGTCCATCATTTTGCCCCTCCTGATGGGCAATCACACTGTGCTACAGTCAACATACAAACGGAAAAAAATAACTCGTCCATCACACAAACCATGTAACAAAAACCCTCAGGCTCACATGTAAACAGTGTAATACTCATTCGAATAAGCTTTGCTAGCACACCATCACACATCTCACAAGTCTTCGCCTGAGTCCAAAGTGAGATCAACATCTCACAAATCTCACTAATGTACTTGATTATCCTGGACTAATTAAATTCATCGATCATTTACACACATTCACACACAAATCAGTTGGCTGACAAGCTCATTCGACCCTCCTCCACATCAGAATCAAAATCAAAATCAGAAGCCTTTATTGTCATTGTACAAGAATACAACGAAATTATAGCAACCTAGATGACCTGTATGAGCTCTGACAAGAAGACAGAGCTCATACAAATATTGATTTGTTGTTATTGCACACAGTATTGCACATGGAGAAAGTGGACTTCAGCTGCATAGTGCAGTATGTTGAGGTGTATGTATGTCCTCTTAGAAGTGGGGTGTGATTCACACAGTCACATCAGCTCTGCCTGGGGTGTAACTGCCTCTGGTATGGTTAATAGAGTTACAGACTCTACCAATGACAAGACAACATTATTCAAAGCATGTCAGATACGGACAATGCATGATATTATGTCTACACTGACTTGAGAAAAAAAAATTACTTTTTTTTTAGATCATTTTAATTTGTAGATCACCACAGCAATGACCAGCAGCAGAACAAGGACAACAACAACAGCCACAATCGTGTGAACTTGGGAAGTCTCTGTGAGGAGAAAATAGAGTTTGATAGTTAATCTACCAACAGACAACATTTTGTTTCACATGTGTAAGAGGGGCCACCATCAAGCACATCAGCAATAAGAAATATCTGAGATATTTCTGTAAACATGCAGTTGTCACTAATTTATGTTGCAATTTACTGTCAAACCATTTCTCACACCTGAGCTTTATCTCTTTTTAGTTAACTGTACCTGTCTCCTCTAGCATGTGAGCTATTTTCAATACATAGATAACTGATAACTGTAACTGTCATTTATCATTTTCAGTTCATCCCTACCTTTTCCACTGCAGTTGGCTGTGAAAAAAAAGATATTCTTACATGAGAACACTGGATAAATGGAAATACAAATTTCCCTTTAACATAAATTAAGGAAAAAACTAAAGATTATGATCAAAGATAAAAGATAAGGGAAATTGCATTGCAATGGTAATATAATTTAAAATACTCATCAGATACTCACTGGTGCAGTTAACTGTGAAATGTAAACCCTATAGAGAAGAAACAACAACAAAATACAGTGAGATTACTGTCATCTGGAAGTTGGCAGATTATATTTCCAAATTCATTTCTTCAGCTGTTTGTTGTACTTCTGAGGTCTGAGTTATCCACTGTGTCACTATCTGATTCCCAAGGGAAACTAGACTCTTCACTCTCCTGAGCACACAGTATTATTTGGACTAAAATAGTTTATGTCACGCATGTTCTCCCTGTGCCTGCGTGGGTTTTCTCCAGGTAATCTGGTTTCCTCCCACAATCCCAAAAACATGCACATTAGGTTAATTGGCTGCTCTACATTGCCCCCAGGTGTGACTGTGTGCGTGTGTGGTTGTCTGTCTTTGTGTGTCGGGCCTGCGATTGACTGGCGACCACTCCAAGGTGTACCCCGCCTCTCGCCCATAGTCAGCGGGGATACGCTCCAGCTCCCCACGGATGGATAGTTTATGTCACATAATTCAATAATTCAAAGAATCTTGTTCTTCACTGTATTTTTTTCTTTGCATTTCTAATGTTTCTGCATAAAAAACTTGGTCAGTGTGCAGTAACATTTTTTCACATTAAGAGTAATACCTCTGAGACACAGCGTCTGTCGTAGATGATCCTGTCAAAGCATGTTGAGGTGATGAGGGTGCTGATGCTGTTACTCCTCACCAGTCCATCATTTTGCCCCTTGTGATGGGCAATCACACTGTGCTACAGTCAACATACAACAGGGAACAAAAGAAATCAGTCCATCACACAAACCATGTAGCTGTTACTTACTGTGTTTTTCTCACTGTGACAAATCAAGACACCTGTGATGAAAACTATGAAAACAGAGAAAACTTACACGTGTGGCGCTCGCATTGGCCCAGGAATACTCGCACTGAGGTTCCTCCACATCTGAAAGGCTGTACGTAGTGTGGTTGCCCTGCTTAGTGACAGTGCAGGCGATGTGCTGTGTTCTGCAGAGCCTTAGAAAACCACCTGGACACAAAAGACAAACACATCACACAGAGGTCTATAGTGGTGCAGCCTGTTGAGCATCAGTATTCACCACTTAACACTCGAACTACCAGAATTCTTACTACTAAAACTACTAGAATGGCCATAGCAGTCATTCTGACTGTTTATACATTATTTGCATGTAATTTCAATAATCAATGAAAAAAAAATCTAAAATCGAAGAATAAATGGATTAGTATAGGTAATACTAAACATCAGGACACA
Source organism: Toxotes jaculatrix (assembly GCF_017976425.1). Classification (NCBI taxonomy): domain Eukaryota; kingdom Metazoa; phylum Chordata; class Actinopteri; family Toxotidae; genus Toxotes; species Toxotes jaculatrix. Next base: position 16,961,235 of record NC_054410.1, on the reverse strand, counting down.
AAATTTAAATTTTAATGAATGTGAAAATGTATTAATTAATAGATTACCCATAGAACCTGCTAATGTGATTACAGATACAAATTTAAGATAAGATCAACTTCCTATTATTTTCTTTGTGAAATAAAAACAAACTGATTCTTTCTTGGATCTTAGGATACACTAACTTCAATATACTTTTCAAAAACCTTTATGGACACAAAACCTTTATGGATACAGCCCGTAACAGTCAGTCTGTCACAGGAGAAGACTATGGAAGTTTGCTAAACTGCAGGAAAACAAACTGAAAGCAATATTTAATTAATGAGCAAAAATATTCTTTAAAATTAGAATGAAAATATCCTTCACTAAGTGGGCTCACTTCAACAAGGCATCAGTTTGTTTTGGGACCAAACATCAAGCATCAGTGGTGCTTGTGGATCATTTACTCACAGTCAGCACAGGTAATCTCTACTTTCCATATGCTTTCCCCTGCCCTCCTAACCTACAGACTTACATTATAGTAATATACATTATACCTTAACACAAACATAATAATAATAATAATAATAATAATAATAATAATAATAATAATAATAACAATAATAATAATAAATAGGCCTTCTAGGTCTCATAACCGGAACATTAGCATATGGAATGAGATGAAGAAATGGAAGTGTCCAGCCAGCTTCTTTTTATGAAGGGGAATCCCTGATCAGTCACTCCTTGAATCATTGTCAGAGCCAGTGTCAGATGACTTCAAGAGACCAGGAGATGTCACTATCCAAACCTGCTTCTCCATCAGGCTCAGCCATGGCTCAAATCTCTGTCTTAGTCATTCTCCTTCTTGCTGACCTTTTAGTTTCTCTTTGGTTTTAGCTTAAGCTAGCTTTGCAATAATATTAAAAAAAAAAAACCCTCGGAACAATATTTGCTAAGTGACACGCTTCTTCAAGAGCAGGAAAAAGTATCAAGCACAGAATGACATACCATTGATAATGCAGGGGGTCAAAATGACTGTTACGGCTATTCAAGGTAGAAGTTTTGTAATTCTCATAAAATAAAAATATCAGAATAAAGTACATAAGGAAAAGTCAAGGTCCTATATGTTCATGGGTTTTATTCTGACAAAATTATTGCACTGCAAAATGACTGCCTCTTAGTCCTAGCGTTACGGACATCCCCTCACTCGTGCGGTCCTTCACGTGTGGCTCTGATTTTTAACAGCTCTCGCGCCTTGTAAAAACCGCACCCTTAACACTGATAATGGCACCGACAATGAAAACATCAAAGTTAACCAGCAGATAGATTTTTCCTCATTTCCGACTGATTCTGAATGCGGTTAAAATCCCAGAACTAAAATACTGTTACAAAAATACTCTCAGGTCTGTGCTAGACAGACTGTAATAACACTGTTATTTCAAAGACTATGCCAGCAACTATCATGAATACAATATAAATACGCAACCAGCATAGAAAACACTAAATACTCAGTCCTGTGCGGGTTACAGGCTTTGATTTAATTGAATAATTAAAATGAAACTTTACTCACAACCAAATAGGAGCAGCGTCCTAATGTGCATCCTGTCAGCATCCAGTTTTTTCCACGACTGACTAATGGAAGAATCTGGACACGAGACTTCCGTGTTGACTTCAGCGGCCTGCCCACATGATAATGTAATGTATACTGAAGTAATTGTTTAGGCAAAGTACTGGCCATGGTGCCCCTGAGCAATTCAATTTTATTTATCACTTAAGGCGACAGTGGCAAGAAACAACTCCCTTTTAGCAGGAAGAAACCTTGAGCAGAACCTGGCTCATATGGGAGGCCCTCCTGCTGATGGCCAGGCTGGGTGAAAGGAGGAAAGGAGGAAGATAGGACAGCTGGGAATGGAGGAGAAGAACATGCAGCATATAAAACACGATACAAACAGGGTTGGCAATGGACATTGTTAGAGGGCCAGCATTCAGATTGCAGAACAGTTAGTGGATACTGTGTGCTCATGATTATTTACATTACAGTCTGCATAGAATATTGTAGCAGATGTCTCTGTAGCAGAGTGGAACATTAAACATAGTAATGTGTTAGAAATGGATAATAGACAATAAACAGCGGCCCCCTGCCCCAGCGTCTCTAGTGCATGTGCAAGCTTGTGTGTGTTTCGTTCACTTGGTGTGGGTAAAATGCAGAAAATACATTTCCCCAGCTTGAGGGACCAATAAAGGATTCAACTTAAACTTAAATTTGAGTTATAAAAATGTTAAATAGTATAAAGATATAAAGGTTTCACAAATTTGGCCAGTTCTAAGAACTATTCATCATGAATATCTGCTGGCTGTGCAACTTTTGTCAAGGCTGAGGCCTTATATCAAAGGAAGTGGAAATGGAGTGAGACTGATGAATGGCACCAAATACGCTGCTCCATACGTGAGAGCTTCCTACTGCTGGCGAAAGTCGTTCAGTTTTCACAGTGTGGATATTCACCACTACTAAACTACTTGGGATGTGTCACCAGTGAGAGCAGCTGGAAAAACCTGACAGGCAGATGTCAATGGCTCTCTGCTGAATGGCTAAATACCTTTGCAGAATGAAATCCACAACACAACTCTGTCCCTCTGTACTGTAATGTTGTTATGTTTTTATTAAGACTGGCCAGTTTATATCTACTCAATTCCAAAACAGTTTTAAATACATAGCCAACACTTAAACATTAAAAATTATCAATGACCAATACAGTGGGAGACACTAAAACTGGATTGTAAAGACATGAAAAATGTTAGTAATGGTAGTGGCTGGCTTTCAAGAGGCAGACTTTTGTGATCTGGTGGTAGTTTATGTCAGTGGAATGTCACTAAAATCACTGGCAAAAAAGCTGCTAATGCTAATTTCATTATTATTATTATTATTACTTCTATTACTATTAGTACTGGCATGACAGCTGATACATCTGCTACCAGTGCTACAAGTAGTTGTAGCAGCAGTGCTGTAACAGTGTAGCAGTCCTGTTACAACCAGCAGTTGTGCCACTGCAGCGATACACCGATTTTTTTTTTTTCTTTGTCCCATGTGACCTGAGTCTAACCCTCCCTAACACTAAATGCTTAGGAAATGTTCTAATGTAGTAAATGTTTCCTGTTGTTCATACTGCAGTGTAAACAGTATGGGCCTAAAGGTTTATTTTATTCTACTGTTCATATGTCACACTTGACATATGTCATATGTCATACTTGACACAAACCAGTGAAAACAATACCAGGACAATACCAAGCAGCACAAATTTCCTTCTGGGTACAAATCATAAAACCTGAACTTGACCTTCAATTGAAAATGCGATTACCAACTTTCAGCCACAAGAGGTCAGGAGTGCATTGTTTTTCAGTGCTCATACAAGGTCCATAACAGGAACCCTGATGATAAATAGAGCCTTGTGCTCTATTTATCATGTGCACACAGACGCACATGTCAATACATGTTCCTGCCGACATTTTCACAGCATTATACTGATTCACAGTTGGTGGCAGTAACACACACAAAAAAACACAATTACTATTACTGAGCTGTCATGTAAACATTGGTGTAAAAATACATGCTTCAGAATATTTAAGAAATCTGCTCTGCACATGATGGAATGAAATGTTTTCAGTGCATTTTCAGTCAGTCAGTGTGCAGTACCATTTTCTCACATTAAGATTAATATCTCTGAGACACAGCTTTTTTTGTGCAGATGATCCAGTCAAAGTGTTTTGAGGTGGTGAGAGTGCTTGTGTTGTTACTCCTCACCAGTCCATCATTTTGCCCCTCCTGATGGGCAATCACACTGTGCTACAGTCAGCACACCCTCACACTGTCTCACAAGTCTTTGCCTGAGGCCAAAGTGAGATCAACATTCACAAATCTCATTAATGCACTTGATTGTCCTGGACTAATTAGATTCATACATCATTTACACACATTCACACACACACAGATCAGCTGGCTGACAAACTGATTTGACCCTCCTCCACATCAGCTCTGCCTGGGGTGTAACTGCCTCTGGTCCTACCAATGACAAGACAACATTATTCAAAGCATGTCAGACGAAGACAATGCATGATATTATGTCTACACTGACTTGAGAAAAAAAAAATTACTTTTTGTGAATGTAACGTTTGTAGATCACCACAATGACCACCAGAACAAGGACAACAACAACAGCCACAATCGTGTGAACTTGGGAAGTCTCTGTGAGGAGAAAATAGAGTTTGATAGTTAATCTACCAACAGACAACATTTTGTTTCACATGTGTAAGAGGGGCCACCATCAAGCACATCAGCAATAAGAAATATCTCAGAGGAAAAATGGGCTGAGATACTCTTGGAAACATGTAGTTGCCACCAATTTATGTTGCAATTTACTGTCAAACCATTTCTCACACCTGAGCTTTATCTCTTTTTAGTTAACTGTACCTGTCTCCTCTAGCATGTGAGCCATTTTCAATAGATAGATAACTGATAACTGTAACTGTCATTTATCACTTTCAGTTCATCCTTACCTTTTCCACTGCAGTTGGCTGTGAAAAAAAAGATATTCTTACATGAGAACACTGGATAAATGGAAATACAAATTTCCCTTTAACATAAATTAAGGAAAGAAACTAAAGATTATGATCAAAGATAAGAGATAAGGGAAACTGCATTGCAATGATAATATAATTTAAAATACTCATCAGATACTCACTGGTGCAGTTAACTGTGAAATGTAAACCCTATAGAGAAGAAACAACAACAAAATACAGTGAGATTATTATGGAAGTTTGCAGAATAATTATATTTTCAAATTCATTTCTTCAGCTCTATGTTTGTTGTACTTCTGAGGTCTGAGTTATCCCCTGTGTCACTATCTGATTCCCAAGGGAAACTAGACTCTTCACTCTCCTGAGCACACAGTGTTATTTGGACTAAAACAGTTTATGTCACATAATTCAAAGAATCTTGTTCTTCACTGTATTTTTTTCTTTGCATTTCTAATGTTTCTGCATAAAAACTTCATTCATTTCATCAGTTGGTCAGTGTGCAGAAACATTTTCTCACATTATGAGTAATACCTCTGACACACAGCGTCTGTCGTAGATGATCCTGTCAAAGCATGTTGAGGTGATGAGGGTGCTGATGTTCTTACTCCTCACCACTTCATCCTTTTTCCCCTCCTGATGGGCAATCACACTGTGCTACAGTCAACATACAAACGGAAAAAAATAACTCGTCCATCACACAAACCATGTAACAAAAACCCTCAGGCTCACCTGTGAACAGCTCATTAAAATAAGCTTTGCTATAGCTCACAGAGATAGGTAATTTGATAATATATACAAATGGACAGAGGTGATATTTTGTAATGTTTATCAGCTAATCTGCCTTTTCACTGCAGACAATTTGACATGTCATAGCACAATAGCTAACATCAGTAATCACTCTCTCCAGATGTGCCCGGCTATGGTGCATATTGACCTTATTATACACTGAGTGAGTATTCTGACCCTGTCATTATTTCTATGCACAGTTTCCAACTCCTAACCACTTTAACTTGAATGCTTGTTGGGTTTAATCATTTTCAGGTGACATGTGTTTGTGTAATGAGGGACAGTGTGGCCTGAAGTGATTCAGATCTTATATAAGGTGTGCATCATTATACCTCTGCCAAGTTGGGCCAAAAAAGACATTTAACTGATAATAAAAAAGCCAAAAATTTACTGCAAAAGCCTGGAGAAGAATAAAGTGTGAAGCTACCAGGAATCCATTAGCCACCAGTGTAACTGTATTCCAGAACTGCAACCTACCTGGAGTGTCCAGAAGTACAAGGTGTAAAGTGCTCAGAGATAAAGCCATGGTAAAGAAGGCTGAAAAACAACCACCACTAAGAAATACCTGAAGACAGGTTTTTCAGAGGTCTTATTGACAGATGAAATGAGAGTGACTCTTGATGGACCAGCTGGATGGGCACATGGGAACCACTCTGAGTGAGGCGCCAGCAAGGTGGAGGAGGGGTACTGGTATGGTAATAAACTCCCAAACCTACTGCCAGTTTCTGGAAGATACTTTCTTCAAGCAGTGGTACAGGCAGAAGTCTGCAGCATTCAAGAAGGCAATGATCTTTATGCAGGACAGTGCTGCTGTGGTGGCTGCTGCTTCAGCATAAGTTGATCATGAGCCGATCAAGAAACAGACAAACTCCACGGATGGAAGGCTCATGGCAGTTATTGAAAAGGAGAGTGGCTGTATTGGCCATTGAATAATTTTGAAAAAAAGTGTTATCTAATTGTCATTTTGTGTTACCATTTTCTTACAGTTAGTTTAAAAACCGAGAATAAGCGACTGATTTGGGAAAAGATTTTGTGCTGCCAAATAATGATGCACACCAACAGATACCTAATAATTTTTGCACACTTGTTTGTTACCCTGATAAAGCTGATGAAGACAAAACGTTTCCTTTGTTAAGCATTCAGGTTTGAGGTTCAGTAACATGTTGGACTGGCTGAGAGCAATTTATATGTTAAACAATAAAAACATAGTTTGCCTAATAGTTGTGCGCAGTGTATAATAATAATAAGAATAAGAATAATAGTGTTGTTAATTACAACAGCGTTTTTCTTGCTGTGACAAATCAGTGGGAATTATGAAAACATAGCAAATATTTTACAACAGAGAAGTGAGAAAACTTACGCCCGTGTCGCTCACGTTGGCCCAGGAATAATCGCACTGAGGTTCCTCCACATCTGAAAGGCTGTACGTGGTGAGGCCGCCACCCTCAGTGACAGTGCAGGTGATGTTCTGTGCAGGTGATGTTCTGCAGAGCATTAGCAAAACATCTGGACACAAAAAACAAACACGTCACAGAGAGGTCTACAGCGGTATTCAGTATTCACCACTAGCTAAATCAGCTTTTTTTTTTTTTTTTTTATCCCAGGTCAGAACATGTAGCAGGCGGAAGTAATGTTTTTAGTTTGAATCCAAAAGGAGGCCCGAAAGAACAAATCCCTTTCACTCACCATGACAGCCTGTCTCCGATTTTAAACAGCTCTCGCGACTTGTTAAAACCGCACATTGTAACAACAATAATGGAACCGACAATGAAAACATCAAATCTAACCAGAAGATTTTCTTCCTCATTTCTGACTTATTAAAAGAAAGAAAGAAAGAAAGAACGAAATGAATCAACAAGCCGCGGTGAGAGAGAAACTGGTGTTAAGCACATGAAAAGATTCAGGTCCACTTCCAAAACTCCGTATAACTCCCATTTTATTTCCTATATTACAGTGCCGCACAACTGACTCCACTTACAGTTGCTCTAGAAAACAGAAAAACTTCGTTACATCATTCTTCCGTCATCAGGTGTGAACGTGAAAGGCAACCTGCACAGAAAACACTAAATAGTCCTCCTCCTATGGCTCTGCACATCACTACTGGGCTCACTGAAACTGCGTGGCCCGCATGACCCACTTCCTTCGAAAATAAACCTTCACATTTGATTCAGCAAACAAACCTTTAACACTAAGTAATTCGTTCGCCTTCCCTGTGCGGTTTACAGGCTTTGATTTAAACGAATGATTAAAATGAAACTTTACTCACAACCAAATACGAGCAGCGTCCTAATGTGCATCATACCGGTATCCAGTTTGTCAAAGACAAAGTAGTCAATGCACTTGACACGAGACTTCCCTGTTGACACCACCCCCCTACCCCGCCCTACACGGCACAGGCACAGTACATAAGGAGATATGTGAAACGGGACGTGTTCTCTGTGACTAGTGGAAGCAACCAACACAACAATATATTCACCACTACCAAACTACTTGGGGTGTGGCACCAGTGGCAGCGGCTGGACAAACCTGACAGGAAGATGTCGACGACTCGTCGCACAAATATTTCAGTACCTTTGCACAATGAAATCCACAAACACAACTCTGTACTCTGTACTATAATGTTGTTATGTTGTTATTAAGACTGGCCTGTTTTTATCTACTCAATTCCAAAACAGTTTTTAATACATAGCCAACACTTAAACAATGATCAATACAGCGGGAGACACTAAGACTGAGAATTACCTGTGAATTACTGGAAGTTTGTTTACAAACTCGATTGTAAAGACGTGAAAAATGTTGGCAGTGGTAGTGACTGGCTTTCAAGAGGCAGACTTTGGTGATTTGGTCGTAGTTTATGTCTGTTACTTTCAAGTTATATTACATAAACTGAAATATACTGCAAATAAACACAACAGGTATTATTACTGACAATAATGAAAAAATATTTAACCTTATTCAAATAAATTATTCAAATAAACTATTACAAATATTAAGTGCAACTTCTGGTCCATTCATTAGTTTTTGTTTTGGGTTTTTTTTTTTTTGTTGTTGTTGTTTGTTTTTTTGTTTTTTTGTTTTTGTTTTTCAGGTGGTTACACACCATACAATGTAATGACCTTCCCTGGTTAGAACAAATAATTTAGTATAGTAATAGTAGAACCAGGAGGGAAGGGGGGGAGTAACAGTTCAGCTAGCCTTACTTTCTGTTTACAGTCGGTCACTACAACTAGAGCTCAAAATGCCACTAAAACCACTGACAGTATAACAATGATAATGTCATTATTATTACTACTTCCAGTGTTGTGCATGCAGATTTTTGTGAACCGTGAACTAAGCGCATAATTTTCCCAACTGTGAGCGCAGACGTAAGTTTCTGACGTTCACCCCCGTTCAGGGGGAAAAAAAAAACAAAAAAACTTTTACGACAGCTGTCAGTCAACGTGCGAATTTCGGCTTACTGCATGGCTGGTTCAGCTGAGAAGCCGCCTCCGGAATCGCAGAAGCAACTGATCCACACTTGTATTAGACTGTATTGTAGGAGATCTGCAACCTTTGACCAAAGTTGAAAAACCGTCTTTCATCATATTAATTACTGGTTTGCAGCCGTCCAGGCGTGTGTCCTCAAGAAGACAGATTCTTCTATCCAATATCACACATTGTTTAAGTGGTAAAACATATAGTTCCATTGCTTTTTCTTGATTTTTAAAAGTAATTTCTCTCTATTGTTCCACAGTAGTGTACAGTACAGTACAGTACAGTACAGTTCATTTAGTTTGGGAAGTGAGTGGAGGAAATAATTAAGGGCTGGGGATGGATGAGCAGGTCAGTCAGATTCTAAATTGAACAAGAACAGCTCGAAGCTGCTCATTTAAAAAAGAAAAAAATGAACGCGAACTGTTCCTTTTGGAGTCTATGAACTTAGTTCAAATTTAAAAAATGTGAACTATGAACTTGAACTAATTGACTTTAATCTGTACGAACTGAACTTTGAACTAGCTCTTGTTTAGTGTGAACTTGCACAACACTGATTACTATTACTATTAGTACTGGCATGACAGCTGATACATCTGCTGCCAGTGCTACAAGTAGTTGTAGCAGCAGTGCTGTAACAGTGTAGCAGTCCTGTTACAACCAGCAGTTGTGCCACTGCAGCGATACACTGATTTTTTTTTTCTATGTCCCATGTGACCTGTTTTCTCTGCTGTGGTGAATTCACTCAGTAACAAGCAAAGAGTTTAGGAAAGTCTAACCCTCCCTAACACTAAATGCTTAGGAAATGTTCTAATGTAGTAAATGCTTCCTGTTGTTCATACTGCAGTGTAAACAGTATGGGCCTAAAGGTTTATTTTATTCTACTGTTCATATGTCACACTTGACACGAACCAGTGAAGAAAATACCAGGAGCAAAGCAGCACAAATTCCCTTCTTGGGACAAATCATAAAACATGAACTTGACCTTCAATTGAAAATGTGATTACCAACTTTCAGCCACAAGAGGTCAGGAGTGCAAAGGAGACAATGTAACATGTAAAAATTAATAATGTATTTTTTTATTATTATTAACACAGAAGCAGAAAAGCTTTTTGATCTGTAAAACTCTGCTTCCTGGTCAATTGTGCCTTTAATCATCACCATTTCTTCCTCTGTCCCTGCAGTTTCCGACGATCTTTGACACCCTGAAGGAGTTTGGGGTCATCAGCTCTGATCTGAACCCAGAAAACAACATGCTGGTAAACCACGAGAACCAAGCCCTTCAGAGTCCAGCTCATAGACGTTGGTATTTTAAATTTTTTCTGCTTTTCCTTGAACTGTTAAATATGTACATTTATCTCCTAATTAGACAGAGACTGTTTTAAATGGTAAAAACATTAAGGTATAATTATCTGACCTACCTGTTTTGCTTCTGTTGAGTCCAAGGGAAGTCAGCAGGGAACCAGCAGGGAGCCTAAAAGATGGGAAAAGTCTTTTCAGGTCCCTGGATGAGCTGATAACAGTAAGTGGTCCATTTCATGAGTGAAGAATTCATTTGTATCAATTTACTGTTATTGAGAGACAGGAAGCAGATAAACTGAGCTGTCATCTACTTGTTTTAAATCCAGCTCTACCCAGAGATGAGGGATCAAAGAGCATTTGTCAGCCTCCTGAAATGTCTCTTACCTGTGGACACAGATGGATGCTGAGAAAGCTCTGGAGCACCAGTCTGTGAAGAGAAGAAGAGCTGGATGAGGCAGACCCTCAGCAGGGCCATGAGGACTGCGTTTGGACTGGAAAAGAAAATATGAATGAACATAATCTATTCTGTCCATAAAATATGAAAATATATTAGAAAGTGTCCAGAAGAGATTCATTATTTCAGGTCTAATCTTACCCATGGTCCTGATTCACTGTGGTTTCAGCAGGTTATCGCAGCCACACAGTGCTTTGATGCTTTGCGGTGTTCGAGGTGCTTTGGAGGGATAATATACTGCACAGATTCTGATGTCTATCTGCCCCTTCACTCAAAATATCTCAACAACCATTGGCTGTTTTGGTAATCATGTGACCTTTCAACATCATCGCATACATTGTGTTATACCACAGTTAAAAATGCTAACAGCTTTTGCCTTTGGACAGATTGTAAATGTATGAGTTTAACATATTTCCACACTGGAACTAGATACAGCTCAGAACAAACTGTCACTGCTAAACTATTTCTTCTAAGCATCAACTGCATTTAGACTAAAGGTGCAAGAAAAAAAAAGAGGTAACAATCGCATCATGATGTTTTTGGGATTCAATCTGCATCAGAGTTTACAAAAAATCCAACAATATGAATTTTTAATAAACATCACACACATACAACTTTGCTTTTATTGAAATTTATGTAAATTAATGAATTAAATTAAATTCATACATAACCAAAATGCCGAAAGTAACGCAGGGAACCATACCTGGAAAAAAATAGTAAACTACCAAAGTCAATGTAACAATATAATTTAACATACAAGGTTAGAGTGCCAATAAAACATATTCACCCCTTTGGACTTTCATGTTTTGCTCATTCAGCTATGAATCACAGTCATTTAATGAGGCCTGCTGACATGATCAAAGAAAAGACCGTGATGTCAAAGGGAAACAAAGCAAGTTTCGACTCACCCCTGCGACTCACCCCTGCCTCCCCATCCGTCCAATCTTGTCTACGATCCTTAAACATTTCAGTAAAAGCAGCATAATGAATTCACTGTGTTCACAGTTGTTAAACAGTAAAACATGAAACAGTCCACACAGAGGAGTGAATAGAGGCACTGTGTATGAGCCTAAATAATGAGTTTTATGCATTTTGACATTAAATTCCCTTACATGAAATGTGTGCTTTTAAAGATGGATGACTGCTGAGTGCAAAAATAGATTTTGCATTAGAAAAAAAAAAATAAGATTGTCAACTTGTTCTCATCCCCCGCCCCCCACCCCACCCCACACAAACTCTCTGACCAACACATACACACATTTTTTTGTAAAGCTTTTGTTGCCCAATTAAAGGCTGATGTCTTGAAGGGCATAGGTAGTAACTTAATTGTTTTGCTGAATTTTTGAACTGGTGCGTCAGTGGCCTTCACCAGCGGCTGTTAGCCTCTAATCCAGTTACATTTCTCAATCTCTAAGTACATAAAATACATGACCTTTGTTGACCTTTAACTCACTTAATGAACTGTCCCACACTCAACTCATCATCATTCTCATTTCTCAGTTTGTACATTATATACTGTACACACACACACACACACACACACATTCTGTGCACAATGTACACAAGCACATACCACAAACACATTACAAACAGTGAATGGGTAAACAGACACAAAAAAAAGGAAGTAATACACTGACTGTAACAAACATTAAATAACTGCATGTTTTTTTTCCATAGAAAAGGGAGAAATTAGTTTCTATTGCTTTGGCCTGTTCTGTGAGCATGTTGTCCTCCTCTGGTCGTGCAGATGCAGAAGCATCAGAGAGCCACGAGGCTGCACCAGTGCGAGGACTCGGCAGCAGGGAGAAGGTGGGACGCCTTGCTTAATGTCACAAAAGTCTGCTCTGCTACTTCTCTTCTTTTAAACACCATCTCTCCTCATCTTTCCCTGCTGTTTCCCTTCTTGGCGGAGGCTTCACATTAGCACCCAAAAGTGTCTTTTTGTGCAGTGAAGTCTGTGTCCTCTTGGTCCCATTTGCCTGGGGACAGGCACTCTTCAGTGTTTAAGTCCTGAGGGTTTACCCCAATGTCCAGGACCTGGGGGTTAGTGCGAGACTCAGCGAGTCTGGGGGAGCAGCAGAAAAGAGACAATTTATTAGTACCTGCTGTGATGAAACGGGGGTAAAAAAACAAAAACAAACCCTTGTGAACAATGGAAGGCACAGTGTGGACATAAACGTGACTTCTTCAAGTGACATTCCTATTTGTAATGAAAAGAATCATGGTTTAAAAAAAAAAAAGCCACATGCCATGTGATGTGGCGATAAAATGGTTCTCTTTGCGAACTAATAGTGGCGAGCCAACATCATACCACCCTAACATACACACAAACATGTTAGACCTACACTACATGAAGAAGACACATCATCTTCATTCATCATCTGTGGTTCTGTGTCATGGCACTAACAGAGTGTAAAGCTGATGAGTGCGAGGCAGAGACACACAAAACATTCATGATGAAGACGTGGACACGCTGGTGGACTAATCAGGTTGTGACAATGGGAGACCCCCCTTTCACTAAGCTGAACGAAGGTTCTGAGCTATGTTAATGGTTTATGGCTGTAAAAGAAAATGTGAAACTATACGTGTCTTTATGAATCTGGACGAACACGGACATCCAGGCAGATGAGCAGGCTTGAATGTTGGGTTGACTAAGGGAGAATGAGGTGGAAGTCACTAGATCCATATATGATACTGTTACCTGAGTAGGATTCAAAGCTATCCAGACTGCGGCTGGGGGTGCAAAGGAAACATCACAAGTCAGGCAACAATTACACTGTTCTGAGCTCTGCCTTATAATAAAGTGAACACAGTTTGACTTTAGGTCCAAATACCTGTGGTTATAATTAGACCTACAAAGGTCCATAAAGTCAGAGTTGAACATTAATAAAAAAATAAAACAGATCCATTTTCTCTTTGCATGACACATATGTTATACATATGAAAACACATGTGTAACATATTGACTTTTTCCTCATAATGATCAACAGTCATTTCAGCGGCTTTCTCATCTACAGCAGTGATAAATGCTCCACAGCCAGCAGAGGGCAGTGCAGCCTCACAAATAGCAACAGAAATTAGCTCAGGATATGAATTTATCTGCAGTTCACAGCAAAAAGTCGAGATAAAACAGCTACTGAGAAGCTAAAGAGAACCGAATCTTCCCTCATTAAAAAATAAAGAGGAATTAAACTCAGGAACAGACTCTCTGAACCTCGGAGGTAAAACTTTGGTGTTGCAGTAAGGGAGCACATATTTTTGTAATTTCCACAACTTGCTGCCTGTTACATGATCAAGAGTGTCTTTTACATACTGAGCACTTTGATCAAATTAACAGAAGCATAATTTGTGACCAGAAAAGCGTATGATGGATAAGAAAAAGTCTTTCCCAGTCTCAAAGTATCGGTGTGTGATGTGTCTGTTTCTCTAGCTAACTGTAAGTTACACTCTGTGACATTTATGTTTACTCAACACTAAACAATCCATTAATACAAAGCTTATTTCAGTCCTCATGCAAAGAGTGTACGTGCGACACACACCAACTATCAGGTGCGGTGAAAATGATGCAGTCACTGTCATTCAGTAATGTTCTCAGTCACTGAATCGTGGATTGTTTCTAACTATCTCTTCCGATTCAGCTACACCTCGCAGACAAAGGCATCAACCTGACGCTCCGGCCCCTGAACTACCTTCAAATCCAGAAGTCTACATGTGGATGCATGTGCTCATGCTGGGAGCATCCTCATTAATCACAGAGCGGGAGATTAACGGCATTAGGGTGTAATTACAGTGTGTGCAGACAAATAATCATCTGATAACAGGGCTAAAAGGGCCTCTTAATGCTTGATTACAGAGACTGTAGAGCCCATTCTCCCCTTCAATAAATGGAAGCGAGAGAATAAGAAGGCCGCTGTTGAATTAGCAGAGGGAATGAAAAGCGGAGCCACAGGAAATGAATGCACCATTACAGGGCTGAATGAGTCTTTATGGCAGTCCAGAACAAATAGCTGTGACCGGCTGCCCCATGCGGTCAGACAGCAGACCGTCACAGCTTTTCTAAGTGCTGGTGATACGCGCTAAATTGAAACATCAATCACATCTGACTCTAGCTCCATTCTGATTAGCTTGTTGACAAGGTAGACAGAGTTTAAGGAAACCCAAACAGCACAGATAATGGACTTTCCTGTCAGCCTTGAACCTGAAGATTATGAGACGTGACCTTTTTCCTTAATTCTTCTCCATGTGCTGCTGAACTGCAAAATAAGTTTCCTTTCCTTTCCTATGGTTCTGTGATATAAATAAAATATAAACCAAAGCAATGCGTCCCTCAGCAGCACCCATTGGTAATCACAGGCTTGCAGAGCTCATATGAAATCAGTGTGTGGGCCTGAGATGATGGTAAACGGAGCCTACAAAAGCAGCATGACTCAGGGAGGGTGTCGGCTGTGCCAGGGCCTGTAAACTGAGCCCGTCTCCTGTCTGTGGGAGTGCACCGGGGTGAGCTGAGCCGAGCCGAGGGAGAGGCAGTGTTTATTACGAGAGCAGCCCAAACCGCAGGCGGCTATTTCCAGAACAGCAGCTTGTGTGGCTGTTCAGCAGAGTCTGGGCTTGAGGGAAAACCTAAATCCACACTGGTTCTCACCTTGAGAAAGCCTCGTCCAGACCGTCCTCCAACTCCTGCCACAGAGAACACACACATACTGGTGACACTTTCTCTTGAGAGATGATAAGTAAACGTATTCATGAGATGTTAACACACTTACACATGAACACAGTCACCTCTTGCCACTTGTTTCTAACCTACAATGGGGCTTGGGAGGTTAATCTGGGCTACTGGTCCCCACACCCTCTCCAGCTATGTGACCATTTGATAAGGCCAGTTCTACTCAATAGGCTATTGTCTAACTCTGTGCAGCAGTGGTACAGCTGCAGAGTCCACTCCTTTCAGTACAGCAGGTACCGTACATCACGGAGCACTTTCACCAATGAATCAGTGTTTCCTTCACCGTATCCCACTCTTTCCTATCTTATCCAGCCTAAACAGCTGAAACTTACTGACCAGCCTGACTCTTGCCTTACCCATACAGTATTGTTGTTCTCTGTTGTGTGATTATGCACCATAAAGGGATCCGATTCAGTCTGCTTTGTTCCTGAGTGGACCTGCGCCGCGTTGGCTCCCTCGGCCAAGTCCAGAAGTTTCCCCGTGGCTACCTCTGCAAAATGAAACAAACAAGCAAGACTTTTAGAGTTTTTACACTTAAATGAATGGAAATTCACATACAACCTTTCAAATCTCCCATTACATATAAGTTCTGCGTAGTTTTAAGAAGAACCTAACAGTGGTAATCATAACAATTAACACACATTTGCTTCACATAACCATTTGATCGGCCCCTGTGGTCATCATACGCTCATGCAGCAGTAAACAGCGGCACGGATGCACAAAGTATAATGCCATGCTATTCATTAAGGTCCACCTAAGCCTCTCATTAATGCAGCCATCTGTGGATTGTCACTTTGTGATAAGTGAGCGCTGAGTAACCCCCTGACTTGCACGCCTCACCGCGGTGACGCCGCTGATCTGTAACGGGATTGGTCCGTAATGGCCTCGCCTAATGATAAATGTCTGTCAATACTATGTGTCAGCACTAATTTCTGTCTTAGTCTTCAGGCTAATGTTGTAAACCGAGAACAGTAAAACCTCAATGACTCTTCCGATGCTTGCACAAAACTTCACTGTGTTGAGCTCACACTTCAATGCTGAAACTTGGCTATCCTTAACTGAACCCCTCCCCTTCCCTCCCTCCCAACGTCTTTGTTCCTCAAACGACTGGCTCATATACAACTGAGTCAGCACACAAAAGCAATTCTCTTCAACCTGTACTCTCTGTCAACGCTACCTCAATGGTATTTAGAGTATTCTGCTGTTATGAAGAAGGCGATATGAAGAGGGTGTCGAGGCTCGTCTGATGGTAATGTCCTGCAGTTAACAGCTTAAGGTGTTAGTTAAAGTAGAAGCAGAGCTCTGGGAGCAAACACCCAGCTGACACTTTAACTAGAGCAGCGATTAGTCAATTAATCAATAAGATGATTTAAAAAAAAAAAAAAAAATGAAATGACAATTTTTTTGATAGACGTTTAATAGTTTTCAGTTATTTTTCAAGGAAGAATGTCAAATATTTAGTGGTTCCAGTTTCTCAAACATGAGACTTTGCTTCCTTTCTTCATTATTTATGACAGTAAATGAAATGTCTATTGGTTTTTGGTGTCTTTTGGTCGGACAAAATAAGTAAAGTAAAAATAAGTAATTGCGATGAGCTTTTTTTTTTGATGTTTTTGACATTTTCTATATAATCATACATTGTAGCTCTACATTTAAACCTGTGAAGAGAAGGAGGAAACAACCAAGATAAACACAGGAAAAAGTGGCATTTACGTTTTGTGTCCGCTGTCGCAGGCCTGGCGCTGGGAGCGAACTGAAAGTATCATGTCTCCGGAATAAAGCTGAATCACCCCTGACAACAGCACTGATCCTGAGAATCCCTGTGACTCAGTGGTATGCCATTTGATCAGCCACAGTGAAGGGTACATAAATGTAACTGTAAAACTCTGCTGTCCCCAATCACTGCTTTAGAACTGGCAGTGAAAACTGTCACAAGACAAACGCTCAGCCTGTTTCAAAGGGAGCTCAGATGCTTCTACAGTACGGTGTATTATTCTGCTGTACAATTACACCAATTTATGTTTGCAGTCCTCTCACTGGCAGCTCGTCGTCCCACAGAACGGTCAGTGGGATCATGTTAGTCCCAAAAAAAAAAAGCACACCAAGCCTCTCTGTTACCAGAATCTGTTTCCAAGTCCAACTCTGTTGTGTCTTCTCCCTAGGGATCATCCTTAAAACCTGTATCGGTCATAAAATGCTTCACATCCAGGGCCACAGCCCCAAATAAAGTATCAGAACAGATTTAGAGAGATCCCTCTCTGGCCGGAGGCCACCTGGCTGGGCAGAGGGGGTAGCTCAGTACAAAGCTCATGTTTTCAGATGGTTTTGGAGTTGACTGCAAAATAAATAAATAACTGCCTCTGTCTCAAACGGAAACCTCCAATACCAAAAGGATCAGGGAAAATGCTAACAGTGGCTGTTAGGGTACACAGTGAGGCAGGAAAAAGGCATGCACACATAAACAAAGAAAGAAAAAAGCATTATGAGGAATAAGTGTACAGCCAATGAGCCACTGACAATAAGATGCTCCTAATCTCATTTCATCCTGGGCTGTAGACAATATGTGGAGCATATCATGCCTTAAGGTTGTTTGGCTCAGTGGATATCAACAACATGTTTGGAAGGCATGACCCCGGTCTTAAAGTCCTGGAATCTCAGGAAATCTAATGGAACAATGGGGTCACAGAAAATGTAGGCTCCTTTCATGCTTCTTACACAAACAAGAGTCAGACAGAGGATGAGTGTGTGTCCATGAAGAGTTCTCTATTATCATAAAATGTCACAGGGATCGCTGAACCAAGATTTGTTTTTAATGGATCCACTACACGGCAAGGGGGCTTTAATGTTTTCAAATTAAAGAGCGCATCATCATTATCATCACACATAATCACCTAAAAATGTCATCTGCTGTTCATTGGAATGATGCTAGTGAGAAAGGATAACCAAGACAATGCAGACTGTTGTCAGCTGACCTGCAGCCTTAATATAGGCCAACCTTTGACAAGTGGCTGAATACTCTTCCTTCCCCCGAGGCTACGACTGCAGTGACAGAGAGGGTGAGGGAGAGAGGGAGAAAGACGTGATGATGGGTGACATGACTCACCTCCTCCCTTCAGGCTGCCCAGGCTGGCCGAGCTCTCTGACTGCGAGTTGCTGGCTCCTTCCCCGTCTGAACCTGACTTCACTCGTTTCTCTTTCTCTGTGTGGGGTACGTTTGGGTGGGGGGTTGGAGGAAGACAAAAAGAAAAAAAAAATAAAGAAGAGAGCAATCAGGGGCGTGCAACCACTAGGTGAACGCCCTCACAGTGCACCGCTGAACTGTTTACTTTTCTAGCAACTGAAAATGTGTGTACTGAAATGTTTCACTAACCAAGCTTATAACGTGTGTAAACAAATTAGCAGCTATAAATTGACATCTGAGATTAAGGCCATTACTCAAACCATCTGTCAGCTGAAACTTCGAGGGCCTGGTTGGGCTTCACCACACTTCATTACTGTATACAACAGTAAGTACAGTAACTGCAGCATTTAAAGAGAGAAGACGTAGCATCTGGGTTTGATGATAATAGGCTCTGCTCACAAGTGCAACTGTA
Source organism: Toxotes jaculatrix (assembly GCF_017976425.1). NCBI lineage: Eukaryota > Metazoa > Chordata > Actinopteri > Toxotidae > Toxotes > Toxotes jaculatrix. The sequence continues at coordinate 16,942,376 of NC_054410.1, read as the reverse complement.
AACAGCTTTCACAGTATTTGCCCACAACACTGCTCTCTTGAACTCAGTCTAGCGGAGTCGTTTCAAGGGTCTTATTCATCAGGCATTTCAGAGTGACTCCTAGGAATTGCACTGAAAGCTAATCTAAGACTAAAAACACTTACACTTATTTTTAGCAAGATCCAGGAACGTAGAAATTATCATGGCGTACTGTTGTACTCTGTGGTTTGTCCCGGTAACAACACTTTAGTATGTATATGTGTAAATAACCCAGGTAACCATGTATGGTTACAAGTGCGAGAGTATACTACATATATACTGCAGTACATAGAGCAGACTGCAAACAAAATACATGCAGCCTAGTAAGTGCATTAAAACAGCAGGTCATGTGACTCAGCTGTATGAAACCAGCCCGACCCAACCACCTACTGCACAGGAACATGTTGCAAACAATCTATGTGATGTGGCACACCACTCCACGAAGAACAGGAAATCTCCTTCTCCACTCTTTAATTCGCCCTTTAACAACACCCCTTGTTAACTTGCCCTACATGGGAGGAACAGAAATAGGAACAGTTATTTCTGTAAGCTCCCGCGGTCTTGGGAAATGCACCATAACAATGTGAACGTACAGTATATTGTTATGGTGCACCCTCTCCTTTCAAATATCACAGCTCAGGCACGTAGCAGTGCTGCAAGATGCAGGCAAGAGACTTAGTTAGTGTTTGGTTCTTCAGCTTCGGTTGCTTGCTCGTCCGTAAAAGCCATCACACACACCACAGTGCAACATCCACTTCTACAGGCCTTTTGTTGCATGTCATACCTTTCTTCCTCTCTGCATAATCTCAAAATGCATCAGTCAGAGTTTTTTGGCAGTTGGGTGTGATTTCCTACTCTGCGATGCTTGATACAAATTTTTTTTTTTTTTTGAGTGACTAACTACTCTCAGTCTGCTCACAAATGCTGGCAAACACCTCTCTCTCTGCCCTAACTAAAATATCACGACACCCCATGATATGAAAGTTACGCAGATGCACAAACAAATTAAGGAACCACACAGGAAAACATAACACCTTCTGCACCAGTGTGATAACTCCCCGAGAGGCAGAGAATCTGACCCTCTGTAACTCAGTGGCTAGAGATTTAATGTTCATTTCTGTCTGTCCTAATGACACCTGCTTAAAGCAAGGACGTGGTTTTATTTCATCACCATCCTTGGTCAGAAAAAAAAAACACACTCTTATATCCCATGAGCCCATGTATCTAAGTGATGGCAGTGTTTCAAAAATTTCCCCAGGCACCTGTTTTCTCCGTGCAGCCTTTCCAGTGAGTAGTTTTCAGCCTGACTAAAGTATCAAACTCCCATTAAACATGGAACCAACTTAAAGATATGCAAATTCAAAGCTTGCTGCAGTGTTTACAGTGAATAATCTATGAAACACAGATTTATGAACAGAGACGGGAGCTGGAATATACGGAGAAATGTGGGTCAGGAATGTGTGGTGGTCTGTGGAGAACCACGTGGGTGGTGGGAGGGAGTTTGTAAGAAACAGATGCAGCAAACTAGATAGACATAAAGTAGATACCCCCTCTTCCTGCCCTTTTCCTCAGGGGTCTTGTAACTTTAATGAAACAGACTCAAAACAATTTTTTTCCTCTCCCAATCTCACTTTCTTCTTCTCTGCCACAAGAGAACGCTACGATTTCTTTATGAAACAAATATTCCTCCTTTCCCCTCCATAGCCCCCTACCAGCTAGGAATCAGTCCCCTTCATCAGTGACACCGTGCTGAACTACGAGAAAGCAGCTCTGGCAAATTAAAAGGGGTGCTAAACCCGTGTAGAAAACAAAGATGCGGAGAGGTGAAGAAAAAGAAAAAAGATGGGGGGGGTAAAGTTATAGAAAAGGAGTAAGGTTAAAGACTGAGAAGGCAGTATGCACTAATTTTTAGATTTAACATTCAACTGAAAAATACAAAACATCCAAATGAAGAGGCGCGAGGCAGGGGCCTGTGGCCTTGATCTCAGGAAAAATAATCCACCCCCAAAAATGGAAATGTGCACACATCAAAACATTCTCAAACGCCACAGCAGAAAGAGAAGAAGGGGTAGAAATGTGGAGTGAACGAAAGAGACGGTTGGAATTTTCATACAGTGAGAGTGTGCGTCTCTAAAGGACTGAATAAATAAGCTCGCCTTCGCATGAGACACGATCAATGGCACCGACATTGAATCTGTCAGGGGGTTGAGCTCCCACTGACACAACGCATACAATCATCTTCCTTTCTCTCTTACACACTCGCCATCCCAACACCCCTCTCTGCCCCGCCCTTCATCCTCTCTTGCCCTCGCTCCTTCTCCCCATCCCCCCTCTTTTGCTCTCCTCCTCTTGACTCCTTGTAACAAACAGAAGCGAGTGCTGGAAATGGGGGGAGGAGAGGGGAAAAGAAAAGAAGTCAACGGGTGTGGGGTGAGGGTTTAAGGTGCCAGGTGCAAAACAAGGCGGACAGCAACAATGGACGATCACAATATTCAAACAGCACCTAAAAGGCAACACGCATGGAAAGATGAGGAACAAGGGAGGGTGGAGGTGGTGGTGGTGCAGAAACCAATATTATGTGGCAAGAACTGCTCATTTACACTGGAGTCACACATGCAGTAAATTACATACATGTTCTGCTGAGCTGTTCAAGAGCATGTGTGTGACACCGTCCTTACACAGCACTTTGATTGCGTGTTGTGTCCACAGTGCTGCCTGCTCACAAATGCAGAGGTTAAAGGCTTTACAAGTCTGATATAAAACAGGAAAATATAAATATATTATGAGAAGAAAAGAATATTTTTGCAGTAAAAAAAAATTATATATATATATACATATATATTTGGGAAAATCCCAGACACATCTGAGCTCTGTTCTCATCATAAAGGAAACTGAGAAGATTAAATCCAGTCAGCCCACCTCTGCCCCAGGCTAACCTTAATTCCTCTCCTCCGTGCCCCACGTCGATACCTAGATGAGTCTTTAACCATGACTGAGTTCCCTGTAATGAAGAAGCGTCACTGAACTAAAACCTGTCTCTCTGCTCTGCGGGCGATGATTTAACCACTGTGCGGAGAACTTGTCCAATCAATGGGGACATACCTCTACCGTACGTGAGAGTGTGTGTGTTTGTGTTTGTGTGTGTGTGTGTGTGTGTGTATGTGTGTGTGTGTGTATGTGTGTGTGTGAAAAGGACAACAGTCACATTCAGGGTCAGCCACTCAGTTCTCCAGTAGTTCAGATGACCCCTCTAGTGGTTGTCAAGGTCAAGGCCAAGAAGAGACAAGAAAAATTATATTTCCACACCGTCTGGGAAATCTCAGGATAAAAGATAGGATAAAGAGTGGGGAATAACAACAGTGGGGGGGGGGGGGGGGGGAGAAGAGAGGAAACGTTTTCACTCATCCGTCACACTCTGGTCGTCAGGGGCGACCATGCGTACCTTCCTTGGCAGCCTGCCAGAATTCAAACGCCACTCTGAAAGCCTGAGCCACCGTTAGGGTTACCGCCTGGGCCTGTTGGTGGGAAGCAGAGAGAGAGAGACAAAAGTGAGACAGAGGGAAACGGCGAAAGAATAAAAGGAAGATGATTAATACTCATATGCATCTCATCCACAGGAAAGAGAATTCCAGGAAGTAGAGGAACTACGACCTTGATAAAAACAGGAACTGACCACTAACACAGGAGGGGTTCCTTCACAGATACTTGAAGAGGAGGAAGAGAAACCCGTGGGCTCCATGACAAGTTGTTTATGTAACTGGGAGGATACGTGGCCTTTTGGCCAGAACTAAATTAGTGAGGGGAAGGAAGAGGAGGGAGTGGCTCACTCTTTCTACAAACCTCCAGGGATGGAGAGAATGCCAAGAGAGGGATGACAGCCTCCCCGCCCTTCATATTCTCACTCCTGGTCTTTCTCCTGACTTAATACTTGGACATTTGCAAGTAAAGTGCGACTCAAAGTGGCAGTGCAGTTGTTCCGAGTTCTTCTTGCAACATATCTGCATAAAGCGCTTTCCACACACTGCCAGGAGCAAAAGCTGAATGCAAAATTCACTGCACAAAGAATCGGTAGCCTACATTTGTAGCTGTAGCCTGCAGCCTGATTTCACTATATATTTACTTATATGTAGCCACATTGGAAATGCGTTTTATTCTGAAACATAAGAAAATCCACCTTCTAAAGCTCATTAGTCCCCATGTTGTTTATTCAGTCCAAAAACTATATAAAAAGTATAAAAGCAAGAAGTTGTGGTTTTACAGGGGGTCCGGTAAGGGACTATTACTTAGCTAGGAGCAGGCTAGTTGCCTGGTAACCTCACAGCAATGACAAGACTTCAGAAAGTGACTGTGCCTGACAAAGAAAGAGTGAGATATAATGTGTTTATTAGTGAGCTTTAGAGGTCATGTAGGCGGTTCTGATCAGACCCAGGATAGCTGTTTCTTAGCTAAGCTAAGAAACTGCTGGATGTAGCTTCATATTCCACACGCAGATATGAAAGTGGCATCAATCTTTATATAAGTTCAACTTTGTTTTCTCATCAACAAGTTATTGGACTATGTTAAGAGACACTTAACTGCACAAACTCATTTACTCACCATTTTTCTCTTAGTGCAGAGGAAGGCATGACACTCGAGAGTCTCGTTGTGCTGGCTCTGGACAATGTAGGCAAACACTTTGTCATGCATCTTGTCCGCTGTGCAGTATGATATTCTGAAAGAAACGTATGGACAAACACACACACACAAACAGATGCACATACTTTATAAAACACTAGGACTTATAGAGTCTTCACAGATCAAGTGGGGCCATCATGCAACTTCATCTGCACTAAGCCCTTAAGCTAGCCCTGCAATCTGATTTAAACTGTTCAATCTAGTTCTCTAAAAACTATTACAGAAAAAAAAATCCCTGGTATTCTTAAAGCCAGCTGCACTCACAACTTCGCTGCTCCGCACGTGATCAAGTACACACCCCAGCTGTGTGCAGGTACAGAGCTGAACAATGTCACCAAATTGAACTAAATGGTGCACGGTGGACATCTGTGCTGTTCCACCAAAGGGATGCCATTCCTTTCTGCTTTTTTAAAGTTACTGCATCACACTCCCACTGTGGCCACCTGTTAGACAACCTAGACGCACAGGGTTTTAAATTATAGCTTTTAGACTTTAGGGTCCAGCTCCTGCAAGGTACATAAAAAGACTCACACAGACAGAGGTGATTGTTCCTGTCTTGTTGTGGAGGAGAAGGTCACCTACCGATGAGAGATTCCTCTATGTCGTGCATTTGTGAGGTATCAGTCTCACCTGTCAGTCTCAGGTGCTGAGCAGGGATTTAAATTAAGCTCTAATGCTTCACAAATAGCTTTCCTCCACTATTTGATCATCACGTCATTACCCTAATATCAAAGTGATGGGCACACTGGCCAGTAGGGGAGGGAGATCCAAAATGATGGAGGAAGGCTATAATGAATGTCTGCCATCTGTCCTTCCTTTCTCCTTTGAGCATGAGCACTCTGCTCCAGCTTCTCTGTGGTGCAGTCACACACTCGGCTAACTAATGACTAGGGAATATACAGTTTGGAATGAATAAATAAATAAAATAAATAAATAAATAAAAGCGAGGGAGGAAAAGTTGGGAGAGTTTTGAGAATCACAGCTGCGGTCTGCACAACACAGCCAAGATTTACGGGCCAACGTTTGGTCAGGGAAATTGGGTGTCTAGGCAAATCCATTACTTTTATTGGCCATCCATCTTCTCAGCAGATGTCTGGGGAGGAGAGCTCCAATGGGGTGCGACATACAACCAGCTGCTTTATGTCTTCACACCATCCTGAGGTTACAGCTGGACTCACCTCAGCCAATCATCCTTTTAATTACTGTGCTATTTATGTACTTTATATTCTTTAAACGACAGGATCCATTATCAGTGCTGCATTTTACTGCCAATGCATAAAAGGAGGGACTGGATGAATTAGGTATTTTCACACAGAAAAACCTTGACATGGTGCTGTACGACAAATCTGTAAGGAGGACATCATCTGTAGAGGTCATATGATTCGTCTCGAAGTTTTGAGGCGGTGAGAGACACTTAACCACAGAGTCAACAGCTGCAGCGGTGGCTGTGAAATAAAGTTCATGGAGGAAATTAAGGTACTTCAGGTACTTCGCCTCAAGAGTCATAACTCTGCTGAAATCTGAATGCACATGGCATGAAGCAAATAAATAATAATAAAAAACATCAAACAGGCCCTGCTAAAAGCTAAATTCAGCATATTCTTAGTTAATTTTCTAAAAATGGAACAAATACAGGCTAAAAAAAAAAGGGGGAACTCAAGTTGTAACACACAGCTAACTAACTGACTCCACAACAACCTTGTACTTCCTGTTTACATCCCCCAAAAGCTGTGAGGAAGTCATAGTTCTAAAACTTGGGATGAAGGAGTGTCAGATTTTGAAAAAGCCAGAATCTGCTGATTAATTAGTCAAATGCAAATTAATCAGCAATTTGGATAATCCAGTAATCACTGAATCATCAACAATATCAAATAATCTGTGGTTCCTGCTTTGAAAACTTAAAGTTCGGCAACTTTTTTTTGGTTTAGGGACGGTTACACATTTGGGCTTCAGGAAATTTGGATGCTCATTTTTCACATTGTTCAGTTTGATCTCAGAGTTCATTTTGACACACTTACAGCAACCAACACATCAACTTAATTTTATCTAAACCGAAGACAGTAACATCTGTTATCCTGCCTGTGATGGACCTTTGTGCAAAGATTACTCAAGTTCAATCTAAAGAAACAGCCCAGTGATGTAGAGACTAGATTTTTAATATAGATAAATGCTGTTAGCCTGAGAAATTGACTTCATCTTGCACAGTCACTCCATGACAAGAGATGCAAAATTGAACAGGTGGGAAGACTGAGACTTTTCTCTAAAACAGCTCATCACCGCAAGGTGACACCGGGGAGCTGGAAACATGGTCGGTGAAGACAACTTGTCAATCTATCTGCTCTAAGATAACTTAGGAAAACTGTCAACAAATTGAGATTTTGTCCTCAGTCTCTCAGCTTTTAGAAGAAATTATTCAGCATAAGCCTATTCATGCTTGGGAAAATGAGGGAAAGTCCCATCCCGCCTTGATATGTAGACTCATAAATGTGGAATTTTAGAAAAGTGATTCAAGCTTTTCTCATAAGCTCGAGGCCAGTGGAGGTTAGGCAGCTTTAAGCATGCAGGCTGTGGCAGGAAAGTGAGATCTGTAGACATTTACTACAGGAGACGAGTATGTGTGTGTGTGTGTGTGTGTGTGTGTGTGTGTGTGTGTGTGTGTGTGTGTGTGTGTGTGTGTGTGTGTGTGTGTGTGTGTGTGTGTGTGTGTGGTGGTGGGGGGGGGGGGGTGTATGTGCCAGTCAGTCAGTCCCACCTGAGGTAATAGCTCAGGCATACAGCTGTTGTAGTGCTCCCATGAGAGTTGAGATTGATGAGACATACTGCTGATGGACTGTCTACTCCTCTCTCTCTCTCTCTCTCTCTCTCTCTCTCTCTCTCTCTCTCTCACACACACACAGAAATACTTTACAGTGCCTTGGGAGTACCACACCCCCTTACACTCACATTTATCCAGTGATGGATGAGAAACAGAGAGTAATAACAACTTTTGTTTTATTGCGAGCAAAAAGGACAAATTCAGGGTGAAAGTATTTCATAATCTGAGACGCCCAACTGAGTTCGGGACACAGAATGAGCGACACAGAACGATCGCCCGAGGACTTGGAAGAGGACTGACCTGTATATGGAGATATTTTCTATGAGCTGGTTGGAGGCACTGTCATAAAGGATGATTCCTCGTGGGGAGACTGTTAACGTGACTTTCTGGAGTTTTTTTCCACTTGCTTTGGCCTGGAGGACAGGGAAGGGAAGAAGGAGAATTAAAGGGTGGAGGTCACAAAGAGAAAAGATGTGAGGCAGAGAGATTAGAAAGAAAAAAAAAACCCTGTCTAGCTAAGTGCCAAGGTTGCATTTATGTAAATTACAACTCAAAGGGCTAATTTTTAATCAGGCAGCCAATCAAAATGCCAGGGAAAGTGGTATACTAAAATAATGTTACAAATAATCAAGTCTTTTCATTAAGCTTTAAAAAGAAACAAAAAATAAGTTAAATGCTTGGAGATCTGACAGAACCAAACATTTGTAGAGCTGTTGGCTAAATTAGCAGTAAGAAAATATGTATCTGCCATAAGCCATTTAACAAAGACATATTCTGAACAAACACACAAACAAATCTGAATACATCAGCAAGTGTGTGAGTGAAAACCAAAGAGACACACTGTCCAGAGTAAATGAAATCTTTTCCAACTATGGCCTGACAAAATATTATTTCACACCAAGTCCACCTTTTATCCAAAACAACACTTTTTTTTTTTTTTTTTAAGAAAAAGCTCCCATTCAGCAGCCTGGCATCCTTTTCAGAGGGACACTAAGGGCAGCCAAAAGATTAGGCCCAATCAGAGCCTCTGCCTCCCTCTCCATACATCACTGTGTCCCATCATTCTGCTGCCACTAACTTCATTATCCACTGAGCTGCCAGATCCAATAACATTAAGCCTTTTCTACCATGATAAAGCTGGTGGAGCCATACAATGAGAAACAGTGTCCAAACTAATTGCATCCTCCTCTAAATGTCAGCCTGGGCCTCAGAGGTGGAGGTGTCAGTCAGGTCAGATGATGATGGGAGAAATATTATATCTGCTTGAGAGAAACTCGTTTCCTGAACAGGAGTGTGTTGACTAGAGATTTTGGTTGGTGTGGCATATCTCACCGTGGCCACTATCCTCTTGACAGCAGCCGCAGACAGCTCCTCTCCTTTGGGCTGCTCAACCATTGTGACCCCCAGGTACTTGAGGTGGAACACCATGCCTTCCAGCAGGGTCTCTCTCGTGTCCGTCCAGTTCTCTGGAAGCTCTGCGAAGAGGAGAGACACGCACCAGTGACACTTCTGCTCACCAACACTCAACACTGCTGCTTTTAATGTAAGGCAGGCTGAAAGATCCTCAGCCAGACGTGTCAGTAAAGCATTTTCTCAGTCCACTTGCAGGATGGCAGACTCAGCAAGATACGACAGCAGCCAAACCATGTCCTCATTACTGCTGTGTGTAAGGAGCACATGCTTTTTCTATTCCTCCTGGAAGTAAGGTGAAATCTCAGATTATATGGACTGTATATTTCACTGGCTAAACACAGAAATATATAAGCCTGGAGTTAGTTAAAAATAAGGAACGAGGCACTGAGTTTTCTTTCAAATCTAACTAAAAAGGTGGCCGAAGCTGTAGTCCTGCCAAACATGGACTCCCCAGCAGGAGGAGAGGAGTGTAAAGTAGCAGACCAAGAAGCAGTTTTCCTGAAAAATAAATATCCAGCAGTCTTTGAAATTTCTCAGAAGGTTGGGTTTAGTTCCATTTTAGTTTTGCATGTTTGATTTTTATATAATTTTTAAAAGTTTTCTTAAAGTTACTTATCTGTGCACCTGTTCTGTACCTCTGCTGATGTGACATTTCAATTTCCCTGCATAGGGTCAATAAAGTTTATCTTATCAATCACATAATTAAACTGGCTCCATCTACACTCCACTGTAAACTTCCTCTCATCTATAACTTACAGAATCCAGACTGATCAGACTGCCATAAAAATATAAATTAAATATGAAACATCATTGGTGGTTATTTGGAATAATTATGTTTTTAATGAGGTGTCAAATACAGGCTCCAGAGGTAAAACTGGCCCCTCTTCTCCTGACAATGGCACTTATCCAGAACTCTACATTGTAAATTTTGTTGAGAATAAAAACACTGAGGCTGTGGTTTTGATTTTCTTTTATCAGAGGAAACCTCAGTTTTCTTCATGTTACGTCAGTATAGAGTGAGCTGGGTGTGCCTGGTCACAGGACTGAGAGTACAGAGATGGAGCAGTGAAAGAAACAAAACAGCCTGTGTGAACTGAACTGCCTTCCACATTCACACCAAATCATTATTCAAATTATACTGACAGTCCAGACAAGATCTCCAACATTCAGCAGCTTTCAAACTCACCACACTTATATGTCAGAGTGGAAGTTCACGCAATTAGATGACAAACTGCTTCTCCGGTATTCGGCCAATTGCTGCGGCAATAAACATGCTAACTTCTCCTTGAAGCTCATAAAAAGTTTATGGACTTGCCACTATGCGGAGTGACACTGAGCGGAGGCCATCTGTCTCTTCAAAAGGTCCGGCAGAAAACACAATCAGCAGCATCACCCCTCCCTCCTGGGTGGTCTTCATGTCACCCAGTATCTTCAGGCTGATCTAAATACAGTCCTGTTGTCACTGTCACCATGTTTTTGTCCAAGCAGATGTGCAGCCAGCTATATGCTTTTAACTCATCGTTTCATATTTTATATTGAAACGATTAGTCAAGTTAAAGATTTTAAAAAATTTTTGAGTTAAAATACTATAAATTCACTGGTTCCTGCTGTAGCAGTTCACAGAATATCTTTGTGATTTGGACCATTGGTTAGATAAAACAAGACATTTAAATGTGTTAACTTGGGCTCTGACAACTCGATGCAGTCTATTCAATCGAGAAAATGAGAGTCGAGTATTTGAGAAAATAATCTGCTGATTAATTGAAATTAAAATGGATTTATCTGATGGCACTCAAACAATTCTTTGATACGTTCTCCCCATTTTAGCTTGAGTGTTTTCACTGTCTCTTCAGTGACACATGAGTTTTGTACAGTTCTGAATTAACAGGCTCATTCTCAGCACAGTAAAAGCTGTTGCTTTCTTCCTCATATCTGTCTTCCTCATATATATTTAAGCTTTGATGATAAACCACTGACAGTTATTATGACTGGGGATTAAATCATAAAATTGATCGCATAAAATGATCATTTCAAGTATTTAATTTAAAAATGTTTTTAAAAAAAAAAGAAAAAAAAGAAGCACAACGTAATGTTCACGTTCAACGTTCACTGGGCCAGTACTCAGCCCAGTAAGTGAGGTATTTTTAAAGCTTTGTGAACAGTACCATTTGAAGAAAGCAGCAGAGGTTAACCTCCAACATTCCTTTCCTCTCCAGCCAAACCAAGCCAGCTGTGACTGGTTGTGGAGAATGTTTTTTAATGGTCTAAATGCAGCTCTAACCAAACCCATACTTAAGTAATGGGCGAGTCTTAACAGCGAACATCCACTCCAAGGTCTTTGCGTTCCTAAGTGTGGTGAGCAGATCAGACAGTCACCCTCTTGTGTTACATTAGTGCCTGGATAAGTAGCACGTTTACCATAATATAATATGTGGCGAGGAGTCACTAGCTGCTATTCATGACGTAAAGTCATGTTACCAAGTGGTCCAAGTGGACTATAAAAGTCCATTACGAGGTGCAGCCACTTAAGACATTTGCAAACAGTTACACAAATATGATGAAGATGAATAAGCTTAACCTCAGCTGCCATGATGTTTCTAACCTTTAGTGCTCGCTCGTGTCTGTAAAAGCAACAGTGCACCTTCAGTCCGGAGATTTTCAGTGTTTCCAAAAGGAAACATTGCTGACTGATCTGCTCTGCTGAATTTCAACAATCTGTCAGATTTGCTTTGAAAACTCTCTGAGTGAGTCGAGGCTTAGGAGAGACGTCGTTCACATAATACACACAAGCGCAGCAGCAGGCTCGTGCTGGTCCAGCAGAGATATCAGAAGAAAGTCCCTCGGCTTCAGCTGCCCATGCTAATGCTCGCAAAAGCCAACTCCCCAGGGAAAGACCAGCAGTTCACTCTGACCACAGAGTCTTAGGAATACCCCATCCCAGGAGACAGAGAGGAGGCTACTACTGTCTGACTAGACTTGGCTGATGATGGGAAATCTTTAGTTTGGCCTGCCTAAAATAGACGAATAGATGAATACTCTGCAAACCTCTGCAACCTTACTGTAGCCGTTTTAGTGAGCAATGAAACACCCGCTTTCCTCAAAAGCTGACACCACAGCAGTTCAAATGAGCAACTCATGAACCGGAGCTATTTTTAGACAGGTGCATATACCCAGAGCGCTGCTTTGTATGAAATAATAACCCATTTTCATATTGGTTACATTTGCATGCACACAACCAACCCCGCACCCACCGTCAGCACCACCCCTCCACCGCGGCCACTCTCTGCAGCTGCGGTGCTGATTAGAGCGAACTTCAAAGGCTTCTTGGCTACGCTGGAAGCTTTGGCTGGTCAGTGAGTGCTGCTCGCCTGGGTGACACTGCCTGTAAATAAGCCAGAGAGAGCACGCGACGGAGGACTGATCTTTGCTGAGTGGAAGGGGACAGGGTTTTGTGGCGGTGGGGGGGACAGGTAGAGGACCACAGCTGCTGCCAACATCAGTGAGCACAGGAAGTATGAGGGTTTGATTACCCAAAAGAAAAAGTGGTGTGGATAATAAACCAGTGTGGTTTGTTCGGTCTTGTTCTGGTTTCTGCTCTGCGAGTCTTTACAAGACCAGGTGCCTGCACCCCGAATCTCTGGAAAACACACACACACATAAACCATCACAGAAATATTAACCCCACTGAAATCGAGATGCTCATGCCAGAAGAGGGAAATATGTTTCACAGAAGAAGACTCTGAACCCAAACAAAACAAAAATATCACCTGGCTTACCAGCAAATGTTGGAGGGACTGAAAAAATAAGAATTTATCACTCAGTATCTGTCAACCTTTGAGTAAGTCTCAGATGAGCCTTTTCTCAATGGTGGATTACATCAAAATGCTCACACAGCATGGTGAGATTCCCCTTCGCTCTGTTGTTGAAAAGACTGTATTAACACAAAGACTTGAGCCTACAAAAAAACACAATAAACAATACTCACACAAGATGATGACTCCATGAGAAACATCAGACCTTTCACAATCATTGTTCTTGTCTGTACTTGTCTTCTTATGGAAGAATGAATGTGAATGTCATCAATCACAGCCTAAGTCCTGGTACGATTCAGTCCACATCTAGCCAAATCACGTTCTTGCCTCAGCTGATTTATTGAGGATGCTTCGAAGACTGACTTGTATGAACTTGGGGTAGGTAAGTATCCCAGACAGTTAATGTTGCACTCTGCCACAGAAATGATCCCTCTGTTCAAGGAAAAGAAGGCTGAAACTTTCAGAAGTGCCCAAAAGTTTTTTTTCCTCTTGTTCACTTATGAAAAAAAAAAACCCATTCTGGTTACCTTTTGACCAACTAGTTTTAACTGTAAATAATTAAACATTTCACGTGTAATTTGTGATGTGATAACAGCTCATGTAGCAGTATGCCCTACTCAACCCTTGACAAACCCGCCCCCCAGCAGCCACTCACTGAAGCATGCTCAGTCTGGAATCACAGTGTGAAGTCCACTCTGTCATTCAGATGGAAACTCGCTCCCGTCTCCTCTGTCTCCTCCTGTTTAGGACAAGCCTCAACACTACACCGGTAAAACTCGACCAGGAGAAGAGCAGAGGAACAAAGAACAAACATGCAGGTACTTCCTCACTCTGCAGTTCACCTCACCTGAACTGTAGTGTAAGCCTACAGACCTTTAAAATATCTATATCTCACTGTCAGCTGTGTAGATGATAAAAAAACAGACAGGTTTAATAATACAGGAACATCAGACTGTAAGTGGGTGTGATAACAGGTCATTAAAGCCATAAGATTTCTGCATAAAGGATCTGTCTGATGGCGTTTTACACATCATGTTTTACGCAGCACGAGAGATCCGAATGTGATTAACAGATATTTCAAGTTCCTAAAATCTGCAGTGTTTCACCATATTTCAAATTTATGACCATTTCAAGGAAAGAAATCTACATGTCAATGAAAAAAAAATTCTCAAAAAATGATTCTGCACTGGTCCCTTAATACCACCTTTTCCATCGCCTCTATTTTGCCTGACTTCCCTCTAATACAGGAAGGGATACCAGTGTTAACAGTGATTGCAGGTTACACAGCGTACCACCAACAGTGTTGAGTATTTGCAGAATTCAGGCGGGTTATTGGAGGTCTTTCTGTTGTCAGAGAGCTCCGAGTGTCAGGCCAAGCTGCGGTCATCTGACTCCTCTGGGGGTTACACCAGATCGCCGTGGAGGGAAACGTTCTGGAGAGGCCTCAGCCTCTACTTTAAGATGATCTGAGTGCATGCATGAGTCTGGGGCTTTCCATGGAGTTCAAATGAAGCTAAAACTGTAAAGGCAGTCAGGCCCTTTTGATGCAACAAGAGATATAGAGCAGAGAGACAGCACAGAGGTCTCGGGAATTATAATCAAAGGGATTTGAGGGCTGAGCCCGTGCAGCAGGAGAGCATTAGAAGCGTGGTGGATGTGGTGGGTATTTCGGTCAAAGCCAACACAGAGGAAATGAAGCAGGCGATTTGGACAAGGGAGGGACGGAGAGGATCACTATCGCTATCCCTGTCAACAGCCAGCGACAGTGACAGTAATGAGGAGAGAGGATCTGCTCCTCCTGGCCTTGACTCTGCTTTAAGGAGGGAAGGCAACGGACGGATAGACAGAGAGACAGACAGACAGAAGGGTATGGACAGAGAGAAAAGACAGAGGCAATGAGACATAAGTGAATGAAGTACAAGCTGATGAAAGAGAAAAGGGAAGTGAGGTAATCATGAACTGGAGACAGATGACCAAGAAAAATATGCAAATGATGGCAGGGAGTCAAAATTCTCACCATAAATTCTCACACACACACGCATACACACACATACACACACACACGCCCCCTTCACACAACACATGTAATGGACAATTAGGGAGATGCAACAGTTTAATCACCGTGGAAACAGCAGGAGCAGTCTGCTATGCTGTGAGTGCAGGCTAAATAATGTAGTTAATACTCAGGGGCTGGCAGAGAGGGAGACATGCATGCAGCGATACAGGGATAAAAACACAAATCACCACGGAGCCATCCTGACAACTTGGTCGTTTCATCACTGCGATCTAGAGCTTGTTTCCAGCCAACATTAATAGTGTTTCTCTATTTAAAAATGAATGAAAATGTGTCTCTAAATACAAGATGTGACTGTCCAATGGTTGAGGACAGACAGTGATGAAGATGTAAATGCCCACTCTTCATCACAGTCAGTGACACATTTCTCAGCCAACAACAAATTCAAAAGGTGACAAAGTTGAGCAGGTGACCAGGCTTTGGTGTGACTGAGTTGGTCTGCTGTGACTCTACACCATGATTAACCATCACATCAAACTGTAGGAGTTAATGTTCCACTATTCAGGATTTTTTTTTTTTTTTAACATCCTTGTTGTTGACATCATTCTACAAGTAATACCAGATACCAGATGTCAGTCTAGCTATGAGTACATGAGCAAGCCTCTGCAGTTAGATATTCAACCCAGTCCGTCATGAATGATTATTTTGGGATTCTCAGGAAGGGGAGGGGGAGGGGGACTGGCAGCAAAGTGGTCCAGCTTGGTTTAACATACAAAAACACACGCACAAAAAAAGACTCTGGGGTCAACAGTCAAAGCCCCGCAGCCACTCCACAGCTCCAGCAGGCTCCACAAGTCGAGCCTGCTGCATCAACAGTTTCCCCTTTGTTGAGATTTGAAAGGAGCTTCTGAGCACGGAGAGCTCTCCGCGTGGTGTCGCATTGGCTTCAGTGAATGAATGAGAAGAGGGAGTCCCGCCGCATTCATCTGATCCCTCTGGATCCCAAATGAATGACTCATTGTTTTTGGTCTGGCTGGACACACTCCTGCCCACCTGCATACCATCTCCTGAACAGGATGGGAAATGAATAAAATCTCCACTGGGGCTTCTTTTGTTCTAAAACACACCTGTGACCGTACAGTGAAACAAGCACCGATGCCTGGCTTTGGATGGAGATGTGAATCACCGCGGGATATTGGGATAAGGCGTGTTGTACGGCTGCCTTTCGTGTGGTCCTTTCAGGTAGAACTGGGCGGTATGTCAACGTTTTAAGGTGCATCAATATATTTTCAAACAAGATATAGGATGAGACAAAATCGTTTAGATCGAAATAGTTTAATGTTGCATTACGTAACCCATTTCTTCCGTAAAGTGGTGCCAGTGTTTGCATCTTTCTTCTCTCACACTCTCTACACAACCCCGCCCCCACTCTCCCTCTGGGTCTGAGCGCAAACCTGGCCCACCCGCTCACAAGTTCTCCTGCAACATGAATGTAGACACAGAGCCGATCCACACTGCTGAAGAAGTCCTGGTTTGTAAAAAGAAAAAACAATGGTTCACCCATTTGGAGATGGTTCGGATTTAAAAGATATTTTATTGTTATTTGCACAGCTGTGTGTTTTGTTAAGCAGAGGAGGAAAACCTGTAATTGTACTCTATGTTAATCAGCCAGTTATTGTTATTGAAAACAAGTGAAGGCGCATTCGCAAAGCCTATTTTTATTTAATACAGGCTTTTGAATTTATATAATTTCTCACTAACATGATCTGCAACTGTATATTTTCAAACAAGGAAGGAAATCCTGCCTTTACATTTCATTTAGATCACAGGCTGTTTTAATAAAAGAGCTTGTGATATATCTCATGTAGCTCTGACCTACAGCTGAACATTTAGCTCACTTCATAGAAAATACATAGATTTATATCGTCCATCGCCATTCAGCCTAAAAATACCATGGTGTGATTTTTGGTTGATGTCACATAGCCAGTTTTACTCAGAGGATCAGTATTTAACTCAGGACAAAGGTTACACAATCCACTCTACAGCCAGGGATGCTTTGTATGTTCATGTGAAAATCATAGTCAGTTCTCAACCTAAACAAACTGGTACTGGAGGGAAATACCTGATGGCAAAGACAAGCCTGTCACGTTCAGGTGCAAACAGTAGACAAACAATCTCTTAAAAGATAAGGGTTGCACAATTCTCTGTTTCTTATTGTTAACAATCAAATACAGAGATCAAAACCAACAATGTGCTACTGTGCATGTATGTTTGTATATAATAGTTTCCTGTATTTTTGATACAGCCACACTGCAAACAATGTGGAAAGCAAAATTTGCTCATTTGTCTTCAGCTCTTCAAGGCCTCAGCTGACCTACGCCTGTGGTGACATGACCTCCTCTTATCTCACGACGACAGGACACGTGCAAAAAAAAAAAAACCTATTCCAGCATTATTAGATTCCAATCAGGACACTTTGGGCTAATTTAGAAACTGCCGACTCAGATGAGGGATGAGAGATGCCTAGAGGGATACACAGAGACACAGCACAAAGCTTGTTAAGAAAGAGCTTTGGACAACTATTCCACAAAAAAGTTAAGTCTTACATTTTTGTTGCAGACTACTGACTGTGGTCTCATGTAACCCTGCTGTGTGCTGCGTGCTCTGTGTCAGTAAGCCGTTCAGGCTGTGCAGTGCAGGTCAGAGACGAGCACCATCATCACTAATTCCTAACAACAGACACAGCCATTAAGGGGAAAAGGCTGAAACAGAGAACTGTTAAGAAGAGAAAGACTGAGTGTTAGAGGGAAAAAAAAAAGTGTGTTAGTACACATGGGGGCGATTGTGACTGTCTGTCCCCGCCTGGTGCAACGACTGATCCGGTGCTACTGTTTCCCCTCTCAACTTCAGCTTCTGGAGAAAGGATACAGGAAATGTTTTACATTTTATTGGTAACCCAGGTCAAAGTCTCTCTGTGTGACATACACAAATAACAGCATTAGATAAGAATGACCACAGAGACATAAACTACCGGCCAGTTCACTAAAGGAGCAATCGACACACAGTAAGTAAGATGAACAGTCAGTGGGGACTTTATGCCCAGCAGTCTGCGACCCTTTTTTGTCTGTGTCCTTGGGCACCATGACGCTCCTCTCGTTTTACCTTCTACAGCAGGCTTATGATGTTCTTAAATATCCATGTTGGAGCATTCCCAAAGATCCAGAGGAAATGATACATGACTGTGCAGCTATCAGTATTTAATTTGATGACCATCCAAAACAATTCCAGTTGGGTGAAGCAAAAGGATTTGCAGAGGATAAGAGTCTTATAATCACGGTTTAAGTCCTAACATTGAGACACGTGTCTTTCAGTATTGGCTAAATCCACTCAAAGGAGGAAAGATAGGAAAGAGAGAGAGAGAGAGAGAGGGGAGAAATGAGTGGTCATGCCAGTCAGGGATTACAGCTGATGACCAGCTGAGGCCAGAATGTACTCTCAACAAGAATCAGGGTTATGAAACTGATCTTTAAAGCACCCTGTGCACAGCAGCGCTAAACAGGAGGAGCTGGATCCTACTGCAACTCACATAATACTGACAAATAAGGATGGCGATTTTATAAAACAGCTGAGCGTATCATCGTCTATGAATGTAAACATCAGTCAAATAATCATTCAGAAAAATAATTGCTAAAAACAATTTTCATGTTCAATACACATGCATCAAACTAGATGCCTTGACAGTGACCAAATCCCTGGACTTCATCCAAAACAGGCTTGTGGAAAACCCATCCCGATCTCAAATACAACCAAGGACAGCCAGAGCCGGTCCGAAATAAAACCAGACAATGAGACTTAATCCAAAATGTGGTTGACCTGCAAAGACCAAAACAGAGACACAACACTGCCACCAGCATGGTGCATCACTAATTAATGAGCAGCTGTGGACGAAAAAAAATAGAGCTGAAACGTTTAGTGGACTGACATAAAAATAATCTGCAACTGTTGTGATAATCGATAAATCGTTTCGGTAAGTTTTTGAGGAAAGATGTGAAACAGTCTGATTCCAGCTTCTCAAACATGAAGAATTTTCTGCTTTTCTTTGTCACCTCAATATATTGGGACTTTTACACACCACCTGACAGAGAGTCCATTTGGATCTACTCAGGTATTAGACATACTGACACTTAGACCCAAGACCTGCAGCAAAAAAAAAACTATATATAATTTGAACCAAGTCCTTGTCAGGTCTCCAGTTGCTTGGAACCAAGAGGACCCAGTACAAGAAAAATAAATGAACCATTTGTTTGCTTTGACTGTTTGAGTCTGTGTTTTATTACCATATTACCTAAAGGGATTTATGAACATGCCTCTTGTACAATGAGTTAGCTCTTGACAGAAATGTGTGCAATGTGACTCTGCATCCTCTCTCCATTCCGACTATGTTTTTTTCCTCAGTGCAGACACACAGGTGGTGGGCAGAAGGGCAGCCCGGTGAGAGGTAAAGGAATCTTCCATTGCTGAAAATAATCCCCCTTGCATTCCCAGGGACGTCGTATACAAGACGAATTTAAGGGAAAGGGTGTGTCATGTGTGGTTTCACAAGATTTCACTAACACTGCCAGAAGACAGCAGGGATTTTCTCCAAGCTATGGCCCCGGGTATACTGGGACCTTGAAGAAAAAAAAAAAAGACACCTTTTAGAACAAGCATTGGTTTTAAGAGCAGGTCCTTAAAACTGGAAAGTCCCACCTGAATTACAGGTAAGGGGGAAGGGAAAGGACAGGTTGCCGCATCAACTACACAAGTTTCATTCCTGTCTACGGGTCAAACATCCAAAAGACATCCCACACCCCTCACAGCCTGACTGATAAGTCAGAGAAAAGGGGGTATTCCTACTGTTGGTGCCCAGTAATATCTTACTCCGGCTTCAGAGGCCGTAGACCAATGTTCTTGTCGTGGCTGTAGCAGCGTCTGGTAACATTAACTCACTTGCTCAGAACAGATTAAAAGGAAAGGAGTTGAAATTGCTGGGGACACAGAATGACCAACAAGGTGAACTGCTTCCAGGCTGAGATAGCTGTCTAAATATACTTAATTGGGATTTGTAGGCTTTCCTCTTGCTGTCCGAGTCTCAAATGGGCATATATTTAGTCACCAAGACGTCCTGCTGACAGAGAACTGTGAACTACCACACTGACCATATGTCTAGACATATGGCCGAAGGAGATTACATCAATTATTTCTTACCAGGAAGGTGGTGAGCCGCAGTGCTTCCTGTTCATACAGAATGGAATAGTCATTCAAAGCAGTCTCCACTGTGAAAATAAAAAGTGCTCTAATTCGTTGAGTCAGAAAAGAAACACACCTTGGTGGGGACTTGGTTTTCTAATTTAGTTTCTGCCATAAATGTGTTTTTTTTTTCTTTTGGAGCAAATTTTGCAGTTTACACATAAAGGAACACAGTCCACTGGAGCACGTATGAGGCAGGCTCTCATGTGCACCCTAAATGACCGACCGGTCTGACTATTGCACAGGGAGAGGGGGTAGGAGAGACCAAAGAGTGCACATCCTTGTTTCTTATGATACAACTCTCTGGTAACATGCCGCCTTCTATTTGTTTGGAGTATAAATTTGACAGTTGGTAAATTCTCACACATTACCTTTTTAAAGTATCATATTTTTCCTGCCGTGTCAGCCGATACAAGAGAAAGTCAAACATCTATTTCCTCACAGGATTACAAACTGCCCTCGTGGAGGATCGGTGACACAGCGTGATTGTGCAGTCCTATCCAAACACACTCACATGTGACTCCATGCACTGATTCCACACAGAGAAGCAGCTTACAGATACAGATGATCTGACAGGGCTTTAAATCAGTGAGGACTTTACAACTCCATAAAGGGTCCTGCAGGAAGCAATCTCCATTACAGCCTGGAAGGCCCCTTTGGATGACTTTGTGCAGAGGACACAACACTGACAGGCCAGAGAAGGGCCAGAGGTTCGGGGGGTGTTAACTGGCCAGTGCAGACCACACAAGTATATGCTGTAGAATGAATGGTACTTTTAAATTTAGTACCTATTATTTATGTGATTTTGCATTATGAAATGTACATTAAACCTACGGATGTCAACCTCTGTCACTGCAGATATGTTTTTCTGAAAAATGTACAATATGCAAATGGCTTAACAGCTACTGCCTCCGGTAACTGTAACCACAATGAGGACTCACACATCTAGAGGAGGTGCTGCATTTGATGCAGCTCAAGTGGTTTGAGATCATACACACTCCCCATTAGCCATCTGTATAGGTCGATCCTGATATGTAGCTGTTTCAATATTGACAAGCCCACAGAAGACAGCTCCTTGACCAGGAATGTGGGAGGGAACTGTCTCTGTTCAATGCAGACAGGGATTTTCTACCTCCCACACTTTTCAGATTAGTAAAGAAAAAAAAAAGACAGGGCCTTCATGACCTAAAAAGATGGTTGATGTTACATTCCCTTTTTCACCCCTTCTGTAAAATGGCAACTATTTTGATGGAATGAGAGGGCAGAGCAGAGAAACATTCAGCTCAGCACACTGCCAAAAAGAAACTGAGCTGTTTAAAACCATACAGGAAATGACAGAGCTGACACATTCTTGCCCGTGCTGTGGAACAAGGCTGCAAAAGAAGGGCAAATAGTGCAAACCATGCGCTAATGTCAGCCTACTTTCAATGTTGATGTGCAGAGATCATTAAAGAGACACTGACAGTTTTATGAAAACAATACTGGAACCTGTTACAATCCACCACTGACAGTGGGAGAGAAGGAATGCAGTGCTGTTAGATGCCAAAGAAGTGAATAGGCTGCTTTGACAAGACCAAGCTCAACACATGGGAGGGAGAAACAATTTTACTGGAGATATGTGGCAAAACTTTGCCCCAAATTATAAACCTGTCTACATCAAGAAATTTTTCTTAGAAATAACAACCCAGAGTCAGAGGACATGCCATCAAAAGAGTCCCCACAGTTTTCATTATGTGGTCCTAAATCACAATATCTGCATGCGTCAAATGCAAAAAAGACAACAACTGGGTCTTCCTTAAGGCAGGAGCTCACAGACACTACAAGATGAAACAAGTTGCTGCTTATTCTTGACACAGCAGTTCACTGGTGCATTCTGAAACACAGTTAATAGCCTATAATTACACCAACAGGTTGGGGGGAAAAAAGAGGAAGACCAACAGTTATTTAGTCACAGGCAAAATCAGTAACCTCAAAACAGGAAAGTAAAGTAGATGAAGACATAGCATGATATATATAAAAATAACTGTCAAGATCAGCTTTCCTCTGCCAGCTCTGGCAGCAACAAGACAGAGAGAGGGGGGAAGATGTGACTTTTGCCACAGATTGGATGTGGAGGTATGGCAAAGTTCAACATCAGCGACTGACTGGTTGTTGGCCCTCTGTGGTCACTGCCTGGTCAGATGTGGAGGGACCATGTTTATTGTGCATCACTCTCCCCCCACAGGGAGGAGTGAAGCGAAACAAAGCATCGATTGCACTGTGTGGCACGTGTGACATCCTGCTGCCAACTGATCTATTGTCTATGAAATAAATAAAAAACGGGGGGGGGGTGGAAGAGGCATGGGAGCAGGGGACATTCCCCTTTGTGTAAGCAAACATAAAAGGGTCTAGGCAGCTCAGCCTGCATGTGAAAGCCATGCTAGCATGGTCATGCTCAGCTCTCAGTGATTGTACACACTGGAGAGATGACGCCGGGCATCCGTGTGGAAATCCAAAATAAACCTGAGGGGGTGATCATTAAACCCCTGATTCGTGCTCGGCTGAACCGGAGACCTCCATAAAGGTTCAGAGACTCCGCAACCACTCCTTGCACAGCCCCTCATTTTTGTTTCACATAGTGTATCGCCTAGCAACAGTGGGTTGCTAGGATTGTACAGCCTTGCCAGGAAGACGACCACTCATCTGCCTGTGCCTTTTCACTCCAATGTCTCCAGTACTTGTCTCTGTGGTCGCCCGCAGGTCCTCACGGCAGTATCTCAGCTCCCAGCTGAGAGTCTCTGCTGCACATTTCAAACCCGTGTCTGTCACCCGGTGGAGTGACGTGGCAGAACAACAACTACAGGATTTCACGGGACTCTCAAACTTTAGTCGTGACACGCGTCCTGTTTTTGGTCTCAGTGAGCTAAAAACGAAAGCCTCGATCGGCTTGTCAGATTTGTGGAGAACCACTACGGGACCTGAACCCGCTGCTCTGTGCGCAAACGCCTCAACAGGAGTCAGTTTACGAGCTGCGGGGCGCTGCTGTCAGTTTGAGAGTCAAGTTCAATTGCACAACAAAACATTTCCGACATAAAACACCCACTCGCTTCTTAAGCTTTGTTTTTGTTTTTTTTGTTTTTTGCTGAGCTTATTTGTTTTTCTGGGTTCCTAGGTCAATCAAACACCCAGCCCTCTGGCAGCTGTTCTGACCCCACCAACCGTAGCTGGCGTCCACAGGCGAGTTGTAAAGTAACGCTAAGTAAACGCCGGTTATAGTGTTAGCTACTTGTCGAGGCTAGCGTGGTTTAGCCAAACTAGCACCAGCTAACGCCTTCGTGGTGATGCATTGAACAACTGAATACTTACTTTTATGTTTGCCCGCACCCCACGACTGTTTGGCGATACTGGGGCTCCGTATAATTGCCCTTCCAGCGGATTTCAAAGCGTCCATATCGTAATCCAAAAGTGGGGCAAAGAGCCCGACAAGCGCCTGTTCGTCTCTGTCGAAACCCTTCGCTTGGTTTAAAACAGCCCTCTCTCGTCCAAACTTTGTTTCTGTCCTTTTTTCCTCCCCTCCTCACGGTTAGCTTCTAGCCGACGGTAGATTATCATGTTCGTCCCCCTGGGCGGTGTTATATATGTAAATTAAGGATAATGCGCGTGACGCCCGTGTGTGGAATCACGCGAGTGAGCTTGTTGCAGCAGCAGAGCTCGCATCCCGGGCGGGCGGTGACAAGAAAGATGTTGTTCCCGTGAACACACGGTACGGTTTCACTCCCACCCACTGTCTTGTGTGACAAGTAGCTCGGTAGTCGTGTCACGGGCAGTGGTCACACCTCTCATGTTTAATTCAGCCACTTGGCTTCTTCTTTCCCGAGCTCCTACAGTCTGTTCGGTGGAAATGTCTGTAATACCACAACCAAATAACCTGGAACTACTTTAATTGAGCTCACTCACCCTTACAGGTTGATATAAAGAGCTAAAAAGCAGCTGCAGTTCACATTATGCATCACAGTAAGAATCAGCTTCTGAGCATTACACCTGTAAGGGATTTTTGTTTATAATTATGAATATTTTCCTCATGCTTACAGGCTGAAAGCCATATTTTTCTCACCTATTTAAAGCAATGTCCATTCATTGCCTTTGTCAGATCAGGTGCTTTCTGTGATACAGTACTTACACTGAATATAATACCATTGTTTTCAGGCAAAGTGCATCCTATGCTATATGTAACCATAGCCCCCATATTCTCATATTCTGCCTTAGTACTCTGATGTGTGTGTGTGTGGGGTTGAGGAGTTGAAGTCTCAACTCTTAGATGTCTCAACATCTAAGAGCTGAGACTTCTTAGATGATGCAAGAAAGCAGTATAGATTAAGCAGATAATATTTTTCGATTTATGCTTGGTTCAATACCTTATGAGTACCTATCAAAGTGTGTCCATAGCACAGAGTATTTTTTAGTATGATTTAGAAATTCTTCGATAGCTTCCTGGTTTACTGTTGTTGATTGTAGACTATTTTTAGGTTTGGGTGTTGGTGCTGAACCTTTTGTATTGCATTGGCTCCATTATCAAAACATTTTAAATGATACCAAGCTCGATTTCTACATTGAGTTTCACTGAGCTTACATCATCACACTGTAAAATGAATCACTCAGGAGACTGGCTTTCAAAAACTCTTGCAGTACCACATTTCATTGGAGATGACAAGCTCAGAGATAAGAGTGCAACAGGCTAATACGTCCCCAAGGACATATTAGGCAACACCACCACTAGCTTCAATATGAAGCTCAGGTAGCAGTGCTTAAAGTACTGGTTATGCTCTGCACAAAAAAAAAAAAGAAAAGAAAGAAAAATCACCGCATCCGTGTTGTGCTGTAAACTAAACAATTCATCTGTAGTCAGGCAGGTGCATTCCTTTTAAATCACCGTTTCTTTGTTGGCAGCTACAACCATGCTTCGCTAAAAAGGGCTTTAGACAAGAGTCTGCACTATCTGTTAGTAAATCTGCCAGTTATTGAAGCATGCAAGACATATATTGACTTTTAAAGCAGCAACATGGGAAATAGTTACAGTAGGTGTGTTTGGAGAGAAGAATCAATGAGTTTCTGCTGGTGGGGAGAGAGACGGGTCCAATTGCACTTGGGGGTGGGGGGACTGAGAAGGTTTGCCAGCATTCAATAGAGATGACTCTTCACTCCGAGGGTGAGTGTAAAAGACAAAATACTTGTGATTTATTTATTCATGACGACAAACACATGTAAGCAGACCTCATAGCCCCAGCTATGGGAGTATATCTATACAAATATCTAGTCACCTGAGCTGCAAATTCACTATACCTTAAGTGAGCGTCTGAGAAAAACCAATTCAGTTTTAATATGTTTCACTGTGTTCCTTGTTTTCCAGAGGGACAGGTTCAGAGGCAGGGAGATGGAGAGTGCATTTCCACCAAGAAAATTGCTCGTGTACTTTATGTTAATTGAGCAGGTCAAGAGAAACAGGAGAGCTGTACCTGGAATTTCTCATTTATGGCTTATTCTCTTCAAACAGCTGGATTTACTGTAGATTTGTGAGGCCTAATGGTATTGTGAGTACAGCTGTGCCAAATGTCGACTGCTAGAAAAGGCCTATTATAATCTGTTAATTCCACATGCTTGACTCTGCCAAGTAGTGTGGTGCCAATTTGGAACTGGGAGAGCAATAAAATACTGAGGATTGACTGCAAAGACAAATTCATGCCTAACCTAGGCACTGGTTAATGCGGAGAAAACGAGTGAGGAGCTTTACCCACATTCGTCTCGCTGCACAGGTTAATCAGGTGTATTTGGGGAAGCCTGGCATGTGACAGATTGCTGAGCAGGGTGCTTCTTTCATGCATTGAAATTCTGTGTCCTTGGCAGAAGGATTCGTTATCTCCCTCCCAAATTTTCAAAGTGCATTAACAGAGTTATCATTCAAATCAAAACGTGTGGCAGCCCATAATTTGCTCCCTTTCATGGTTCCATCACTGAAATCCTCAGGCCCAGAGGTCAGCAGAGCGCAGAAAACCCCTGATGGTGATGTCTGAATTTGAAATGTAGACAAAGAGGGGATGAAAAAAATGCTCTAAAATACTCTCCGTGTTTCCCCCTCTGGCATTGTTTAAATGGTGCACACTTCCAATTTCATTTACCTTCCAGCACAATGCTGCCCGATCACATTGTGGAAGCACGGCTGGTCACCCTGTTTTGACTAGCTGTGATTAGTGGCTGGCATGAACAAATTATTCATAAGTTTCTTTTGTGCGAGCTTAATGGGATTTTATAGTCTTGAAAAGAGGGAATTAGTGATTTTTGACAGACTTAGTAACCAGATTCTGTGTGGACACAGATAATCTCCTTTAACCTACAGTTTGGAGATGGGTGCTGCCTCCTACTGGCAATGAGATGACAGTGCACCACGTGAATTTCAAATACCAGAATATGGAAAACTTAATGACCTTGTTAACTGTTTTTAAGCTTTTTGGGGGTTAATGTCAGATCATGTCTGATCATCTTCTTCAACTACAATAATGTAGCAAAAGTCTTTTATTAGAGCTGAGTCACTCACTAAAGATGAACTTCTTCAAAGATAATATTAGAACAAAATGAAACTGGTTTGAAACAGGGAAAATGGTTCAGGGGTACGGCAGCATTTTAGTATTGCAGTTCCATAAAGTTTAGGGACTCACAACAGATTGTTAAAAAAATAAAATAAAAGGATGGTCAAAAATGAAGCAACAGAGGCAGAGATATCCTAACTTTTAGTCTGTAGTATGGGTTAAGCTGCAGAAATACTGGATCCTACATTTCCCATAATGCCACACAATAGCATCTTTTATTAGATCCCCTAATGGGTTCAGAAAGTGAGTAAACTTGGAGCAGAGTATCCCTTTAACCAAACAAACTCGTAATTAAAGCCGACAAGTTGTTTTGAAATATGTCCGAGTAACAGCAACAAGCAGAGAAAAGTCAATTTGCAAGAAAAAAAAAGTTTATTCCTTGCAAACCTCACAGAGCGAGAGCGCAGCCAAGGTCAGACCTGGGGAGAAACAGAGCAGTGACTGTGGGCATAGAAAACAAAAAACAAACAAAATCACTTCTCTATAACTTTCAACAATCAGTTGACCAAACAACTGACTAAGCTGTAATTTTCACAGCTTTTCTCCCCCCCCCCCCCCCCAGGAGCCACTGTCAGCAGCCTGAGCGGGGAAAAAAAAGCTTCTCCATAAACAGTTGGTGAAAACCACACGCACAACAATGATCATTTCAGATGATGGTGAAACCACATCAGACTCAAGCGATTTTCTCCCTGCAGGAAAACAACAATACCAGAAACAGGAGTAAGGAAAACTGTTTTAAAACAGCCACTTACCCAACAGTTGCAAATACTGTAACATTCACAAAAAGAAATTTGACTTTCTAGTCCCTTACTTTTAACTACAGTCTACTACAAACAGGTGACCACTCTCTCTACCTGCTTAACAGAAACTTCCATTAAGTGATATTCAACTGGATATTTGACAAAAAGGTCAGCCAATGTATTTGCAGTACATTCTTGAACACATGACTAGAGAAACAAGCATTCTAGTCTTGGCACACGAACTGAAGTGGAAGATTAATTAAATAAAGTTATTTAACTGCTATATTCAAGTTGGCATTTCCAAAGCTTTGTGTACATTGCACAGTCCATCTTTACAGTTTTCCCTTTCAAACAGCGTGTGTTTTCTACAGTGCAACTTTTAACTGGAACTCAAAAAGAAAAGAGGGGGCAATAGCTAAACCGGGAGGTTCGGGGTTTTTGACAGCAGTAGAGATGAGCTTCTGTGTACAGACATGTGACGAGCCAGAGACCTGTGTGGAGTAGACTCTGTGGTGGCTAACATCACGTCAACATACTGACCAACGGGCAAATAGGGGTACAATGAAAAGTTTAGAATTTGGTGCTGTCCACTGTACTTGTTTAATGTGACCTGTACAATAAGGGACATAGCAGCCCCAGAGTGCTTCCCCACCAGTGTGGAAATCAGCAAGGAGCCCGAAATCCACATCAGTGTCCGAAAGGCAGCTCTGTCCCATTTGACTGGGCACGGTCAAATTCTTATCCATTCCGGCTTAGCCAGATGCTTCAAAACTAATTCAGAAGGGCTGGGCCATTTCATTATCACACTCACTCTATGTCCTCAACTCAAGGCACTGAGATCATGACAACTGATCAAAGACTATGCAGAGCACTGAGAAGCTGTGCACTTAACATACACAGTCTCCTCTTACTGCACTCCTTCAACTCAAAAACTCTTTCAGAAGATAGAGCGAGGGAAACCAAACTGCTGTTTTCACCGATGCTGAACATTTGGAGCTTCCTAGGTTTATTTGATTTCAAGGTCTAGGTTTCTGTTTACAACACAAGATCTTTTCCAGCTTGTTGAAATCAACACTTGAATCTTAAAGAGGGAACAAATAGGACCACACAATACACTGTAAAAACTGTTTACCACCAAACCCCAAAGCAGCTGAGGGCTGGGTTAATTTGCCGTCTGATTGTGGATTAAAAGAACAAATTAAACATAACAGGGAGCAGGAGGCTGTGCCAACTTTGCACTACATTCCTCTGGTTGTACAGATGTTGCCGTACTACCTTGGGAGAAAAAACAATCTGTCAAAGAAACTGGGACACAAGTCAGGCTGTATGATGGAGGAGAACTCTGTTTTCCAATTTTAAGAGGAGGGGGGAAAAAAAAATCTACCTAAAAAAAAAAAAAGAAAAAGCAGCTCTTCCCCAGGACCAATGAGCAGGTAACTGGTTGCAGGTGGTTGCAGTGGTGACGGGAAAGAGAGAGCAACACCCTTGAGATGAAGATACATACCCAATTCTGTGAGGTTTCACTAGACACTTAAGAGAAAAAAAAAACTGGGACTTTCTAGTTGTCCGTTTTAAGTTTTTTTTTTGTCTTTTGTTTTAACTACAACAAATACAGTCACACAATACAACATCCTTCTGACCTGGCAAGGAGAGAACAAAAAAAAAACAAAAAAGAAACACCGTTCTCAGCCACAGACGTGCCGAGCAGATTGGTTGGAAGGTGGTGGGCCGGTAAAATAAAAAGGATGGAAGGGAGGGAGCAGCGGGTACGAGGATTTCACTTTTTCAGTGGCTGGTAAACGGAGGCGTTGGGGTCTAGGCCGGAGGAATTGGTGTCCATGAATTTGGAGGAGTAGTGGGGGGCCACGGGGGTCATGCTGCTGGTGTCGGCTGTGTAGGAGATGCTGGGCATGACGGCCATCACTTCGGCAATCTTCTGCTTCAGGTCTTTGATCTCTTGGTCCTTCTGCAGGATTTGACCTGAAATCAGACATTAAACAAGTCAGTCCAAAAACAAAAACCCCGAGTATACTTCTCACACTCTTCAATATTGTGTGTGAATAAATATCTTGTTTGTCAATAAGTCTGACCTTGTGCGATCTCCAGCTGTCTCTTGGCATCTCCCAGTGCAGAGAACAGGTCCAGTTTGATCCTGGTCTCTGCACTCAGGCTGTTCTCCAGGTGCTGGGTCTTGTCCTGCATGGCTGACAACGCTGACATCAGCACCTCTGTGTCTTTTTCGTTCTCCTTATATTTATGAAGCTCCTGAAAGATGAAAGGGAAGAGATAGAGTCAGGGTCAAGTCAGGAGGTTAGTGTCTGTGACTGGTTGCTTTAGCACACTGGTGACTGAATGTTCTGTGCTGTCTGACATAGACGAAGGCTGATAACAATTGACAGGCTCCTCTTTGAAAGTGTAACAGTCTGTAGATCACGGATTGTGTGGCTTCTCCTTTACTGCCTTATGTATGAGCACTGTTGTTTTGTTAGACAAAAAAGTAAAATAGATAAATTATAAACAGTAACTTTCTCAATGTTGCCACAGAAGTTGAAACTTTCATATGGTGTTCACTTGACTTGTGCACCCAGACCATAGCTTGTTCTGAGAACTTCTCTAGGAGCTGCAAGAAATGCTGCATCAAAAGAGACATGTTGTGTTTTGCTGTGTAGCTAAGTCAAACTGCAGTCCACATTATTGTAAAAGCTTGTTATATGCAGATCTGGCAATGCGGGCAGCACCGCAGGAGATTCACATTGCACGAATTCAAACTTTCACGGATCAACAAGCAGAATTAAAAATATATTAATATATCACAACTTTGAAAACTATCAAGCACGCTGTACCTCACCTACTGTGCCTAGCAAAAAGAATTAAACAGGAGCAAAATAAACAGACAAATGTATTTAAGTACAACACTTTTGGAAAAATGTTGTTTTATTTTTTTTCAGAGATTGATGGTAACAATTCTTATAAGTACTTTCGCTCATAAAAATATCCTCACCTGCACTTTCAATTCAAGCTCTCGGATCTGGTCCTCCTTTTGCTTGATATCCATTGTTAGTTTCTTACACTCTGTTTCTAATTCAGTGATCCGCCGCCGCAGTGTGTCTGTGCACTCCCCTCTGACAAAAAAGGCCATGAAAAAAAGTAGTGAATTATATCAAACCTAATAACAAACCAAACCTTGAAAGACAAGTCAGGAGTAAAATGGTTGCTGAAAACTAAATTTGTAACATTAGATGTGCTCCTACCTGGATGCTGCTGCTAGTGCTACTGCTCTGGCTGCTGTGGCCTCCTCTAACTTCTTTCGCTTCTTTTCATCTGCGAGCTGTTTCTCGGCGGTGGCTCGAGCCTCCTGCTCTGCTTTGAGCCTCTTCTCCAGCTGGCCCACTGCCTGTTTGTCCTTTTGCTTTGCCTGCACAGCATTATGGAGCCTGCAAGTGCACAGACACACATATCACAGAACAGCATGTTATCGAATAGGAAATACGGGGTGGCAGAATCAGTATTTCTTACCTGTGCTGTATGTGTTCATTATTGTTTTACATGTACAGCACTGGTTTGTTCAAGCCAACCTGAATGGCTGTCATTTGTGATTCCATCTTTCCGCACCGATCTGGAAGACTCTTCTTTCCAAATCAGAAACTAGCTTATGAACGTAAAGGCTGTTTAGCAGGAAGTGATGTGATGATTTTGCTACTGACTACTGCGGTTTCCCTACAGTGTTTATTTATATTTTATTTATTTGCCGATGCATGACAACAAACACCCTGAATACCTCGAATAGTAATGATCCTAAACCAAAACAATCACTTGCCTAACCTGCTCAGACCTGTTGGATTGTAGCACCACTCACTTGTTCTGCAGCAGCTCGTTCTCCTGGCGCAGTTGGCCCAGCTCAGTGCGTATGGAGCGCTCAGCGCTGCCCAGTGAGCCAATCTGGCTGCGAAGGTCCTGCTCCACCTGCCGGCTGGCCTGCAGGTCCGCCTTCAACTTTTTAACATCCTGCTCCAATCTGTCCAAGGTGGGAGGAGTAAACAGAGGAGACACACTGATCTGCTGCTCACATGACATTGATCATGATTTTTTGAAAATGCACAAAGCCATGGCTATAAGCACAGATGAAGCTGCATTCCAAGGTGTGTTATAGCTTAGTACCAATACACGTATATAGTTATGGATACACAATTCCAGATGTGGTGGTCTAATAGTTCAGCCATGCATGGTGCACATGCCCAGATGAATATAGAAAACAGCTGCCCCACCAAAGCATTGCTTAAGTTATTATTGCTGCCAAGGCCAGTTCATATTCAATCTATACAGACATATGGCTAAAAGACAAAGCTAATTCTTTAAACTGAGTAAACTTAACAACGTAATTTAACAGTGTAACCAAGAAAACTAATTCCTAATAATTCCTAATTCCTCTGGGTGTTGTAAAAATGGTGAGGTCATTCATTCATATTCACTGTTACAGGACCTGAACGTGTGTGACGGAGGTTTCATAACCACTTTCATATCCTACTCTGAGAAAAGAATGTTATCAAACCTTCAGCACGAGAGTCGTCTAAGATCTGGGATAAAAACATGATAAGCCCTCAAAGTAGAACCTGATGCTACAAATACTGTCATGAATTTATGTTGTTCTGTCTGCTGTTGTCTGCAGTCACTAAGAACAGTCTGCAACAAAAATCCAAATTACAAAAAGTAAACCACTGACGATATCAAATAGAAAACACATGCAGGGAGAGGCAGGAAAAACAATGACAGGCACTGCACATTAAGTCCAATTTCTTTCACCATCAACCCTACTGTTACATCTGACATAACAAACAACATTATCTGTTTTTAAATCACCTATGTTGCACAGAAAAGACTGCAAATAACAACAGGAGTGAGACGGCATTTTTCAACACCCTCAGTCCAATTAAGTCACACCAAGAATAGACGGTCCTAATGACCATCTGTTTGCTCTGTGCAGATTCTGTTATATCATCAGTGGCCTCAGCTTGGTAGGTCAGCTGAATAAGAGCCGATTTGGGCATTTTTAAATTGATTTGTTTTGGATATATAAAACACAATCAATTTCTGATCCTTTGTTTGTTTGTTTGCTCCAGGTACACTAACTGTCAACATGTAATTGGTAAAAACACTCACATGGTTTTTTTGAACGCAGCATAAAATACCACAACCACACAAATGTCAAAATAAAGAGCAGCCAGAAGTTTGCAGCTTTTCTGCCACATCAAATCCAGACTCCTCTTCTGACCAGATATATCATACAAAACACTACAGGTCTACAGGATGTTACACTATATTACAAGAAACCATTAAAGTTCAGCTGTGATGCAGGCCATACTTTCCTAATGGAGAACTATTCAGCTATTAAAACATTTAGACTACTTTACTAAATTTAATGTAGTTTATGTACTTTAGCTTGAGTGCAGCTGTGTTATTCAGAGAAAACCATTACTGACAAAAAAGTGTGGTTGAATTAGAATCTGTATCATTATCAGGATCAAGGAAAAATGTCAACTGGTCAAATCTATCCTCAACACATACATTAAAATAGTTCAATGCATAACGTGACAACAATGTTTTTATCAGTATAGTTTGTTAGTAGAGTATAGCATAGCATTGTTCAGTGCAGCGTGGTATAGTATGGTCTTAATGAGTATGTGTCTTAATGAATGTTTCGATGTCTGAACATGAGCTTCTTACCTAACAAGTGCTTCTGGCTTGCTCAGCTGGTTGTTGGGGATACAGTTGTCTGTGGGATCCCTGTGGGAGCCACCCGATGTCCCCTTCCCCACTGCTAACTTGTGCTTCTTCTCGTTCTTCCCTGAGGAAGATGAGGACGATGGGGCAGAGGAGGGCACGCTGCCGTTGGTAGCACTATGGCCGCGGGGCGAGGAGTTGAGCGTTGCGGCATTGCTGCTAGCATTTTTGTAGTTTTTAGAGGAGGAGGACGACGAGGAGGAGCAGGAAGAATTGTTGTCCTCTTTAAGCAACAGGTTCTCTGTACTGCCCAGCTCTGTGGTCAGTCTCTTGTTGTTCATATGGTTCTCCATATACTCCATCTCCTGGAGTTTAGAGTCCACTGATGATGGCAGGATGCTGTTGCTGTTGTGCTGCTTTTTAGCCTCCCCGCCACCCCTTCCCTCTTTCCCTTTTTCTCTATACTCTAGTTCCGGCAGTGGTGCCGATGTCTTTTTATTGGCAGGGGCGCCATTCTGTGATACTGGAGGTGTGTCCACTTCAGATATTCCTTTAGCTGCTGCTGCTGCTGTATGAAAAAAGGAAGCAAAGGGGTACACATGAAATCCGTATGTGTGTGTGTCTATATATCACAATTGCCATGAAACCTCATCTTAAAGAGAGTTTCCTGAAGTTCCATAATCCTCACTTAACAAGTGTGTAATTCTTCATATCTTGTATTTCAAACATAACTCAACAAGTTCAGGTTCACATGTGTTGCTTCGGTGCTGCTTTCGTGAAATGGACAGACTTTGCCTAACACAGCTGTGTTGCATCTCAGTGATCTTTGCCTAATCGCACCCAGTGAGCAGGGCCTCTCAGATCATGGGATGTTTGTTTAAAATGTGAGGCAGGTACACCTGTAACCACAAACTTTGGATAGAGAGGGAAATGATGCACGAGCTGCGATTATGAGTTGGAGTAATGTTGGATTTATGACAACTTAACAAGAACTTGATAAAAGCCTGGTTGTGCTGAAAAAGATAGTTCTGTTTTGACCTAAATTTCTTGTTAATTGTCTCTCACAGGCCCAACAGAAAACCGAACAAGATCTAAGCTATGGATAAGCATCATTTCAACCAACTTTACACAACTGAAGATATAATTCAAACACAGTCGTTTCATGTACCACAACAGTTGTACAAAACTAACAGAAGGGCACCACTTCAAAACCATTTTATTTTTGGAGCAGTGCCACAGGACTTTACGAGACCAAACCACCTCTGTATCACCAACATGCACTGCTGCCTTTTTTTCAGAACTATCTAGTAGGTACCTGCTATATCCATTAACAGTGTTGACTGACTGATGCAAGACTGACTGGCAGATCATTTTGTGTCATCACTGACTCTTGAAGAAATCTATATACTTGAAGAAATCTCTGTTTTGTGCTTTTGACATGTCAAATTAATCAAATAACGTGATTTTACTATTCAGATTTAGTGGATAGTGTATCTCTCATTTCCTGAACCTGGTGCCTCATGTGCTGAACCTTACCTTCTTCTGCCTCTCGCTCTTGCCTCTGAAGCATCTGTTGCTCTGGAGGTAGAGCCTGCTGTAGGAGCTGCATGTAAAACTCATTCTCCTTCTGCACTTCCTTCTGCTTCCGGAGGCGCATCTTATAGCTTACGTAGCTCTTGAAGCCAAAGCCCAGCGTGACCACTGGGTAGCCAATGCTACGGACATGGACAGGGCAAGTACAATCACAAGTGTGCTCCACAATAGATCAAAAATTACAAAGCCCTGATTCAGTCAAGGAAACACTGCTGCAAAAATGTACTTAAGTTATCAATTCCTTATAATTCTTCATTATACTACGTAAACTGCCCAACTTCAATACATAATACACAACCAAATCCAGCTCAAAGGTCTTAAAGACTTCTTAGATTAAATCTGCTGAACCCTCTTGGCCTTTTGCAGTATATGAATCTACAATGTACAAGTGCTACTTTAAACCTCTCTCAGGCAAATACCAATAGGCAGTTTTCTTAAAGCTAATGGCAAACATAACACAATGTCAGTGATGGAAAAATAACTGCTTTTTGCTACAACATGCTACAACAGTTTCTACTTGAAAATAAGGCATATTTAAGTTAATTTATTATTGAAAATAATAAATATCATGAAAATGAGAAAAGGGGAGTAAACAACGATGAGGGAAGCTGTGTGAAAATTTAGATGAATACATTTAATGCTGTCTTTACTTCACATCATTCCTCTGCACCATGGTGGCACAGTCACAGTCAACACAAAACCCAGACACGTGTTTCAGTCAAAGCATGCCTGTCAACGACCGCTGCCCCAAGTTAAAACACAAGAGTGGCTCACCAGTGTGCAGCGAATGGACGACACAGGTCCACGTGGAAGTTCTTCAGGTCTTTGAATCTGATGGCTGCCTCGATGTACACAAAAAGTATCCATAGAGACACTGTGGGCAGACAGACACCTCTCTCTGGAAAAAAGAACAAAAACAAAACAAAGAAGGCCGAAGATGTTAGAACTGAACATCTAACCTAATTGTGTCCATGGTAAAGAGTATCATAAACTGCCAAACGCTGGCACAGAATTCTTGGTCATTGTGTACTTTTTCTTTAATAAGCTACTGCCTAAATTTTATGTATTTTAGTGTTAAAACAAAGCATCTGAACCACTTTGACTGTCTCGGCTTATTTCGGGAATATGGGCAACAGCATGACACGGATGTTAACACAGATCTGCCCCCCCTCCTTCGCAAACACGTTCATGGTCAGGGCAGGTTAACAACCTGTTAAAACTTCTGCTGTGATCTTCCATTACCATATAACCACTGATTACCTATTGTCTCCCTGGCTGTAATATACTCAGACACCTTCACCACCAGTTCAAGTGTTAAGAGATATTTATACTTCTGTGACATGCTGCGGTTGTGAATGTCACTGGTGAGTTAAGCTGGACGGTTCAGAAAGCAACTGGGAACCACCCTGAGTTTCTCCCTCCCCCAACTGGCACTAGGATTTCAATCTGACACCTGGCCTTTGGTCAACACAGGGGGATACCGCTAAATCAGAGTGACAACTAATCCGCAGAGCGCAGCTCACTTACACACACCATGCAAAATTCTAAGAAGCAAGCCATCTATTTGCAAATATGTGCACGGGTACTTCTCCACACATTTCACATCTGCTTTTCTCAGAAGCACTAAGTGGAAATTCTAAGAATTAGTCGAATATATGACTTATAAGGACGATTTATCTTAATTGTCTATTGAGCAAATAAACAGAAAGCTTCTTCCTTTCCTTTTTTCTGTTTGCACTGTTAAACAGAACTTCTGCACAAGGGTCACAGCCATGATGTAGCTTTTGTTTCTTGTTTAAGCATGAGCCACTCACAAACCATTAGTCAACTTTTTCACTGGTGCCTGCCAATTTCCCATTCAGTATTTAATCTAACAAATATCAAGAAATCTAAACCGAGGACGGTCGTACCTGTGTGCCAAACATACTGCACCCACACATAGGTACTGGCAGCGAAGAATAGCCATTGCACTGGGATGAAGAGGAGGCAAATGATGTCCGAGGTAAACGCCACACACACAAAGAATACTGAGAAGGCCTGTTGGAGAGAGGAGAGGTGGTTATGATAAACGAGCAACATGTGCAGCAACAGGAGATGTAGGTTGTTTTTCCTCTGACAAATGACAAGTTAAGAACATCAAGGCTCCAAATGTTAACGGTTAAATGGAAATCATTTTCATGTTGACATCAATCGTTAAGCTGTGAGGACACCAGTTCATGGGAGGCTGGATGCCGTATCTTAATCATTTATAATGGGAGTGACCCAGTACTGGGTGATCAAACACCATATTTCATTGATAAAAAAAATTCTACCACGAATTGTTATACAGATATTACATTTTTGGTTCTCTCTTTCTACCTCTCTGTCAGACACACCAACAAACACACACCTACACAATGCATTTCAAAAAGAACAAGCTGTCCAGCATCAATAATGGATCTGAGGACAAATAAAACTATGACAGATTAACATTAGCATACAAAATTTAGATAAGAGGCAGACTAATGACCTGCAAGCCTGATCAGAGCTGCAGTTTGTATGTTATGGCAGATGAGAGGTCTGAGCCAAAGAAGTCAGAAACAAGGTACAGGTGAAAACAGAGTCTCGCTTTTGACAGTGTAGTAGAGCTGAACTGAACTGATGGCAAACTGACTGAAGCTCTGATTTCTTTGGGATGGTGCAACATTCATAATTTGAAATGCAATATTTATTGTACACCTGCTGCATCCCTGTTCAACCATGTGCCTGTTGCATTTATAGCTGCTCTCTCCTGTTTATCAGAGCTGCTTTGCCCTCCAGGTTCTCATGCAGTTTCTAGGTCCTTTGTCTGGGTTTTACTGTGTCAGTTATCAATGATCTGTAGGTTAGTCTATGATTCTGAAGGGATTTCAGAGATAAATCGTCTGACCCTTTCCTCAACACAATCACTTTTCCTATTTTCCTTTTTTTAAATAATGAATAAATCACTAATTATGTTTACATGCACACAAGAAATCAGCTTGTTGGGAGAACTCAGGTGAGGCATGAAATCACTTCAACGCTGACACAACTTAAGCTTCTTACTGATAAACAATAAGCTTGTTATAAGTTGTTTATTTTATGGTTTGAGCATTTGGACTGACTATGGCATAATAAGACTTCTTTCAAAACTCAACATCTCAATGGGAAAGTCAGAACAGCGGGGTAGTCCAAGTCCATAATGACAGCACATCTCTGTACTTGTACACTCAATATGTGAAAGCTAAGTGTGGAAGAGAGAGAAATGAAAGTCTGAAAAGGTGGCCATGTTTAAAGTTGGAATTATGCTCCTCCAGGCTGCTCAAAGTCAAATGTGCACAGGGGTCGCTCAGATATGAGCTGTTTCTTTTATACAAAGTACATTTATGTTTGTTAGCATATCACTTTGACACAGATGTCCAAAAAACACACCGTTGAGCTATCAAAGGTGTGTACTCTTTGATCTACAGTTAGCAATAACAACCTTCTTTTCACAGGTTTTTTCAAGACAAAAACTTTTTGCATAATGCCAGCCTAAGACAATTAGGCCATAGATACTCACCAGCCCCTGGTATCTAAAGGAGTCGTACACGCTCCGAATGAAGAGCCAGAAGGGCCAGAGGTACTCAAACCTGAATTCCAGTACAAAGTCTGCCAGTAGCACCAGCGCCCACACCACCAGGAATTTCAGGTACAGGAAGGTACTAAAAATGAGAAGAAAAATTGGACAACAATGTGTTTTGAAGCTCAAATACACTACAACCTTCAAGAGTGTTTTTTTCCTATTGGCAATGTAACTTGTGTTAACAGGAATGGTAGCCTCAAGACTATATGGCAATTAATTGATAGGTAAATATATCAAACAGATTTGGCTTGATTGTGAGTGTGTGTATGGGGGGGAGGTAAATCAACTGTAAGATGCATGTCTGGAGCTGCTGTTTGACAGATTAGGTGCCTGTGTGCACTGCCCTTAGTCTAAGCAGCTTATGTTATAAAATGCAACTAGGTGAGTATATAGTACAAGTATGTAGAAATTTCAGACTTGTGAAGGCATTCTGGAAGGGATCTATGTCTGCACTTAGACTTAGTTATGTGATGCCGCTTTGACAATAGTGCCCCTACAGTTGTTAAATGTATGAATGTTATCATATATGAATGTTGTCATAATTCAAGTCAGTTTAATAAGACAGATACATTTGATCTCAGTTTACTTTTTTTTTTTTTTTGTTAGAACACCAAGACCTAGACAGTGACACAGTGGGGGTGTTCTTTGATCTCCAAAGGATGACTGTTGTGTGATGGGGGGATATCTGTTCAATAAT
The DNA here is from genome assembly GCF_017976425.1 of Toxotes jaculatrix. Classification (NCBI taxonomy): domain Eukaryota; kingdom Metazoa; phylum Chordata; class Actinopteri; family Toxotidae; genus Toxotes; species Toxotes jaculatrix. The sequence continues at coordinate 16,903,351 of NC_054410.1, read as the reverse complement.
TCAAGGACTGCCCCACTGCTCCAGGTCTAGATGCCACGAGTGTAACTAGTGGCCTTTAACGTTTGGTTTATCACATATATAGGAAGTCAAACAGAAGTAGGACCTGTCAGGTGTTGCTGGAAGGACAACCAAGCAACTTCAAGTTGTCCAAAATGAACAGAACCTCTTCCGATGTCAGGCTGGTTGACTGTAGTCTTATCAACTCCTGTTTACGGTTAATGATAACATAAATTAGGATATTAGTGTACAGGTAAGGTGTGTGAGGTGAAGTTGGCAATGAGCAGCCAAAGCTGCTGTGGTGCTAGCTAACAGAAGTTACATTAGCTAACAGGGAAGCGGCTAATTATTGACGTGGCTAGCAGATGACAACTGACGTGGGAAAACGACAGATAGTCGAGGTTGTTTCATCAGTATGTAAACACCCACAATATTGTATTTCAGACAGTAACGCTGCTATGAAAGAAGACCTTGTGACATGGTTCAAAACAGGCTGTGTTGCGGCCTAGCGCTACAGCTAGCTTAACAGCTAACGTTACCGTCTAACTAATGTACAACGAAAACATACTGCTAGCATCCACTACGCTATCACTCGCAGCTAGCTAGGTTAATAAGCGTGCTAACTGTGGTAGTTCATTAACACATCAATGGCAACGTTAGTAAGTTTAACGTTCCACAGCTATCAAGCCGCAAGCATTTCCATTCAGTGGCCCCCATTATTGTCGTGAGGAGGACCCCTTCGTCAGGCTCCATATAAGTTACCTGCCGTATATACCCTCGGTGATTCGGTTCCGTTTCAACGGCCGTCGGAGTTTGCTGCAGTCCGCATTGCGCCGCTTCATCCTCCTCCCCTTGGCTTTGGCCTTCGAGTACCCACTGTAATCTTATCCAGTTTTCTTGTGTATACGGACAAAAATAATAAATGAAGTGCTTGTGGTATATGTCGCTGTTATTATTTTTCCCCACTGGAAACAAAGAAATAAATAAAGGACTCTATTCGGGAACCTCCTCTTTTTCTCTTAGCGCAGGCTCAATAAGCCCAAACCGCGCTGTATTTTACGTACGTCCAGCTGTCAGACGGCTGGTATATCCAATCAATCTATCCACCGAGGTCTCTCTCTTTGACGGATACCGAAATGAGCCAGTTGCGTTGCACCGTGGCCTCTCACTCGCGTCTCCTCCGCCAAAGATAACAGGACAGAGCGAGGAGGCGGGGCGGCTGTGTGTGGAGCGTCTCGCCGTTAAACCAATCAGATTTTTGTGGACAAATCGGGCACCGCTGATTGACCAATCAACTGATTGCGTAGGCGGGCTGTAGCTAAGAGGTTTCTGCCTGTGGTTTATTATGAGCAGAAAATATGCAGTCTTTGGGACGAAATTCCCTTTGTGCTGGACACGAAAATGTCTTGTCAAATGGCTTCGTATGCCATCTATGTTATGTTAGCAGGTTAACATGCGTGCATTATAAATCAGCGTGTGCGTGCGTTTGACAAAAAGTGTTGGTTGCAGTTATCGATGTTTATAATCTGATTTACTTTACCCGTGCCTTTTTGTTTATACCTTTGTCTGTAGGCCCAAAACAAAGTGGCATGATGAAAATAAAAAGAGAAAAAATTACAAAGGTATATCCATTCACAACTAAAGTGAAGGGACCTTCATAGATTTCTATAAAGGTAAATTATATTTGCTTATCAGCTGTTCATTTTATAAGAACGACGTGTTGTTTTATTATGGGAATATTGGTGCATTTTGTGTAGTCCTTCCTTTGGTAAACAAGACATAAGCAAGTATATAAAACGCTGCCAAACTATAGGAAGTCAACATTTATGCCATTATTATGTTTTTCTTTACCCAAATTATCTTTTTTTATTAAATTGCATAACAGAGAGGATAATTGCTCTTAGTTTAAATAAAATGCATTTTTCAATGAGCATTAAAGTCAAACTCCACACATGCAGGACCAGTCAGATAGACCTTTTCCTTCTGCATGCCCAGCAGCTGATAAAACCGATATGTTGTGCTTGGGGTTGCGCCCATTTTCAAAGCGAAAGGGCAACAGATGCGTCAATTAGAGGAGAAGTACGCGGAGAACATCTCCAATGGCTCCTCGGTACGCACCAAGTCTGCGCTCCAGCCTGGCACCTCTGCTGCTTTTCCTGCAGCTGGGGTTCATTGTCATATATGCCTTTTGCACCGAGATCCAAAGGGAGGAGAGCAGAGATGAAAAAACTTTCAGCAACATTTACCCTGGTGAGAAGTTCGTTTGGAAGGGGGTGGGTAGGCAGTTCACGCTCCATTTGAACAACTCATTAACAAAAAATACACTTTAAGCTACTTCATATGGATTCTTTAAAAATCGACATAAAGTGATATCTTGGAATTTCCTAACCCGGAGGAGGGGCTGCAGTTATTGCTGCTGGACATTGATAAGCTCCGACAGTTGCTGGTTCTTTTGGAGCAGATCAATTGGGTTGTTTCCAGAAAATTGAGCTATGACCTGAAATACACCAGACTAGAGTATATTGTCTTGTGATTCAGATATGTGACATTTGTGACGGTTTTAAAGCCTGCTACTTCTTTTCTCTTGCAGAGTTCCAGGATGTGAATGTGATGGTCATTCTAGGTTTTGGCTTCTTGTGCACTTTTCTGGTGCGGTATGGTTTCAGTGCCTCTGCGTTCAACCTCCTTGTGGCAGTCATGGCCACCCAGTGGGCAATGATACTAAATGGTATTGTGTCCTACAGGGGAAAGATCAGGCTAAACTTGAGAAGGTAGGGTCTCACATTTCAATTTCGATGACACATATTTTCTTCCATGAAAGATCTCTTCTGGTTCTGTATTATACTGTAAATGGCTTGTGGCAAAATAAATTGCTACTTCAATGAGCATAGATGTATTTAACAGAATCAATTAAATGTATGTATTTTACAGTTCTATTTTTTAAGTCACTGCTTCTAATGTTTTAATATAGCTTGGTAGATGCTGAAATGTGTGCAGCTTCTGTCCTCATTTCAATTGGAGCTGTGCTGGGGAAGACCAACCCTGTTCAGCTCATCCTCATCTCCCTGCTGGAGGTGTCGGGGTTCATCTTGAATAAATGGGTCCTCCAGACTCTGCTGAGAGTAAGTGACATTTAATCCTGTGTTTCACCCTTACAGCAGATCTTCAGGCCAAGTATATTCTCATCATACAGTGCATGCTATGGGCTGTCCTGATTTTGGTGGTCATTTGCTGATGATGATGTCTCCTGAATGTAGGAACGGATGCTTAACAGCATCATGGTACTTCACATCTTTGGGACATTCTTTGGACTCATACTGACCTGGATCCTGTACCGGAAAGGTTCAGAGCAGGGGTTTGAAAAAGAGAAATTTGACCGCAAGACAGGATTGTTCTCCATGTTTGGTGAGTAATCTGTTTTTTTTCCCTGATGTTACTGCTATGAAGGCTTTGTAGGATGGTGCAGTGAATGGGATGGCAATCCTTTAGCTGGATAAAATAGAAATCCTGTTTTCTGTTCTGTGCTCTCCAGGGACTGTGTTTCTCTGGATGTTTTGGCCCAGTTTCAACTCAATCCTTGTGGATGATGATACTCCTTGGAGGAAGTTAGGGGCCGTGTGCAGCACCTACCTGGCCCTGGCTGTCAGTGCTGTAACAGCAGCTGCTGTGTCTGTTCTCTCCAGTCCCAAGGGAAAACTCAACCTGGTATGATCTGACACTTGATATCTTAACACAGAATTATGCTGCTTCATGTATCCACTGTAAGCTGGACTGAAAGGGCTGGTGCCTGTGTTGGGATCATGAGATTAAACCAAAAATCAGATCATTCAGTCCTTATGCTTGATACCAACGAGGTCTGATTTAGGGCTTATGTCTTCACTCCTATGTCAGATCCATATACAGTCATGCATCCTTGCTGGTGGTGTTGCTGTTGGGGTCTCAATACCAGCCATTCATCATCCATGGGAAGCCATGATAATCGGATTCACTGCGGCCGTTGTATCAACCATTGGACACCGATGCCTCAAGGTTTTGATCACCACATGAACATTTTACCCCATGATTAAATACTGTATACATCAGAATTCCTGATAGCCTCTTATTTTCCAGATCCACATGCTACTTGCATTTCAGTGCCATGACACCTGTGCCGTTCTCAGTACATTTGGACTCCCTGGTCTGCTGGGATGGCTAGCACATCTCCTCCTGCAGATTAACTACTTGGATGATCACACAATGTAAGAACCCAAGAGTCACATGACAGGCATGGCAGCACACGTACACACACAGAAGGTGTGACACCTTGTGTGCTTCATTTGCAGGGCAATCCGGTTCGCTGTATTTCACATTTCTAGTCTCTTGATCACCATATCTCTAAGTCTGTCCATGGGAATCATTACTGGTAAGTTTCCATAGTCAGCAGCCTCCACAATCATAAATGAGGTCTGTAAAAAAGTGAAAAGGTCCTGATCAGGGCCCATTTTTCCTGATTGTATTGTATTATTTTTCCAAACAAAGTGTTACAGTTACACCAATGAACTGAATTCTAGGTTTTCAGTATTTTAGTGGAATTAACTTGAAATCACCTCTTTTTACATTGTCCAAAAATACACAGGGTGACAACTGCAGGTGCAAGTGAATACTGTTTTATATGTTTACCATTTGTGAGCTTGTTCTCCTAATGACCTTTATATACCATTGTTAAAAGGACTTCTGCTCATGTGGAAATTCTGGAAACCACCCCAAGACAGGAAATGCTTTGATGATCAGGCTTTCTGGGAGGTATGAGACCAATTTTATATTCCTCTTTTTACACTGAAAAAAAATGGCTACAGTGATAGTGAGAATTATCGCATTTGGCATCATCTTGTGTTGTGTCTTACAAAGGCAAAGACTGGTATTAATAAAATATTTTCATTTCTTGCAGTTTCCCAGTCTTGCAGTGCGCAAGTAAGAAGGCGGAGAAAGAAATAGGCCAAGTTTGGAGTCCTGGAAGTACAAACTATTTTCGGGATTAAATTCATGTCAATGTATATCATTTAATACTATAATATTATTTACATTTTTAATTCAAAGTAGTTATTAGATGCATTTATGTATGCAAGGCTGTGACAGAAAATGAGGTTTAGCCTGAGAAGCATGAATGGAAAACTCATTTACTGTTCAGTTTATGTTTAATGCTGCCATGGTTGTCAGAAAATGACCTCATGGTTTGTTACACAAGCAAAATGGGTGAGTGTTGCAGCCAAATACAAATCTCCAATATACAAACAACATCCTACAGTTGTGACTTCAGGTCAATTGGTGTAAGCTCATTAACCTTCAACAATAAATCTGGATGATGCCAAAATTTCAGAGCTGACAATGTTTTCAAAAGAAATACAAGCAGCCCCATATGCTTACATTCAGTATATAGTGTATAGTATTTTGAAATGTTGCTTTGTACCATAATAACTTACATAAATTCCTCTCAACAAACAAGTTCAACGTTCAAATTAAATGAATGTCATAGAAGTCAGTATACCCAAAGGAAACATGGACAGTTCAGGAAAGTACATCTCCCAAAATACACATTTTGTTATACACAAGTTGTAAACCCTTCTAACCACACAGCGACACAGTCCGAGTGCAAACAGACACATTTAAAGATGTGCCACATTTCAAAATATTCAAACTTTTGAGGAATCTATTAAAGTCTGTACTTAGTTATGATTTAGCCGGTATACAGTAAATGATATAAATTAAAGGTTACTCTGAATGCTAAAAAAGTTTTTATATATATATAATACATATATATATATAAAGCGAAGAACCACTAAAGCATATTGTCTGATACAATATAGAAAGCAAAGTGTATTAACAGGGGACATAAAGACACAGTCCATTACTGCCACAGATCCTCTGTACGTCCAAACTTGAAGACCAAACCACTGCATCAAAAGACCAGAAGATGGTATGAGAGAGTGAAGGGTAAACATGGGTTGAAAGAAAAATGCCACCAAAGAGAGGATGAGGATCACTGACTTACCCAAAGAAAATGAATGCATTTTGGAAGAAAATGGCAATACCGGGGTACACGACAGGCTTCTCTGCAAAAGACACGACAGGTTTACAGAGGTTATAAAATGAAACAACATGTATTATTTTGCACAATATGACACCTCAACTATATAATATTTTCTTCACCTTTTACAGCATATTATGTATGTTTTGTTCCTGAATCATACTGCCTTATATTTAATCTCTCTCTTCCAGCTGAACACACGTCTGAGTTGCTTAATACTGTAAAAGGACTTGCAGAGTCACGCCCCAGAACTGATTACTGAGTAGTCAGTGCACGTTGCGATGTGCAAAGAAGACAAACAGGACTTACGAGGCACTACAAATCCTCCAAACAGAATCCACATGGAGGCAATGAGAGAACCAAAAGCCAGCATGAAGCCAATGAAGAGCCACACTCGTGCGCCTGCAAACAGAGATAAGAAAGGGTGGATTACTGGTTGATTCAACACAGCGCTTCTTTATGGGTTTGTGTTTTACTGCATATATGTTGTAATGGTAATACGAGGAAACAGTCTGAAATTAGGGCATGGAAACCGCATGTGGCACTATCAGAATATTTATCTGACTAGAGAAGAAACCATCATCATAAATGGGAAGTGAAGAAAATGACATGTATATGTGCAAATGTGCTTCATAATACAGAGTAGTTCATCATCATGTCTGTTCTATCATACATACCTGTCTGTCCCATGCAGCCTTCACTGTAGCTGTCTCCTCTCACTTGGCCATTTGAAACAGCATTTATCCTAAATGGGTCAAATGAGAGAGAGAAAAAAACAATTACAAACATATCAGAAGCTACTTGGTAAGTTCCATTTACCAGATGTCTAAAACCCATTAGATTGTGAAAGTTATTAGCAATATGAAATTCTCAAACCTGAAACTGAAGAATCTAATGAGCTGGGGAAAAGTAATATAACAAAAACAAAAAAATTCTCATCCAAGAATCCACTTACTTAGTGTCCCCACCAAGGAAGGCCACTTAGATGTCAGAGGTTATAAATGAATTGTCATGTAGATGGTTTAGGTGCTATCATTTGACCTAAGTAAGGTATCTCAGTCACATGACAACTGCTGCATGACATCTGTAGCACAGACTGGAAAAGGACTGAAGTCACCAACCAGGAGTTAGAGAGATTAAGTAGGTCACTCACATCCAGTGCCAGAGACCATCTCTGAATAGGGACAGGGGTACTGATTTCCTCTCATATACAACCACGTAATAACAATTAAACCATCTAGGTGACAACTGAGTAACTCTATCTACTGAGGGATGCCTCAGGGTGGGGCCACAAGCTCCGGTAACACAAACTGAGTGGATCTTGCAAAGAGAGTTTTGCCAAACTGAAGAAGCTAATATTTCCCGCAATAGAAACAGCCTGCAAAACCAGTCTTACATGAGAAAGGCCACTGTAGCGATGACTCCACAGGTGTGATAGGCATGATGAAACTCTCCTGCATTAGGATATTTCACTGCTGCATCGATGATGATCCACCAACCAGTGAAGAACTGCAACAACAAGATCCAGTGTTGGCCTGAGGAGTTCACTGACTATTTGCTGACATATGAAGCTGTAATAAGAACATGTAATGCATCTTTGTGCTGACCATTTACAATCAGGAACCCACTGTTCTGCAAATCCTGCACACTCTAATCATTAAAAACTAGACAAAAATAAAGATCTTTAACACAAATTTCAAAGTAGCCGACATTACTCCTCTGTAGCTACACTTTGTATGCCCTAACTGAGGATATCAGTGAAAATACCAGCACTCCAGAAGCTATAGATGCGATGGTGTTTCTTCTCTCTCCCCAGTCCACATTGCACTCGCAGTCCCCGCACCGGATTCCGTCCAGGAAACCTGACATGACTCTGGGAGAGGAGGGTTAGGTCGAACAAAGTGGAAAAGTGAAAATAAGATAAAAACCTTTACAGGAATACTTTGTCAGCTCGACAACGTACGTGTTCGTGAAATATAATAACCAATATATAATCGCTAAAGTCAACCCCCCTCCTAAAGTGATATCTGAAATCAGAAAAACAATGTACACCTTTGTGCGCAATAGCTGTACAGTAAGGATGATGCTTGCCCCCCCGACTCATACACGAAGCACCAACAATGCTCTAACTCTGAAACATATATGCTCTAAATTAGCAGTTCTCTAACGCCTATTCGAAAACAAAGCTGTCGACGTATTAAACTTAAAAGCTGTGGAAACAGACAGTGTATTCATACGGTAGATAACAACACGACAGTGTCGAGTCTTTTGTTCATCGCTTTGGCACTAGCAAACATTTCCTTGAAGGTTTCTTCTTGCTACGAAGTCGCCGTAAATAACATCGTAACTCAAACGACAACGCTCGTACCGAGCGGAAACACACAACCAAACGGCTTTACTTTGCGGTAATGCCATTTTCAAAGAGCTTCTTACCTTTTATTTTGGTTTCTTTTTTATGTGGATCCCTTGAATAAATCCGACTGCGCTTCTGAAAGAGCTCGGTCACGCACATGCGCAGTTCATCCCCACCCATTTGATGGGGGAACCTCTGAGACGCTGTTGATGTTGGTGCCTTCAGGTGCTGTTGGACAAAACGGGAATTTGTGTAACCAACACAAGCACATCGACCACTCAAAAAGTAATAAACCTGGTATGTACATGGTACATATATGGTATTAATACGGTAATGGACTTAGACATGACACATGAACAACGTATGAACAAGTACACGTCCTGCTAAATTAAAAAAAAAAACCCGCATGCTCATTTTTCTCCAGTTCACTACAGTATTGCAGTATAAAGTTTTGAAAATGTGTGCTAGCTTTGATACTAAACACACCAAACTATACAGAGCCGATTTGGGGGTTATTTTCTCCATTGTTTCCAAAGAAAAATGCTTAAATTGCAGCACACAATGGCATCTACGGGTCATTACTTTCGAAGAACGAGCTTAGCACTTGTACATGAAAGAGGCACGGTGGATGAGCATTTTGTAGAAACCATATGCTTTGATATTTACTCCTGAAGCTATTGCAGACTGCAAAACGTACACCACTGCCAGTAAAGACTGACGAAGCAAACATCAACAGTAAATGCTTAAATATAACTTCATCTTCATCCGCTTATCCGGGGCCGGGGTCGCGGGGGCACTTAAATGTTAAATAACTTAAATGTTATATAATGTTTCTTGGAACAAAGGTAGAACATTTTACACATTGGTTTATCTCAGAGGAAAAAATAGAACATTTTCTTAGATTTAGCATTGTTAAGATGACCTGTTGATCTTTTGAAGTCATTTGCAATATGCTCCATCTAATGGGAGATTTGTGCTCAGTTGGGACATCATGTGTGAGTCACATGGGGCCTTCATCCCTGCTGCTAACCCTTTTCTTATTCACACACTGCAGTGCTTTCAACTGTGGGTAAAGGGCTATAAAGAACATATCTGAGACAGTAGTATCAGTCAGCATCTACTTTATTGTAAGTGATTACAATCAATAAACATTGACAACACGTACTGGATTAAAAAAATATCAAGTATCAAGTTAGTGGTCCATAAAAATGTGTTTAGTTTCGTAATTTGAAATAAGCATTAAATGAATTGTACAGATTCTTTATTGCTGATAAATTTGAAAATGCCATGCAAGCCAGAGTAAATGAGCAGAGTCTTCAGTCCGGTGGGCAACTAGAAGACGACAATCATCTTAAAAGACACCAAGCAATTGCAAGGCAACAGAAATGGACAGGATGATGACTCCAAAGTATCCAATGTAGCCATAGACACCATTCATCCTCTTGGCTGGATCTGGAATAACACATAAAAACAGGACAATGTAAACATTCACCAAAGCAGAATCAGGAAACATACAGTAAAACTACTATTTAGTATGAACAATCAATACTAAATTTAGTCTTAGGGGAATTGTATGGTCTGATTTTGCAACTCTGAACACAGAAAATTTTGGGGATAACACATTAAATGACAGTGCGTTTCTTAACCATGTAAGTCGAACAATTACCACAATTTAGACTTCACTGATGGATGTCTTAGTTTCATTACCTTTTGCACATATACTATCTTCTGTTAATGATTAAGCTAAACTAGGTGAGGAGCAATAAAACTGCTCAGACACCTGGACTGCACACACCTGGACTGCACACACCTGGACATTTATTTTATAGTTAACACTTAAAGACAGTACATTTAAGTGAGCTATATTTTAAAGTTATTATGTCAACCTAGAAGTGTGTTTAAAATCTATTAGACATGTAAAAAAGAGTGGGTGAACTGATTTTAGGTGCAGTTTCCCTCTATTACATCCTTCCACATTACATTAGCACGAGGTCAGCCTTACCTCCTGTGTAGTACCCCCAGGCATAGGAAAACCGGCTGGTCACCCAAATAGCCCCCAGCACAGATGCTGATAACTGAGATTACAAACAGAAAATCAAAAACAATGGGAAGATACAAGCATGATTTAGTTTGATGAAAACATGCTGAATCATGGTGACACTGTCTTTGTGGCTTGATTCTGTTATCTGTAAAATTTATGCCAAAAATCAGGAGGCGTTCCCCTCCCACACATCGAACTAGTCATTAATATCCACGTCTAGGCCAAGACAGTGCAGCAAAAAAAATACATGTATGTACTTTATACTGAAAAACATACACATAACTGTGACTAACTATGATTATGATTAAGTTAAAATGATACATACCGGATAGACGAGGGCTGCGATGGTCTGGAACACAAGCCACTGAGGGTACACCTCGAGGGCATTCTGGTGTGCTCTCTGGATACAGTTGAACACTTGCTCCTTGTCACTGTACATAGTGGGATACTGCAAAGTGAAGCAAATACCACACATGCAATAAATAAGCAAGAAACAAAAACCGGAAATTGCTTAGATAACATTATTGCAAATAATCTACACATTATAGTCCTGTTTTAACGATTACATTCAGCGAAAGTAAATACATTTTAAAAGATAATTATCTTTAAGTCAAACTTCAACTACCTTAACACCATACTTCTTCCTGGCAGCCCCAACCTTGACTCCTAAATACATCAACATAATCCAACTGTAGAGGTAAGTAAATATGACATATCCAAAGTTGGACGGCAGCGCGGTGAGAACATCCATCTCTGCTCGATATTTAACCCGTTTTTCAGGTCTCGGGTTGCCAGAACACGGTGGCGTGCAAACGAAGCGAAAAAGGACAGCCCAGTGAGATGCAGGAAGCCACCAAATAAACAGAGCAGAGGTTACTTAGAAGATCGCGAGATTTCATGTCTGCCGAGGGAATTTTCAAAGGACAAACCTTCCAATGCCCCCGCCGCCCCCCATGAGTTGCATAATCTTAACAGTAACAGTAATTATATGATTTACTGTTTTATAACACAGGCTTATTTCATATGTTATTTGATTTATCTTTTTTTATTACCGTTTTTTAAAATACAGACTATGTTCAAGTGATTTCAAGGGAATGGTGCTTTTCATATGTGTGTGTGTGTGTACAGGAAGGGAAACAAAAATTGGTTTCTGATTCTCGCTGAACAGTTTCTCTTTAAAAAAAACAAACAATAAGCAGGTGCATGTGTTTGTTGCGTACATTTACTCAAACTGTAAAAAGAATTTGTATGCTTGTATTTTCATCTTTCCCACATGCCAGGGTGGAAATTAAATTTATAATGCATGCATTAACACGGTGAAGGGTGTTTTGTTTTTTGTTTTTTTTGCAAATACTGCATTCTTTTCTGGTGGTCTGCTGGCCAGCCCGAATGATGTGATTCTTTTGTCCGGGTCTGAATGAGCCGGCACTGAATCAGCTTCTACCGATCACCAAGCCACGTTTCACACTTTGTTAGAAAATAAAAGCATATGCGACAGTATCACTTTTGTAGAATACATATTGTGGACATAAAAAAAACTACTTTCACCCAAAGCGAATGGAGAATTTTACGTTTGGTCTGAGCCACACTGAGTCAGTCAGACGGTGAACCGTTCAAAAGAGTCCGATCGTTCGTAACAAGCCGACTGGAAATTTCCAAAGGCAGCTTTAAGCCCTCTGCATCTCCAGCCTCGCTTACAGTTGAGTGACGACGGCAGAGGGTTCAACTTCGACACAGAGACAACGCCTGCGCTTTCGAAAAGTATTTGGCTGCAAACCAGCACATTTGAACACTGTTGAGTTGTTTTCGCAAATTATCACATTGTGATACGTTTTTGAAGGCGATTAAAAAAACAGATCTAGTTTATATCGACGTTATCCGAACAAAGGTTTCAAGCTACAGTCGACCCGGTAAGTAATACAACGTCAGCTAACGTTAGCATAACTTTGTTTTACCAATCTGGAGCTACATGTAAACTGTTTTAATCGGTTGTCGTAAATGTATTGTTTATGTAGCTGTAAAATGAATTTCAAAATTGTTTTTCGACCATAGGTTAAGGATTTGGCTATGATGTGTATTGTAGTGATAGGAGACGTTAGCTCAACGTTGTCGAGCCATTTTTTGCTTGCGTCATTGTGGAAATTTCCAGTACTTTCCAGTCCGCCATTGCAGTTACGCGTCTTTGCTCGCTAGGGGCAGCACTGAGATAACAACTGTTACGCAACAACAGCTATAGGCTTACATATTCAGTAAGGCTGGTATTATCAAGGCACTTCTCACAAAAAGACTGCGACTGCAAAATGCTAATGTGTCACACTGTTCAAGGATTACTGATTGTTTTCAAAAAAAGTGAACCTTCTTAAATACTAATGCAGTGTTTTTGTCTCATTCCAGCCTGGGGCAGAAATCAAAACAATGGCCAAGGGAGAAGACTCGCACTCTGCAATGGCCCTCGCCCGTCAGAATGATGGCATCAATGTAATCTTTGACCAGAACAGCCCTGCTTCATCTCGCTCTCGCTCCAGAAGCAGCTGTGGCAGCAGCCGATCCTCTGGCTCGAGCGGCTCCAGGGGGCGCAGAAGCCACAGGGGACGTTACAGGTCTTCATCATCCTCTTCATCTTCATCATCATCATCTTCATCTAGCAGCAGACCCTCCTCTCGCCCCAGGTCCCGCTCTCACCCTCGCTGCCACAGACGTTCTTCCCGCTGTCGCTGTGACAACCATCACAGATATGGTCGCCACCGCCGCTCCCCACCACGCCGCTACAGGGCCCATTCTCGCTCATACAGCCGCTCGCCCTCGCCAGACAGGTACTCACGTCGCAGACGCTATAGGTCCCGCTCTAGGTCTTCCAGTCGTTGGAACAGGTACAGGAGGGATGTGAGCCAGTTTAGATGTCGGTTTTCCCGATCCCCAGCCAGAAGCTACAGGAACCGCTCAAGGTCCAGATCTACAGGACGCTCTCTGAGTTTGAGTGCGGATGGTAAGTTGATTGGATAAAATGGCTAAATTGTCATTACTCTATGTTTTTATTGCCCAGAGTGGCATACTTTAAAGTTGACAAAATGATGAATTTATAACTAATTCAATTTTATTTAATCTGTTTTCTCCAGATAAGAGAGAACTCCTCAAAGCTGCAAAGGACAATGCTATGAAGATCCTTGGAGTGGAGACACTGGAACTTCCTGAGAGCGTGAAACCAGTCCTATCAGAGCAGTCGTTAGAGTCCAAACAGGCATCCCCAGAGCCAGAGACAAGGGTGAGACAAGACCCTGAAAAGACTCTGTTACAGGTGGGTGTCTTAAAATGAACGTCAGCTCATACTGAACACATCACATCATCAAGAGAAGACTTTGTCTTATATTCTGATTAAAAACCTAGAAGCATCTTTTCCCCTTGGACTAGATGTGAATATAAAACGAGGGGTGTTGAATTTCAGAGACAGCCAAGTTTGTCTTTTTTTTTTAAAATACCACTTGCGCTTAACTATGCACAGGCCATCTGTTAATTTGTTCTACCAAGTGGGCAATGGACTCGTAAGTATTTGGGTGTTGAGGAATAATTTTTTTTTTTTATTTTATATTTTTATAAGTTGCTCCTATCTGTCACAGCAGTTTACCAACGTTACAACAAACATGCAGTGTGTATCAAGCACAGTGTAATGTCTACAGATGTCTGTTGATTAGCGTGAGGTCTGTGTTGTGTTGAATTTCCTGTGTCTTGTGTTAACCTTTGGACCCCTGAGGGAACACACATACTCTCTGTATTTATTCCTGTCTTCATAGATAACATGACAGTGGTCTCCTTCACTCATCGGCACCTGGGATTAAAAGGCTGTCATGTGACTTGGGTGACGACAATATGTGTTTGTGTGAAAGGTTAACTGATAACTCTTGTAATGTTGTAATGTCTTGTATCAACTAGAGGTTTGAACTTAAACCAACACATATGTTAGCTCACATTTAGACATGATGCACACAGCTCATTCAAATGCTAAATAGACACATAGATAACTGGATGATGTACAAGCAAGTTCAGATATTGTGTTACACTGACTACACTTCATATAGCAAGGCAGCAGAATTTTGACAATCACAAATGTATTTATGCTTGCAGTTGAAATGGGTCGTTGTTATTTAGCAGAGTCCTCCACTCGCTGATGGAGCACAGGCGTGTGGACTGCATTATAGTGACTATTCCTGTCAAGAGAACAAACAAAACAGACGAAGAACTCCTCTCCGTATGCCCAAGATAAGTTGGTACACGAGGCATGTACTGAGGGGCTGGGAAACCTGCGTCACCATCATTCTGCCACTCTAGTCAGAGAAGACATCCTTTCTTTCTTTGATATTTCACTGTCAACTTTTGTTTTATTGTGTTTCAAGGCCTGTCCTTGAAGTGTTCATTTAATGTTTGAGCCTAGTCTTTGACAGCAGTTGGGTGGGGGGGTTTGAAAGTGTGCATGAGAGCTGCAGTTTGTTGAAGCTAATACTTAAATAATTATCAATGCAGTAGAATTGTTTTTACAATATTAGTTGTAAAACCTATAATCCATCTAAATCAACTTCACAAACTGTCAAAGCTCACTCTACCATTAGTTTTCCACTCACTTCTAACTAGGTCCGTCTGTCTTGTCTTTGTGAAACAGAGCAGTGAGGCGGAGCCTGATGACATGTCCAGCCCAAAGATGTCCCCTAAAAGGAGAATAATCTCTTTCAGCATTAATGTAAGTGGCTCAAATTTGCATTTTCATCCTGTTTTTTCCTTAACTGTTATTATTCAAAGCCAAATCAAATGCTGCTTTACACATAATGATCTGTTCTAATCTTTCTTTCTCTTGTTTCCTTTTTAGAATTCTGTGGCCAAACCAACAGTGGCAGCTCCATCCGGTGCTAAGGTAACTCCCAGAGTGGACAGCTATGAAAGCAGGAAGCCCTATGGCCTCTGGGTTCCAGTCAAATCACGCCAATCCTCCAACGCACGCAAACACACACTAACTAAGTCACACTAGTGTGGCAGAGTACATGGACATTGTAAATAGTGTAAATATTTTGTACATATGTTCATTTCATGGACGGCGTTTTCTTTCAGATGTTAAAGAGTTATATGGGAAGAAATGAAGAATTCGTTCCAGGTGGGATTATTTTTTTCCCCTTTCATTGTGTATTTTGCTGTTTATAAATCAAATAAAGATGAAAAATACTGATTGTTTCTGTCATGTTTTTTCAACCAGTCATAAATCAGTGTAAAGTAATGGTGCATTCAGATATTCCAGTTGGGTGTTTGGCTTACAACAACAACATAAATACACAAGTATGTGAAGCTGAATGTAGGTAAACTAAGGGTAACTCCATACTTGTAAGAAGCTACAATAATGTTATTGAGTACATGTACTAACAGATAGGCAGAGGTTTGGCAGTTGAGAAAGACAACTTTGGTGGCATATTAGCTTCACTTCAACTGAATGAACTGGACTGATTGTTCAGGATTTGCTGTACTAGCACCAAGAACACGGACAATAAGTCAACATGGAAAATGGAGACGAGTTAGCTGCAATTCATAAAGTAACCACATGGTGTCAGTATTACATTAGTTTTTATCTGTGCATCACTTGGTTTAAGTTTAGTACTTTCATTATCCCTCAAACTGGGGAAAACATGAATGAAGTGATAGAAAATGGCACTTCAGTCAGTCAGATTATTAGGCTAGTTCCAAAGGTAACAAATAATAATAATAATCATCATAATGATAATACCAATGTATCCATACAAGGGTGTATTACAGAACAGAGGTGTTTAAAAAAAAAACCACTCCACAGTAAAGTAACAAGGTTCGTCATGATTGGCAGTTCACTCTGCTCTCTTTATCAGGTTTTACAATAGGCCTTTTTCACAGAGACACTCTGACACAGATGAGTGATGATGGCCCACGTATCTGCATCAGTTTCAGGGTCCTGGTATTGTGCATGTTAGTTTACTGTCACACTGTCTTGTGGCACTTGAACAGATAAAGAGCCATAGGTAATGTACTTTTCCTACCATGACAAGGTAAAATGTCTCTTGTGAAAAAGACCTGTAATATTTTATCAACACCTGTTCAGGAATCACAGCCGCTCACATTTTCTTTTTTTTTCGCTGACGGAATGATCACAAACCATCCATCACCATCAGCTGTCTGCTCACGCAGGATTTGAGCATGTTGCTTCTTGGGTAACTTGATATGATCTGATGTTGTGGCTGCTGTGTTACTTTACCCTAAAGCTTGTGTGTATTTAGCGTGACAAGTTCTTGGCATGTGTTAAAATGCTAGTGAATTATTGTAAGAAGGGTAACTTATCTTTTGGGTAAGATAAGTATCTACTGAGTAAATAATACATTCGAATCCTTTCAAGATTTTTCAGGATGATTTTCGCAGACATGTCAAAATCCGTTGTAATAAAAGGGTAAAATCACACTGTTGTGAATATGTCTTACTGCCAGCCCTCTCCTGCTGTAAACTGACCTGTTCATTCTGATTAATTACTTTGATAGGAGATAAGGAATACTTACACATAACACAGTGAGCCTTGGTGGATCTGGATCTGAAGATAAAAGAACACAATTATGTACAGTTTACTTAATATGGGAAAACAGCACTGATAATCACACATGAAGAGTTGATTCTTTCAAGGGAAAGCAGAGAAAGCAGGTTTGTCTTGTTATTTCTGTATGACTCAAGCAATCATTGTGAATTTTTTTTTTTTAAAGTTACAAGTTGGTGCCACTTAGTCACTTGCAGGCTTTTGTATCTATGGAAAATCTCACTCACCTGCTGGTGCTGGTATTGATTTGATCTTCCTCTTCTTGTTTACCAGGCTTAAATCAAACCCATTTGTGCTTTGCAGGGAACACCTTTAACTTTGGCTTTGAAAGCATCAAAGGTGTCTGTATATGTGAGAGACACAACAGTGAATTTATGCACCACTGTTCCTCACAAAATTCCCCGCCAATATCCTCAGGTGAATCAGATAAGACAACAAAAATATCACAATCATAAACCTGAACACTTAATCCACTCCCTAACTGCTCCAAAGCAGAGTCAGATATCAAAGGCATAATTTGAAGACCTCTCCTACCTTTCATCAGCAAAACATAAGCAACGCGCCATGGCGTCTTTGCACACCATCCTCTGGGGCATCCCATAAATTTACTAAGAGAAATCACTTATCAAGGTGAAACATAATATAATAACTGATGTGATTGATTCAGTTCAGTGTTGATGTCTTTCCACTGCATGAACTGATCACAGTTTGCCCTGTAGAGGGCGCAATGCTGCCACGTTCAGACAGACATCATCTCAGAACTGGAAGACTTGCTTGGGAACCTGTTTTCATGCCTTTTATCTCCTCTCCAGTCACAAGGCTTTCCTGCTCATGTCGCAGCTCGGGGCGAGTTGGTTAAAGTTAAGATGTGGAAGATAATGGCTAAATTGAATTGCTCAATTGTTGGTCCTCTGTGTGCACCTACATTTAAACATTTTTTTGGCTGGCATCTTTTGCTAAACATTGCCCCGAGGTTTGGTGGTAGTTAATAGTAGTTCATTCTCACGCTCAAAATGTCTCCGTCATGAGACCACACACAGTAAAAACCCACAGAAAAACCAACAAGTGTGCAAGATAACTGGATAATTGGAAGTGGTTTATTTAAAAATAAGGATAAGAATACTCATAAAGTGTTGCTTTAACTTCTAATACTGTACAAAGGGACACCACGTTACATTAACCTTACAGTTAACTGAATTATGTTCCAGCTCAAAATAACCTCAGCATGATATAAGATGTCTGAGAAACTGCTTTAAAACACACAGTCCATTTTAGCATTTCACAAACATGTATGTAGCATGTACGGAAAAAAGAAAAAGTTGCACCCAAGACTCCTAAATTAAAAAAAAAAAAAAAAACTGAAGCAGTAAACACATCCACTGAAGTGAATGGACCCACTAGACAGCCGTGCCTCTCTCCAAGTTCTGTTTGATCTCCGCTGTGTATTTGCCGTAGAAACGCTCGGCCTTCTTGTTGAACTTGGCGTTCCTCTCGTTAATGTAGTCGATGTCTGCGTCGTCGTTGTAGGCCCTGCGTCGGCTGTACTTGGCTCGCTTCTCGATCCTGACAATGGCAAATAAAAGGGATTGCTGAGGGAGGATTTCATAAACCGGTGTGGCCACTATCCATGACATATCCATTAACAATAATTGGCTACAGGGCAATAATTTGGCAATGAGCATTTAAATTTGGCAAGGACAGTGGCAATGGAAAACCTAACGCACACATACACACTCAGAGGAAAATACTGTCAATTTGTGACTCCCAGTCTTGATTCACTGTGTCTTCAAAGCATTGTTGTGCGTCATACACTGGCAACTGAATCCTTGTCTAATGCCCCACAGTCCCATCTCTAACACAAGCCTTAGACTGTCTCAAATATAGAACAGCTCAGGGAAAGACCGGGGTAATCAAACGTGAAAGGGACTTCTGTAGCAAAGACAAAAACATAACAAAGAACCAGGGGAAGAAAAAAGCAGTTTGAGGAAGCAGGGACACCAAAGGTACCGTTTGATGTCTGTGTGTTGTAACTCTTATGTGGTTCTTGTTAAAGTTTGAGAAGAGTCTACCCACGCCCACTTACCCAGATACTTAGTATGATTATTTGTGGTATCCACAGTACTATTTGTTTGACATAATATATACATAGTCTTCTGATGGTCTAACTAGGAACCGGAGATATATACTGTTTAATCCCCATCCTCCTATTCAGATAATAATAAACTGCCTCCTATCAGCTGTTAGCATCAGGATCTCCACTCTGGGGCTGATTTTTTTTTTCAGCTCTGACAGGCCCTGGCTCACTCAAAATACCCCTCCTCTCTTCCAAATTGGCAAAGACAACGCAAACTCACTCTTTCCACACATGATTTATTACAACTGAGATAGTCTCATATTTCCAGACCTATCTCCGCTCAACGTTTGTGCTGTGCCAGTGCCAGGAAAACAAGGCTGACTGAACCCATTGTCATTCTGAGATACATGAAAAAAAAAATGTTGGTTTGCTTGAATTGCTTGAGACAATCATAATAAGAAAGGTTGGCCTAAACAGAGCTACGCTCATCCACGCTTTTCTTAAATAAAATCACAGAAGGATGGGATTCTATTGAAGAGGATTTTACATACGACTTTACGACCTGCCTTATGTACGGTTCATTACTTTGTCATGGTCTCCCATCATTAGTGTTCAGCTTGTTAGTCTGGTAGAGAGCCTCTTATTTCTCATTGGCAACGTCCACAGAGAGCAGAAATTAAAGAGCAGCTAGTTAGTACTTTATGAAGGTTTATCTTAGTGGTCGGCCCAGTGAGTCAGGCTAATGCTTAATTGGCAGGCTGAGACTGAAATGAAATTCAAAGAGGGTCAGGAGAGGATGTTGCATCTCTCTTCTGTTGTCTGTTTCTGAGTATGACTTACTGTTTCTCAACATCTTCCACCATGCGGTCAATTCCCTCCTTCGTGGGGACGTGGGTTCCATGGATTAGGCTGTTGGACGTGGGGTGAAAGTCCTCACCACTGTGGAGCACAGGCAAAGGAATTAGAAATACATAACCATGGATAATCATCATTTTAACATACTTCAAATGACCTCTCTATTCCATCGCTGTGATTACAGTCATCCCGATGAGAGAGGATGCTGTGGCTTTAGGGTAAAATGTGTTGGTGCATCGTTCACAGTTCGGCATGTGGCAGTCTTTAAGGGTGAAAACCCCTGCAGGCACTGGACTTATTATGTATGCCTTACGTGAACACGTCTTTACATTATTTCGGGAGCGTGCAAATATGTCAACGCTAACCCCAGGGCACATGAGGGGGTAAATTAAGCTAACATATAGAAAATGCTTTGTGCACATGTGATGGGTGAATGCTAAGATGATTACGCCAAACAAATTTCACAGTTACGGTCTTAATAGCAGACATGTCCTCATTAATAATCTTTACGGCTTTGTTAGTGGGAACGCACAACTCTTAACACCAGAGGACATTTCCTCCCAGGATGAGCTGTCCATCTATCTGGATAAACCATTGAAAGACGCTAACACAGTACAGTCATAGCAAAGGAAGAGGGGGAGAGAGGATCAACTGACCATTCCACTCGCTGTCTCTCATAGTTCTCCAAGTCTGGCCTGATCTGCTTGGTGAGCCTTTGGTACTGTCGGAATTGGGCCTCTGCGTAACCTGCAGTTGATTGTGTGAGACAGAGAGAGAGAGAAAAAATTGAGTTGAATTGAGTTATAATTACTGGAACAAACAGCAAGCAGGCACGAGGCTCAGCAACACAACCTGCGGCTGGTTAAGGAAGGACGCAGGGGGAACTCTGCTCCTCCCCTCCTCTCTTCAAGCCCCTCTGGTGATAATTTTCTCCCCAGAGGTTTTAATTCAGAGGTGGTTTTGATGCAACAGATGGCAGCCATATTTAGGAAACACAGCAAGACTTTTTTTTTTTTTTCTCAGTAGATTAAATTGGGAGCAATTTGAGAAGATTAATATCCCAAGGGGTCCTTACATGTAACTGGTATTGCTCTATACACTGCTGCTCTGTAGGACTTTGATAACACAATCTTTAGGCAGCAGCATTTCACTGTGTGTAAAGTAGTGGAAAACTTCTCAAACAATCACATGCTACAGAACAGTTAAACAAAGTAGAAGACTAGAATCACGGTGCACCACTTTCCTCAACAGTAAATTGTATTAAATTACTACTTACTAAATGAATAGACTGAGGTTCTATGGCGTGACATGAGGGTTACCCATGCCTTAAATAAAGAAGTTTGATCTAATCACTGTTTGCCTCAGTGTTACTTCCTGATTTGACTATAAATGTTTGCAAAGGGATTCCAAAGTCAATACAGTCCACGGCAGTGTGTTAAATCAGCACTGCCAATCATATTAGGTGTGAAAGCAACAAAAACATCTTTTCCTCTGAGTGGTAAAGAAACGTGCCATCAGTTCAGATTTCTTTTAATGCCAAAATTAAAGATAAATAAGGCTGCAGTCTGCAGACTGTGCTTTGGCCTAAAGTGATTCACACAGCTGATTGTTTGTTAAGGTGGACATGAGGCTAATGTCAGCACGTGTTGGGCAATCTAAAGATGGCAACCTTGATGTTCATCCTATCGACACAAGCCTGATCTGTGACACTAAAAGGGCAGGAAGCTGTGTCATTGTGCTCCAAGCTCTTTTGTATTTTAAAGTAATTAGAACAACCTGAATCTTTTAATAATTCAACTGACAATTGATACCTTCTAAGTTCTGGTTAAGCAGCATCTGTTCTGCCTTCTGATGATGACAGAGAAAATGTCTAACTTTCATCAAACCACCTTACAAATTTGACAAAGCTATAACAAGGTTAACCCCAGGTAACCAGACTAGGCTGGCTAACTCTGACACGACAATTATCAGTTAACAAATTTGTTCCCGCTTTATGACACGTTTCATATCATATATAACAAGTGTACCCAAAGTCCACTGTGGGGTCCAAACATTTGAGACCACTTGCCAAACTATTCTGCATTTGTTCTGCATGTAGGGGGTTTTGCTTTAATGACAGCACTTTAGCTGTATGGAGTCCGCAAATCTGTGCTAAACCTGATGACCCATGTAATCCCAGCATGATTTGTGCTTGGCCTTCTCAGGCTTCAGGTGCCCCCATAAATGTTCAGTGGGTCTGAGGTCCATGTACAGTCCATGTTTGG
Source organism: Toxotes jaculatrix (assembly GCF_017976425.1). Taxonomy (NCBI): domain Eukaryota; kingdom Metazoa; phylum Chordata; class Actinopteri; family Toxotidae; genus Toxotes; species Toxotes jaculatrix. Next base: position 16,881,120 of record NC_054410.1, on the reverse strand, counting down.
GGTCTGTATCCTGCTGCAGTGTGAAACCTTCTCCATAAAGGTATAAACCTGAGGGCACATCATGTCTCTGAAGAATGGAGAGGTACTTCTCCGTCAGGGTGAAGGTGTCCAACTCCAGAGAAGGCTAAACACACCCTTACGTGAATATTCCCACCACCATGTTTCATTGTGGGTTTGATACCAAACTGTGGTATCATTCTTTCTCACGTTCATCTCCTTAAATACACCATCTGTTACTCCCATAAAACCCACTTGGATTTATCAGTAACTATGACTTTTTACAGTCATCAACTGTGAAATGCTGATATTTCTTAACCCACCCCGAGCGTTTGGCCTTGTTTCCCCTCCTGTGAATTGGTTTAAAAACTGCTACTTGTCTGCTGAGACCACTACAAGACAACCTTCTTTTGTCAGTACTTTTTGTTGGTGGGTTACAATCTCTCTCTCTCTCTCTCTTCTTTTTGTAGCAAATTCTGTATCTACAGTGAAGTTGCTTTTCTAACTCTCGGAGAACTAAGTCAGGTCTGCCTGATCGAGCTGTGGATACAACTGATTGAGTTTCTGCAAAGCGTTTTAGGGCTCCACGCACTGTCCGCTTAGAAACCTTTATTTCAGCCATGATTTGATGCTGAGAACGTTTCTGAATCCCCAAACATTCTGATTATTTTCAAGTTTACATAAACATATTAGACAATTTCAATGTGGTATCAAACTTTTGGACCCCTCTGTATGTCTGTGTTCACTGGAGAATACCAACCTGCAAAACCTGTGTCTGGGTTCTTCTTCTTTTTCTTCCTCTCCCAACGCTCTGCGTCATCAGCAGTGATCTCCAGCAGTTTCACTCTGTCATAGTCCTCCCCTCTGTCAGCACATTCCTGACAGCCAAATATATATTTATATATATTCTTTCATTATAAAAATTTTGACAGGCTGGACAACAACACTTGTCATCTTTTTGAATATACAAAATTATATTGAATTTATGAATATTATAATAAATACTTGCAATAAAATACCTTTTTCTTCTGATCTTCAGCAAGTTCCCACTCCAGTCGAGCTTTCTTAGCCTCCCAGTTAGCAGGGAGTTTCAGCCTCTTGTCCTCCTCCACAACCTCCTGGTGATTGAGCTTACGTGCTTCATTCTGCAATGGAAAATTATATGTGATGGCGAGTTGTACAAGCAGCAGTGTGCAGATGGATTGATCAGAGATGCAGACCAAAGCACCAGGAGTGTGCACCTAAACATGATTAGTTTTTGAGTAAAAACAATTATTTCTTGAACTGACACTAAAACATCAGTGCTCTGTATGTTGATGTGTCATAGGTGTGTGTCAGTCCACAGCTTAACCAAACCACTTGAACATAAGAATTTGTCTTTACAACGTAAATGTGCTTTAATCAGGTAAAGGTGAACATCTCACCCGTTTAAAATGTAACTCTCGAAATTTTCGTAGTCTCGCTTCTCTCTTCTGGGACGCAGGAGTTTCCGTCTGTTCCTCTTCAGTAGCTGTAGCAGATTCCTGAAAATAGCGACGGTTACCGTTATTTATGAAAAATCTGACATAGAATGAGATATTTCTGTAGCCAAGTGTAGCCAATTATAGACAAGACAGCCGAAAACATCAGTCAGAACTAACTTTAAACAGCGATGACAAGAAAACATCTGTGATGAGCTAACGTTGGCTGCCTAGCACTCGCTAACATCGGTTAGCTTAGCACAACAACTCGAGATCGTAAACAGGTATGAATCAGAGACACAATATCCGTGTGTGAAATACAAAGTCGCTCTCAAATGAATTATATTAATCGGCTATTACCTTCTATAACATTAAGATAAGCGAGTAACCTGAAATTAAAAAGAAACTACTAACCTCACTACAAGACGCCATTGTTGTGTTCCACGGAGGAAGAGGACTGGAAGTGACGTGTGACGTTCATTCCGGATGTTGAGAGACAACAAACGTAAACGGTCATATCGAATAATTTTGTCAGAAAAGTGGATTGAAATGACACAAAAACAAACCACTTTCTGCAGTTTTTGTTTACTATATTGTTTGTACAGCAACACCACTGAACAAGTTTTCTTCTAATCTTGATTTTTCCCCCTTTCTTTCAATTTGAAAAATAAAAAACTCTTAATTAATTGTGATTGAAAATAATTTCCACATGATTTATATCTTTTATTTTCACCCAATAAAGACAAAACCCATGCATTCTGCTGTTCTAATATTTGCTTTGTTCACAGTCACATTCACAGTCACAGTCATCAGTTATTTATATTTAATCTCCAAATTATTTATAGTTTTGTTCATCATATGTACCGTAGAGTATTTTATCATAATTTTTCCTCCTTTGTATGACACCCCCCCAAAAAAACAAAGTTAGTGTACAGAAGTGAGACCCCTGCCACCAACACAAATACACAAACTTCCACCACCCCGATAAGTTGACAAGTGAAAGCAAACAAAGACACGAGAGAGAGCATCATTAAGTACATCTCTTCACCATTAAGAGTTTGATATGTATCATCAGTAAGGTGGTAAAAAATAATATCCATTTCAAACATTTTAGATTTTGCTGGGAACAGTGACACATTTTGGTCAGTACGAACTCTAAACGTTCATTTCCTGACCCAAAATACATTTAAATACATGTAAATGTTAAGCACCAAATTAGTACCAGTGTTCAATTGTCCAGCCAAGTGGTCTGCAGCTAGACAAAGCAATAATTTTCAAAAGTTAGGAAATTCAAGTTATCAAATTACTATCGTATTAAGGATGCTGAACCAAAGTAGCAAAACAAGTTCCTCTAACCAAAAGCACAAAGGTTTACCAGCCACAGAAATGTCCCAAGACACATGTGCTAGCACAAAGAAGACTTTACACTAACAAAGTTCAGAGGTGTGCCTCAAACCATGTTCAAGACCATCCCAGTTCCTTTCATCTGCTACTCCTTCAAAAATGCACAGTGTATCATGGTTCCCTCATTGAACCTGAGGGCAGGTATGAATTTTAATAACAAGACGAACTAGAAATACAAATTCCCCAAGCAGCAGGCAGAGAGAGAGGGCCGTCACAATCCTATTTCAAAGGAGGCGATTAAGGAGCTGACAGAGAACATGACAATATTGTCTGGAGGTTTTTTTTTTCTGACAACCTTCTGTAAAGTTATTAGAGATAAGAACAATGTAAAAACTGTTCTAACAGCTGGAAAGATATGTAATTATTTGCTATAATGTTGCGTCAGTTCTGGGCTTGTCAGCCCTTTTTATCATGGCACTGTGGCAAAAGTAATTGTCAGGCATCTTGTATTTTACAGTAGTGTCTTTGTGTATAATTTTAAACCAGGCCATCTTGTTTCCTTTTGAAGTTTAAATTCATCAAAAAAAATACTGCTAGACTAATGGAAACTGGCATGACGCACACAGACAGCAATTATGAATATGACTGGAGGTTATACAGTGAGAGGCATGAAAGGTCAAGCATAAAGTCATCAGTGTGCCACACAGAGAGTCTGTTTAGACTCCCCTAAACTCAATTGTTATGGTCATTTTCACTATGGAGAAATGGAATCTCATATGTATTACCAGTGTATCTTATTTATACACACAAAAAAACACACAGGGCTTTGGAACATAACCTAGGACCTCCAAATATGATTCTATGATCTGATCAGAAGACAAAAGAAAACACTTCCAAGAACCATTTGAGCATGTTTGACTTGCAAAAATGAATGTCCTCCCTGTTTGATTGCATTATACTAATAGAGCTCTTTTGGAGGATGTAATTAAGTGGAGTTTATAGTCTTAGATTAAAGCATCCTCTAGATCACAGGCAATGTTAATGGAGTGATGCATTTTCACTGGAAACCAGATGGGAGCACATCACAACAGAACAAAACATCATTGGCTACAGTAATGGGCAGGGCTCTGCTATTACCATGCAAAAGAGAAACATCTTCATCATAAACGACTCTCAAATGAGTAAGAGAGAAAGACACATTAAAGTAAAGAAAGAAAGAAAAAAGAAAGAACATGAAGTAAAATAGCATTTTCCCTGCATTTGATATAAATTTAAAATGGGGTGCATTGCTGTGCAGAACAGTCGCAAAACAACAGGAATAGAGACTTTCAGAGTGATGTGTAGACTTTGAAATTTGCACGAATCAGTACAAAACAAGCTTATGGGTGTGTTCGATTTCTTAAATAGCCGTTACGATAATCTCTCTGTTAATGTTGTTCACACATCTTTTACATTTCTTAAGTATTCTCATATGTTAACCCCTCTGAGTGCATTCACTCACTGCCATGGAGACTCTAACGTGTTTTGCTTGGGAATGAAAAGTGTTGGTTGCTGGTTAGCAAGAACTTATGCAGCGATGGCTGTAACTTCATATTTATCATTCATGCCATTTATAAACCCCAGGTACGGCCTTCCTTTTTAGCCACAGTTAATGGAGACTCATGTATTTAAATGATGTTTAGGGACCTGCTGCACAGAACCTATGTTACACCTGAAATCAATCAAGAGAAAGTAACATTTGCACAATAGGAACATGAGCGTAACTGCACGTTCACTGCGGGTACATACTGTAATAATATTCGAGCTACAGTTTGGTTAAGGCAAAGGAAAAGAAGTCTTTCAGTTCATTCCTGTGCCAGTGCTTGTCATGGGCCTGACAACAGCTTCACAAGTTTCAGTAGAGATTGGTTTGATCTACATGTGAAATACAAATTGGCTTTGTGACAGGTAATGTGATCTCAGTAATGCTGTCACTGCCATTTAAAGGATACAGCGCTGTAGCGTAGTACGACGTGTATCTCACATGCGTTGGGGCCACCCAAAAATGCTGAACAGTCACTCTTCAATATTAACTTTTCCAGTCAGGCAAATCAGACCTGAAATAGAGTAACATTATATCTGCAAATAAATTACACTTTAGGGGCACATTTATAAATACAGACCAGACCCCATGGTACTTCACAACTGTCTCCCATTAATCAAACCGGACATGATATGAGTTCAGTTTGTTACATGCTGTGAATGAGATACTGTGTGTTTTTGCACATACAGAATACATTTGAAGAGGGCTGTTATCTTGCTCTTAATAGGAGTTCCTCTAGATAGCACATGGGGGGCAGGGCCTCTTGCTGCGCAGGCAGCTGCTTCACATCTGGAACTTAATATAAACATCATGGCCAATAAAATCATTCCATTTCCTTAATTACTATTCCTGTCATTTCCGCACTAAATGAAAAGTTATTAATTCAGAGCCAACACAAACATGCTTCTCCAATACAAGGAGCTACTCCTGAAGCGTCGCCACCCTGACTACAGGCCGCTGTCACTGGACTGGAACCACAAGCTCCTGCCTTGCTCTGCCAGTGTGTGTTTTGTGTGAATTTGGAAATGTGAGTGCGTATGTATGTATAAGGAACAGAGGCCAAGGAGCTGCAGACATGAGCGGAACACAAGATGGCGTCTTGTTTTCCATCCCATCCAAATGTTCCCACTGGTGCCAGTACAATCATGACAGGCACAGCCCGTCTTGTTTCATCTCTCTCCTTCTCCTTTCCTCCTCCCCTCCACACTCCTCCTGTTCTTTTTCTGTTTCTCAGCATGTGCAACACATGCCCTGCCACCCTTTTCTCCACCCCATTTATACTGCTCTTCCTTTCCATCTTATTCTCTCCCTCAGGTTTCTCTGACATGCCTCCTATACTCTCCAGTCCATGTTGGATACCGCGCTTGTTAACATAATATATAGGGTGGTGATAGGACTTTGGAGATGTTCAGAGAGGATCTGCCTGTAACGTTGCCAAAAGAACTACAAATATTCACTGCAGCTGTACATGTTCTAAGGGAGAAATTGAAATCTCTCACAGGGTCATATGTCATCAAGCAAATTTTCAGCTGAGACATTCTTCACAGCACATCATTATCAGAAATCCCTCGCAGTCAAAATACTTCCCATTGATTTCAAAGCTGCTGCTGTTAGACATATCCAAAGGGCATGCATGAATGGAGCGAATATAGAGCTATTTGTATGGGAGTCCTTGTAAAACGCCTCACACCAAATGCATCTTTGTGTCAGCACAAACGCCAAAGTATGTGTGTCCTTATTAGGCTCGACTCACCAATTATCATCTTCCCCTGAAGGCAAAAATAATGCTAATATCATGTTGATAGTGATGTATGTGATTTGACATGGTGCTAGTTGTTCTGTTTCCAGCTGAAGCCATTCACAGACCAAGAGAGGAAAAGGATTTGGTGAGCGACACATATACTTACACAAAAGACGCATGTATGCACTCAAATACCACCAGTTTTGTAGTCAATGCTTTTGCTCCACCACACACAATTAAAGTCCCAATTAAAGGCCATTATGGGTTTTCCACTAGCAGCAACCACAGGGAGAGCAGCTCCACGGCCCGTACATTGCGGGCACACAGATGTCTCCTGTGTTGTCATCCAAAGGAACTCAGACTGATCCACAAACTTTATGATCATAATTACTGATCAAAATTAAAGTGCAACAACAATATAAACTCAGAGGATGGCAATAAAAAAGTTTGAGCGATTCCGGTAAGCGGGGCCAAGTGGGACTATCAGAGGGAAGTGTTTGCGAGATGTTCATCCTGAGGAGAAAAGTATACCGAGGTGATGACAGGCAGCGACTGAAGCCAGCTCCTCCTACAGCCTATTTGACTCCCATATACCACAAGAGGGAGGCATTTCCCTGATATTTTACCAGACATGACAGTTCTATCAAATCTGATTGAGAATATTAAATAAAAAGGCCACATTTTCATGCTTATCCTTACTTATGCAATTGTGTCTCTGTTTCCCACAGCCACAATCACCAATAGATTTGAGTTCTCACCACAGATGAAATCACTGGGCTCCATATCTGCCGTGAAGCATCCATTCACCACCATACCCACACACGAGTTCAACACAAATGTCTTCCCTTGAGCGTGGCCCAAAATTGTCATGGGTTTCCGCTTCTGAGTTCCCATCCTCTTACCCAGTGACCTTAATGAGAGAGTAAAGTTCTCACTTGGCCAAACAATACGCTGTTGTAGAGGGCTGTGATAAGAGGTGGCCAGTCAACAGCCTCTGGACATGCAGCTGTGTAGGCGAACAGTCTTCCTTATCTGCTCCCGACCTGACACGCAAAATCAGCTGCCAGATCAAATAAATTCACACACGCACACACACACACGTGTCAAAATGCATGAGGCTATGCACAGTCACACACACATACACACAGAAAAAGCGAAACCCATTCCCACCCAATATCGTGCTCTGAGAACTAACAATCTGTTTAGTACAAAAACTGCAGTGGCTCCTTTCATCTTGAGTTCAAGGCACTGATGATCTAATTCCAAATCTGATGATGAACAAACCAGTGCCAAGTATCTAAAACAAGTGTCAACAACAACACCACTGTGAACTGCAGAGTGATAAATGAGCTCTTTCTTCGTGGTCAGTATGGTTTATTCTCTGAACTATTTAGGGCTTAAAAAGATCTTTTATATTCATGAACAAACTTATTTTGTGAGGCAGAAAATGCTAATTAAGTAATTTTCAAGGTGGAGAGTATTTTCCCCTGGGAATGTCAAAAGCAGAATTTGTGATGTGAGAAAGTGGAATGAGATACTCATACGAGTCATATAGGTTATACACTTTTTTCATTCATTAAGTTTTATTAAGTTAACTTTCGACCATGGAAACAGCAGCTGAGGAAAGAAACACCACAAAGTCCAGAGCAAACGTCTAACTGGAACAATTTGACACTATAAAACACTGGTTCACAGACTCGGTACCTAAAAGCTGATTCATGAAACAAACCAGGTGTTTGTTTCCTAAAACAGCTATTATTAGGTAGTCTTTCAAACCACAACAAGAAATCACAGCAGGTCAATAAAACCAGAGGACCAAAGGCTCACAGCACATAGAGGCAAAGTAAATCTGCACAGTTCTTTGATGTTACGCATTAAAAACAATAAAAAAGGTATTATTATTATTATACACCAGTTAAAGTTGTAAGGTAAAATGAAAAAAGAAAAAGGAGAAAGGATAAGAATAAATCAAGTCTTTCTCTTCCTTTCTCTTTTGTCTCTATTCTGTTGGAGTGGTTGCATAAACCTTCACAGGTATGTCCACATGGGCCATTTATTTGCTCATTAAAGATGCTTTATGTAAGTATGTTTCTTATCACTTTGTACCTCAAGTGTTTACCTTTTGAATCTCTGATCTTTCTATGAAGTTTGGTCTCATTTTTAAAATCTACACAAAGGCATAATTATTATCATTTTTTTTCCTGAAACTGTTATATTCCATTTTGTCGTATTTATGTATTTGTAGTTTTTTATGTGCCAACGTTCGTCCTGGTATCTGTTCTTCATGATTTACTGTAGGATGTTATCTTGTGTTGCATCATGGTCTTCATGTGTTTAAAGTTAAAAACATGAATTTGGTGAGCACTGACTTGTAAATGAATGTTAACGACCAACTATAAACTGCCTTAACAATACTGACCTCTGTCTTCCAACATTGAGCAACCTACCATATGAGCTGCTCCACACAATTTACAAGCTCCCAGTAGCATCTAATCTGTCAGAATAGAAATCAGTTTCACTGTGCTAGTCTCTGCTATGACTGAGGCAGTCAAAAGGCAGACACAGTCATCAGAACAGATACAGGGAGGCAGTATAGAACAAGGATTGCAACACTGAGGTAACATGGACATCCTGGTAAATACTGGCTGATAGTTGTGCTATTGAAACATTGTGAAGGCTTATTGATAAGGAGAAGTTGGATAGGCAGGTGAGAGAGCTGTGACTGGGCAGGTGAGGGCAGGTGAGGAATGGCAGGTCTGAGGTGACAGGAGAGGTTGCTACTGTGTGAACACACAAGTGATAAATTAGAGCCAGAAGCAGAAGAGAAAAGAGGAGGAAGGACAGAGGCATGGCATGCAACCAAACCATGACAACCAAATACAATTAATGACAAAAGCAATTGCTGGTGTTAGAACAGACTGAAAAAAAAGCTTTTTTTTTAAGTGTAAAAATTTCCAGTGTGGTATTGGCACTATTTGGTCCGTCAAGTTATAATGGGTCTGTGGGTGACTTGCAGTCATTAAAGCCAGATGCACACGTGGGATCGCTGAACAGGACAGAGAAAACAATGACGGATATTCCAGAGTCAATGAACTGTCTAAGTCAGACAATCTGCAGTGATGTAGGGCTATGTGTGTGAATGAATGAGGTGTTTCCCCTAATGTGGGCTATAATCTGAGCCTCTTGGGAGGAGCAGGCGGAGCGCCGCGGAAAATATTCTGCTCAAATTCAGACTGGAGGTCCGTTTTTAAGTCTTGTACATCTAGAGGAAAAGATCATTGCTGTCGACCAGGAAAAAACAAAAACACAGGAATTTAGAGAAAAAGTAAAAAGGTACATTTGTAGAAATGGAGGGATGAAAAGGAAAAGAAAGGAGAGCATTAGACGGGGCAAGCGAGGGCCATGTGTAAACAGAGGACATAGAAACCAGATAGGGGCCAATCCTAAAGGTAATATACAGCGAGAATGCGTTTAGCAGAGTCCATTAAAGCCAAAAGCCTCTGAGGGAACGTTTCTAGCCAGACACGGGACTCTGATGGAGGTAGCCAAGACACTCTAACTCCAGGTTAGCCTCTCACTCTGAGTAATGGACCAGGGTGTTTTCAGACTCCCATGGCCCCTCGCGAGCCCCTCTGAGCCCCTATGATGAAGTTAGAGAGGCAGCAGCTCTACAGCAGAGAGAATGAGCCGTGCCCGTCTCCTGTTGCTGTTGAATGTAATTTCGGATCGTGTTGCAGCGGAAGCACAACTGACAGAGGAAGAATCTATCGAATTCAGCTCAGACATCACAATAATATTGAGTCTTGTTTATAAACACACATTCAGGATGCTGCGGGAGTATCATTCGTTTGAAAGCCCCACTGCTGAGCACAGAGCTTCACTGTACTGAGAGCAAAGCCTGAAAGAGGTGCCATTTGATAAGGCTGCAGTGAATGTGTACTGGGCTAACAAAAAACATAACTAAGTTACAATTTAGGTTTTTGGACAGATTTTTCTTTTGCAGCATCAAATACAGTTCTAACATTCTGATATCTCTGATTGAGATATTTCAGTCTGGACCAAATTCATGCACTGACTGACCAACCAACATTGCCATCCATAAAGCCAGGCCGTTAGCAAGGCTAAATACAAGATCAACAAACCTTCACCTGATAAACAAGACAAATCATCCCTTTCCTTTCTTGTCATTCGCTGCGCCCCCATGTCTTTTCCTCAGTGGTTAACCAATTCTTGGCTCATTCCTCCAGCGCGACGCCATCGCTATTATAATGCCATCATCCCTGCCTGCCAAGCCATAGAGAATGATGTCACTTCCACCCTTGGTCATGGTGGTTTGGGTTTGGCCACTGGTGCATGTGACAATTTGTGCCCTACTAGGAAGTACTGAAGCTTCCAACTTGGCAACCAGCCATGACATCCACACCCTCTTCCACTTTCACAGCAAGGCACCCATTGATGCAGCTGAATGTTTTAATTCACCAGAGAGCTTTTGACTATGCCCTTATTTCTGCTTGTGTTCTTTTTAATACTTCCATGTTAAATATCCACCCCCCTCTCTTCTTTCCCTGTCATGCTGTGCATCGTCTCCACTCCTGTCATTTAGCCCATGGCTTTGTAGTCGTGTTGTGAGGCGGAAAGGAGCTGGGCAGGGCGAGGCGCAGGCCCAGCGGTGGCTGATGTATGGCTTCTGGAGAGGAAACACAACACAGGCGATGAGAGAATGTGGAAATGTACGCATGGCACGATGCCCGCTGGGCCCGGCCCACTCTGCACTGTGTTTAGAGGCAGCCTTTATTCTCGTGCCAGGTGGGTGGGGGATGAAAGAGGGCATTGGGGAGCTGGTGGGTGGACACAGGCCTGGGATCAAACACTAGAGAGGCACTGGAGGGTGGTGGTGGCTGTGGGGGTTGGTGGTTGTGTGATGAGTGTCAGGAGTGGTCAATTGACTGGACGGCTTTAATTCATATGTGATTAATTATTGCACAAATCGTCCGTGCATTTTGTTTGGCTTTTTTTCTCCCTTCTGTTAATGTTTATGAGGCTTCCCCGTCTCTGGTTGTGGAATATTTCTGAAGCCATTAATGCCCCATTCATTAAAATGTTAGATGCAGTGTTTCATTTCCTTTTTTGATACCACGCAAAATGACACACAGCCTTCGACTGAAAATACATCCTGCACTGTTCATCCTATAAACGTAAGGTACCACAAGAAGATTGGAAAAACAGTTGTTAATGCGAGGTATTTATAGTTTCACTCATGTTTTAAATTGCTACTTCATGTGTACTAGCAGGCATATTCAATGAACTATACCAGTTTTTCACCATGACCATGTCTGTAATTTGCCACTCAACAGTGTCACTGTCCAAACTCTGATTCTGCATACTGTATTTGAGGTTGGGAATTTCACATACATACTTGCAATGTGACTAAGAGCAGCAGCAGATGCCTTTGTTGTCCCCATACTGTCTCATTATCCCAGCCTTTCCAGCACAGGCGTGTGGGCTCTCAGTGGGGAACCCCAGCCCAGAGTGTGGTGGTGAGGATGGAACAAACCAACCACCACTCGCAGGCTCCGGCCGGATGGGGAGGGAGGAAGACGACACTCATCATTTGGAGGTTTGGGTCTGATTGCTTCCCCTTGTGAGGGACTTAACTGTCCCCACTGGGAATGTGGTCCCTTTTACACCCACGCCTAAAGACATAGAGAGGGTGAAAGAGGTGTAAAAATACAAAAATAAGTAAGAAATACAGCCTTGTAGAGTGAAGCTGACAGTGCAAAACAAGTTCACTGAGTCAAGTCTCTAAAAACAGCATGAATAAAGTATGTATGAAAGCTTATATACTGCTTTCATACATAAAAAAGATAATATATTATATTGTGGGAATAAGTCATGAGAATGACTGGGTACTCATTATGGTGAGGGAGGAATTTAGCTAAATATTCTACTAATCAAAATAACATGTTTAAGTCTGTCCAAAGATACCTACAATTTTTAAATTATAGCTGAGATCAAATGTGAAGGATAACTGTCGATGCAGCTATAATCAATATTTTTATACTAACAACGAATCACATGACTTTATGCATGTGACAGTGGTTGCTCATTGTGATGAGCCCAACTCTTCAGTTCCAATCAACTATATGGGACTTTTTTAGCACCTTTCAGCTCACTGTTTTGGTTGTGCAGCCCGCAAGTTTACTGTTTTGGTTCACCCTCACCGCTGTCATGTTTTTGGCTGCAGCAGGCAGCTGTTAGCTTGCTGCAAAGCCAGATATTTGAGTTAGTGGAGACCAAGAACAGCGCTAAAAGGAGAGTGAACACCGGACTCGTCTTCACCAAGTGGCCAAAAACATGACTCCGAATGAATCCTAATGTGGCTCCATAACTGATAGATGTGTAAAAAGGCAAGTGTTTGTTCAACTTAAAAGGTAGTAACACACCAGTGTTGTGTTCACAACTTGTTTCTACTACCCCAAATGACAAAAAATGAGTTATCTCAGATTTAACGTGCACATTTCAAAAACCCTCACTGATGTCAGTTTGATGGAAATTACATTCTTGCATGACAGAAATGTCAGTGTCTGTCAGTGATCAAAACCAGACATTGTCAAGGGGATGTCTGACTGTACCTCTGAAATTCAACCATGTATGAAAGCTGACCATATTTCAGAGAGAAATCCATGGTTTGGAATACATAATCAATGCCGCTGTTAGTCGTTCCTGTTCTGAAGCGACGGGGGCCTCGCCAGTCGTCGTGGTTACTATAAAAACTAATCATTTCAATTTCCTTGTATCTTATTTCATTCATTTACTTTAATCAAAGTCTATGGGAGGCGCCAATGTTTCCCCATGAGTGGCGTCTGCTAAAGAGAGCAGAAATTTAGAGCGGTCTTTTTTTCAGCTGGCACTGGGGCAGAGACATCCATACTACTGTATTTAATGACCGCGCTGGAGTTCAAGCGATTAGAGCTCATCTCAGACAAGCTGCGTGGCCTTTTGATCTTTGGATCCTGCAAATGAAGTCAAGGGGAGAGACAGAGACGAATCACCTGCGGTTTTGGAAATCATTTAGACTGGACTGGCTTTCCAAACTGATAGGGGGTGAAAAAGGTTTGATCTTTCTTAGATCCACTGCTTCAGATTCCCTATCTCTCTGTAGCTCTCTCTCTTTCTGCAAGTGTGTGTGTGGGGTAAAAAAGAAAGAGGAAGAATGGCTTGGGTTTCCCCCGAAGACTAATAGACATGAATTCTTTCAAATAGAAAAAAAAATTGCACTACACTGAAACAATGTAAGCATGAGGCCAGCAGAATGTGGATGATTGTGATCGCTGAACTGCCTGGCACTGTGGCAGTCTCGGGCCAGTGAAGAATTATGGCCTTCGTCTGCTCCATTAATTAACAGCCATTCAGACAGGAAACCAGAGCCAGCACTACAGCTCTTTCATGTCTCATCCCATTTGCTTGCCAAAACCTCATTTTTCATTATTTACTGTATCACTTCCAGACTGATGATCATCAATATTGCGTAAATGAAGAGGGGGGGCAAATCTTTTTGGAGAAGGTTTGAAGTGCGTAATAGTTTGCTGTTGAAATATTGGCCTGTGGTACGTGTTGTTAGTGAAACCCTCAGTGAGCTGTCACAGCGTGACATTAAAAAGGCGGCCTTGTACAGCCACACGTCCAGGCGTAACAATAATGAACCTCAGGGACTTTGAGAGCGGGAGGAAAGTGGACGCAAGTGTTTTATGATCTGGCAGTGCCGCGGACAAAGCAAATAATCGCCAGACACAGAGGAGCAGGTAGTTTCACTTAACCTCTGCTCAGGGCTGAGCGCCAACTTAACTGGAAGCACATGGCTGCAGAGCACATTAGACAGAGGCAGAGAGACAGAGAGAGACTGATTATTCCTATTAACTGACCTCCCAATTAAATAGCCATCGCAGTGCAGGTGTAAGAGAGTGACCAACCTAATGACACTGTTATCGCACAGTAGCTGGCCCTTTGCTGGGATATAAAAGCCTACTGTAGACAGTTACTCAAGTTACCCAGTTTGCACGGCAACTAACACACAGAAGACTTGAGGAAGTCACAACTCTGGTTGGTGCCTCGGTGTACCTGCATGGTCAAATGGAAGAGAGAGCATACATCTCGTGGACTGTGGTCTGCTGTTTACTGGATGTCTGTGGCCTGTGGCTTTGTCTCCCTCCCATTAGTGTGTTTGGTGTTGTTCGCATGCCGATTGGCCCTACAGTAAATGCTCCTTATCGGTCGGCCACTCCTGAGGGCACCGCAGCCACAGAAACCCCTGAGAGGGTGTAGGATGGATGGTCTGTACATAAGAGCAAATGAGAGAAAGTGTGTGTCCAAGGCATGGCTGCGAGAGCACATATATAAATGAGTATGTAAGTAAGATTGCATTATATGATGATATTGTGCATGTTTGAGTGTGATGTTGAGGGTCAGACCTAGCAGCAGTACCCATCCATCTCACAGGCCTGGAGCTGCCTGTCGCACTGCCTGGGTTAACTTCTCCTCTGGCCAAGCGCTGCTATCATGTTCCCCCATGTGGTTCCACTTAGACCGCCGGGGGCTCCAGCTACAGTCTGCAGACAGCCTCTCAGGCCGCAGGGCAGGAGTGGTGCAGGGCAAGGCCTCACTGAACTGGCTAAATAACCCACAGCGTGGTACACACCTCATCGCTAGCAAATGGTTCCTCATGGCCTCATTGGTGCACCAAATAAATGTGCTACTGTCCAGTGATCATTACTGGGCTGTTCTCAGCTTTGCTTACTTGGGATGATAAGATAGGTCAGGTTAGAGGTGACTCTACAAAGAAAGAGAATTGGGTTAATTTAAGATTAATGTGTCAATAAATTATTCAAAACTACACTTGACTTGGATGAAATGCTTATTTAACTTTAGTCAGACACAGCAGCAAAATAAAATTTTTACTGGAGTTATGATTTATGGGACCAATGCACAGTTTGGTGGTGAAATTACAGCTTTCTTATGACACACCCTACTGTATATGTTCCCAGCTCTTTCAGCCTCAGCCCAGGGTAAAAGCCCGTCCCTCTGTCTCTTATCCCTCCTTGTCCCCCCTCCACCACTTACAGTCTATCACTGTACATTTTTATTGATGAGGCCTGACAGCGCCCCAATTCCAATATAGCTTGGGACATTTGATATGCACACCCCACCCTTAAAAACAAAAAAAAAAAGCAAAGAAAAATGTACCTCGGCCTCCCTCTCTCAGTCCAGAGACTCCACTCCATAACAGCAGGCCCTAATTTCTCTTTCCAGTCATGGAATATGATAATTTTCTTATTTGCAAGAAATATCAATTGCTCAAGGCGGACACATAATCATTGGGGAGGAAAGGAGAAGCTACCTGTGTAATGTGCTTAACAGGCTAACCCATTTAGCCGCAGGCGCTGTTTGAAAATGAGAAAGTGCTGATGGTCAAAATCAATTTTCCCTGTGTCCAAATTACTCCCTGCCCGGCTTAGAATTTCACCTAAATGGCCAAACCTTAAAACACTGATACTAATTCTATCATATTAGAGCCTGGTCATATAGTTGAAGTTATTGTTAATGCTATTTTGCTGTATTTATTGATGTAGCTAGATGACTCGAAGGCCAGGGAGCAGAGAGTTCTGTTACTGCCTTTGTGTTTGTGTGTGTAGATGTATATCAGTACAACTCAGTGCATGCACTGTGTATGTAGCCATAGGGCTTCAACAGTGCTTGATGTCTGATGCTCATGGGTTCACAAATCTCATGTATCATGAGAGAAAAAAACTATATAAAAGGTTATAATTTCTTAGAGTTCCTTTGTTCCCTAGTAACTGCTTAAAAATGAGTTTGTTTGCATATGGTAATACCTTCAGAAATTTCCTGGCATTATGTTCAAATTACAGTGAACGTGAACAAAAAGTACAGCAGGCACATTCTGTTTCTACGAAAAAGCAATAAAGAAAAAAACAGTAGGTACATCAAACATTGAAGTAGGGTCGTAAGTTAAGACGAGGCTATGAGAAGCTATTATTTCTAAAATTTGCATTTTGATCAGCAGCCAACAAGTCGACTTGTCAAACAAGAAGTTTGTCTTTCTATTTGGTTATAAGCCATATAGTTTAACTACTGATTAAGAATACATTTTTAAATTTCCCTGTAAACAAATATTTACTCAGAACTCTTAGGAATAGTTTGACATTTTGGGAACTATGCTCATTTGCTTTCTTGCTGAGAGTTAGATGAGAAGATCGATATGACTCTCATGTCTGGATGGGATGAAGTTACAGCCAGCAGCTGGTTAGCTTAGCTTAAAGTAAAGAGTGAAAACTGGGTTCTAGCTTCGTATTCACAGAACATACATGAAAGCCATGTCAAGCTTCTCATCTAACTCTCGGCAATCAAGCATATTTGCCAAAATGCCAAAAATATTCCTTCAACACTGAACCAGTCCCTTAATCAACATTTAACAATGATGGTGACACAGCTTTTCCCACTGTGGATCTGATACTTTGGCACAGCCTTTCTGTGGACATTGTGCAGCAGCTTGGTCTGTAGCCTGGCACTCATGCTTTTGTGTCTGAAAACTGTCTGTCATTTGCTTTGTTTGTAGTTATGACATGTGATGCTCGCACTAGAAATGTGCTACAGCATTGAAATAAACTTTACTCCCCTGTTTGGGTTACTCAGCGGATCTCTGCCTCAATTTTTCCAATTACAAATCCAGAATCATGACAGTTCTTTCCAAGAAAATATTTTTAGACATTAACAGCTTCTTATGAACTCAATCAAACTGACCTCTTTTATTTTGTAAGTAACTACTATATAATTACCGGACTTTTTCTTAGAAAGATTAAATAAACTGAGAGGCCTTTCCCGACAGTGCCTCATGCACTTTTGCTCCATTTTAAATATAATAAATATATAATAATGGTTCCAGGAAACTTCTTTGGGAATTGCTGGTTACATATAAACTCTTTCTTGAAATTATTAAGAAACAGAACGTAGAGACTGAAGGGCTTCCTAATTTTGTCGGGCACAGAGTGAGGTTGTGTGTGAGTGAGAGAGAGGGCATTCATGTTTGTAAAATAAATTAATATATCTTAATATGCAAAGCACAACATTCTGGATTTACATATTGACTAAAAGTCACCACAGGACAGGTTATGACTTCCCTGTCAGTGATGGCATTTGAGAAATTTGATCTTAACTGTTGACACTATTTAAAAGAGCTTCCTGCATTGTGACTTGCTTATGATAAGAGTTCCCTTGAACTTGTTTCAGTGGAGCTTGTACTTTGCCTGGGACTTTGCTGGGACAGATCTGACTTGTCTTCCCCTTAGACTTAAAAACAGCTCTGGTCAGGACTATAGATCTGTGGATTTGGGGTTAGGTTGGCTTGTGGCCATGGCTCGTCCACCTGGGCTAGCCACATCATAAACAACAGCTGTGTGTCAGGTCTGCTGCTGTATCAACATCACCACACTGGCCACTGGCTGGAGCCGCACATAGGTATTATATCCATGAGACTTCCTGCTGGAGGACAGCCCTCTAAACACCAAGGCCACTGTCCAGGAAGTCAGGTACCCCATCTGACACCAAGACATTAAAGGGAAACTGCAGAAGAAACAGCTACTGACAGACTCGTTCTAGATATTTTAAGATGGCTTCTGTTGCATCTTCATAATAATTAATGGATTTCAGCATGCCCCTGCCCCCTCACACTTTCTCTCTCTGAGCAAATTCCCATGGCTTGAGATTACATATCTGTTGCAGCTCTGATTTATCTGCTCTGCTTTGTCCGCTGCTCAGAGCCCAGGTCAGCCTAATAACCTTTGTCAGCTCTTTAGGCGTGAAGAAGGTATATTGTAACCATTTGGGCAGAAACGGGCCGGCTTTCCCGATATTGACTCAAACACACAGAGGGGAGAAGGAGGGGAGGCGCAGAATAAAGTGACACTAATGGAACATTGATGACAAAACAAGGCGCGCACAGGGACCACTTTCTAGCGTTTTTAATTCTTAATGCCGTCGCCTCGGGTTTCAACATGTCTTGGGCCGAGGCAGCTGCTTACGCCCGGACGGATCTGGCACGAGGATTAGGATTTCTTCGCGAGGAAATAGTCACGTGATTTACTGTTGCTGGAGAGGCTCTACAGGTGCCAGTGCGTGAGGAGGGACGGATAAGATGACCGAAAACTCGTCTCTTTGGAACCACACTACGCTCTTCTCCCTGCTCCGGAATCAGCTCTATCGTGACTGGGCTGAGAGATCGGAGCGTCACCCTATACTTTGAAAACACACTTTGATGGCAATTAAATATTAATATAGGGAATCATAGCCTGAGAGCTGTATCCACATTACATGGAGCATGCAAATCGCTCCAATCAGTGAGCCAACTGAAATAGCATCTGGAGAGCTGTATAAATAAGACTATGGTTATCTTTAATATCATTAATATGGACTAAACCAACTGCGGAGGGAAAAAATAACATAAAACTGGGAAACAATTACTGTAATTAGTAATATTTGGTTTTAATTTGCATGTGCGGTGTATAGCTGCTTTGACCTTATGTGAGTAAGCCACTAGCCACTATTAACAATTAACCATAAAAAGCTGGTAATGGCATGATAAATGATGCTCTTTGTTTTCTTCATTAGACTCAAATGTCAAATTAAAAGCCTTTCAGATATGTGGACTGCAAAGAGGAAGGGTGTGGAAATCAGAAAAATTCTCTTTTCTCTCTCTCCATCCACACAAACACACATTCGAACACAGTCATCTGCCTTTTCTCTTGGTTTCTCTCTCCCCTCCATAATCAGGCCTGGTTTCCTCCCAATAGGAAAACATCCCTCTTTCCTCCTTGCCTGCGTCTGTCAGCGATTCTGTGTGGGCCTGGACTCAACTCAGGCTGTGGCCAAAAATATCCCCCCATGGCTCCTCTGAATGGGACCGGCCACATAGACCACAGGCACACAGCCCTAAAAATACAGAGCAGCTCAGCCGCAGCTCCCCTCGTTCATTCATTAGCACCGAACAGACTCAGGAGCTAACAGAGGGGAAGCAGAGAGAAGGCTGTGTGCACGAGGTGATGCAATGTTGAAACATCTCTGACAGTAGGTGTGGAAAAAACAAAGCCTGTGTACTATGAGACGCTTTCAGATCTCATCCACGCCCAAGAAAGAGGCCAGGCTCTTTTGCCAAAAGAGCACAACTTCAGATAAATGCCAGATACGTGCCCTCAGATTTCAGCCTGCAGACAAAAACTTCTTCTGGCTGCAACTGAATATCTAGTGTTGGCGGTGGCGTGGGAGAAATTCATTAAAAGTCATAAAGCTGTCTCACCAAAATGATTGATTGCCCTCAGGCTGGCTCTCACAGATAACCATCGTCTCATAACATAGTGCCACCCATTATCTCCTTGATCTGATGATAAAGAGTGAGACAGAAGGTGAGGAAGAGTGTGTTTAACTGCAGCAGTATTATTTAATAAAGACAAGTTATTTGTCTGCATTCCTCTCCTGCTGCTCAGTTGGTACACTTCCCTGCTGTGTGCGATGCCAGCTCAAGTGTTGGGGGCAGCTGCTCGATGTGTGGGCACCGTTACTTACACATTCCGTTCCTCTAACTCGCCAACAGACGAGAACGGCCCAGGCCAAATCACATGATGTGTGTGTGTGTGTGTGTGTGTGTGTGTGTGTGTGTGTGTGTGTGTGTGTGTGTGTGTGTGTGCAGTATGAGTGGAAGAGTCTATCTGTGTGATTACATTTGCAAAAATATGAATATGTTTTCATGGAGGCTGAGTTTAAATAGATGTGCTCTCTGTGTGAGTGTTTGTCTGTGTGTGTAGCAGAGAAAGCCTGCTGCATACTTGTGTTTTTTAAGTGTGCAAGTGTGTGTGTGTGTATCTGAGTGTGTGCACATGTGTAAACAGCTGGCAAGCCTGCTTGTGGTGCTGTATACACAGAAGTGAAGGTATTCTGGCTGAGGTTACGAGGTGGGTGGGTGGGTGGGGGGGGGGGGGGGGGGGGGGTATGCTGGGGCTGAATGAGGCATTTAGTGCTGACAGTTAAAAATAAACCGAGGAGGACTAGAGGTGCTGCTGCAACTAACGCCGATCTGCTGGAGCCGACCTCTGCAGCTCAGGCCCCACACACACACTCACACTTTTCACATCAACCACCTACTTCAGGCCTGATCTGGGTTGCGGCCTAGCATGCTAAACCTGATGTAAGATAATGGTTAACCAGAAGTATGAGTCTGGGAGTCCTCCCACACATGAAGGCATGTGGGTTCTTCATTGGCACAAATCAAGTTGTTTGATATTCAAAAGTAAACAAGGCCTTATCGTGCAATGTTACACTGCAATGACGTTGTGTCTATCTGCACTCAGCGAAAATTAGAAGCAGTGGATAGATTTATGGGTGTGTAGGCAAAGTGTTGATAAAACTCAAGCTCCGTAAAATAGGTCACATGTCTCATCCTATGACTACAGAGCCCCGGAACCGACAAAATGGCATTTAAGGTTATCGGACAAGCAAAAAAACAACAACCAAAAAAACACTGTTGGTGTGTAAAAAGAAAGATAAATGTTTATCTTTTTCTTTGATCTCCAATCAGTTGATGCAAAAAAGCTAAACTTTTTGTATTTTCAGTTAATAACATAAATGAAATTTCCTTAAAAAAATATTTTTCCAACACATTTGCAAATTTTTTCCTTATGCTTATATGAAAATGAGATGGGTGTGTCTATGTATGGCCAGGGCAGGAACTGTGTGTGTGGGAAAGGCTTTGTATGTCTTCTTATACTCCATCATAACAACATTTACTGACAAGCTTTTACTACTGTCACTGTTTTGCCAGCTTTGGGGCTCCATACAGTACAGTCACCAAGAGATAGAAGAACATACTGTAAGCTTCCTTTGGCTCAGACTCAGCTGCTTATACATTGGAACTGAAACAACAACTTAATTTCACTGATTCAATCTGGCCATTAAATCATTTTAGTCAGAGGCAAATGGAGAGCTGTTTGCTGTTTATCAGGCTGAAAGGCTTCCTCTCGCTCATTTAATGATAGCATTACAGTAATATAGGTGTTTACGATAGGTGTGGGGCTTATTTAGAGTTAATAAAACATTCTCTTTCCTATGTAATGAAGGATGCTGTTTGACATAAGTGCTTTTTGTTTGTTCTGTTTGGTCTCAAGTGTGAGGAGAGGACCATTAACTTGAGACAAACATTTTTACCAGTGGTTTGTGAAAGCCTTCTCTGAAATGTACCAGGAGGAAAGGCACTGACGCAGAGTTTCTCGCCCGTCGTTGCTCAACTCCAAGCAGCAGCATAAAGTTAAGTTAAATCAGATCTGTTGAAAGCTGAGGTGACAGACATGAGAATAAAAGAAGCTCTCTATAAATTTCGTGTTGTAACAGCATAAGATAATGTGAATTTAGCTGAAAAATGTTAGATTTTGATGTACAAGGCAGCTTTTGTGAGACAGTGGTATTACACTAAAGGTCAGGCCTGTGTAAAGGTGAGTCACATGATTTATCAACAGGAAACACATTGGCACCTTTCCTCAGAATTAGAGATATGGCCACGTTTGATCAACACAAACACAAAGTTGCTGGAATACAGTAGGTGGAGCTCTTGTAGAAAAAAGGCACCCGTGTCTTTTTTATTAAGGGCAGGCTGGTAGAGGGGCTATGGCTGACAAAATATAAAACAGAATGTGTGTTTTTGTGTTAAATTTGATAATGTTTCCCTCGGGTTTCCAGGAGCCCACGGATTGGACTGAGTGCACAGCGCACGACAGAGCTTCAAAAAGCAGCTATTTAAAAGGCTCCGTTAACAGGACCCTCCAAACAGCCAAACCGCTTCAAACGTCAGCCAAACAAGATCCACATTGTTCAATGGCATGCCCAAAGTGGCCATAACCCAAGCACGGGCCCATAAACAACTCCTAATTGGTTTAATTATCATATAATTTTAAAAATATGTTTTAATATAGGGTCTATCCTTTTATTTACCCAGAGCGAAGTGGAAATAAGACTTGGGCCCAGTAACAAATTCAATATGTTCATTTTGTAAACACCTTAAAGAGCTGGGAGAGACAGGGAGCAAGAGTGAACTAGTCAAAACGTAGAGATTAGCTAAAAGTGGAGTTTTCATTAAAGTACTGCCCATATGCAAAAAGACTCAAAACCAAATGTTTGGTGCTTTGCAAGATAACCCAAACACACTGATGGATAGATAGAACAATGTCCAAGCACACTGGTTTTTCTTTGTTGCTGTTTTTCTGAGAGAGCTGACAGATGATGTACAGCGGAAACCGGCCGAGTGTTTCACAACAACTGCTTCCTTCCTGGATGGAGGTATGAGTGGCAGAGATGGATAAGAGAGGAGAAAAAGTCACAGTCGACAAAGAGGCTTTTCAGCAAAATTTGTCAGTTCCTCTCTTCCAATTGCGAGCAGCAGGGGAGAGTAAATACACAATGTGCAGATCGCTGACCCCTAATCAATACTCTCACTCTGGACCCTAACTGTTGAGTGTTGACGGGGGGGGCAGAAATGTGTGAGAACACACTGTACCACAATCACAACACACAGGAATGTTCAGCATGTTTACTTTAAACGCTCCCTTATTGGCAATCAGAGGTGCATTGCCACAAATTTCTGCTTGGCACAACAACAATGAAAACATGCAAATGAGATGGCAAAACCCAAGCCCGGCCATGTCTGTTCATGTCTAATGAGGTGGGAGCTGTGGTTACAATCAGAACACCTATTACAGAAATACTACATGTTACTACTTTAAGTGTGTGGCGTGTTTTTTAATGAAGAGCTGGAGGGAAGTAAATTTCACCATAGCAGGGAAGTGTTTTCAAATGAACTGAGAATTTGTGTTACTGTTTCTGTGATAATGATTTTAGACCTCCGTGAATTATAAAACCTATTAAATACCTGTGGATTGTTTTCAAAAATCATTTGTGGTTTTCAGTTGTTCTTTGCTTGACAGCTGTGTTTTAGAAAATGTTTGGGTTCGACAGCACTTACATACAGTAGCCTTACTTTTATACTGGATTGTGTCTATAATATGTAGAACAAATGATTCTCTCTTTGCTTTGGCTACAAGAGCATCAAAAGTTACTGGAGGTTTTATGTATAATAGATGACAGAGATCACAATTAATTAAAGGATCCTGTGGACTTTTCAACCACTAGTGGTGCCATGGAGCAAGGTTTTTCCGTGCACACCCACCATTTTTATTTGTATCTGTGTGAGCACATGAAAAACACATTTTAATGCTTTTGCACTGATCAACCACAGGCAGTGGTAGTGTGCCAGCAAAATTTATATATACTTAACTATGTAACTTTTGCTGAACAGCAGTCACTTTGGCCTCATGTGGTATTTATTATTTATTCCACTCATGTGCGGGTGTCAACAGGAAGTCGGGCCTGTAGTCCGCATGCTTCATGGGCCCATGAGGCATGAGGAGGTGTGAGGGAGCCCACTGAGACATTCTTGGCACAAAGCACAATGTGATCAACTTTAACAGGAATGAATGGGACGCCATCTTTTAACACGGCATCCACGGTGACAACAGCACCAGTAAGGAAGAGTCATTACCTAACGCTAGCCACCATAAGGTGTCAGTCACTCCAGCCAATGAGAGTAAATAAGGCTGTAGCAGCAAAACCCTTAATGTAACCCTAAATATGTTATTTATTTTTTCAAATCTTCTATAGTTTAATTAAATAATGTTATGTACAGTATATGGTAAGTGTGCATGTACAGCATATACTGTTTATGACAGACACCTCTCTGAAAGAGGGTATTTCAGGGTCAGTGTTGCATCACTGTGCTACAGTATAGGCCCATAGCAAGGATAGTGCAGAGACGCCATTGCGCCTCCTTTGAGACCATATGTTATCGTGCCAGATTTGTGGCCTCACAACAATTTTAGGCAGCGCCAGAATGAGGGATAAATTGCCTTGAGTCATCGGATTCCTATTAGGGAAAATGTTTGCGGAATGATTGGCAGTGATACCAGAACCACTTTTAAATGGTCAGAGAAGATGAAGGAGGAAAAAAGCAATTGACGCATCAGGTCTGTTCCAAGACTAAATCTGACTGGGCCCTCCACAACGACACCAACGGCACGCCATTGCTTTCAGGAGTAATGGCAGGAACCTGATAGTGTTTAGATGGTCAATTTAGTGACTCAGCAGATCATGAAATTTTCTGCTTAACTGCTGAGGAAGACAGAGCTGTTTTCACTCTTTCGTGTGTTATGCAAGTGACTCGAGGATTAAGGTGGACTGTTTCATGAAACCAGAAATTATAATGTGATGTTCTGTTCATATGGGAGAACTAATAGTCACACCATGAAATGAACACAAGTGCTTGCAAACACTGCAGAAGCTTTATTTTGGAAGCCCTGCACACCCTCTCCTGTTTTGTCCTCGGAGAGCTCCGAAACCTGTGTTTCATTTGCAGTTTTGACCCCGAGATCACGTCATAATTTTCAAAACGAGTTCACTCCTCATTAGAAGTGAGAAAAGTGATGGAGCGACGGGGGGGCGGCAAAGAGGGAGAAACTGAGAAATAAAGATAAATGGGACATGAGGAATAGAGAGAGAGAGAGAGAAACGGCGAGAATGAAAGAGTGTTTCGGTTGATGTGAGCCAAATGACAGGCGTTGGGACACGAATGTGAAAACTTAATGGGCCTGGCCTCTGAAGTGGGCCTCCCCAGTAAAATGAAAAGCCTGTGGAGCTGGCTCCTGTGATGGATGAAGCGTTGTGCTTGCCGGGCCCTGACAGATTCTGGGAAAGAGCTTGAGCCGTCTCCGGTCCTGATAAAGAAATAAGAGGAGAGCCAGCGCTGCTCGTCTCGCTCCTGAGGTGACAGAGGAGCTTTAAAATGTGGTGGATTTTCCCAGTCAGACAGCCATTATCTACAAAGCTGAGTAACGACAATGGGATTTGCTTTGCACCCTTCTTCTATGACAAGTGTAGGATCAACTGTTCGGTGTATGGAAATATCAACAGCTATAACTAAAAACATATATTTATATATACGCCTGGCCTTGATGGTAAAGACACTATAAGACACTAAGCCTCTGACCCACTGACTGTGCAGCTATCGATACAGAGACCTGGGACTGAGCCCATTTGTCCCTGTTCAAGAGATGTCTTCAGTCTCTAATTGGTACCATCTCCTCTCAGAGTGACATCACTGTAGCCATGATGGGGACCAGATGGCGAAGAGATGGTGATGAGCCACTCCTGAGCCTCTCGTCTCGTCACCTCTCATCTATGTGGTTTTCTTTTTTGTCCTTTGCTTATCTTATCTGTCAGATCGTTGGGGGTACTCCCTCCCCTGCTGTCGCCATCAAAACGCTTTAGGTTTTTCGCCATCAAGATTGTCTTCGGTTTCCAACACAACTGCCGTAGACTAAATCAATGTGCCTTCACTTCACCTCGCACATCCCTCATATTTGCTATGACTGATCCTGCAGGATCCATTGCCCTTTCATAATGTAGATAGATTGATTTGGCCACAAAAGATTGTGGCTCTGATTCTAGTAAAGCGGCTTGTGGTGGCTGCCTTCTTCTGCAGAACTTCGGCCTCTAATTAACACCCCTCCTACCCTCCCCTTCCTCCCCCCTCTGTCATTTCCCAAAAGTGATCTAAGCTGCTTGCTGTCCTGACGAAGGTCGAACATTTTCAGCCACCTCACACACTCGCACATGCAAAGACACACACACAGACACACACAGACGAAGAAACACATTGATCCTAGAGGCTGGTGCTCATTTCAGATTCCTGTTAGGATCCATAAATCTCATTGATTTCACCATCTCCTCTGATTAGGCAATTGAGGAGAACATACCAGCGTTCCGATGGGCCTGATCAGGAAGACTTGTCCCAAAGGACAGCTGATAAAAACAGAAGGAATGGATTTGAAAATTCAAACTCTTAAAATTCCAAGAGGCTGAGTATCTCTACAGGCCCCCATCGCTTCTACATGTAGAGAAATCCATAGTGACAAAAAGGCTGACAGACCCGCCATACCTCGTTACATTTGCTAAGCTATGATTGGACAATTGCTGTTCAGGGGAGGAGTTAAGCCAACAGTAAATTAGTCATAGAACAAAGAAAAAGGGGCACAATAACAATACTTGCATGTCTACACTGACTCAAATCAGTGGAACGTGTTCTGCTCGATGATTTCAGACCTGGAAGACAGAGCGCAGACACATAGCTCGTCTGTGCCCATGACACAGATCACATGCAATGACCTGGAACTGCTTCTGAACACACAGGCCAGACCACAGAAGTGGATCTAGTCATAGCAGCAGAGAAAAACTGTCCAGGCATTCTTCCCTGTCTGTGTCAACAATGACACACCTCTGCTCCAGTTTGTCCCCTCCCTCCTCCTGCTGTCTTCAAAGCACTAACAGAGAGTGAAAGAGGAAAAACAGGCCTGTGTCACACTGTAAAACCCAAAACGCTCACACTCCAGAATGCTTTTATTCATGGCGCTTCACTGTCTTGTGCAGTGCTTAATCCCAGCCTTGCATGGGCTCTGTGTCTCTATCTCTCTCTCTCCGGTCCCACTTGCTTTCTCTCTTCAGAGGGATAAAGCAGCAGTTGAAGAAGTAGCCCACCCTAGGGGTTGAAAGCTTGTATCCCATCCAACCCTGAAAGCTGTTTTCACTCAAAACATTGTCAGCATGCCCAAACATGTCAGAGGAAGTTATTTGTAACAAGGGGGATAGGGAACTATCCTTTAGATCTGTCATCAGGCTCTGGAGGGGAAGCTCGCAGCTCACTGGCCGCACACCTCTGCCGGCCAATCAGATGGCAGGAAAGAAAAATAAATAGGAGGCGCTGTCCCCTGAATGGACAGCTCACACTGGTGGTTTCATCATTCTCCTGGCGTGTCTGCTGCAATGGCAGTGTTTCCAAGAATGTTTGTACTACTTCTACTTTTCCTCCTTCAATCTCATCTTTCCCATTTGTGACCTTTTTCAAACACAGTACATGAAACATCGTTTGGGTGTGGTAAATTAAATCACAGGGCATTACATAACAAACAAAATAAAGCAAAAGGGGTGTTATTTTGAAAACCTAATCCACTGTGTTATCTCACCGCAACCCAGCAACTTTCAACTTTTCCAAACTCCTCTTCACGCATGTGACCTCTGATATTGAACAAGAGCCATAGAGGACATTAAAAACTGTTTGTGTACGCTGAATATGGTGAGTAAACAGAACTTTATGAGTGAAATCCAGTGTTTCCTAAACTAGTTAAGTATCAATATGTTACTGTATTTTCCATGAGGTTATAAGCAGCTGATAAACAACCTCAGAACATATAAATGTATTAACTATATTTGCCTGAAATGTATACAGAATCTGAGTGTTTTACTCTGTGCTGTTTGTGATGGAACAAATTCTGTGGTGTGAGTCACCACTTTATTAAAAGATCACAGGCACAAGGGCCGACAATAGGAGAAGCCATCAATCAAAGGTGGAACGGCTGCCATGGCGTGCGTAGCATGGTGGGAGGTTCGGTTGGAGAGGCATCACAGAGAATGACTCATGCTTTTCCAGATTTGTCAGTGCAGTTCTCTCAACCCCCGCCCCCCCCATCAGGAATGTCACAGCAATCAGAGAAAATGCGAGTGGCTGAGTTTTGATCACTGACGAAGAATTGATAGGAAGACAAACGCAAACAAATGCAATGCTGCGGCTGAAAGACGCAGTGACACACCAGTCTGCGTGCATGCAAGCTTGATTCATGAGTACAGTCATTCAGAAATCTGCAGGCACACATGCATGTGCTCAATCTCACACACACACACACAGACACTCCACTGCAGCAAGCTGTGCCCAATCAATTGTTGTAACCATTATTCAACATGTGTGGCTAATTTGTCCTTGGCAATTTCCATCATGGCTGGGTGATGGTCTACAGAGGGAGATAGAACAAAGCCAAGGCGGTCACATGACAAGTCCCGACCAAACCATCGCAGCCACAAACACACAGGATAAATGTCAGCACTTTGACCAATCCCGCCTCCCATTCTGCTCCCACCAACACACACCAGCATGATAAATATTAGCGAGGATAATGATTGTGCTAGAGAAAGCAGTGGAGTAATGACTGAGGCTGGACTCGATGCTAACACATACAGCAGAGGTTTGCCAGGTAGCAAATGTGAAACGCCTGAAGCTGCGCTGGAGTCATTTAACTAAATTAACCCAGTTAAATGTGCTGGAGCCTGCGGTTGGCAGAATATAAAGAGAAGAGTCACTACTTCGTCCACACACATTTGTCAATGCAGGCGGATAGACTGGCAGACCTAGATGCATATGCACGCGCACACACACATACACACAGGCTCTGTGGGTAATAGTGGCTGCATGGGTGTTAGAGGGGCGCCACTGTGGTCGGACTGGACTGTCTGGGAGCATAAAGTGGCCTTCTCATGGTTCCCCACTTGCCTGGGTGGTCTGACTCCGGTATTGCTGTGTGTGCGGACAGGGACGGACATATATTCATCCTGCAAAGGTGTGATGAGTGAGTGTGTGTGGTGGCAAAGGGTGGCAAGACAGCCTGGGTAGTGCCCACACATGGAGTGCCACAAGTCCCACTGACCGTCCTATTAAACACACGCACAAATGCACACACACACCCAGCCCCCATCCATGCGGAACAAATATTTTGACAGAGACGGGCAGACGGCGGGGCGTCTCCTCTCTCTAACTGGGTTACCTCTGGTGTTAGGCTGGGCTCAGCACAGGATGGTCTCGGTGTGCCCAAACAGGACCTGAGGAAACCTCAGCCACTTTTAGAGTCAATCAGTCCCCCCACCCCCCCCCGGCCAACCCCCTACCCCGCCCCGACGACTCCGGAGGAAAACGCTAACACTGAGCCGTCAGACGGTGGAGCGAGGAGGACAGCAGATTCCTTGGGTTTCTAAGTTGTGGCCAAAAGGAAAAAAATAAACAGCTTCTCCTTCCAATGAGATTTCAACAGGCAGATATACTGCCTGTCGCCTTTCCAGTTACACTGAAAAAAAAACTGTCATTCTCTCACTCTCTCTCTAGCTCTCTCTCTCATAAGTGCCAGGCTATTTTGGTTTCCCAAAATATTTTCTAAGGTCTGAAGAGCTGCTTTTATATATCTGTCGCCCTTGCTGTTTGAAAGTGCGAGTGTCAGCTGAAAAGGACCATTCACTGGCCAGAATCAAAGTGTTCTGACCACGTTAAATGGTTCTCTATTGAGAAGGAAGGCCACCTCAGTCCACAGAGCAAGATTACAGCTCCACAACATCCAGTGTTCGTTACCTTAGACAGTGGTGGTCATGTATAAAAGCAAGCAATTTGAACAGCTTTGTAAAACAGTACAACAAGGCTGCTGTCGCTTTAAGTAGCTCTCTGTTTTCTTTCAGCCATTCTCTACAGTGTTTCAGTTATTTCCATTTGCAGATGCTTGATAATTCCTTCTGTTTTCTTACATTTCAGAAAAACGTTTTTTTTTACTCCGCAATATACTAATGCATGAAACGATGCATTTGCATATATAAGACAAACAAGCGCCATCTTATCCAGCAGGAACATTACAATCCTGTTCACATTTATACTTTTTCTTGCAGCAGAAAATTTTTACATTTTGGTGTTACTATTTTACTTGCATTCATTGATTTTTTTTTAATGCTGCTTCACACAGCCCAACAAGCTGTAAACACAAGAATAACATTTTATTTCCTGTATCAGCTTATTGATTCTACTAATTGATTATCATTCATTCAAAGTCTCTCCACCTGATGAAGGAAGTCCAGTATCTACTCTTGTTTGAGTTTCCATCAGCTCCTCAATGAAATATCTGGCTCCACTTGTCCATCTGCCATTTGGCCCAACATGGAGCATACAGTGATTTTATTTGAGCTTTTTCACAGGAAACGTCTGCCTGCTGTGGCTGGAAACGACATAAATGAAAGCAGTGACACCCTGAACCAGAACATTAAATGTTGCGGGCTGTCAAACCAAAACAATGAGCTGAAAGACATTAAAATGAACTGTAGAGTTGTGCCATAACTCCCTGTGGGGTTTGTGACAATGAGCAAAATTTGTCACATTGCAAATCTGTAATCTGAGCCTTTGTTCATGTACAAATATCAATTAGTGTAGCTTTAAGCAGGGTCTGAGTATTTGTTCTACTACTAGCGACTATTGAGGATTACTGCTTTTTGTTTGATTAGATTTGCAGACTAGTACTTTCACTAGTTTTTCTTTTCGGGGGGGCACCTCATCTGAAGCACATTCGTCACCCTCACTGTTGTGAAACTCTCTCGACAAGATGCTTTGTTGTTTACATGTTATTTCTCTGCCTCCTCCATGCGCCCGGGCAGAGTTAAGAGAGCAGCATTCATTATTGATCAGGCTATTTCCAAATGTCCTTATTGAGTAATAAACAGTCGCACATAGACAGTCAGTGCATTAGTGTCAGCAGGAGCGCCAGGCGGACAGCAGAGGCCTATCAGTCACCATCACTCCCAATGTGACGAGGCTGATTATAGGTTATTATTAAGCTGTATTGATTACTGCTGGGGGGGCTAAGTGTGCTAGAGAGAGACTGTTGTTCTGTATAGGGAGAGACTTTTACAGCTCCCTGCACTATAGTATACTGTACTGTAGTAAAGCACACCATTGGACAATTTAAAGTGGTTTACAGTGTTTGACAATAAACAGTGTTTACACTGCTTTATTTAGCCTTAGATTATAATAGACAGCTTAGACAGTGTTTTCTGTCTGCGTCTATGTCAGGGAATCATATTTACCATCAAATTCCATCAGTGGTTTTGAGCTTTTATGATCACAATAATTATGGCTGTCCATTTATTGAATAAACTTTTGAAGTGGTAGCACTTTGAGATGCCAGAGCCACCCCAAACACACCACTTTTGGGGGCAGAGAGAACAGCTTGCAGGCTTTGGAAGCCATGTGGGTAACCTACCCTGTACCACTCTGTCCACACACACACTCACAGAGAAATACACACACATACATGCACCATTCTCTCCTCCAAACCAATCATTATACCCATCCTGCCCACAGCTTGAGAGTCCTCAGGTCCACAAAACATACTTAGTTGTGGTTGAAGAAGCACTTACATCCACTCAGCACTCTGCCATTCCCTGCCCAAGATGATGCCGTTCTGGTGGGGGAGATCTTCTTTTACGAACTTCCTGCGATCATCCATCAGTCTGCTAAGAAGAAATGGATGGATATGGTGGCCACAGTCTCTAACCTCAAGAAAAGCCTAATGCAAGGGGCTTTTCTGGGCCAGCTCCTTGGCCACTGTTGCATAAGAAGTGATGCCATCAATTATTAAAACTCCACTGGGTTTAATATTTAATGGTGGCGACATGTAATTTACACTTACACTCGAGAAATCACAGGGTACAGACCAAAATAAACAAGTGCATTTGTTCCAAAGACTGCTGGGGTGTTATATGAATCCCATCCGGTGGGCTCTGATTTCACTAATAATCTGTACAGTAAAGCAGCAACTGTGTGCTTGATTTGATTCATATTGGAAAAGTTTGGAACCACCAGATTTTAATGCACAATTTATCAATGTGAACTAAATCAATGAAATTACAAAGAAAAAAAAGGGTTTCCTTTAAACAAAGCTGAAACCCTGGAGTGCAGAATATTCATCATTTTATACAATACTGCTTTTGATGAAACTCTTATGTATGAGCCGCTATTTTAATACCACACAGCTCAAAGCAAAAATGTGCCCCTGAGCTAAAAATACTGTTTTTATACATAAATATATAAATATATAGAATATCCACCAATAACATGTGGCATAACACCAAAATAAAGAACCTGAGGCTCCAGAGCAGAGTTCCTTCACATCTCTGCATCCACTACATCATACATAAAACCAGCCCTTTATTGCATGGTTGCATAATACCAAATGTCCTTTATTGTATATCCAGCTACCCAAAAGTCCTATTTATCCAGACCAAAGAAAAACAGCTGTCTGTCACAAAGCAGAGGCATCGGCCAAAAAGACTTCAGCACATTGCAGAAACTCCTGTCCGCTCAGTTTTGATTAAACTGTCTCTGTTTGCCGGTGACTCAGCTGGACCGAGCTGTGGCAGTACCCAGGGATTTAAATGAGGTGGTGAACTTTGAGTTAACACCTTTTAGGGTTACAGATGATGTGAACATGTGTTGTGAATTTGGGGGGGGGGGGGGGGGGGGGGGGGTGGAGGGGGGCTGCATATTGCCATAAGAGCAGCTGAGTGACCTCTGACATGTGTAACACCTCCTAATTTGTCCTAAAGAGAAGTTAACAAGGCCTACTGGGGAGAGGGCCATTAAAGTATAGGGCACTGGAAGCCTTGCTGACAGAGACAAGGAGCCTGTGTATGTCCATATGCAATGAATTTGTATAGAGTCTTTTTTAAAAGACATTCATGTGGTAATTTATGTTTTTTCTTCAAATACTGGTTAATTCTGTCAGCTAAATGTGATATAAATATTGTGATAAAGAGTGAAAATGTTTATGTACAGGGATTAGATGCAATGCTCTAATACAAAGCATTTAAACACACTTATTTTACCTTCCACCTCTGTCAGGCTGCATTGTGTGAAAAAAAAAAACAAGACTATAATGAGCACCAAAGCAGGTGTGGCCCCCAAGATAATGTGCCAATTTGTATCCCATCATGCTTAGGGAGTGCCTCCTTTAAACTGTGTCCCAGATAATGACAGAATCTAGGTTGAGGGAACATAGAGTGGTGCTCAGGCTGGTTCTACTGGCCAAGTGTCCTACTTACTGACATTTAACTTGGCAATTACATGCATGGTAGACAAGTATACTCTATGTATATTGCATATATAATGCATTTGTGTATGCATGTATACAAGCAAACAATTTGAACAGCTTTGCAAAACAGTACAACAGTACAATGCTGTCGCTGACAGTATGCATGTGCATTCATATGAGTTTTAAGGGCACCTCAGAGAAAGGTGCCAAAAGTAAGGGATAAAAACTAATGCTGTACTTCTTATTTTCAGTGATTTTTATCAGATGAAAAAGGTGAAAAACACATAGCAAAATTTACTACTAGAAACTCACATGTTCAACCATCTGTTAAGTCCTCTATGATCATACGACTTTTCCTTAAGTTCACCTCTTGTGTACCCAAAGCAGTGAAACCACACCATATGCTTCCAGGGCAGTGTGCTTACCACTGATAAACATTCCTCAGACTGTGGTGGAAACAGTTAAAAAAAAAAAAAAAAAAAAAGCTGCTGTGTGTGCCTTTGTCAGCCAGGAGCCCTTGACTACGACCGAGGTGGAATGCATGTAAAGCGGTGCGGCTCTGAAGGGCCCCTTTTAGCTGCTACACCACTGGAGGGCAGTGCTCCGTCTGCCTCCACACAGATGGCTCTTTGTTGGGAGATGCTTTCGCCACAAACACAGGGCATCAAGAAGATTAACAGGGACAAAGTGAGCATATATTAGATATTTGCCACATTTTGTATCATGTGTGATGCAAGTTTCTAACTTGGTTTTTATAAATCCTTGTGAAATAGGGCCGTGGTGTCATTTGGTATCAGTGTGATCACTCAGAGATTAGAGATCAATGCAGGCTCATTTCTTGAAGCACAGTGTTTACTGCTTCATTTCCACTGTGAGTCTCATTCTAAATACTCTCAAACTTCATAAATTGGTAACAACTGTATACACAATAGGTCAGTGATAAAGAGGACAACTAAATGTACATAAATGAGAAATGTTTATTTTTATCAGTGTTAAAGGTAAAGGCTGTTTGTGTGGTGCGGAGTACTTTGCTCTGCAAAATGAAAAACAACAACACACAAATGCCACACAGCATGAATCCTTCTCTACCGCAAAGCTCGCAGCCCTGTTTTTCTATTTCCTATTTTCTTCCCCTTCTAGGGCAAACTGCAGGAGGGTTGCCTACATTGGAATGCTACCGGGTTTGAGCTGTTTCAAATGAAATAGTTTGGCCTCAACACCTCCGCCCCCTCTAGCCACAATGTCACAAACACTTACATCCTTGATGGAGGAAAAAAAAAAAAAAGCACAGTATGCAACGACGGTTGGCAGCGATAAAGTGCAAAAAAATGGGGCAGCTGCAGAGCCACAGCGGATCTGCTGAGTCAGGGATTTGGGCAGCTAGCACTAATGCTACAAGTGCTACTGTAGGACGGGCCTTGTTTGCTGGAAAAGGAATTGTTGAGTGGGTTGGATTGAAAAGAACTGGTGGTTAATAATTACAGAAAATGACAGGATGCATGTGGAAATGAAATGTTTGAAATGTGTGTAATACAGGCTGAAAGGCAATAGTGAAAATAGGAGAAGAGTTGGCATATGGGTTGATGAATAAAATGATGAAAAAGAGAACAAACTCTAAAAAAAAAAAGGCTAAAGGAAAAGTTGGAAAATCCATCAGAGACACAGTAGTATTCTGCATGACTGAT
The DNA here is from genome assembly GCF_017976425.1 of Toxotes jaculatrix. NCBI lineage: Eukaryota > Metazoa > Chordata > Actinopteri > Toxotidae > Toxotes > Toxotes jaculatrix. The sequence continues at coordinate 16,846,429 of NC_054410.1, read as the reverse complement.
AGCCCTTAATCAGAGGATATGATACAATGATGAAGCTCCAAACCACTGGCAGCCCCGTGCGCCTGGCCATGCGCAGTGCTGGAACCGACGCCTGCAGAAGCTCTGGCTTTATTGGAGGTGGGCAGACGTTCAAGTTTTTCTTTGACGCTCCACCCCGCAAGCCGCTTTTATGGGCCTGTTTACTAGCATGGGCTTCCAGAGATCTTTATCCAGAGCGCCTTTGATTTGCCAGAGCTCTCATCCCACATCCCATATGCAGCGGCAGAGACACGGGCCTTTCAAGACGCACAAATAGAAATCTGGCAGTCATTTCACAGTCAGAGCATTTTTTTTTTTGTCTCTCCCCTCTCTGTTCACCCCCTTCATTTTATTCCTTTATACCCCCCCTTCTCTTTCTCCACATCTACAGATATAATTATGGGGGCTTTTTGCAGATGTTCCTCCTCTTCCCATCTTCCACATTTGAGAAGATGAGTAGAAATGTGATGCTGTGCCAACAGAGAGGACATTTGCATTACTTCTGGACTGTATTCACACTGTTAACAACCCATGTCCCTCTCTCATAAACTCCAAATAAATAGTAAATAATAAATGGAAATGGCAAGAGACTAAACACTGAGTGCAGGCAGCAACTACAGCATAATGTTAATGTCATTTATTTCCTATGACAACAGCTGTATTACAAACACTTCAGCAAATACAGAGCAGCTGGAGTGCCTGCTGGGGCCTCTGCTTTACAATGTAGGTGGTCATAATCTTACTGTAATCTGTACAAGACACACAAACACAGTAATGAGACAGTTCTTGATCATTCTGCATTATTAAGAACTGTCTGTGTGCTTTTAAACTTTTCAAAGCAAGTAGATGTCAAACAGAGAAAGCAGCTGAAAACCACTTCCGTCGACCTAGACCAAAACAACAAAAGGACCCATCACCCCCGAGAGTAAAAAAAAAAAAAAAAAAAATTTAAATAAGAAAAATATAGGCTACAAAAAGTAAAGTCAATACACACACTGCATATAGCTGTGGTCCAAGGATGACCATTGGACAGGGTGTAATTATCCTGCTCTGACACAAAAACACACTGGACGTAACATTTACCCATTGTTAACACCAGCCTTTGTGGGTAGTCAAGCAGAGCGGTGAGCCAGGCACGATGCAGCTCCTCCCACGTGAGGAGAGACCAGACCTGACCAGACGAGGCTGGAACCAGCCGCAATCTCCTCGTCACATGACCAAGGTCAACAGGAAGTTTCAGAACGGGAGAAATAACACAGCGTTCGGCAAGTTTAGGACACCAGTGAGTGAGCCTTCGCCTCCTGTTCCCACTCCTATTTTATTTGCCATTCATCAAAGTGCCAGAAGCAGCTGTTAATGTCCCAGGTTGTCAGACAGGCAATCCTCAGGTGTGCCTACTCAGCGACTTGGTGACAGCCCACCTAAAAATTGCCAGTTTGAAGCCTAGAATATGGAAAATAGAAAATAGTGGCCCCCAGCTGCAAGTAGGAAGCAAGGGAGCGAGTCTGGGCAAGAACACCTCTCTGTGGAGTAATTCATGAACTGCCACAGTCCGGCTGAGAAGTGTGATTTGGCTCGAAGCGGGTGAGAGGTTCTGCATGGCAGACAGAGGCAGGAAGCTCTGACTGAGGGAGAAAGGGTCAGCAAGTCTATATAACGGTTTCCGAGAGAGAGAAAAGTTTAACTGAAACACAGAGCCCCTCGCTCGTAATCCTCCTGTGGTTTCCTTCCTCGGCTCCTCGGCCCCCAGTCCCCCACGCAGACACCCTCCCTTTTACCGCTGCACTTTAAAAACTGTCCCACCTCCCCACCCCACTCCTCTCTCCTCCAGTCTCTTTTTCTTTCTTTTTCTTTTGTGGTATAAAAAAGATGATGCTTATTTGGGTCTGGCTGTGGCCCTGGCTCTGCTCCATGGGAGGAGATGTGGTTTCTCCAGCTGCTGTGAATCCTGCAATGAAGGTCTGTGCATGAAGCCATGCTTAATTCGCGTGGTCGAGGCTACGATGCACCCCCACCGACACTTCACTCCGACATCTGTCTTAACAGTCTCAGTTTCTCCATCATCTCTATGTATTATTGTCACTCTGAAGAGGTCTGCTGTCTTTTTTGTGATTTCAGCTTCTTCATCACCTTCATTTCTCTGCTCCCTCTCTGGACCAACACGTCCTGATGGTACACTGAATTACTATTTTTATCTGGATGTTATGTTTGAAAAATAGGGGGGTATTCATACCACTCTCTTATCTGTACGGTAATTGTGAATCTAGAGTCAACAGCCAGTTAGCTTCCAGCTAAGACTGAAAGCAGGGGGAAAACACTAGTCTGGCTCTGTCCAACAGTAACAGAATCCTCCTACCAGCATGTTGAAAACTCACAGATTAACACATTATATCTTGTTTGGTTAATCTGTAGAAAAACTGAGTTATAAAAACAACTATTTTACGAGGGGGTTAATTTCCATGGACCACTTCTGGTCAGCCGTTGCCACGCACCCAGACTTAAAATGTTTCATTAGCCAAGTTTAATCTACATGTAATGTGTTTTGCTGCCACAGATGAAATTAATTCCTGTCCAGTGAAAATGATTGGAAAGTGTCTCCTGAAATAGACCATGGATCAAATCCTCTGTCAAACAACCGAGGCTTACTGGTGCACTGAGCTCAGAAAGTCTAACAAAAATGCTAAGTGCTGAACAAAAATATTCTGACCTTCATTCAAGAGCTTGACAGCAGAGAAAGTGTAACTATGTGACTGATACTCAGGAAAAATTAGTTGCATTTGAAAACACAAATGGACAAGCTACACAAATATGGGATTTATATTAGGTTTTAATGAAAGTATTTCATTTTCCTATTTTGCCATAGAAAAGGATTTTGAGATGAGGACTATATTATCCTTGGACTAACAGCTTCTCGAGGGAACCCTTCCCAACAAGAGTAGTCTGAGGTTGTCTTATATTCGGCCAGCACAGTAATTTAGCTTTACTTTCTTTGATTGTCAAAGTAAAGGCTCTGTAGAAATCAAACTCCAAGTATAACTTAACTAAATGGCACAACGAACGCCAAGAGACCAAGCGCAACCTATTAGTGAGTAAAAATTGCAGACACTGCCATGTCCAGATATGAGTCACATTTACATCTCCTGCACTAAACACTGCCTTCTGTACTGATCAAAACATTACATAAGACTGGTGTGGCGGGAGGTTAGGAAGTCTGGCTGGGATCCAGAGGCTTTCTAGAAGCCCTGGCTTCTCTCTGTACATTAGCCAGGATATTAAAGGAAATGCAGGCCGCCACAGGCTCCACTGCTGTGGTTTGCCATCAGCCGGAGCAAATCTGTGTGTTCCAGTGGCACACTCTCAGCCCAGTCTTGACATGAGCGCTGTGTGTGTGTGTGTTGTGGGGAGACTGGAGTAGTCGGTAGGACAACTGCATGACCACTGTGTTCCGTTCTGTGTGGCCTGTCAGCAGCCGGTCGCTATAGTAATGCTCACTCATTACACATAATAGTCACACCGAGACAAAGAGGCAGGGAGATGTAAAGGTCCCGCACACACTCACACACATTGTCGTGAACAGACATTCCACGTGGGCCCCTGTGTGTTCACGGGTCATTAGCATAGCTGTAGTGTTAGCTAATCGGCTGTGGCAGTGTTTTGCCGGGGACTGACTGGGTGGGACAGGTAACATTCAATTACAGCCCTGCCTGAACGGCATGGAGGAGACAAAAAGACAGCAGCGTAGCGTTACTAAGCAAACATACGACACACGCTGCAGGAGGACGGAGAGCGAGTGGAAGTAAGCTTCCTCTGAAGCTTCCCACCTCATCACTGTGCTGTTTTATTTCAATGAATACCACCCAGTGTGTGTGTGTGTGAGAGAGAACATTCACGCATAATACAATGTATATGTGTGTGCATTCATATTTAATAGCAGAATATGTATGTGTGTACCATGTGTGTGTGTGTGTGTGTGCGTGTCTGTGGGGGATTGTCTCTTAATATAGTTAAGCTGTGAAAAACCCCAAAGTCTTTGGCGAGGTCTCACACACACTTTTTCTCCTTCCTCCCACTCACCAGAACCATTTATCAGAGCAGAACAGGGGCAGCTTGCGTGTCGTAAGCCTCTTTGGAGCCACAAACAAATCAAGCAGGGCTCTCCATCAAATGAACTCCCCACTCGACTGGCGGTTACATAAAGGTTTACTCACTCGCTGTGTAAGAGCATGTTTCAGTGGGAATGGCTTCTGATTGAATACATCCATACGTACCAGCACAGGGAAGAAAAATGACTAAAACGTACACGGGGTGGGGGGTGGAGGGCGGCAATTGTCAAACTTTTTTTATTTTTCCATAAGTCAAAGTATTCAGAGGTTTTACGAGTATGGCTGAATCCTTTATTTCAGTACAGGTGTGGGAGCCCTGCCAGGTTGAGCTGCAAGCCAATACAGCTTTAATTTGACATTCAACACAACAGAGTCAAGACACATATTGAGCTGTGATGATTGTGCTATTTTAAAGGTGCAATAAATAATACTTTACTGTGTATTTTCACTGTGCACTTGGCTCATTTCCTCAAAGTGCAACTGAACACTGACGCATTTTTAAGATTTTCGTATACGAATAATTATGATGCAAAGACGATGTAACTGTTGGACAGCTCAGAAATTCTAAATGCAGAGTTTGCTTTAAAAAAACTATTGGATATTACAGAGGAAGACACGAGTTTGCCAGTGCTGTAGTTCCCCACAGCTTCCACTAGATGCTATTAAAGCACCATGCTATGCTAATTAGCTCATTAAGGAAATAATTGAATGCATTATTTCACAAATATTTCTACACCAACATACCGTGCTTGTCTTCACACGAAACCTGTAGTGTAATTGTGAAGTTTATACTATGAGTCATCATTACTCTGTTTGCAGGAATGTGTCTGTGCACAGATAGACACAAAAACAGACACCACCATGGTGACACAACAATAATACAGACAGCGTGCACCATTCAGCTGGGACAGAAGAACAACTAGGGCAGAACTGTGGAAAGCTTTCTTCCCTTTTAGTTTGTGTTTCGAAATACATGTATCCTTTTGAAAGATGCAAAAGAAATCAGGCAAAGTTGAACATCCCAACTAATTATCCACACGCTCAATCATTGCCCAGATACGGTGAGGCCTTGGGCTTTAGCACGGTAGTCTGATATGTTTTCCTTTTGGACTAGAAAATAACTAATCAATATCATCACCTTTCACCCTGCCCTCTCACCAACCCTGACCAACCTACTCCATGCAGCTAACAGGAGAGGTCTTTGTTGTGCCGTGACCCCCCTCTCTCTCCAACAGCATGGTCATTGCTGACCGTGACCACAAGGGCCATCAGGGGGGACCATTCACAATCTGGGGGTCCGCAGCCTTGACAAAGACCCAGGTCAGTGCAAAATGAGCAAACAGACGGAGCACGGGGTTGAGCCTTCTGCTCTGTGGTCGAGCCACAGCTGGGACAGTCACTCTGGAAACTTGACCTTCACCTCTGGACCTGACCGTGGCTTTGGAGGATAGAGATGGGGTCATGCCCTGCACTGACTCCTGTGACTCTGTTGGTAATGGCAATGATTACTGCTCCTTGACACCATGATTTGTGATTTGTGTGTGTATTAGCATGGATATAACTGTGTGCGAGTGCTGCTAATAGAAGAAATAGACTGATGGCTTTGATTTATGGGGACAAGATGGATGTTGTATGGCTCTGTTGAGTATTTTGAATGATTTATGGTGATGACAAACACTCGCTACCACTAGGCGAATATAATACAAAGTATACAGTCCCTTTGGTCCCTACACCATCTCAGCTCCATCTCACACCCCTCCCTTGTGGAGGACAAAGGGGCTTTTAGGGCCCTGATGAGGATGCATTCAGAGTCACGAGGTGAGGAGTTGTCTCTGTTTCATCTCAATTATTGTTGTCATTAAGGCAGAGAGGACTCTGAAGAGGAGGTAGCCCAGAGTGACACTTACAGTACACATAACCTGAAAAAATAAAAATATATAGAAATCCAAGTCAATTCATAAAAATCTGAGGCCAAGCAAAGTATGTGTAAGTGTTTTCAATTAAATCAATTAAAAGACATTTTTCTTCATTATCACTGTTATTTCTCACCAACAGTTAACGCTTCATCATTAGCTAGCATGATGCACTACCTTCTAACACTAAAGGCCCAGAAATCATTGATGTTCATCAACACAGGTTGAACTTGACTATAAAGAAGTGATCTACGTCTACATCTAAGTGTTTGTCTAAACAATAGGCTCTAATTTGAAATGAAATGTATACTCAGAGGGCCTGGTCTCCCAGGGCCACTAGTGAACATTAGAGAGGCCTGCAACTCACACTTCACATGAATATTTAAGGACACACTGGGACTCTTCCATTTAACATCCCAAAGGGGGTGAGGCAGGCTCCTACATCCTCACTCTCGCCTTATTGCACTTTCTCCTAACTCTGACCTCTGTCACCTTCTTGCACTCTCCCTTCTCTTACCTCTCTGAACTCATTCTCTCTTTTGTTCTTTCCTCTACACCTCCTCACGCTTCACACTTGCGTGCTGTCTTGTCTTTCTGTGGTTCCTCAGAGCTCAGGAGCCGCTGAGGCAGATGAAGGGATGAGCACTTGTTCCCCCCCCCCTCCTCTCCTTCTGCCCCGCTCAGCCAGCAGGCTGCCAGTGCGAGGACGAGATTGAGATGCGGCTGACGATGCGGCAGCTGGTTCTTCTTTGGGTCTAATCATTCCCAGAGAGCCGACCATGGTTTGATTTGGTTTTTTACAGCCTGGCCTTATTTTTCACATCAGCGACGTGAATGCCCCCTCAAACTCCCCCCCCCTACACTTTTGATCAAATTTGCACCATATGCCTTTGAAGGGAGATGAACCAACTGCCGGGCGTGCTTCTCTTTAACTCCCCTTCCCGGTGCAAGTGGTTTGATCAGGCCCCAGCCCTGATGGGGGCAAGTGCTCCAATCCTGAGACAGTATTATGTTCCCAAAATTGCCTGACTGGAGATAATGAAGGCCTATGATTTTTTGCATCCAGAAAGAGGAGGAGACAGGGACTTGACTAAGGACGCGCTCACTAGACCGTTACTACCAAATCAACTTCCAGAGGTAGAAATAGGCCGATATGGGCATCAAAAGAAAGGCCACATACATCTAATCACTTCTAGCTTGATGTCTGTCCTTCTACACTTTCAGATTATCTTTCACGGCTGCAGCCAATAGGATTAAAAGAGTTTTATTTCACCTTGAATTATCACTGCGCCTACCATGCAGTGTAATCCATATTGAAAGACTTCTGGGAAGAGTTTGGCCAAATGGGGAAAGGAAAAGAAGGAGGGAGGATGGTGGACTGATTGCTGAAATGAATGCCGTGCTGCCCCCATATCTTTGTCCCAATGAAATCCTTCCCTCCTTCAGAAGGAGAGCCAATCAATGCCCTTATCAACTGTCTCATCAGGCCGACTGGCCAAATTAGACTCTTGGCAATTCGCAGAGCGACGCATAGTTTGTGTAATCAGGGAGAAATCAACATCTAAGAAACAAGACTATCCACTGGAAAAACAGTGAGCAGAACAGTTAGACAACTAGAGAAATGGCCAGTGACAGAAACAGATGAAGAAGACGATAAAAATCACATGACACAACAAGACACAACACATCCTTTAAGTGCACACAGGTACTGAAAGACGCCTTGTACCCAAGAAACCCCTTACATTAACATGTGGTGTATAATAGATGCATTTATGGATGAGCTTGAAAAGACTGATATGATAGAAATAACATTAAAAGGAGCAGACAGCTAATCCTATGGCATTTTACTTCATACTGTCTGGATAATTTAACTGACACTAAAGCAACCAGTGAATTAAAATGATGCAGCAAAGTGCGTGTGTGAGTTTTATTCCACCCATCCTGACCCATCCTAATGCTGAAATCTGCTCAAAAAGGCTGACAGCAATAGCATGTCTTTCCTCCTCCTCCTCCTCCTCCCCCTCCTCCTCCCCCTCCCTCTCATTGTCAGTGGCACCCAGGATCTGGTTCCGCTTCTCCACTGGCTGTCACAGAGGTTTCCAAACAGCTGTGGAGATTTAACGTCTGGAAAACAATACCTTGTGTCTTTTCCTCTGCTCAGAGGCACAAATGTCTCTTGGCTTGAGTCCCCCTGCTAAAGTAGTAAGTGAAGAGTTAAGAGACTTGAGGGAAAAATCAGTCCTCAATTACTCAGTTCAACAGCAGCAATGAGAGGATACATAGCTCTGTAAAGTTGTTCTTTCCCATAATTCCTAGAGATGATGTCAATAGGTGTGGGTTGTTTGTGTGTTTTTAATGTGCATAAATCTATCTGTGTTTGAAGAGCATGTCCCAGCCTGCCATGCGGAAGTGTAGTTAAACATCAGCTAACATGCTAGCTGGTTGTTCTGACTGCTGCAGGGCTGGGAATCATTAATGAGCAGTAATGAACAGTGCAGAGACATACTGTAACAGATGAGTTTGTGTGTCTCTGTGTGTGTGTGTGTGTGTGTGTGTGTGCGCGCGCAGAGAGCATCTTCGACATGCTGCATGCAGCATGCCTATCAGCAGGCCATCACTATTGATTTATTAATGCTAGAGAATGCTGCTGCGCTAATTGAATTGAGATCCAGGAAGTCAGTTAATGTAGCTGACAGCGATACAGGAATTTAATCTCCCCAGTGCACAGAATTATGACTCTTCCCTATCTGCGCTGTCAGAGGGATAAATAGTAAATCAATCTTTTCTACAATGGGCTCCACTCAGAGCTTGTGCAGGATGGATTGTAACAAGCTCTCTCTGTTTTAAACCATCAACAATCACTACTCGAGCTGTTCAGTTGGTTCATTGTCTCATCCCTTCAAAGATAAATCAAAGTTCTGGAAAAGGCCGCAGCCCGAGCCAGATGTAGAATTCAAACCCCATAATCATAAAACCTGTCATTAGAAAAAGACAATGTGCTCACTATAGCCAAATCACTTGTAACCCAATAGTTTATAGCCACCTACATTGTCCAAGTCAAGGCAATCACTCTTATGCTACACACTTCAAAATCCACTTCCTGAAGTCCAGCCCAGTCCAGCTGGTACTGCGCCATTTCTCCCCACCAGTGTGTGCCCTTGAGAGAGTCCGCCGACATCAGCGTTTCTGCGCATAAGACCACCACCACTACAACGACCACTACAACTTCTTAGAATATCAGAAGTGCTGCCTCAGAGGGGGCTCCAACATAAAGTCGTTAATACAGGCCCGGTTTAATGTATATGTGTTTGTACAGCTGCTATTTGAGCTGCCGTCTGAAGGTAAAGGAAAGCTGTATAGTCAGGTCTCTGACAGCACTGTGAGGCGGACTGTCCAGAGGAGCAAAAGCACAGATGCTGGCAGTCAAGCCAGGCAGGGGCCCGGGGCCAAACCACTACAGTGTACTCAAAGGCACCACCACCCAGCCGGCCAAGGTGTGTGGGCCCGCTGGCTGGGAACCGATGACCCTGGACAGTCAGCGTGTCGATGTGCACGCACTGTGTAAACTGTGTGTTGTGAACGAGAGCTGACGGGAGCAAGTCAGCCATACTGATCATATAGTACATGCATCACAAAAATTCATAACCCATAGAGGACACATATAGCCTTCCCGATGGAAAGGTACAATATAGCGAAGAGAAACAGAGAAAAACAGAGAGAGGACAGAAAGAGATGAGGATGAATATATATTATACATTTATAATATAGACTAACTGGCCAGGCGAGGCTTGAAAAGAAAAACAATTTTTTTGCTCTTTCTGTTTCTCTTCTCAGTGGTTAATGGATACATGAGTTATATACAGTACTTATTTTAGTCCCTTTAATCATGAGCTTTTATCGCATGTTCTGCCAAGACCTTCCACCAGTTACTGGTCGCGCCTGCCAAGAGAAATGAATGAAAATGTAGAGAAACCAAATATTGTGGAGCCATGGCTCAGAAGTCAAAACCCATCTTTTTCTTCCCTTTGAAGAGCTAAGCTATAAAAGAAACACCTAACTGGGACCAGGTATTGTGTCCTCTGAGTGTGCGGATGAGAGATGTGGAAAACACTTAAATCGGGTTTAGTGATATGAGAAGAATTTGTGTGGTTAATATTACCTGGCTGGTGCTTGTGCAACATAAGCTCATATAAGCTATGCAAAGACAAAACAAATGGCCATGTCAGCATTTTCAACTTATGTGGCTTAAGAGCAGAAGAGACAACATCATTAATCATTTTACGACATGCCTCGAGCTGTAAGAGGAAAAATGCAAAAGTAATTCTTGCTCCAGACACAACAACTACACACCGCAGAGCAGTGCTGCTCAGCAAGGTCCTCACAAACTGGTTCGACAATCAAATAAATGAGAAAACACCCAGTTCAACCTAGTAAACATCCCCAGAGATCAAATCCACTGCTATAATCAGAGGTGTCAACCATTATACTGGTGTGTTCTTAATGGATGGAAAGCCTGTAGAGTGGATGAGTGTCTCTGGTCAGGTCTGATCCGTGGGCCGCTGCATTAGATGGGGCCAGGGCTGTGGCCACTGGAGCTCTCAGGCCTGGAGAGTAGTACTTAATGCTCATGGAGAGTGGAGGACCTTCCTGCCCACAACGTCCTACCCCCATGCCCCCTGGAAAACCACAGCTGACCACCGGGGCACTGGGAAATGAAACCGAGGAAACCACGGGCCAGGCGAGAGCAGCACGGCAGCCGACACCGAGGCGGAAAAAACAAAGAGTCGGGCCTTTTGGCGGCTTGGCGGTTGGCGCTGATGGAGGTATTAAGATATTAATTGCTTTTTGACATGATTTTGTTAAGGGAGGAGGGCAGGCCTGCGGCTTCTCACACAACAGCCAGTATAATGGTGAAGAGGCCTGACGGGGCAGAAAAGGTCTGGGTTGGGGTTCCATGCTAGAAGGGAGAAACTTCACAAGAAGGACCTGTTTTCATTCACGTGGCCTTAAAAATGATGGTTATGAAAATAGGTTTAAAGTTCATGATACCAAAGATGTTACTAGTTATTTTGGATTTTGCACACATGCATATTTACAACTGTGAATAAATGCAGAAATGAAAGAGGAATAAAAAGAGAAAGTGCAGATAAAACAAAAATGTGGAACACTCAATAAAGGAATATTTCAGCATTTTCGGAAATACACCTATTGACCTTCTTGCTGAGAGTTATGTGAGGAAATTAACACCACTTCCCTGGTCTGTACATTAAATATGAAGCTACGTCCAGTTAGCTTAGTTTAGCATAAAGACTTGAAACAGGGGAATCGGCCAGCCTGGCTCTGTCAAACAGCCTTACTAACAATATGAGTGCATATACACTTTTGGCTACTCTTAAAGTTGAAAAAAAAAAAAAAAGTCTACAAAGTCACAATGAATGAGCAGACAGTGCTCTGAGGGCTAAATGCGTCTCCCACTGTTGACTTGTTAAACCCCACGGAGGTAGTAGTGCGTCAGCTGGGGGTGTAGCCTGCGTACACGACAGCAGACATAAACAGCAGCGCAGCAGCCCTGACGCAAGGCCACGGCCTCACACACGCTCAGAGAGAGGCTAAGGTTGCACTGGGAGAAGTGAATCACCAACCCTGGTGATTCAGGACACAGAACCTATACTTATGTGCTTGCTGTGTTCATGAAACTGTACTCCGCTGTATGTGTGCGTGGGAATGGCGTGTGTCCGATGCATATGCGCACACGGCGCAGGCAGCTGCCAGAGGATGGGATGGGCAGGGAGCATTAACATCAGCATCTCTGTGGATCAAGGAGAAGCCCCCAGTAATCCTGGCCTCTCTCCAGGCTCCCACACACCGCAATTAGGATTAATCCTCTCCTCCTCCCTCCAACCAGCAGAACAACAGAGAATACTGGCGTGTGTGTATGTTTGTGTGTGTCTGTATGGGTGTGTGGTGTGGCTGTGGGGGGCAATTAGCCAACTTTGTACTTGAGGTGGAGATTCCCCCCCTAAAACCACCAGACGACCACTAGGCTGTGGGACTGTGGGATGGCGCACACACACTCACAACACACACACAAACACATACATACACATGCACTTGAAATATGGAGGGAGGGTAACAAATCGACCAAAGTGGTGGCGATATAAACAACTGTTTGACCAGTGGCCACATAATTGGCTGTAAAGCGGGAAGAGTTCTCACTATCTGCAGGAGTTTTCTCCACGGTATTCCACCACAGCATCTGTCCATGTGTGAAAATATCATTTTATTTTTAAACCATTTTAATTCTCACAGATGCTTCAATAGTCCATAACTCTATTTTTACTTAAATATAAGGTTTTGCAATGTGTTTGAAACAGTCCGTAACGTCGGGGTGTACGCCAGAGTGTAGGTTGTGAAATCTGATGTCAGTGTGTCTGGTGTCTCTCTGAAGGTTAATTATGGCTTTCACTTGGTTTGACAGATTACCAGCAAACAGCTAAAGGTGCTGCTGCTGCTGAGTGTAGATTAAACATCTGCAGGGCAAACACAACCCACAGGGTCAATGACAGGAAATATACCTAGGTGTATTTGAGGTAGCGCAGGCGTGGCTGTGACAGTTTTTTTTTGAGTGTAAAACTGATCCTCGAGACTAAATTACAAAACACAAAGAACAAATGTTGTTCCCACAATGAGGACAGTCTCAGTGTACAGTAAATAACTGGGCTGCAGAATGACATCGTACTGTATGTGAAATTTCTTAAACTGGTTTTCTGTCATCACCGTCCTCCAAGTAAATATACAAATAAATAAGGACTGTTATGGACTGTTTTAAGTGTTATAATAACAGGAAAGAGTATTATAATGAGATGAGATGAAAGTAAATACATTTTAAAATTATTATAAAGCCATGATAGTAATGAAATGACTTCTACCTCAGTTGTAAGAATGTTTTTGAAAATTTGAAAGGCCACAGCTAGGAATTAAAGTGGACTTGTTCTGACACTAAAGCTAAATATCTAATCACACACGTACATAATTATTCAGTTAGAAAAAATGATGATGGAAGTAGAGATGTGCTATAATATTTTTGGCCTGTGGTTGCCACTAATGTTTTCTTTTCTTCAGAAGTGCCAGAAGTGATTTGCCTGCTCAGCTGAATGTTGGCAGTAGATGTGAGGGTCAGTGTGTGTTTTAGTAGAAGTGCCAGCATGAGATGAGCAGGGTGGGGAGAAGTGTCAGGGTGGAGGGCCTCTAACACAGCAAAACCTCAGAGTTCATGCATTCACAACTTTAAAGCTACCTTAGCTGACCACTTCCGTATCATACAGGAAGCACACACATGCGTTTCTGCATTATTCTCGCAGGCCACACCCTGATTATATCATCTATTAAGACAAATAAACAGGGCAACACCCCCTTCCAAAACAGCTGCCGTGTTTACAACTGCAGTACTTAAAAGCTTTACAGTTATAGAAAAAAAAAATCCTTTTGCAATTGTCTATTAAACGATCTTTCCCTCACAACCTATTATGGCATTTCCCTCGTAATAAAAAGTCAGGGAGTGCAAAATGTCCCCAATAGGCAGCTGCACGCTACAACTAAAGCGTCAAAATCATTTCCAGACTGCTCCACTCGGGATCAAGGGGAAGGAGAGGCACGGGGAGAGGAATCCAAGGCAAAATAAATTAATTGCAAATGTATCGTAGAGGGGGGCAAAGGGGAAAGACTGGGGCAATTTATCTGTGCTGACGGATGGGGACAGGACCAGCGAGCTGACAGTGAGAGAATGGGGAACAGCGTGGGGCAAGAGAGAAGCAACACAGGTGATGAGGTGAACAGATTCCACCAAGTGAAAGGTGGACAGAGTAAAAAACACAGGGAGCAGTGGCTGGAGCAGATCTGTTAATCTTTAAGAAAGCCGGCCGCTGGAGGCAGAGAGACTGAGGGGGGAGAGTTTGATTTGGGCTGTGGCTGTGACAGTGATAAACGGCCTGGGGAAATAGGCTATGGAGATCAGTCAAACACCTGCCATGCCCTGCATGAGCTCCACTCAACTCAAACAAGATGCAGAAGCAGGAAGAGCAGTGTGCCAGCTCAGGAAGGAGGACGCTGCTCCCTGCAACCTCTACCTTTGTTGTTTTGGAACCACAACTACACCGACAGGTTTCCCAGTACCAAACTATATATGAATTTATTTTAAAAAACACAGTTTAAAGGCTAGGGTCTTTAATTTTTAGAGTATGAACAAATATATGAAAATGTCTTCTAACACAACAGAAAACACTTGGATTAAAATCACATTATACAGTTGGCAGAGTGATCCATACATGTGTCAAAACAAACAGCTACTGAACTAAACTGCTTCGCAGTCACCAGGAAATGTGACTACACTTAAACCCCTGAATAATTTATTAAGACTAACAATTCAGCTACTCAAAAACAATCAATTCTGATAAGACACTGAAAGACAGATATCATCATAACTATAACAGTATTTATTATCTGACATTTCTTTTCCTTAGCGTTTGATCTACAGATGACTTGATGATTTTGCGCCTCCATCTTTAAGATAGAGAGTTGTTAGCCACAGACAAAGACAGAGAAACGAGCCTCGGTGATAAGTGGCAGTTTGCATTCAGCAAGACATTCTTCAGCCTTTTCCATTAAAGTGTCAGAACATGATGCTTCCAGCCCACTAATATCAAACAGTGTACCACACTAATCATTTACAGAAATAAAGGCCTGATTTCATTTATGCCTTACATCTTACTGCTCAAATATAATTGCTGTGTTGCAAACACTGTGTTGCATGTTACTGTTGTCTTGTTCTCAGCTGAATGCACTTCCTGAACATGTAAATAAGCTGGAAGGTAACTTTCGTGCAGATAGTTAGAAAAAAAAAAGCTGTTTGTCTTCTCTTCTGTCTTTGTTAGATGTAGTCTAATGATTTTATTTTCACAAGTCAAGAATTAAATTGTGCTAAAACATTTTTATTAAAAACAAAGAAATCACTTCAAACTGGTGTGTGTGACAGCAACTGACATTATGGTGTGTGTGTGTGACATTTACTCAGATTCCACAGGATTTATAGGTCTCAGTGGACCAAAATGTTTTGTTCAAGTCCGTGTTAGAATAATGAAAAACATGGAAGATAAGTTCTTGGAAAAAAAAAAAAGAAACACAAAAACAAAACAACTGCAACTGGCACCAATATGGAGGAATGACACTGGTTGTATTGATACAGTATCTCAGAAGAATAATTGTTTTATCTATAAGCAGCAGAAAATATTTGAGTAACGTACAGAGAGCCACGCCATGCCAAGTCAGTCTTGTAAACAAAGATTAGTGCTTCTGGAGCCTACACATCCTTCTGGTGGTGTTTTTTTTTTCCTCTGCTGGCATAATTCAATAAAAGCTTGACAGCAAATATTATTCTGTGTTAGAGAAAGTTTTATAAGCCTTAAATGGAATCAGGCCTGATGCACACTGGTCCTCTCATGGGAAAAAGACAGGAAGAGAAAAAGCGAGACTGAAAATATACAGTGTACGTGTCCAGATGACTTGACAGCAGCAAAACTGTTTCCTGTCACTGTTTATAGTTTTTAGAGAACACATGATGTGACCAACAATCATTTTAATGCTCGACTTTACAAAACATTTCTGGCGGTGTTCGAACAGCATCCCCTCTCCTCTGACATCCGCTGCAGCAGACAGACCCAACAGACCTACCAAAGTGAATTTACCTAGTAAAGTGAATTACTGGGTGATAAACGATACTTTGGCAGCAAGGTAGTAAACTGCTGAGAGAAGCTAAATACTAATGTGATTTGTCAAGGAGTTTATAAGCTGTAAGTGCTGCGATGAAATGACTGGCCCCACTGGAAGAGATGAACACAAGGGGAAAGTCTTTGTTTTGCAGCCTGATTGACCACTGTGGGGGCAGTGGAGAGGAACTGGTTAACATTTACTGTGCTTGTACTAGTAGTTGTGCAGAGAAAGGAGGGACAGTGTTTCCTGTATTGCTGAGTAACGTACTGTACTCTTCAGCAGATCAAGAACATCTTAAGATAGATACTAGAAGGCTGCTCCACGGGCTTCTCATGAATAAACATTTTCTGGTTTAACCTCTTAATTTCCATACGGGAGGTCTCTTATATCTGGGGAAACTAGTTCCTAAAAATATCCCTCAACTTGCCCCAGACTCTACCCCACCTACATGGACGGACACACAAACATACACACACACTCCCTATCACTGTGGCTCTGCTGTGTTATGCTGTGGGAGGCTGAAGTGGCCTTTGTGGGCTGAGCTGAATATCTCCGTCCACTCTGGCAGGGCCTCAGAGTGCCTGCTGCCGCCTGCTGCCTCAGCCCTGGGTACGGGCTGCCAGCCGGCCCGCCGACCAACCTCCCTGAACCCCTGCCAAGCTCCTGACGCCACCCTGGGTGGTCCCGCTTCATGCGGCTCTGGCAGGGCCCTGCTCAAATGCACCCCTCCCCTCTTCCCAGCTCCCCTCCTCTCTGGCTCCCTCAGCAGCCGCAAACAACCTCGCTGTGTTCCCAATGTGGAGCTCCACTGAGAATCAGTCAATGTTGCAAGTTATATTTTTATCATAAGGGAGGATGTGGATGTAATGTTTTCTTTTATTGTTTTGGAGAAGTGAAAAGTGAAAAAAGAATGTCTGCAGGCAGGGACGTTTATATTTAGTCTGCATATGAATTTGTGTTTATATATTTGCATGCTTTTTTTTTGGGTTATAGGTGTTACTGACGGTTCCCACAGACTGAAGCAAAGATGTCTTCTTGTTTCATTTACGTCTACCAACGTCTAGCTTTTTCCTGTAGATCTATCTAACTCTGTCTTTTTCTCTTAGAATCTCCATTCCTCTGTTTCTCCCTTAGTCAATGAACCACAACCAAAACTTAAAATCATCAAGGCAGAGCACTGAAATCACTGCGGGGACATGTCCTTACACAGGGTTGCAGTGATGAGTTGGAAACTGACTGTCAAATTACACAATGAAGACTTGAGATTCTCCTGTTACAGATATCACAGCGGGCAGCCAACAAATCAAGCCTGCTTGAGCCGGAACGGCGCTCCCATTCCCCGTCTCCCTGCTTTGGATTTGGGAGTCATGTTCCCATGGACTCTGGAGGTAATTGTGCCAGGCTCCTACACTCCATATGACCACCCTTCTGTTGCTCCGCTGCCCCGCCAAAGAAAACGCACTCCCTCTCCCTCTCTCTGTCTGTCTTGTCTCTCTGTCTCTCGTCCAGAGATTCATGACTCCTGCGCCTGATTGCGGACGATTAAAATCATTAGAGGTCGTTAGCGGGAGTCACTTACCGCTGAGCTCGCTGTGAAGGTTGGGTGGGGTCGGGAAGAAAAAGGGGGTTAGAGGGGGTGTTGCAGGAGCCTGTGGGGGTGGGTGAGGGTGGGGTGTCAAGGGGGTAGACGAGAATCGCTCTCTCCTCTGACCTAAACGAAAGCATTACGTGCTCCCAGACCCCAGTTGCACATACAGGCACAAATATCCATCTGCCCCACCCGTCCACCTCTAACAGTCACACACCAAACCCACCCAAGCTGCCGCTGATACCATCAGCAAAAGTCTCTGAAGAAAAGCAGCTCCAATGTGTGTATTAGCAGTGTGTGTAATCACAGGGCCTTTGGGGCCCCTAATGGATTAGTACACTAACACACTGTCAACTCTGGGCCAAGCTGGGCCCACACTTACACACAAAACTGCTAACATTGTCAAATGACACAATCGCTACACTGGAAAAGTCCTAATTGCCCCTGTTAGACATCAACAGAGGACTTCATAATACTCAAATGACTCATTTTTGTGCCCAATGTTTTGAGCCAGTTGATTAGAAAAAGGCAACAATACAAACAGTGTATTTACAATGAGTTATCATCATCAGCTTTATGAAAACGTACTCGCTGTCAAAAGTGCGGAAGAGTGCCTTGTTCTGAACACAGATGCAGCGCAGATGTGTTTATCTCAGTCAGTTGCAGCGACTATAACTGCAGTTGGTTAAAGCAGCCATATATTAACTTGAATGTACTTGAAAACATGTTGCTGTTATACTGGTCCTATCTGCCTGTCAGTGACTGGAGCGGCTGGACAGCTGTTCCAGCCAGTGCGTTGCTGTGAGTGGATCACCGGGCTGTAAGGCATGAATAATAGATGCTGTTTATGAGTGTATGTTTTCCATCTGACCCCTGGGTCTGCAGCGAAAACTGCAGCGGGCCTCTTAAGGGGCTGAAGAAGAAGAGGGAAAGCGAGAGTGAACAAGAAAGAGACAGATGAAGCTCGTCCAGGGAGGTGATGGGTCATTTAGTGCCCAGGGACCCCCCATCAGCCATCAGTGACATGTCCAATCAGGGCTTATAGTGTTATACACAGAAAAACACACACTTCCCCGCTGTGGCTGATACTGAACAGTGAGCGCTGCTTTTACACAGACAGCACTGTAGGGAGACAATGCTGCGTTTATGCTACAGTGAGCAGCGTTGTGAAAGCAGCCTTATACTAAACCCTGGTGCATACACTCAAGGCTTTTCCACAGATATTAACCTACAAGATATGTAACGAGTTTTTAATATGACTCTGACACATATCAAGCAGCCAAACAGTGGATGTGTTCAGCTCTTGAGTTGGTGCAGTAGGAAACACGCTGAGTGAAGCAGGGAGAGTGAGATATTTGGGGCTCTAAATATCCCGACAGCTTGCTCATTAAAAATCACTGTGGGTTCCCTCCGGCGAGCACGGCAAAATTAGGACCAGTGAGCCCGCTGTGACCTGGCTAATGAAGGTCAGGCATCTGGTGCAGGTTGTGAGTCCCAGACAGTGGGGATAACCCGCGTTCCTACTGTCCACAATTAACCCAGGCAGCCCAGCGCTACTTAAGCGGCTGCAGGCCTTAAGACTCACACACATCTGGCCCAGGTGGAGGCCTCTCTCTCACACAGTTCCTAATGACACAGGGGTCAGAGAATGTGTGTTTTACAAGGGTGGTTACGGTCTGTGGGCCCTGACAGTATTTTCATATGCTGAGAGGTTTTGGTTTGGGGATCAAGAATAGAAGAGGAAACAGAGGGGTCGTCACGGCCCTGATCACTCAGGCTGTAAACTTCAGTCGAGCCTTTCACCCCTGCTATCAGCTCTGCAGCCTGTCAGAGGCCTTTGCCTTCATCTTCAGAGAATGTGACTTTGTTGTGCAGTCAGATAGGAAAGTTGTGTTGGCGTAAGTGTAAGCTTACCCCATGCAAAGCTAGAGCTGTGACTGGAGTGCCACTAGGTGGCATGGTCACTTTGAACACACACATGCACACACATAAAGCAAACCACTGAAAAATAAAAACCACAGACGTTCAAAAGTGACAAATTGTGACATTTCACCATCGTCTTGATGAGTAAGATGTTTTGCGACTTATCTGATTGATAAAGAGATAGCTGATACACATGAAAAGAAAAAAAAAACTCAGCACAGAAACTGAAGTGCCAGAGCATTATCTGAGAAGTAAATGCTGATCAATGAAATACTGAAAAATAACACAGAAATCTATGACTATCTTTGGCCTTTGTGCAAGCAACACGGTGCACTCATCAAAGGACATTATGTCTTCAACCACTGCTCACGGGGTGACTGCAACCTGCACATTCAGCAAAGCCGCTGTGTCAACAGTTCTGGGAAAAACTACATAGATGTTATTTTGGTGATGTATGAAATCATGAAGAATGACAAGTGAGAAAGATAAAGGTCCACAGTGTGAGAAATGCATGTAGTGTATACACTCACCAAGCACTTTATTAGAACACCATAATAATAAAGTGTGTAGGTCCTTCCTTTGCTCTCAAAACAGCCCTGATTCTTTGTGTCATTGATTCCACAAGATAATGGAAACTTTCCTTTACGATTCCTCTCCATGTTGACATGATTTAATCACATCATTTCTGCAGATTCAAGCCTGAATGTGCAGCTGAGCTGAAAAGCTGCTAATCTCCTCTGCTACCACATCCTGACAGTGCTCGACTGAAATCAGATCTGGTGACTGAAGAGGCCGCTGAAGTTCACTGTCACGTTCATGAAACCCTGAAAGCAACAACTTTTGTTTTGTGATGTGGAGCATTATCATGTTTGAAGCAGCTTTTAGGAGATGGTAAACTGTGACCATGCAGGGATGAACATCATCAGCAACAATACCCAGATCAGGCTGTGGCACTCAGACCATGATTGATTGATATTAAGGAGCCAAGAAAACATTCACATTTCACCACCACCAGTCAGGACTGTTGACACAAGGCAGGCTGGGTCAATGGATTCACGCTGTTGATACTAAATTCTGACCCTAACGTTTGCTGCCTCAGCAGAAAGCCAGATTTATCAGACCGGGCTACGTTTTTCCAGTATTCAGCAGTCTGGGAGGAGTGGAACCTGACGTGGTCTTCTGCTTTTGTCATCTATGCGCCAAAAGATTCAATGTGTTGTGTGCTCTGAGATGCTTTTCTGTTCATCACAGTTGTAAAGGGTGGGTATCTGAGTTACCCTAGCCATTCTCTCAGCACCAACCGGTATGGCCATTCTCCTCTAATCTCTCTCATCAACAAGCCGTTTTCTTTTCTGTCTGTAGAGCTGCTGCTCACTGGTCATTTTTGCTTTTCACACATTCTGAGTTCACCTCTAGAGATAGTTCTGTGTGAAAATCCCAGGAGATCAGAAGTCATAATAAGAAATACTCAAACCGGCCTGTCTGACACCAACAATCCTCACAACAGTGTTACAGTGCTCAGTGAGTGTGTGTATAAATGTGTACAGTGTATGTCTGTGAGTGTGTGTGCATTCAAGCTAATTTGTTTGTGTGTTTGTGCAACCGTGTATCTGTGTGTGTGTGTGTGTGTGTGTTTGGAGGAAGGGGGGTGGAGGTGCATATCTGTGAGCATGTCTGAGTGTGATCACAGTTGTAGCCTACTGAATCATTCAGTGTCCCCCCAGTGCGAACACTAACACTAACGGAGGGGAGCCATTAAAGATCCATGAGGAGATCATTACAGGCTGCTGCCCAGCCTTCCCCTCTGCAGCTGCCCCGCCACTTCCCAGGGGCAACTCCCTCTCTAAACAGTGGGGCCTAACCCCTCGACATGAGCTCACTCTCCCGCCCGGAGCTGCTGGAGGGGCTCGGGGTCAGAGGTTAGCCAAGCAAAGGCGTGACCCGCGGCACTAATGCACTTGTAACACTTTAAAACACTTTAGTGAGAGTTAAACAGAACACGGTCTGAAGGAGGACCACACAGAGGACCTGCTGGCTAGTCTTTCTCCTTTTTTCTTTTTTCTTTTTTTTTTTTTTTTCTCTTTTCCCCTCACTCACTACTTGGTCTGCTCTCATTGCTTCTTTGGCTTCTCTTCTTTGGCTCTTTGGAGAAAGGTTAGATGAAAATGAGATGTGTTGTTGCAGTCCTCCTTTCTTTTCCTTTTCCTTTTTCTGTTTTATTTCACAGCAAAACTACACTTTTATTTATTTAGCTGCGTGTTTTGGACTCAGCCGTCGTACAGCAGCTCAGGTGACGTTGGCTGCTGTTTTCAGAATTAGGCAGTAAAGTTACAGAATGCACCCTGATGCACAGCACTGTACAGTTAAACAAAATATAACATTCAAAATATCGTAACAATTTAAACACACGTCTTGACTGACACTCAGTGAGAGGCCTATCCTATCCTGGCACCGCCCCGCCCCCACACACACCCCCGGAGACCCCCATCCGTTATCGTGTCATGTGAAACCATCAAAGTGGGCCGAGGGCATCTAGCGCACTGCCAGTCAACAATTAGCTCACATTGGAAGTCCCACCGGGTGGAAAATCCAATCAGGTAAGACTTATCACTGGCTGTCCTGTCTCTTCCCAGCATCACACAGGCCGTTATTGTACGTCCCAACCACCTCTGAAACGCACCCGCAGCAGATTTGATTTGCTTCTGCTCTAATCGCGTTGGCCTGAAAAGCTGACTTTTCCACAGATTTGAGAAAATACCCCACGTACACAGTGCATTTGCTGCTGCTGAGTAAAGCGTGGTGGAATTTAACGGTGGGCTTTATTTACATATTTTCATTATGTGACTTGAACTGGGGACGTTTTCAGTTTCACATTTAGATGTGCGGTGAGACTAAAAAATCTTGAACATGCGTAACGTTTAAATCTTTTGAATCTTTAAATCTGTTGTAGCAGATTAATGAAATCAGATTAATGAGTCAACCTACACTCCACCTCGATTTCCTTGAATGCAATCGTGGTTATCTGTTGTAAAAGGCCTCTTAAGGAGGTCAGGCTAGAGTCATTTTTTTGAGGGTCAGGGGGTCAGCTAGCCACAGTGGCATCTGTCATTTGACTGATGAAGAGAGTCCCTCTTCCCAGCAGGAAGTAGAGGTGTGTGTGTGTGTGCTGGAGGCTGTGGAGTGTGTGGTTAGCTGGCAGGTCAGTGGTGGGCGTAGAGTGGTCTGGCCCCAGCCACCATGGAGCTCTCAGGCAGAAGTGGCAGCCAGGAGCACTGACAGATAGTGGGCATTATCATTTGTTAAGTGCCCCCTTCGCCTCTGGTCAGGAACACTTAACACTGCCTGTGGTCACTAAATGCTGCTGGACTGCCGGTAGCAAGGTAAAATATTTATTGTCGTGGAGTGGTGGTTTTCCTCTGCAGCAACCCTAAAAGCCTGGTTTGGTTTTGTGTTTTTAACCAGGGCCCTAAAACCAGGCCGCACAGGAGTGGGCTTTTACTGGACAATGTAATGGACCTCAATAGGATCTGCCTACCTTACCACAAAATCGCAGGCACTGAAAAGATTCGGACACAACATGTGTGTGAAAGATTCTGTAAAATATATGACAAATTTGAGACTGCAATTATGAAAAGTAAGATTTCATTTGGCATGACAAGCGAATTCTTCACCAAATTTGACAATTTGCAAGCTTGCATTAAATCGTAAGCTACTGAGCGGGCAGGATTGGCTTTTCAGGTGAAGAACAGATGTACTTTTTGAGGGGACTTTACAAACTCCAGAAGTCCAAGAAAAACTGTATAACTTATTTAGGTCAGCAACCTCTGGTTTTCCCTTTTTTGGTAAATGAATGAGTCACCTGTGGTATGCTTGCATTCAGGAGATGCTCCTGCTAGCAACCTTCAAGACTGCATTGACATCTCTGACAGCAGGGGACTTCCCAGAAGACCCTAGCAGCCTGTCCCCCCTCTAACCAAACTTCATGGCATTTACAACTGTGTCAACACACTGAGAAAAAAAAAACAAAACGGATGAAGTGTACTTTCTTATTGCTCACTTGTTGTTGTGGCCACTGCCTGAAGCACTGCTGGATGTCAGGGCACAGAGTAGTTGAACACAGGCCCTCCATTTTGCTTGGCTTTAATGGGGTCGACAGAGGAGCTCCCACCTGTGGTGAGTCTGGCATTTAGCAGCCCATAAACTCCCCCCCTCCACTTCACCACTCTCAGCCAAGCACACACACACACACACACACACACACACACACACACACACACACACACACATCACCGCACCGCAGTTAGCATCAGATGCTTGTTTCCATGCAATGTTTCCAGTTTTGTCTTTGTCCCAGTGTGGCTCTCAGCCTCTGGTGTCTAAGCGTCACAGAAACAGACACCGCAGGCGAGGACAAAACCCACCACCCCACCCCCAACCCCATCGCCTCAGACTGATTCTCGGGGAGGCTGAGGCCTGGGGGTTGTGGAGTTCTGACTGAGGGGAGCCCTGCCCCCAAGGGTGCTTGGTGGCATGCTTGGTCAACCTAGGCGCAGCTCACAGGAGGCTTGAGGCCAAGCAGAAGCCAGGCTGTGGCAGGTGTGGCTATGGGATATGGGAGGAAACAGCCACATGCACAGCCACACAATGCTGCTGTGAGATAAAACGTCTCCTGTGCTCTGCAAGTCAATACAGTCGACATGAAAATAATTAATACACATATAGAAACAGAAAGGATGTAGGGATGCTGTCGCTTAGTGATGACTCACTTCATACTGTTGCACAGATTTGTCTTTCAGATGAAATGACAAACCAGAGCCGTATTCCACACACTCAAAAACTATAAAACTCTTACACCTAACAACTGTGAGAAAATATTAGATACAATCTGAAACAGAAAGCATCTTTAATATCTGCAGAAAAAAAGAGAAACACAGAGCTGATGATGAAATTTCATCTGTGTTGTAAGAGATTCTGTCTGTGAGACGGCCGTGAGAATTCACGGTAGTGACTCTGCAGTTACTTGGAACTTATGTACCCAATATTTGATAGTAACCATTTGGCATGAGGCAGTCTGTTGATACCCAAGTGAATGTGACCACTAAACAAGTAACAGGAGGTTAGGATTCATCAAATCATTGTAGCATGACTCCACACAAACCACTCTGGGAGGGCTCACAGGCAGTGTTAAACCTTGGTGGTTGTGAGAAACTCTCTCTCTGGCCGAACTGAGTTCTGGTGAATTTATCAGACAAATACTTCCACTGAACATCTACGGCTGATTGCTTGTAAATGCCCCCGCCTCACTCCTAACCACAAAACGTAAGCAAAACTACAAGGTGAGAACTTCGGAGTTAAGGACAGGGTGAGGTTGCTGTGGTTTTCTAAGACCAGGTGAGCCCTGTGCTACTGTTTCCATGACAGCAGACAGACACAGTGACGGCAGAGCTGGTGGGTGGTTCTCCTCACATCAGGTAGAGGAGCTGGTAAATGTAGGTTTCTGGGGACGTGTCAGACAATGCAGTACTGCTAAGCAGTTTGCAGCAGTAACGTGTTTCTGAGAATGGTGTGCATGATAGCGAGGGAAACGCTGCAGACTGCAAACACTGCTACACATTTATCAAGTGCCATCTCTTTTCTGAAGACTGACAGATCTATATTTTAATCTGATGCTGATTCCAGTTGAAATTCACGTGTCTGAGAACATCAGTCTGAAGTACGTGGTGTCTGGTCATAGGTATCACCACTGTCATGTTACTATGAGGACTACGTTCCCACGCCGGATGACCGTCAGCGCAACACAAGGGCCGAGTCACAGTCTTTCTCATGAAACCACTGCGATGGCCATCAAAAAACCAATAACTTCCTCAGCGCATCGGCTCACTTCCGTCTTCTGAATGTGGGGACCTGCCGTTGCCATGGTTCCCGGGCCGGCGTTTGCGTGCGAGCAACTTAGACAGCCGTCTGGGGTTTCACGCACACATAACAGGAAGACACTGGTCGTACTTCTCAACCGTTTCTCACTTCTGCCTTCTTGATTTAGGGAAGGCTGGGGAGATGAGCAGACACAACACACAGTGACTGTGAACAGCCTTTCCTCCCCAGAGAGACACCCCCACTTCTGTAAAAAAAAAAAAAAAAAAAAAAAAAAAGAAGAAAAAATGTCTGTCTTGAAAAAATGTGATATTAATGCTGATACAGCTAGTATGGTGTGTAATTGTGATGATTCACTTCTGACCAAACTGAAACAAACGACTCTCAGCTAATATGCAGGGAAAAACTTTGTTTAGCATTTAAAAACAGAAATTTTAGAGTTTGCAAACGCTGTTATCAACATAATGCAGAATTTTAATCATTACATTAATATGTGATTATTATATCATTTTATGTATTATATGAGGGAGCATCGCCTACTTTTGTGCTGAAATTGCTCGTTGTCTGACTGTATGGGAACTTGTTGCTGAGCTTGATCTAATCACAGACGTAGGTTTGGAAGCTGGTCTGCTTTCCTTATTAGCATAATGGAAACATCCAGCTAACAAGTGAAAGTTGTGACAACCACATGTGTTGGATGAGGTGATTCATATCTGCCTGTCATCTCCAGGCTGTTGACCGTTGCCTTTGACGATGCTTATGTAAGCCATGAGTCACCCCACTATTCTTGTGCAACCTGAAGGAAACCATAAAATTAAGAAAAAGAAAAATACAGTTACATTTTATCTCTGATTAATTTGAACTAATCAAAGGCCATTTGTTCTCAGTGGAAGGAGTGACAGTGCTTGCAGCTTGAATATGAAAAGGGCACTGCAGGATAAAACAATCACAAATATGCCCACACTAATCAACTTTGACCTTTAGTCAGTCACTTCAAGTGTCAAAATTGTCTGCCAAAAAGATGAGAGACAACCACAGCTCGCTTGGTTCAAGCACACGATAAGGTTTGTTCTCTTCTTAAGAGGAAGAAAAAAAAGCTGCTGCAATATCAGGATGCCAAGTAGGTATCCAAATGTAAATGTTAAGCAACCATAAAAGTAGCCTTAGCTTCTCAGTGGCTGTGGGAAAGTGCACAGCATGTCTGTCGCATGGTTAAGTCTCTCTCAGAGCACAGAGCTGTCAAGCCACAGAGAAGCAAACTATACTGTAAACTCATACCGGAACCCGCCTGTGGCCTGAGCTGTGCCAAGGCAAGTCTTCCCCATGCCAACCTGTCTCTTATTTCACTCAGCTACAGCAGGCAGGTCTGCACTGTGCACATAACAAACAAATCTAAAACACATTCACACACACTGAAACCTTTCAGCAAACTTTAAAATCACGTCAGAAAAGAAACTGTACCCTTCAACATATTTCTGTTTTATAAGCCAAAGTTTCAAGCTGTGAAAGGTCGCCCACATTCCTTCATGAGTATTTTATATTATGGATTATTTTGAAAGAGGATTCAGGTTTCAAATGATGAATTTCTCAGTCTAACTGAAAATAAAAATGCATATTTCTTTCTTTTCTTTTTTTTTTTTTTTTATATAAAGCAGCTGTATCACTAGTGGAACGGCAGCAGCTTAGGGCACGGACACAAAAGAGCCATGAACTTTGAAATGCAGCAAATAGATTATGGACACAGACCTTATAGTTTTAAGAATTAGGGCTCAAACATAATGTGAGGTGCAACTTTTTGCGTGTTTAACAGACTGTGCCTCTCAGTAGCTACTGATATGACGGAGACTGTCCGTGTCTCAGTTTTAGGAAACTTAAAGCCAACAGGAAAGAGATCATTATTGCAGCTTCTTTTTTTATTACTACAGCTCATTTTGTTTATTCGACTATACTTAGCATGACATTACTTATTCAGCCTCACACACTCAAGGAAGTCATGGTTCTTAAAAACAGAACTAGTGGAGTTGGACCTTTTTGCAAATAGTTTAAGAGTTCGTCTCAATTTTCTTTATTTAAAACCTGTTTTATTCATTTGCTTCTTAATTCTCTTTGGAATCAAAAACTATCAAAAAAACAAACAGTGTTTTTAATGTGTGCTGCAGTTGGCCAACTTTAACAGCATCTTCTGTGAAGAACAGTGGCTCACACACAGCCAGTGATGCAACAGGGCAAGTCATTTCCATACGCTCATGAATCACAACAGTGACAGCTTACTGAGATATCAGGTGATGTCTAATAGGCTGACGTTGAAGTGGAAAGTGTGCATGTGTGTGGGGGTTTGTGCAGCCGTTAGTAACGTAGCAATGGTACTAATGATTTTATCTGGAAGGAAAAATACATTTTCCAATCAACCAATGAACAACTGCCTTGAGGTAAAATCAGGACTATGACAATGGCTAAATCTGTGTATTTAATGTTTATGTGTGCAGGTTTAAGGCCTTCATGTCTGTGACTCAGATAGTGCACAGTGGTTTGTGTGTGGGTGAAGCCGAAGCCTTTAGCTGCATCGAGATGACTCAACTTAGCAGAACCTAGCCAAGAGTTCTGGGTAAAGAGGTTTGGCTAACCAACACCGTGAGAATGTG
This sequence comes from Toxotes jaculatrix, assembly GCF_017976425.1. Lineage (NCBI taxonomy): Eukaryota > Metazoa > Chordata > Actinopteri > Toxotidae > Toxotes > Toxotes jaculatrix. The sequence goes on along the minus strand of NC_054410.1, from coordinate 16,818,606 downwards.
GCAATTTGTGTCCTGTTCTGTGGCAACGTCATCCTCGTCCTAGGTCTCTCCCTGTATACAAAGGTGTTACACTAGTTTAGAAAGTATTTAATGAACATGCAAAGATCAAAGTTGTTTATGTAAAATCATCTGTAAAAAAAACCCATGCCTTGTATTAAATCAAAAGATGTGGGTGAGATGTAATTAGATGCTGTCCTGGGTGTGGTGGTGCATCACTCATGAGTAGAAAGTCTAAATTTAACAAGGACAAAAAACATCCCAGGCAAAGCTACTAATCAGACACATGTGACTCAAAATCACTCCTGATTATTCAAATTAATATAATCTAGTCGAGCACGTTTTAGCACGTGATGAAAGAAGCTCTTCACACAGTGTTTTAGTCTTGGTTAGCCAAGCTTTACAATATAATACACATGTCATGTGCCCACAGATCTGTACTGCTGCTTTCAAGCCTATAGGCCACAATCATATTTACCTCGGGCATCATGTGATGGTGTGCCACCATGGGTCCCGAACAAGGCTGCGGGAATGGCAGAGCGCTATCTACTCCCACTCCAACCATTGTTTCCCTTTGTAGTGAGGCCGCAATAAGACACTCATGTGGGTTGGAACAGGGCCTTTGATAAAGCCAGTGCTACTATATCCTCTGATCTATCACCTGCTGCCTCTAAACCTGCCTGCTGGTGTGTTTATATGGTAGTGTTACATTTGAAAATGACAAGCACAGAGGTTCACTGTGGAGACTGCTTACAGAAAATGAAACAGATGATGCTATCGTTTGTTTGCATCATGTGCTGTTGCAATTGACACATTCACAATTCAAAAGCGTGTTAGGAAAACTGATGAATAAAGGCTCACATTAACCAAATTGCAAACACAAACAGGCAGACTGCACCGAATTCACATGCACTCAAGTAGCACGACAGCGGAAACCAACCCCCCCCCCCCCCCCCTCGAGTCTTGTCACGGAACACTGAACAATATAGAGTAGAATTTACATTCACAATATATTCTCACACATGCACATACACATAGAAATACAAAAAAAAAGGAGACAGTTCCTTCTCGGTTGTCTGCGCAGCAAGCAAGCCACCAACCACAACCACAAAGCCCCAGTATGTCAGCAAGCACCTGGCTATACACCCGCTCCCAGACAGACAGCAGACACACACACACACACACACACACACACACGCAAAAATCTGCACACGAGCAGCAAAACATGCATACTTTGGCTTTTCTTAAGTCTTCTAAGGAAGAAGATGCAAAAAAGCACCTGCTTCTTTTGAAGCCGTGCCATATAATGTATATAGGTGGAACAATGCATGGATTAAAGTGGGAGTCACATAGTTTCATTGTCAATGTGTATGTGCATATGTTTATGTGCTTGTGTGTGTGTGTGTGTGTGTTACAGATGAACCCAGCAGCATCTAGACCTATTTTCAGAGATGAGCGTGGGAAACAACATCAGAAGTGTTGTCTTCAAAACTGAGAGATCGTACTAAAGCACTACCATGTGTTACATGTACACGAAACACAAAACACAAACATAAATATACTACATACAAACACAAACATAAATACTACATATACATATATGTAGAGATACATATTTATATATAAAAATATATATTTATCTTTTATATCTTTTTCTATATATGTATGTCTATGTGTCGTGAATATATACTAGATTAGATTAGAAATACACATATATTTACATATTTCTATTTTATATCACATGTACCATTTAGATTAGGATTCATTGGCATATGCACACACTTATTGTGGTGTCACACACTTCGGAAACAGACAGGCAGCTATAGACACACAACCATATATGGACAAACACATATGTAGATGTCTGCACAGACAGACAAACTCAGACGGACTTGGTGGATGGTAAGAGAGATCCAGTAGATACAGTGGAAACGTTTACCAGGGTTGAGATAAGGACTCAAACGCACACATACACATGCTGGCTCAAACCAGTATGTATATATGTGAATACAGAACATCTTAGCCATCTCTATACTCATTGCTCATCCTTACACATCTGGACTTGACTCAATGTGAACGTACTGCATCATCACTGCATATTGTTCCTCTTCTTAGTTTATATTCAAGGCTGGAGGTGTTAAAACCACACATACTGACAACTCTATAAACTAAGTGAAGCCCTCTGCCTGGCTACTACAATTTGTTGTTTTATTGTGGGTGTAGGTGTGGGTGTGTGTGTTTGGGGGGGGGGGGGGGGGTATATATGAAAAACAAATATCTGTTTCTAAGTTATTCATAATGCCAAAAAAGAAACCAGTGAGTGCTGTCTGTGAGCAACAGTACTTTTCTGGTAACTGCTAAGGTCTGACATTATGTAATATTTCTCTCAACAAATCCCATGAAAGGAGACCAACACCAGCAATGAATTAGAGCACATCTCAAAACACTGTTTTCTACAAAGGACATAAATCTTTAAAAAATAGGTCACAAATATGTATTTAAACCTTTTAAAAGGTAGTTTCATGTAAATTAAGTTTGAAAAAAATGGGTCATTTTATATTTGCGGACTAGACAATTATGATCATTAGCTGATTTTGTTGAATGGCGAGTACCATTGTACCTGGCCTTCCATAGAGAGTGTGGCATTATGGGTTGTACAAAAATTTAAGATGGGCCAGCGAGTGTTTTCAAGTCCACTTAAGGCGAGTCGTTCAGAGTTAGCTCTGAAAGTGTTTCGTTAGCCTACTGTAAGCTGTAGGAGTTTCTGAAGCCTGGTGTAGCATCTTTTATGAATTCATGATAACTGAAAGCGTCTCCAAGCGTCTTTACAGAAATGAACCAGGGAGAGAATCCGTCAAACAACCAAGAATTACGGTTGTCTTGGATGATGAGCGACTGTGGGACATTTCCTCATGTAAATCACAACCTGTATAAGGTGGTGGTTTATAATGTACAGTCTCTATGAAGCAAGCAAGCACAACTATTTTATAAATAACTCATTTCTTATATGATTAACATTTCTAAATGTTTTCTAAAAAGCGAACAGGGCTCAGACCTGTTAGTGATTCATTTGATCTGCGCTGCCCTGTGAATAACACCACTCTGCAAACGCCTGAGACGTCTCTTCCATATCAAACCTCAGCGTGAGCAGGAGATTCATTACAGACAGTCTCAGGGTGCTCTTTTACACTGCAGGCACTATGTAGCATACAGATCTTTAGATTGGGGGGGGGGGGGCGAGCACAGCAGGTTTATGCAGTGTACCTACTGTTCTGGTCTGCACCCCAGAGCCCCACCAGTCATCCAACCTGCCAGCCAGTCCGGGGGACCTGGGATGCATTAGACGCCAGGGGAGAGGCCGCCCTGAGTGGCCCCCCACCAGCACCACCAACACACACACATGCACACACACACACACACACACACCACTCCCCTGCCACAAAGGAAACACTGTATGTCTCCCTCAGAATAAAAGCCAGCCCTGGATCATAGATCAGACATGTGTAGCGCCTGCTGAGCCTGGTTCTCGACCAGCAAGGAGGGCCTGCCAGAGCTGAGGGATTCAGCTACACACAACACACACACACGCGCGCGCACACACACACACACAAGGAGACAGCGCAGGAATGCGCTGCAATGGATGACAAAGACCAATGAGCTCTGATATTAAAGAGCACAGAGGATGAACAGGGAGGCAGAGAGAGACAGGGAGATTTGAGAGAGAGAGAGTGTGTGTGTGTGTGTTTGGGGAGTTGAGACAGTGTAAAGGGCTGTCAAGAGTGCCCTGTGTCACCATCACCTCATAAAGCATCCTAATGGACGTCGCTCCTATTTGTCAAAGAGAGAGACAAATGAAAGAGAGGCAGAGCGAGGGAGGGGAGAAAGAGAAAGTGAGAATGACATTTTGGAGAAAAATGGTGTGCGCTATTATGTTACTGGCTTTCAAAAGACTATAAAAGCCTTATGCACATATGCCTACATTTACAGTTACACGGACACACACAGACACAAGCACACACACAAGCATGGATTTCCTGAGCCCCCTTCCCTCATTCTAGGTCAGCAAAAGCCACGAGGTACTGAAATGTGTGGGCTGTCATATGAAAGCAGGTCACAGCTACACACACTATCTCTCTTTCTCACACACACACACACACACGCATGCACACACACAGAGTGAAATCAGGGGCAGAGTGATGTGAGATATATGGTTTCGATGCAGCCCATTACACCTAAAAACAAAATTCCTCCTAAGACAAACCTGCCCCCTTTTGATTCTAATTTACTGATAAACTTGTTTACTTGTGGTCAAATGTAATGGAAACAGCTTTCAAGCCACTATGGGTTTTTTTTAAATGTGATAAACATCACATCAGGTAGATTTGTCTTTAACAGCATTACAGCTAAATCACCTTAAACACTTATCCAGTATGATGTATGATTAAAAAGACACTGCTCAATATTGATTAGGTGAAGTAAGGTTTGGCATATTCATCCATTTTTAACAAGTAGAGTCATGTGAAACCCTTTGCCACACAATCACAAACTTTTAACAGATAAACATTTCTCATGTTGTCTTTTAAAGAATACCTGTAAAATACAAAATACATAAATATTCAAGATAATTTGTATTTAGTTTCAGACGTGAGCAAGTCATAAACCACACTGCTAATTTGGTTAAACCAGATGTATTTACTTGTCTGTCTCAAAGACGCACACACACACAGTCATGTGTTATTATGCCACGGCCTTTCACGTTATCTCTCACATGCTGGAGTTGAATAAGACTGAATAACAAACACGGCATCAGGTAGGAGCTGTCAAACTCTTTATGCTCTATGATGTAAAAATTATTTCACATACAAAACATACGATCAGGCGGTATAACTCAAAACGTTGTTATCAGTTAAACTACCCTACAGTTTGTAAAACAGTTGAAATGTGATTGTTTTATATTAACTAATTAAAATAATAAAATGGCGATTATACATAAACTACATTTTATTATGTATAATTAATTTAACTATGAACATAGGAATTCTTCCTGTATAATGAGACACTAGTGAAACACATTTTGCAGATAATACTTCTGTTCTTTTATTATTTATAAATGAAAGGCTTTAACTTCTAAAGGAGTATTTTTACATTATGGTACACCATATTTTTTTACTTGAGTAGATTTTCTAAATATGTCTCATTTAACTGTAACTAGGCAGCTGAGAACTGAAGTACATCTTCAACTGCTACAGAACTACTTTTAAGTGAGGGGAAGCTCTGTCACTTTTTACTGTGTCACTGTGAATAAAGGCCTTTGCACGCACGCTGGACACATTGCCTTTGAAATTTTCTTAAACAAGTTGTTGGACTGAAGTGACTCTTTCATGCAGCAATGCAGCGCACCCAAGCTCACACGCATACAGCGTCTAAGTAAAAACCACTGTGCATCTGCTATAGAGGAACATCCTGCCCCAAAACAAACTAGCATACTTGCAAGCTCGTCTGTCACATCCAAAACCCATGTCTGGACCACAGGAAATCTGAATGCACACACATAGACACAAACACATGCATGAATGCACGCACAGGTAATAAAACATGGTAAGTTACTCTCTGACATAGTAACTGCATCCCTGCAAAGCGAAACCCTCAGCTACGCAGAGTATGCATTTCCATATGAGTTCCATTTCAGTGGCAAACATCAAACAGTGACAAGAAAAAAAAAAAAAAAAAAAAAGAAAAAGACACTGCAACGTCGCAGCATTCCACCTGTGTTAGCTCAGAAGATCCTGATGATGCACTGAGGTCAGTGGGATCAGTTGGGTTTGTGGCAACACCATGGTCTGCTCTATTCTGGTCTGGCTGGGGCTGAGCTGTGTGTGTGCTGAGCGTTGGGGCATTTGGGGTAACTGAGGTCTCGGGTTTACGGGTGCTTTTATGTGAGGCTGCAGCACTTCACCCTCCAGCTGCTCTGTTGCCATGATGTGGTGCCTCTGTGTACCTCAAAGCCGAGTGTAAATTTACCACTCTGGTGAAGACAAGTGGTTCACAAAACACACAGGCACAATGTGATAAGCATTGTGAACCAAAACATGATAAAACTTGTTGGCGCTCAGCAGAGTGTTTAGTTTGTTTTACTGCTCATCTTCTTGAGTGGATTTTCAAAGTGTAATAGCAACTGAACATGAGGAGCGTTTGGCAGCCAACATATCACACGTGTTGTTTCTTATCACCAGCACTTGAAAGCAGCATTATGTTGTATCTAAAAACCAGATACTAGGATAAAGACGCAGTGTAAATCCCAAAACTGATCTTTGGATCCAAGACCCTAAATTTCACACATTTTCTCTGTCTAAGGTAAGAAAAAGTGTATGTGTTGTGCATGACAATATATTAAATTATTGCCAACATTTATAAATAAATAAATAAATGAAAATAAATAAATAAATGCATCTACGCATCTACTGAATAAACAACTGGTTAGAATAAAAAGAAGAGCTTATATACATAGATGTGAGGCTACATATATATATATATAATTGACTGACTCAATTCTCAAAACTTATTTTAAACAGCTACATCACTCTGACTAATCATTTTAAATACCACAAAATTGACATAAATGAATACAAATTATTATGAACTTAATAATAATATGTTTTCACAGTGTGTCACATGACAGGCATACTGTCATACAGGCATACTGGCATTAAGGGAACTTTCTTCTTATGCACCATTGCTATGCCCATTAATATAGAAACATACACAGTATTTCCATTTATCAACTACCACTACATTATCACAATGATCACATGATTACAACTTCAAATTTAACTCCTCTTGTTCCTCTTTAAAAACCTTAATGTGAACATTTAAATCACTATCAGTGAGGACTGATGTGATGTGATTGTTGTGACGACATGTATTTATTTTGTACTGTATTTTACAAGGTACACAGGAGGAACAGTTTGACAGCCATAAATTATCGAATTAGCCTACACAGCTCATTGCCAGTGGTTGCAAGGGTTTTGAATAGAACCTGCTGTAAAGGAAGCTGGATGCTTGGTCTTTGCGTTGGCACAGTTTCTGAATAACAGGAAGAGGTCGTGAAGGGGGTTGGACGGAGGGTTTACTACCTGTAAACATGGTACATTTGTCTTACAGAGTTGCAGCAGGTGCCCGAGGTGCACTGAACTGCACTGTCTGAACACAGATAGCTGACTCCCCCAGCAGATGTAATGATGTTTGCTGCCTTTAATCACGATCCTCAATCTCATCTGTCCTCACACAGCTTATTTTAGTGATCATCGTTCCTGACAGTGATCTCTGCAGTGTCGCCTTTCTCCATAAATATCCACGTTGCAGTGACCTTGCTCTCCTACTGTTACGGGCCATCATAGACTTTCTGTTGTCTTAGTCCTGCCACAGGTTACTGTATACATGTAGCGCTCCTCGGGAACTGTGGGATACGGTCTTCTCAGTGTGTGGCGACACGGCGCCCCCCCCAACTCCCCCACCCCCCTCCCCCCTCTGTGTGGTTACCAGAGTCTCCATGTCTGCTGGAGCCAATAAATAAATAATGGGCCCGGTGATCACTTCCAACCGTGATACTGCACGCTAAAACCACTGCATCTGGGAGTGCCTCGTTTACAATGACAACAACAACACTGACGCACACATGTGGACACACACTCACACAGATTAATGCTGAGCTGGTAGCAGTAAACTCATTTCTCATACAACTTTCTAAGAACTCTGATCTCTTCAAAAAAAAAAAAGAAAAACAAATGGTTTCAACTGTTTGGCTGCAGATGTGCTTTGCCAGCAGTTTATTTAAAATGTGACAAGTTAGGAATTTTTACACGTTTTATATTTTTGTTTCTTTCACTGTCTTGTGGCACTTTCCTCTTTGGAGTTGCCAGTGGTTCTAAAAATACTTTGAATTACCGGTAGCCTGAACTTCCAGAAGACGTCTGTCTCTCACTCTTAAAAGTGTCTTGTATCAATTTAAGTTACAGATGAAACTTCCATGTGCCATGTTTCATCTGTTTGTACATCAAATCTATGCAATGTTTAAATGATAAGAATAGACTATGGGCATGCTGTGCTGAAAGTGGACACGAATATCAGTCAGTGGAAAGAGCAGTGTAATATAATTAGAAGAAAATGGCCAGTATGAGGTGTGAGTGAGCAGTCAGGACATTGGACCTGTGTATGCAGCCCTAAAACGGGCTCCCATGGCCTATCCTAAAGGCAGGCAGGACCATGGTGTTTGATGCAATGACGGCCACTTCATTATAAAAGCCTCCTCAAGTCCCACGCTGCATTCCACGTTTATGGGGAACATATGGGGAAGCCTGCAATTTTTAGACCACAAAATAAGCCCCTTTGCAGCTGGACGCACGACCGCACTGGGTCCTTTTTGCTTCGCGAGCCACACCCGAGAGGCGTAGGACCACTGACAGTGATTAAACCACCACAGTTTTCTCAGCAAAACAGGAGTTATATTAAGCTTAAATACAGGGGCTTGATAAACAAGGCCTGGGCAGGGGAAAAAAAGAATTGAGTGAAAGACGGCCACAATGATCCTCAGACTATTTTCCCCTCACGGTCATGGGCAGTGCAAAGCCATGAGATAGATTTCAAAACATGAAGCAGATGTTTACCTAGACAAAGAAGAAAAAACACAGAGCAGACTGAGCACTAAGGAAAAGGCCTTGACTCCAGAGCTTTCTTCAAATGTCAAGTTTGGCCTGCACTACAATAGAGCCAATTCCCGTTCTTGCACAATGTTGTGGGACGGTCCTATATTTGTTTTGCTTTTCTCTATTCCTCATTGGAAATCCAGATGCAATGTCGTTCTTTCCACAAGTGGACAAAAATAAGGAAATTGACAATAATCTGAAACAGCCTCCCCTTGTGAAAACAACTACAAGAAAACTATATTTCTCACTTAAATGAAATCTGAAAAACAAAACAACATGAATTATTACCAGCAACAGGTCTCACTTGTACAAATACATGCATGTAAAATGATTATAAACTGAAACAACCACAAACCCCTGTGCTATGAAACCAATACTTTTGTTCGTACCCTTCTCAAAACAAACGCAGATGAGACCAGGGCCCTGCAGAGACCTTCCACCTCAAATGTACCAGACCTGAAGAAAAGAAAAGAAAAGCAAAACAAAACAAAACAAAACAAAAAAACAAAGTTGCAAATATTAAGAGCTTCCTCATTTTTTCATAAGCTAAAGAACATTTTAACACAGAGGTTCATCCTTCAAGCCTGTGGCCTCGCAGAGACTAGTGTTTCCCTGTGGGCCTGTACGCAGCAGTTGTACCTCTTGTTTCAGCAGAGACGCACAGAACTGTAATCTGTCCCTGGGCTGGCAGGCCAGGGCCGAGGCCATGTCGGGAGGCAGCAGAGGTGTTAGAAGAGGAAGCCTCGCTGTGTGTGAGGTTAAGTCAAAGGCCTGTAGTGGCCGCATGGACGGACTGATAAAAGCCCTGGGGCCGCGGCTGTGGCCTCAGCATTCGGCCACACTTGCCGACACGCCGTGTCATTTAGCCCGCGCTGCCGCCTAACTCAACGGCAACTGCTCATTTACAGGGCAGTGCGGGCTACCAGGAAGAGCGGCAAGCTCTCCCTCTTTCTCTCTCTCTCTCTCACACACACACTCAGAACATGGTACTGTATATACACATACAAACACATCCTGTGGTCCATGCAACAGTCCTGTCCAGCAATTAGCAGACGACAATGTGGGCTGACAACCGTACACAAAGCAGTGTGAAACAGACACAGAACAGAAACATTCATGCAACAACACACACACACTCACACACACACACACACACACACACACACACTCACACACACAGGTTTCCAGGGAAAGCAATTGGGTCACATGAGTGACCAGACGGTGGTTTGGGTCTGTTGTCCCGTGGCCAGACATGGCCAGTGTGTCACAGAGACACAGGAGAAAGGAGAGAGGAAGTGTGGATACCACAGGTTTGCAAATGCCAGTGATTTGCTCACTCACACACACACACACACACACACAGACACACACACGCATGCACAAACAGACAGAAACACACACATGCACACGTTGTACTGCAAGATTGTCAGGTTAACAGTGCTCTAGCAAACAGTTGGTGTTTCTCTCTGACTGCACATTTGTCACTTTGCTCGTCAGTTCATTTCTGTATGAATCTGAGGCAATATGAATCATTTCCTGTTTTCCACATAACTGCAGAAGAAACTTTCAAATAAACAGCATAAAAATTACAGAAAAAGAAAAGCTGATGCTGGGCTCAAATCATATCTCAGGCTCATACTGTATAAGACGTACAAGTAGCCACATCAGTGAAAACTTTTCCGTTCTTAAATTTAACCTAGAAAATGAAAAAGTGTGAAAACCACAATCAGGTTAAATCGCTTTGCACTTTCAGAGGGGGAAAGAGACTACACCACGCAACGAGCCCGCAAATACTAAAGGTTTTTTTTTTTTCTTTTTTATAGTGCACAAGGAAACTCAGGTAAAAAAAAAAAAAAAGAATCTGAAACACATACTAAATGTTTTCTCACACAAAGCTCAGTAAACTTGTGCTCAAATCTATGCATTAGGAGGTGTGTTTATGCTCAGGTGTGGAAAAATCTAAAGTAAAAAAGGGACAGGAGGGTGAGAACGAGGAGAGGAGCTGAGCAGAGCTCTGCAACTTGCAGTGCTGCTTCTAATGAGACTAAGATTGTGATACTATCAAGTGGTAAGTGAGGGTGGAGGTTTAGGCCCAAACCACTGGTTCCTACAAACACAGATGTGCTGTGAGTCAGACAAACATAAAACTAGCACAGGACATACATACGCAGTCAAGAACAACACGCTCAGTGTTGCTCGTCAGTTAGAGACACAACACTTTCCTGTCTCAGCAGTGGCAAAAGCCACAGCTATCTCTCATTTTCTCTTTCTCTTCATCTCATTCGGTCCTGTTTTTTTCTCTCTCTCCTGTGTTTGTGTTTGGGCTTAATACATTTTAATACCTCTCCAGTTCTTCTACAGTGGTTTCAGTGCTCTCTGTAAACCTCAGTGAGCCACAGTGGCGCAGGCCGCTGCCTGGTTTGAACTCAAAAGAAAATAGAATGTTTCCAAAACTTGGACGACCAATGAAAAGTGAGAGTGAGGACGGCAAGTCAGAGAAGGAGAAGCATGGAAAGTGAAAAACCAAAGCAGAGAAACCAGAGAAAAAAGCAAAGACGATAGGAGAAGAGGGGAGGGAGGGTGAGAGGGTGGGAGGGAGAGGCCCGGTGACCTCACGTGACATGTGACGTGGGCTCCACCACTCACGGAGGGGAGTGTGTGTGTGTCTCTGTGTGGAGGATGGCGAGAAGGATGCAGATAGACTGTGGCTTTTAGCCTTTTACTAGCACTGACGCTCCACTCAGGCCACCACCATCGTGGCAGAGAAAGAAAGAGACAGACCACGCTATCAAGCCAACTGGCTAACCTCAGACCCTCAACCCGCTGCGTGACAGAGGACCACAAACCCAGCCCTCCACGCCGGCCCACTCCCACCACCCGGGCTTCGTTAGGTGGGCCCCCTCTCATCTCCAGCCCTGGTGAGTCCACCTCGACACCTGGTGACACAAACTTTTTTTGTTGCCTCTTTGTACAGTGCTTCTCTCTCAAATACATTCTCCTTCTGCTTTTTCTTCTCTTTCTCCCTCTGACCCTTTTCTCTTCACTTCTCTCTCAAACGTCTCCTGGTGCTCTTGCTAACACATGCTGCTGCTCTCTCTGCAAGCTTGTGGCTTGGGATTCCTGCGGTAGTCACAAACCCTAGATTCTTGGTTGCAAACGGGCGCAGAGCTCCAGGAGTTTTGTCTTCTCCTGCTCTCCTTCCTTCGCTCTCTTCTCTCCCTCATAGTCTTTGGTTTCTGTGTCTCAATCCTCCTTTCTTCCTCTGCAAGGTCGGTGGAGATCGACTGCAGCGAGGGCTCCACGCTGTTCTGGCTTCCCTGTCATGGCATCAAACAGCATCTTTGACTCCTTCTCCAACTACAGCAGCAGCCTGCTCAGAGGTGAGTGCTGATCCTCCCCTCTCTCTCTCCCCCTTTCCACTCCACTCCATCCCTCCCTCCCTCCCACCACCACCCCACTTTCTGTCCAGTTGTTTTGAAGGTGCAGCTTTATCCATCTGATTGTTTTTATTTATTTTGACAAAGAAAACACTGATATTAGCATCTTTCAGTGTGAGCGTTGGGTGCTTCTTGTAGCGCGTGAATGGATCCATCTCTCTGTCCACACACACTCAGACGTGTACTCAGTGAGGTTAGGAGGATCTGATTTGCACGGTAGCCCTCATCTAGTTGACTGATATGGCCCTTAAAGGCCTCTGCCTGTCCGCTCCTGTGTTTTCTGTAGGCTTGATGGAGTGCCGCCATAATGGGATTCTCACCACAGACATTCATTATCAAGTGAAAGTCGGCGCTCTCTCTGTGAGAATACGAGCTCGAGGCTCCATGTGACTGGGCCCTTTACTGGAACATGGCAATACAATAAAAGAGCAAAGAGAAAAAAAAAACATATTAGTCTCTCTCACTCTGCTTTACTTCCAGGAGGTACTTTTGGTCTGTGTGGTGAGGTGAGTGCACTATACTTGGAGACGCTAAACGCTAGCCTCAATGAAGAAGCCATTTGTTGCCATGGTAATTCCAATCAGACGGCTTTTACTTGCAAACAGGGAAGCTCTTGAGTGTACGAGAAGTAGAAGAAGGTTGAAAGTTTTACCTGATTTAATAAGAATAATTGTTGTGTTTATTACTATAAGTGATGCTACAGCACAAACACAGAGTTGTCAGTTTTGACAGAGAAGTTGTTAATCTGATGGCGGCCTGGGTGGGTTGGGGCGGGGGGGGGGTTAGGTTGTTCCCACTGTTCCTCACACAACCACTGAGACAGCCACCGAAAGGCAGCAGAAAAAAACAAAATCTCCTTCCCAATTAAGGCCTCGTTGCAGTGTTAATTAGAGACAGCCACAGGAGAAGCACTACCAGCTCCTAATTGTTTGCAGAGTATATCTTAAAATCTCTGGAGCCTCTTTCTCTGTCTCACACACACACAGTCAGACACAGACAGTCAAACACACACATACTCAAACTCAGTACATCTGCGTCTCACATGAGAACAATCCTCTGATATCCTCAGTGGAACCGCAGTGACAGGGGATGATGTTCCAGTGTTCTCACAGCTTCTACAGACACCCAGGCATTTATAATTTCCTCCTGACAAGGCTGAGGCCTTCCCCTCTTTTCTTCTCTATAACCGCTGGATCTGCATCCCTTTATCTCCTCACTGTTTACAGATCAGAGTGTCACCGTTTCACGCATGCCATCTATCAGGCCTTCGAGACATTTTAACCTCTAACGTAATGTGATTTTGGGTGCCTGATTTTGATTTTGAGCCCTACCGGAGCAGCGAGACGGGATGCGAGACAGTAGGGTCAAGAGGGGGAAAAAAAGAGACAAGCATTTAAAGCCGTAATCATCCATTGGAAATCATTAGCGAATATGCAATATCCTTTTACAATTCATTCTGTCAGGAGACAGAAACTGAACTGCGAGAGAACAAAGGCCAAGAGTCATTAAATCCTCCAGTTCAATCTGAAAGCCTTTCAAATCGGGACTACCTCATGTAAGCAAAATACCCCAGTGGTTAGTTTAACAACTTGCATTACACAGGAAAAGCAATTTGGCCAAGGTTCTCTTTTTTAGATTCAAATCAAACTGAAATTAAGAGGAACAGTTACAGAAAATCAAGGAGACTGTTAAATGTTTGGCTTCCCGAGCTCTGACTTTAATACCACACGACATGAAGCTTATGGAAATAATATATTCATCTCTTCAGAAGTCAGGAAATACTCATAGAGAAACATCTCCTTTGAAAAATGACACAAAAAGAAACTCTACTCATTATGTTTCTGAATTGGGGAAAAAAGTAAAAAACAAAAAAAAAAAGATTTAGATCTTTAATATCTCTTCTTGGCGTACAACCTTATCATTATATTTGAATTAAAGAAGAAAAAGCACTATCTATAGTAACGCTATACAAACTTTCAGTCTGTAGGTGTTCTACTGGTACCTTATATATTTTAGTCTGTCTTACAGTGCAGACACATGTAAGCATGTGATGTGCAACATCAGATGCACTTCGCGTGAGAAACGAGAGGATGCCTCACCTCAGAAACCTCACTTCTCCGCTAAAGTTCAGGGAGACACACACAAACACTCCAGCACACACACACACACACACATAAAATATATGACAAATGCACACCAAGTCACAAAGAGTACAGACAAAGCAGCTGTCATTCTCATGGCGTCTAACTCAGAATAAGGGACAAGAAAAAGCTAACAGTCTGACAGTTAGCTGCTGTGAGAAAAAAACAGATGGAGAGTTTTGCATGAAGGAGGCGTTAATCTGATGCAGACTCATAGTGCTGCTGCAGTTCACTGATAATAACCACAATGAGGCTACAACACCTGCTAACCCTCATACAGAGGCACCACTATTTAATCTGAAAGCAGCATTTGCGACACTTTTAAACTTAGAAAAAACAACAACAACAAAAAAAACACACAAAAAGGAAAAAAAAACAGGCTCCAAAAAAAGCACCGGACTTTCCCCCTGTGAAGCAGAATTCTATAAACTTTACTGAGTTTTCCGATCCTGACATATTGGCAGTGTTTGCATCAGGTGGGGTACCTGGTTTATTGCAGCTGTGATTGGGGCTGTTTGGTGGGTCATATCCTTGGCTCGGTTTCTGTCACCGCATTTCCCTCCGCTTGGAAGGGCCGCCGTGTTGCCTGCAGGCTGTTTTATACAGGGGTCCGTTTTTTAGAATGTTACGCTCCTCAGAGCCAGCTCCCTTTGTGGCAGAGAAAAAGGCTCTGGTTTATTAGTATGGGAATGGTTTTATATGTTTGGCTTATTGCGCTGCATGAATGGAAGTCAGGGCTTGTGTGTGAGAAACGCGCCATGCATCACCACAGTTGTAGCAAGGTTATTTTGGAGGATTCTGGGAGGTGGTCTGGTTTGTTCTACAAGCGTTGCAGAGGGAAAAGCCTGAGACACATGCACAGTGTGAGAAAAAGACACTTTAAACGTATGCAGGGCTGAAATGAATCATTCACAGGGGATAAAACTCAAGACGAATTTCAAGATCAGTACCACTGACAAATAAAAAGGCACTATACAGTAGCTCAAAAAAGAAAAAGACTATAAATTTAACAGAACACATGGCTGGTCTCTGGTGAATTTATTAATAACAAAGTCATATGGTGAAGATTTTTTTTTCTCTTCTCTTAAATTAACATGCTTGATTGGAGCTCATTCAAAATCCTGCTGAGTGTGAGGCCCCACAGTGACGCCAAAACATGAAGACTGGCTGAGCGGGCTGAAATCTGTAACCAGATATTAAGAGTTTCAATATTCTAAAGTGAAAGCAAATAATAGAAAACGCATGACAGCCACAGAGCGGCGAAATCCTGTCTCCAATTTAGCTGAGTATAATATCTATTTATAAAACTCTGAAGGCATATTGGATAGAAGAAACGCTCTGGACTTGATTAGGGCTGTAAACGTTTTTGGAGGTACTTATTTACTTTTTGGTCCGTCTCGCCGTTTTCACCGTCTGTCAACACGACTTTATGGGGAACACTTTCAGGGGTTGCCAGTAAAATGGCTTCCAGGTAGAACACACAGAGGGGCGTGCTGATTATGTGGTCGACTAATCCCAAGCCTGCCTCCGCCCTTGTACAGTTCAGGCTCAAACCACCGTGCTCAGCGTTGCGTTGGTCAAGGTTAAAGTTGTGCTAAGTGTAGTAGTAAATACAATTTTCTGGTGGTCGGCAAGCAACCACAGGGGCCAGATTCTTTTCAGCCAATCTGATAATATGGATTTATGTTGTAAAGGTTTCTGTGACGAGGAAAAAAAAAAGTGCTTTGAAAGGTTGAGCAACTTGTATCAACAAACATTCCTGGAGGGGGTTTCTGTAATTCTTCAGGAAAGAAAACTGGAGGTGCGTCGGCTCTGAGGCAGCATCCGGCGAGGAGCGAATGTGATCTGAGGCTGGGGCCGAGCCAAGCGGGCAGGAAGAAGACTCGGCTTGGTGTCTCAGCCTCCTTTAACGCAGTTCATCCAGAGTTGGTCTGCATGTTAAACTCTGTGATCTGATTGTGCATGGCAGCTGTGCGAGCAGTGAACTCGGTGGATGTGTGCTGAACAGATTCACTGAGGTCATCCTCAGATGAAAAGGAGTGGATATGTACTACAGTCTTGATTATTAAAGAGCGGTGGTTGAAAATAATTGGCATGAGAGACACAAATGTCCAGATAGGATGCAAGTGATGTCAAAGAAATTTGCCATGTTCTTTAAATGGGACCATCTGACGTGAAAAAGGAATCACAACAAGAGCAAACTACATATTGGCAGGAAAATATGCAGACTTTGAAAATGCTTTTATAATTGACTAACGAGGTGGAAATGATCACAATATAAAATTCTTTAGCTTGATTTTTTTTTTTTTTTTAAAGTAATGCTTATACCGGATGAGGCTCCTCTGTTTCTATGACTCATCTCTTAACGGTTAATTTGCTTCACTTACGAGCTGATAATATTTCATATAAACCCCTTACGTTAAAATGATTAAATCCACATCACTGTTATTAGACTCGTCATGATCTCATTCATCCTGCACGGTGGACGACTAAATTAAGGAAAAGCCTTTCTCGCAATTTTCTGTTTCTTAATTTTGTTTTAAACCTACGCCCTAAACCACAGGCCAGCCCCACAGCTTATTACATGGTAAGGCTGGGATCGTAGAAAAAAAACATAAGTACTATTGTAAGCTAATTTATGTATTATTAACCTAAATTTATGCAGCAATTACTCTGGTATATGGAGTTTTCTTGCAGTTTTCGTCAAAACTGGAATAAGACAAACAATTCAAACAAAAAACTTGAAATAAAATGTTTGTTTCATCACAGGTTTGATTTGTTTTCAGTAACTTTGGCTGCAGTTCGAGAGCTGTGACCTGGGTTTGACTCAGATGAAGAAGACTTATTGTTTAGACCCCTCCCTGTGTCGTTAAACAGATGTTGTCAACAACATCCTTTCGGTCGCTGTAAGAAGGAAAAGGCAAAAATTGCCTGTGACTAAGCACAACGTCGATTGCTGTGCACTTTTGTTTTTAACATTACAGTTGCATTCTAACCCACAAATTACTTTAATGGGCGGGCATGGGTCTGGTTGGCAGCACATAAAATGACTCAAACTTATGGAGATCCCACATGTTCAGAAACATATCAGCAGACAGCAACTCCTCTTTTTTTATATTATAAGATGGAACACAGGAGGAATGGAGGGCTTTATTTTATCATGTGTGAAAGTTTAGCAAAGATCTAAGGCCCAGAGGAACTCATTCTGTCACCATCAAAGGATTAAAAGGAATGTTTTTCACAGACAAAATATCTATCCTCCAGACTGAATCTTCACTTCATTATGAGCAACTTTAATCATGCTCAAAACATCCTTATAGCCTATCCCTCTTCCCATAAGCAATAAAGAAAAAACTTAATTACGGTGGAGGAAAAATGCAGATAATGATAGGATGTGAGATGCTGCAGGCTATGAAATGTTTTCTGATTCTCTATTTTCCTCTATTTTCCCAGAATTTTTTTTTTCTCTTCAGCTTGTTTACATACAGTTAATTGTCGTTGCTGCAATAAAACATGTTTTTGGGTTGCTTCTTCCCTCCCCTAAAACATAACTTTAACCACAGGGAATTGATTTTTGTGGAGACAGCATTTCAAAAATGGGATTTTAGTTTTCTCTTAGACTATTCATTGGGGGGTACAAATAACTGACAGTGCTGCTAACTGCATCGGTAATGGGCCACCTAATTGTGCTATTCTCCTCAACACTGCAGTGGGAGTTTGGCATCATCATTTATGTTTTGACTAAAAGATAAGTGAAAGAATAGTTATATCATTTGGTGTTGCTGTTCTTTGAATATGAACCAGCTACCAGACAGTTAGCAGTAGCATAAAGAGTGCAAACAGTGGTAAACAGCTGGCCTTGCTCTGTCCAAGGGAAACAAAATTCTGGCCAGCAGCGCCTCTAAAGCTCACAGTTTAACACATCACATTTTGTTTGTTCAATCTGCACAAAAACTGAAAAGTTAAAATGACAATTTGCAGTTTTATGAGTGGTTATGCGTCTGACTATTTATGTGTCTGCCTGGCCAAGAAATAAGCCCACACACAACCCCCCGCCGCCAATAAAATTGGTTAACACTTCAGATTTTGTCCCAAATATGAATGTTTCCCAGAATGCCGAACTACTCCTTTAAGTAAAATATTCAAGAATTAAAATGATATTTGTGGTAAATAAAGATGATTTATTATCCCTGTGTTGCATCAGATTTTGCCCTCAAGTAAACTTTAGGGAGCTTTCTCTACAGCTGCTCACTTCTGTATTGGCTCGGTAGGAAACACTATGCCAGGGATTCCCCCTCAGCTGTGCAGCAGAAGTGTCCCTTCCATCTCTTCTCCACAGCCTGTCTGCTGTGAGGTCACTCTGTCTGCTGCAAATGCCGTTCTCACGGTCGCATGCACTGCTGTCACGAGCACAGATGCACAGGGAACTTTACGGTATACACACACACCACTGCTGCTGTTACATACAGGCTACACACACACACACACACACACACACACACCGCCTGAGTTCTTCCCCTTGCTGAGTCAGAGAGGACCAGTGCATGTCAACATGATGACCGTGACGTTTTCCCCCCTCTAAATGCTGTCTGACCTAACTGTAATAGCTGGTCAGGACTAACATATGGTCTCCGGATACCTTAGTCCAGCAGATTTACCCACATGGTGACTAAACAGCAAAAGGACTTAGCTGAAAAATATCAGTGACTGCTTTCTTGATTTTATAAAGTGCCACTTTGTGTCTCATGCTAAAAAAAAAAACACCTGTACTGACAGGACTGAGAGTTTCTAACCAGTGAGCCTTCTCTGTGAGATACAGCTTGACTTCACTGTCTGCAAAGGGAAAAGTTTAACATAGAAATGGTAGAAATGTTAAGGGACATCTACTGCACTAAGAAGCTTGGTTTCTGGTGTTAGACGTGAGTTGTTACAGAATTATGTATTCTTCTAGGAGCGAGGGTAACATGAGCCTAACAGCATCCTTGCACATTCTGTCATGTGAAAGTAAAATAACACTGAAATTAAGTTAGTCCTCAATTAAACAGGGAGTCCCCCTCAAGTCTCCGCTTTATAGCCTGACAGCTAGCCGTGCTAACACTGCCAACCTGGCAGAAAGACGTTTGTGTTAGAAGTGCCTGACGGACGTGAGCACAACTTTTCCCCTTTAATCAGTGTGATGACATAGGAGGCAGACAGCGAGCCAGTCATTCAGTCAGTATAGAGTTTGATTAACCTAATCACCAGGCAGCCAGACTCCAGGCTTCTGATTGGGTTTACAAACACTCCTTGTCATCGTTGTGTCATTAGCTCGTCGTTAGCCGCGGCCGCCTTGACGTGGAGCAGCGACGTGCTGGGCCTAAACACAGCAATCAGGGGATTAGTGTGCAGTTACAGCAAAGCCTCAATGGACGCCTCAGGCTATGAGTCAAAGAGGAGAAAGTCCTGCCTTACTATGCAAGCTCCACGTGGCCAGGGTGCTAACTGTACATGGGCAACGCCACTACTGATTAGCAATGGGGATGATGAGAGGAAACATTCAGTCACTTCGGACACAGGGGTGGTTTCCCGGACTCCAATTAAGCCAAGTCTTTGACTCAAGCAATGATTTGAATGGAGGGACTCCATTGAAAATAAGTTTTAGCCTCCAATTAGGTTTGCTTAATCTAGAACTGGGAGTCGAGCCCAAAGAAATCACAGAAACAGAGCTGCATGCAATGCAGACTCTCTGCAGTTGCTGCAGAAAGGCTCTGTGACATTTGAAGATGATTAATTTCCTTTTGATTTAATTTCTAATCAACTGGGATGAATGACAGTAATCACTTACTGTGCAAAAAGATTAAATTTATGAGGGATGACAATACGTGTCTAAGTGCTCTCCTGAGCTCCTTGGCTTGCAGGCTGAGAGTCGCCACACCCTTGTTTCCTTACGACGAAAAGCCCTGAGGGCCAGCTGAGCACTTTCCAAGAGTTGTCTCACGTCTGCAGAGGAAAGTGGCATGGACACTTGTCAGGAAACCAGCGCTGGGTTCCTGCTCAAATCTGCTTGGATTTTGCGGTGAGTCAGATGGTGCTCGGGAGGCTGAACCCCTCTGAAGAGGGAAATAAATGCAAATTCAATATTTGGGGGCTCTTTGAAGTCCATTTGCACTTGAATGAGTGTGACAGAACCTGGAATGACCCCTGTTGAAAGAGTCCCTTAACTGTGATGAAAGGAGTTGAAAGGGACAAACACTGATGACAATGGTTGAAAAGCTGGAAATGTGTGTACTGTGTGTGTTCACAAAAGCCTATGCTTGAATGTGTATGTACAGCAGCAGTATATATACAGTATACATGCAAAAAAAAAAAAAAAAGCAACAGGGATGAGAAAGGAAAGTTTGTCTCCTCAAAACCATTTGAATATAAACACACAATGCTGCTAAGAACAATGCATTTGGCCCTGTGCCTACTTGGCAGGGTCCTCTCTGACTTGTGTTTTGTTGGTTAACGTTCATGTCATTCATTTCATACGTTACATACCTCACCGTGCTCCTTCACAGTAACAGGGACCTAGTCTCAAAAAATAAAAACATGTGGCTTTTGTTGCAGGGAGGAATGAACAACAGCATTCCATATGCAACCACATCAAAGGTCCCACTCACCATGGGGCTAAATGAGGGCAGACTGTCCTGCTCGCCCCTCCTGACATGACTGCCACTAATTAACCAGAGATCTAAAACTGACACTTCCTCTTCATCACTTTCCCTCACATCTTCACTCTAATCTGCTCGGTGATTTTAAACGTGCAGGGCTTCTCCTTGGGTTCCAGAGAGAGGGGACAGCCACACAACAAGCACAAAGGGGCATTGTCTGCTGGTGAAAATGTGGTTTACAGGCTCTGCTATAATGGCTTGGTGGTTGCTGGAAGCCATGCGTACTTCCTAATATTCGGCTCACATGCGATTTCATTTTGAGAAAAGACTTGAGCTATGGGGCTTTGCTTTTGTGTGAGAGGGACGCCTCACAACTTATTTTCTGAGCCGACAGGCTCGGGCTCCCTTACCCCCTCCCTGCTCTTCGCCCCCTCTTCCCCTCTCTGGTGGCGCTACTATATTTGTGTGGGATCTCTAGCGATGGAAGAGCAGACACAGACTGCGTTGCCAGTCAAACGTGTTCGGGCTGTCAGACTGAACGGCTTCCAGCGCTGCGATCTGTCTCCTCTCCTCGTCAGTGTGAGCTGTTTGATCTGACAGAGAGACTCCATTAGAGACACAGGGAAGTTCAACTGCTGGGAGGTTGGATGGCTTCAGCAGTCAGAGTAGCAGCCCAGAGAGGAAAAGGTTTGCACACACAGTCTGGTTGCAATCTTGGTGTCTGTGCTGTGTATCTATAAATGTCTCTGAGCATTACTTGTCCTTATGCTAGGTGTGTGTGGTTACACGTAGACGAGGGCAGCGTAAGAAAGCCAAACTGGGCTGACATATTTTGGGGCTCTGTTGAGCAAGGGGGTGATGACGCAGTGGGTAATGATATCATTAATGTGCGGCGCTGCTGAGCTGCAATGACAGTGAGAGAGAGAGAGAGAGAGAGAGAGAGAGAGAGAGAGAGAGAGAGAGAGAGAGAGAGAGAGAGAGAGAGAGAGAGAGAGAGAGAGAGAGAGAGAGCTTATTTGCTGAGGCAGTGAGAAGAGTTTTTTACACACCATAGTTTGCCCTCAGTCTCACGGTGGTGATGACCTCACAAACCTGCGCCGCTGTCCAACAGAGTAGAGTACATGCTGGTGTCAGAGTGGTGAAATGGTAGACGACGGTTTGATAAATATGCACCAATGGTTCAGCCACAGACCGTCGCTAGACTCCCTGCATTTAATGTGGCCACGACTTCCACAAACCAGGAGGAACTCTGACAAATCTCAATTCTCTGAGACTCATTTAATGAGCATTATTAGGGAATTAGTATTAGACATGCTCAGGGGAATTTCATCACCTGCTTGCAATGTGCGATGGCTGTTAGACAGGAGCATGGAGAGTGAACTGATGTGGCTCCTGTGAAAGATTCGTCTCCTGATCTGTGTGTGGCAGCTGGGCTCTGGCAGGGCTCTGGCATCGGGGCTGCCTGGCAGTTAAACTGTCACTGGCAGGAACTGTAAATCTTTTGCACAAGGTGAATGCAGCATGACAGCACCACAGGTGTGTGTGTTGGGTGTGTGTGTTGTATGCTGCTTAGCAGTCGCAAGCTTGTCACAGTACAACAGTTTGTCTTTGTCACTCCTGTGGGAGCAGTCTCCCAAATTTTTTGCTGGACACATTTGGTAGAGTCCAAGTGAGTCAGGATACTGTGTGCGTGTGTGTGTGCACTTCTGTGTGTGCATGTGTGTGTCTGTAGGGGGTGGGGGTGCTGTCACTTTGGCAACGCAACTGCACATATTGCAGCGATTACCACAGCGGAAAAATGTTTTTCTGCAACATGCAATTACTACAGATTACAGATTGCCGTCCTTGCATCAGAAGCTCTCGCCAGAAAGAGAAACACTGTGCATTTGTGTGTGTATGTGGATCTGTGTGTGTATGTGGATCTGTGTGTGTGTGTGTGTGTGTGTGTGTGTGTCGTTACACACAAATAGACAGTCAGACACAGAGACAAAGAAAGATGAGAAATGATTATAGCTCACACTAAAAACCACAACTGAAAAAAATGGGGGAGTTGACGTATTTATGGGACTCATTTAGATTTAAAAGTTATACTGACTTTCTGGGGTAAATAAAGACCCTGGAAAAAAAAAATACAATCTTTCCTTCAGCAAAATGAAGAAAAGTTAGAATGGGGTACATTTTTTAGGCCTTTGTCCATCATCGTCAACATTATGAAAAACATATACTGATATCCTTGTGAAGTACACAACCCTGAATGCCACAAGTCATATCAATTTTCGGACTTTACATTTTGTTCCAGGTTACAAATCACCCTGAATATCAAAAAGCTTCCTTCAGGTCACACTAAACAATATAGCCCAAAAGTGGTGCTCCGCAGCAAGGCAGGGCCCTATTTACAATCCCACCAGATCAAAACTCAACCCAAAGTGCTCCTATAATAGCACTGGGGCCGTTTGGTGAGCCTACCATCCAATGCTACTTTTAGTGGGTTTCCAAAGAATAAACAGGCCTGAGAACCACATCACAGGCTGCTGACTGTCATCGTTGGGTGAGTGTACCCGATGGATGATGTGAGGGCGGAGCGACCGTGACACTGGGGTTTACGGCGAGTTCCCCCCTGCCTGCCTCGGGTGTGGTGTGTGCCATTGAACCGCCACTGAAAGGACAGGGAGGGGGCCCAACCACACTCAACCCCCAAACACAGTGAACCCACTGGAGCGTCTCACTGCGCCTTTCATGACTTTTGGGGTCATTGTTAACAAGACAGAAGTGAGTCCTGAATTTTGGTATTAAAAATTGAGGTATGTTTGGTCATGATTATGCAGTTGTTTTATGCTCACACAGCAAATCTGAAGAGCAGTGGTGGAGTAAGTAAAAAATTGAAATTATCAGCAAAATGTACACAAACTGAGTAGCTCACTGAACAGTGGCCACTGAAAGTGCTGATGAAACACAGTGTAACAAGCTCAAAGGCTGAGTGTAGTGAATTATGAAGTGTGGAGAATTCAACTTTTAATTGGCAAGAGGAAGACTGTGTTATTTCTACTATCAACAATAGTGTTGCTTTAAAGACTCATAAGTACTCTGTGCACAGAAAGATTGCCCCGTCACTAACAAACAATATATGATCTTATTACACTGTTAATGCTGATTAATCAATGTGCGAGAAGTATTTCAAAGTTGTGGCTTGTCATTTTGGAGTTAGTTAACAATTCGCATGGTCAAACAGTTTCCAACCTGGTGTTCGACCACCCTCCAGTAGGTCACAAGATAAATCTGAGGGCTGTAAGAAAAGAAAAACTGCAGTCTGCAACACAGTTTTTTATGCATTGTTTTTGGACGGTCAAATACATGAAACCGTCTGAGAAGTTTACAGGGGAACCGCCTTTTTTGGTGGAACAGATATTAATAAGACACCTGAGCTCATAGATAGTGACTCCAAAAGCTAAAAATAGTTTAATCTTTAATAATTCATTGTTTTTTAAAGATTTATCAATTTTTTATGTAAAATCTTAATCTGAAAAACAACACTGTCAAATAAATGTAGCAGCATATATGGTACATTATTTCCTTCTGATATTTAGTGAAATTAAAGTGTAAAATAGCATAAATAGGGAAAACTCAAGAAAAGTAGGTTTTCAATTGTACTCTAGTGGATTGGGAAACATCACAGCCAAGCAAATCCCATAACATATTCACTATAAAATGTGTTGAATAGACAAATACACGCTTGGCATGTTTGAAAATGAACGCCGTCTTTAAGAAGCCCATTAACATGCAGCAGACAGAAATAAAAACATAGTTGGAGTCGTCCCCCAACAGCCATTGTGGTGCTCAATTGATTCACAGGGCTTTAATAAGCCTTGGCTCCGCTCCGCACCTTTTATAAAATGTAAGCAGTGTATTAAAGATGCATGAAATGAATGTGCTTATTGTCTCCTCTGGTGACTGCCGCATCTCAGCTCATCGCACTTACATAGTAATTAGCTGCTGGGTTTGGAAATGTCACCATCCTCTTCATCACTTTTAGGATAATGTATACTCTAAACGCCTTCAAGGATCTGAAATTGGGACCTGACACTCTCATGAGTTACTGAATATCTAAAACACTACATGAGGGAAACTTTAAAAGTAAACCGCAAAAGTTAAAATAAAAATAAAGTTTTTTTTAGGGTCATTAGGAGCTAAAACAAAGCAGGAGTGCCCAAATGAATTCCAGTGCTCATTAAAACTAACACAGACAGCCTTGATGGAGAAAAACTAACGTGAATTTATGTGATCAAAATTGTTCAATGTGTTTCCTATTTTCTTGTCTGAACATCAAAATGGACAAAAATGACCACCAATTGTGATGTGCTGACACATTATGTAATCAAAATTTGAGAGAGAATCAGGCATCAGAGCAGCAGGAGCCCAAAACCCAAACAGTCTGTACCCACTCACTGTTGTTTAAAAGTTTCTCCATATACTTGTGTATATAAACACTCTCGACGCTAGAATATGATTTGGCTTTGAGGGGACTGGCACAAATGGCTTTGGTGACTTACATCATGCTTGGAAGTCTAATCACAGACACTCCTGTCATATCAAGCAGAAAAAGTCCATTTCATAGCAAGCTATGTTTCCAAAAAAAAAAAAAAAAAAAAAGGGAGGGAACGGTAAACAAGCCCAGCGTTCCACAGCCACCGCAGAATTCATCATTCATACAAAAAAATACCCCAAGCCCCAAAGTAGAGCTAATTTAATCCGAGAGGAATAAAACTCCATTTCATAGAAGTCGTCCATTCAGAACACTCATATTTCCACTGAGCAGAAACCCCCGGCTGAAATTCGAGCAGACACTTTTCGGAAGGAATGCATTCGGTGGGTTGAGGGCCAAAGCTTGCCCTGTAATTTGTGAATGTACAGAAATGTGTGACCACCACAGCTCCTCTAAAGATAGAAATCTTTGTCTTATGTCATAGCTGAACCTCAAACTATTTCTAATTGCCCCCATAGCCCCCTTTTCCAAATGAATAGCTACCCATCCAAGGGCTTATGTGTGCATGTCTGAAAATAGCTGGGGAGTTTACACAGGCTAATAGATCATATTCAGTTAAAAAAAAAAAAAAAAAATCAAAAACCTTAAAGAGATCTCAATGTATCTGAGACTGTCCCTGTCTTCAAAGTGACTTTTAAGTGGCACTGAAAGCAGTGTGGGTGGCATTTAGAAACAGGTATACGTTTACAGACCCCAAAGGCTTCCACTGGTTCCTCTGCTAATGGAGATCACACTCTTAGTCTTAGTCTTTACAATCTGACTCATTACACCTGAAACTTAAAGTAAAACTTTAAGCCTCCACTTAAAGTTTCATACACACAGAGGAAGGATCTTTATAGTTCTTTGGTAACGGCTTCAGGGAGCTTTGTGATTAGTTAAACTTCATTTTGTAGATTCATTTTGGTTTCTCTTGAGTCATAAATGGCCCATTTAGAAGTGATAGGTGCTGTAGAAAAGTTTCTTTAAGGACATTTTCTGGTACCACAGTGAACATAGGGGTATATCAATCACAAGCTTTCACAGAGTAACCCATCAGTAAACAACGATGTGATTTCTTGATTTATATCTGAAGGATCCGTTTTCTTTTCATTCTTGAGTGGTAAGAATCATATGCTGAGGCCTATTTGAGGTGGGTCCGGGGTTTCACATGTCCTCCAGGAGTTCTGTCTTGATTTCAGGCTCAACCCACCCGGATCATTAAAAATCGTTCAGGGGCACGACGGGCTCTGTCCTCAATGCCTGTGCGGCTGAAACTGTAGAAACTGCATGTTGAAATGCAGAGGTCTAAATGTGACAGGCGCCCGGGGCGCACATTACAGCTGAGCGGGGTATGGCTGGGGCGTGTGGTCACATATTAATAATGAACTAGGGCAGGAGGACGACTAAAATATCACTGGCATTGTCACTGTCCCAGTTGAGCTTTACTCAAAATAGAGGCTGCATGATAGGTGATCTGATCAGAGGTGATTTTTTTTTTGTAGTTAGGATTGTAGAGATTCAGCTGCTGCTGGGACATGGAGCGATGGGACGATTTTGGGGCTGTCCTGCATTTTCAAGTCAAAAACACGAAAAATGACACAGGTTAGGTAGTTCTGCCCTGGGGACCTTGCAAAGGAAGATTTCTGTGGTTGTCTGCTCTGAATTGCCTTTACTTTTATGATTTGAATATTCTTTCTTTCTTTGACTGGTCTAATTTCTAATTTGTAGAAATTAAATAGCGAGATTTATTTATTTATTTTTTAAATTGCTGTTGACTCCCTTGAGTCCCCACAACCCACTGAACAACTGTCTTAGATCACCAGCCAGAAACACAAGCAAACACAAAGGAGGAGTGTCAGCGTGTTAAACAAGCTTATAGGTGAATATTTCTGTGGCCACAAAGGAAGGAGGCACTCCAAAAAAAAAAAAAAAGAAAGAAAAAGAAAGATGAAACTAAAAAAAAAATTCAAGAGAGAAACAGAAGTTTTATGTAGATTTGATTTTTTTGGTTTATAGAACTAATGTTTAGCCTATTTTTCCCAGAGCAGATCATTTTGATACAGGTATGATATACTAAATATAAACTGTTTATAAAAAGATTTTTTTTCTTTAAGGATTCATGCTGCTCTGACACATCACATATGACATCTTGATTTTTGTGGCCAGGTTTGATCCCACAGCTATAACATCTATCTATCTATCTATTAGTAATTAATTACTTCATTCATTCATTCATTTTTTTAAAATCTCTCCTCTTCATCCTTCTCAGTCTCTCTGACTTGGATCAGTGCGTTAGGGGGAAACTGTGGGAAAATCTGAAGCCACTCCGATGACTCGTTGCGCCACTTAACTGCATTTCATTTATTCTCATGCAAGTAAACAACTTCAAAACCGCCACACACACGCAGGGGCACGCGCATACGTGTTATTATGAAAATGAGACATCGATTGATTGAAAGCAAAAAAATACATAAATAAAATTTTAAAAATGCGCTTAAATGAAAATCCAGATGACTTGTTCAATATTTGTTCATATTTTTAAAAATAACCAATGTCCCTGACTCACTGTTTATTTTATAATGTTTTGCGCCGTTTTATTTGTTTGTCTATTTTTCTTTTAATCAAACTGAATTTTTTAAATTAATTTCTGCACCAATCAGGTCGCAAAATCTTTCCAAAAAAAAAATAATAATGTAAACGATCCTAATCAATAATAAACTATCAGTGCTCATCTAGCAAGCTAAACTTATAAAACATATATTTTATGTTTAAGAAAACACTCATGCATTTACAGTAAAAGACAAAAACCAGCGAGTAAACCAAATCTCTGAATGCTGTATTTAGAGATGGAGATGTTAACTGTAATCCATCGCGTGGCTTCAGTGTGCGGTCATCAAACGAATAACTGTCAGTGCCTTTATAAAAATTTCATTTCTCAATAATTATTAAGTTTATTATGATTCAGGCAAAAACATAAATGTAGGTGTTGGGTGAGGGGGGGGGGGGCTGTCATATTTGTCTCCTGCGCGTCTTTAAACGACAAAAAAACGCCTCACAAATGTAATTCGTTGAGCTTATTCGACTACAGTTGAAATTAATTCAGATTTCCGACCCTGTCAGAGCACACATCAAAAGTTTCCTCTCCTCTGCAGATGTGAAATGTCTGCCTGTGACTGTCTGAGCTGACAGCGATTGAAAAGGCAAATGCGCCAACTAGTGTCAGAAAGCAGCACGGCGGAGGCTGCGCAGGGTGTGCCGTCATTTGAAGTAACCCTCAACATTTCAGGCTTCTAATGAATTCAGCCTCTGGCGCACGCACTTATTACTCTGTTGTGTCGTTTGATGTGGAGAGGGAAAAAAAAAAACACATTTGCCTGTTTGCTTTAATTTTCTTATTGAATTCGGTGCAGTCAATTAAAGTGATAGGAATCTGTCTCAAACCCATAATTTCACCTGATGAAAAATTCATTTACCTGGAGAGAAGGTGTGAAGCCGCCACATATAATAGCTTTTCAAAGGGAATAAATGAGAATAAAAACCACAGGCCTCTGCAGTCTGAATCCCTCTTTAGAAAAAAAAAATGAACAGCTCGAATTAACAAAGGTTGGAGAAGGTGCTGTGATAAAAGCAATGCCACTGGGATAAAGGTGCAGATCTTTCATCTTATCTATTATCAGGATTATTATTGGTTTAAAACCCTTCCCTATATGACTAATAATTCAGAATCTCCACACAAAAGTTCTTCTGCACAACAGCAGGATTTTTTTTTTACATCTTCAAATCCATCAAATTTAATGTCTAACACATTTGCATTTGCTTCATCTCGCGTTGTGATTATTCACTATAATGTAAAACCATATTATGTCAATTTATTTTTACGCAGTTCTATTAAACCAAGTGTCATTTCAGCAACAAAAAAAAGCATGTCTCCTACAAACTATAATGTCACCTGATTTTTTGTCTGTCGTGTAAAGGTCTGTCTATACAGCATGTAAAAACACAAGCAGAGAGAAAAGCACAGATATGTATCAATAATTCAGCTCGTGTGTGACAACAGTACAGGGCTGCAGAAGGAGCAGCGGAGAGTTTGATTGGTCTGGTGAAAGCCCAACCCAGCAGATTCATTGGTGGAAATCATCCCCACACTCCCAACCACTAAACACTAAAATGACTCGGGTAAAATAATATCGCGGCACTCTGCACTGCGTTCAGCCTCACGGCTCTTTCTTGCGCCCAGTAAACCCTGCGATAAAGGATAACTTTAAAGGAAATCCGACTGGAGCGACAGGACACTTCCTTTTATCCCAGAATAACGTTGTTGTTGCTTTTTAAAAATTTTTCTTTTGTGGGAAGATCCAACGAGGATAAAGTTGCAAGAACTTCTACGCACGAAAAAGGACACTGAGACACTTAAGCTTCAGTTTGACTGTAGATATTCGGGTTTGAGAATTTCAGTTTTACTGTTTTTTTTTTTTTTTTTTAAGTGGAGTTTGGTGAGAGGCGTCTGGTAAAGTCTGACTGTTTAGTCACGATCATCTTTAGGGAAAAAAAAAAACTTTAGCCGAGAAAGGCAGTCAGCAGGATTGCCTAACTTTATGCATCGAGTTTGGATTATCTGACAACTGCCACCCGATCACTGATCGCCACTAACTTGTTTATGGGATTCACTGACTGATTCGCGAGTTCAAAGTGAAAGCTCAAGTAGTTTGTGTTGTTGATTTATTGTACACACGCGTCTGGTATTGTCCGTCAAGTGTTCGACAGATAAGATCAGCGATATAAGACAGATTCAGCAGTGAGAGACTTTGGAGAGCTTTCGTTGGTGTGGTCTTTTTCTCTCTTTCTATTCTTTCTTGAAGTTAGTGAGGCTTCTCTGGCTGACACATCCTGTGCAGATGATCTAGCACATAGTCATCACAGTTTGCAGTTTCTGTTAAGGTAGCGAGGCTCTGTTCACTCAGACTTCGTGCGCTCTCGCCTCCATCCTTTGCGCTCAGACGGTGGACTCCTGAGACCGTCAGCGTCTGGAGGAAAAAGGGAGAAATAAAAACTGTTTTTCTCCCAAAGAGTCCCGCTCCTCTGATACAACCCAGTCAGGTGGCACTGACCCAAGCTGTTGTGATGCATATTCCCGTAGAGCCGCCCACCACCAGACGGTTCACGCCGCCCTCCACGTCCTTCCCCTGCAGTAAGATTGGAGACGGCAACGGGGCCATGTCCACCGCGGGGCCCCTCAGGTCAAGACCGGACACCAGGAACGTGGTGGACGTCTTGGCTGACCACGCCGGCGAGCTGGTCCGGACCGACAGCCCCAACTTCCTCTGCTCTGTCCTCCCGTCTCACTGGAGGTGCAACAAGACGCTCCCCGTGGCTTTCAAGGCAAGACCCAAGCCTTTTACTTATTTATTTTATTTTATTTTATTTTTATTTTAATGACGCATACTGTGGTTTTCTAACTGTAGGAAATATGCGTGAAAAGACGTTCAAAACTGATTTAAGACCACCCTGAAAAAAAAAATTGAAGGAGGTAATTTAATTGCATTTATTTATAAATAAGACTGGCCTCTGGAAGCTGTGCTCTTTCTGCAAATTGCGTTTGTGCAAGATGTTAAGTTATTAAAAGATAAGCTTTGCTTTTATTAGCTTTGAACTGCATCATCCAGAATAATAACATCCTAAATCGGGTCAGGAATTACTGCAGAAAAAGAGGTCTGAAATTACATGAGGTCTGAGCAAAGAGATCTGAACTCTATTTTTTTTTTAAATTATTATTATTTTATTTTTCTGTATTATGTTTTATTTTGATGCTTTAAAGGTAAACATCTGTGGCCTGTGTCAACATTAAGCCTTGTTTTGCGTAAATCATGTGTTTGGATGAGATCCGATGAGAGCATAAGGAAAATAAATAACAGTAACAGAGCAGGTAATGAAATGCATATCATACAAATGTTTAGAAAATTGAGATGTAAACGTTGACAGGCTGTGCTTGAGGTGTCTACTTTAGGAAATCTCTCAGCTATACTGTTTGGTTTATTGTTGACATTGTGGTGAAACTGTAGCGATATTCGTGTTTAATATTATGGGAGGCGGATGCGGTTTTTTACGCGGGCAGCTGTGTACATTTGGTTTGGTGACCCAGAGTGACCGCTTGCTTTCCCCCCGTGCACAGGTCGTGGCTCTCGGTGATGTTCCCGATGGGACTCTGGTCACCGTGATGGCCGGGAACGACGAGAACTACTCGGCCGAGCTGAGGAACGCCTCAGCCGTGATGAAAAACCAGGTGGCCCGCTTCAACGACCTGCGTTTCGTGGGCAGGAGCGGACGAGGTGAGCTGGAAGCTGTGTGTGTCTTTCTCACACATACACATACACATGGACACACACACACACACACACGCACACACATACAGTATGAGAGAGTCTCAGCTTGTAATGCCATTTGCAGCAACATTTGGAAACGCGCTTATAATAATAATAATAATGGATCATATTTCTGGGTCTAAGCGGAGGAACAACTGACAACTGACAGCGTATTATTATTTTTTAGAGAATGTGAAAAAATATTAAACGTCTAGATCACCAAATACGTTGCACAGACGCACGCATAGGAAACTGTTACCCATTATGCCCCTTTAAAATATAGCTTTTCAGTATTTTTCTGTCACTTCTGGCCTGATCTCTGTTGCCTACTACAAAGATAAAAACCGCAAATGTGGAAACATTTAGGTGTGGGCACGACGAGTGCCCACATTTTACCAACTGACGTCCATGGGTGTCATCCGAAACATGTGGCCTGCGTCACGGTGCACAGGGGCGATGTGACTACAGCCTAATTATCTTAATCCAAGGGAATATAAAGAATTATCCACGTGGCGTAAATCTGAGGGATGGATGGGAAAAAAAAAAAAAAAAAACAACACCTCGTAATGCCTGCCCCGAGGCAGTCTGTCAAACAGTCCCTGCCACCAAACAGCTCACAGTATTTTCATAAGTACTGTGTTTTATTGTTGTAAATAAATAAAAATAAATCTTTCAACAGGCCAGTTTGCATGATGTTGTGGTTAATGTATGAGCCTGCTGCAAAAAGTCGGTACTATATTTGGTAAATCAAAACATCTCAATTTTCAAACATAAGTAAAGTAACATAAGTACAGATAACTTTAAAGGCCTGATTGTTCACAAACAACTTCATGTCATTCCCCTCAGAGCACCATTCCTGGCCTCGGTCCGGCCTTTTTAAATTTCCCTTTAATGTTAAAATATCTCTATGGAAAATGGGTCTCCGAATTAAAAAAAAAAAAAAGTACCCGGTACCTTTCATTTCTGTAGTCAATTACCCCACCCGAGGATTCTTCTTTCCTCCCACGCATTCTCTTTTTAACAAGGGATGCCTTTCTCAGAGCTGGGGACGAGCACCGGACCCGCTGCACGATGCAGCCCCCCCCCACACGGACTGTGATGCAGATGGGAGCAAGATCCTGTCTTGTTGAACAATAAACTACCGCTGTAAGAACAATCTGGAACACATTCTTTCAATAATCTAAATCATACCCGCAGTCGGGGCCATCAAAAGCGGTGGTCCCTGCCCCCCCCCCCCCCCCCCCCCCACAATTTTTTTCTTATACTTTTAAATCAAAGACTGGAGCGGGACAATGATGATCTGAGGTTGAACAAGCGAGGTATTGTTACAAACGAGGAAAATTTGTTTTAAAGATAATCTGAAAGGGGACATTCATGAAGTGAAATGTCTCCCTTATAAATCTAACGGACATGTTGCTGTGCTGCAGGAAAGAGCTTCACTCTGACCATCACCGTGTTCACCGGACCGCCACAAGTGGCCACCTACCACCGCGCCATCAAAGTCACCGTGGATGGACCCCGGGAACCGCGCAGTGAGTTGATGCACACGCACACGCATACGCGCACACACACACACACACACACACCCTCTCTCTTTCTATCTTTCTCTCTCTCACACACACACACACACCCCAACACTACTCTCGTTATTGCTAAAATGCATTGTGGTGTGATGTGAACGCAGCGCAACCGCCCAGTTAGAGCTGCTATTCCTGGTTCTGAAAGCGGGGGTGTCAGTATCTCTACATGCTTAAAGAACTGCATGAGCCGTATGCAGGTGATATTTTAATGTGTGACACTGTGAGGAAGACTGGTAGCGTGTGTGTGTGTGTGTGTGTGTGTGTGTGCGCTTTGTATTCATCACATTGTGGGGGAAAAAAAAATCAGTTCACGAGATCACATGTGCAAAAATACAGCTTCCACTAGATTTATTTTGAGGTTAAGACTTGGTTTTGGGGTTAAGATTAGAATTAAGACTAGGTGAAGTCTGGGGTTAGGCACGTCGTGGTTATGGTAAGCCTCTAAGAGACTGAATGTAGCACAGTATATTGTCCTCACAAGTATGGTAGTGCTGGTGTGTGTGTGTGTGTGTGTGTGTGTGTGTGTGTGTGTGTGTGCAGCATGGGCACAGGGACGGGCCTAGTCAGAGGAAACTGTAAAGCATATTAAGGCATAACTCAAGACCACTAAGAGGAGCTGAGTGAGTCTCCAAGCCACAGGTGGCTCAGCTCAGTGGAACCCTCCTCCTCCTCCCTCTCTTCCTCCTCACCCACCCCTCACCTCTACCTTCCCCAGCGCTGGTCAGAGGGGTCTTACCTGCCCGACCACATAAGTGGCTCGTTGATTTAACACAGGGCAGACTCTGGCCACTGCTAGCCCTGGCAGGGAGGCTCGCGTCCTAAAGCTGTTAGCGCCACCACCCAGCCGCAGCTACATTCTCGTGTGGTTTAATGCTGCTGGTGTGAGGGATGGTGGAGAGTTGTGTTACTCAGATGAGTCAGCTGCTGAGGGCCGCGCACGTTCATGAATTTTTCGTGAGCTCAAGGTGGGACGGACGAGATGGGTAGGATTTCACGATCTACCTATGGAGGGATGGTGTTTATAATGGTTCCAGAGTGCAGGGTTTTAGAGGTCTCTGAACGGGCGGATAGCTGGTGGTGGAAGGGGGGGGGGGGGGGGGGGGGGGGGGGTGGTTTATTTGGGACGGGGAGGATTCAGCCCAGTCAAAACAGACCACAGCAGGGAAAGAGAGTGGTAGCAAGTGCCACATGAGGAGGGTTGTGGCTGGCAGAGAGAGAGCCGAGGGGCACAGAGAAAGGGGACATCACCCCTCTGCCAGGCTATTTGCAGAGGTATAAAAGAGAACAGTGACTGCAAAGGACGGAGGGCTGAGATAATAATAAACACTGTGTGTGTGTGTGTGTGGATGGCTTCAATTTGATTTTCTTTTGTTTAAAGGAAGAAAAAAAAACGGAACGTGTGTGCCTGTGCATAAATGCAGTCTCATGTGCGTCTGCAAGAGTCTTGGCTTGAAATAACTGTACAATGAGATTGTCTCCTGTCTGTCTGTCAACATGTTACAGCCTCAGCTGAGGCGTCAGTGTGGCCGTGCTACTTTTACACCGGCACTGTGGGTGCTATAAAGTGACACTGTTTAATATAGGGCAGAAGGAATTTAGGGCTCCATTAAACTCTATTACGAGGCACTGAGAGGGAATTCGTAGAATGACAGAAAATAAACTTCTGCGAAGGCTGATTTTAAAGAATGTATCAGACTATGATTTCAATATGCACCAGCTACAGCCTCCTTCAGATCAAACCCCCCAACCCCCCGTGTGCAAATGTTAATATGGCTGAAACACTGAGTCAAAGCCTATCTGAAATATGAATAATACCTCCAGTCACTCTTGCAGAGAAAACAGAACCAGCATATACCAGGAAATCCAAACAGCTGATCACAATTAATTGAATAAGAATTTTGAAGCACAGCATATTTATATTGTTCATTGTATTGGTTTGAATGAGCTGTTAGATCTGAGGCTGAGATGAGTTTTCAGTTCAAGTTAGCGTATTGGAGGACTTGTAGTGTCTAAATAGAAAGCACTGGTGAGATGAGATAAAGGATCTCTCATTTTAACAAGAGGCACATTCTGAGAGTACAGTGTCAGTCATGTCACAGCACAGTAAAAGCACAGGAACACACACCACCATTCAGACATTATTAGGACCATAAAAATAATCAGATTCTTCTCTAACCACAAGGCACCACATTATATCGGCTGTACAATGTTCGAAGCCAAGGCAGAGCGGCACCACTGCCAACACATAAAACTAACAGCATTTTTTCATTAGAAAATCTCATCCTCAGAGACAGTTATATATTCCAACGCTGCTTTGATGCCTTTCTATTTTTCATTGACAATGCTGCACAATGATGCCTGTACATCTAAGCTTGAGCTTTCATTGAGTGCAGACAGCCTGAAGCCAGACTTGGCTGTGCTGCGTTCACCTGTCCGCAGGCTGGCAGGCTGCGGGGCTGGCCTGCACGGGGCTTTACAGGCTGTTTGTGCAGGGCCTGCATTTGCATGGCTGCCAGCCGAGCAGCGGCGGGAGCTGGCACTGAGGGGGAGGAGGTTTTATTAATGTTTACTGATCCAGTCAGGAGAACCTGATGGACAGGACTGCAGCGGCTGCTCGCCTTCGGCAATGTAACAAAGAACACCATGCTTTCTGAAAATACTTGAGCCGTAAAACTGACAGATAGATGAGCAAGCATATGTACACTAATGTATTTTTACATGCCCACACACATGCACACGCACACACTGACAGCATTCTGTTCCTGAACAGAAAGTAGGCTAAATGTTCAGCTAAGTATTTTTGTCTTCCTCACTGCTGATTTCCTCATCACACATCCGGCATTCGTCACCATACCCCCCTCCCGTTCTGTCTTTCATTCTTTATTATCAAACTTCTGTCGACGCCAAACTGGAAACAACTGCTGCAACTGTTGATGAAAATTCTCTTGTGAGCAGCAGCTTTAACAATGCGCCACATCCAACAACAAGCGAGAGCATGCTGAGGTAGAAATGTAAAAAGAGAAAAAAAAAAAAAGAAAAAAGAAAAGGAGAGCAGATGACTTAAGTGTTAAACCCTCCCTGTTTGTTGCTGATATCAGATGCCTGTGCAGCACTGCTCACACACTAGATGCACCCTGCTTGGTTAGTCTCAATTAATCCCACAACTTTATTTTTGGTGCCCTTCTCACTCCCTCACTTATATATGACATCAGGCGCTGCCTATTTACCCACGGGGAGGGGCCGTTTGTATTTCTGTATCTCTCGACCTGAAAAAAACAAAAGAAAATCAATCCCCGGGAAGAAAAGAAGAACTCACTGCAGGTCAAAGAGATTAAAAAAAAAGATCAGAAATACTTTGAGCTTGTGAAATACTCTTCAGAAATAATTTTATGGAATGGTGGGTGTAAGCTTTTTGAACTTGAAGAAATAATTAGCATTAAAGTATTTGAATGTGAGACCATGCAAATAAAACATTCTCACTGAAAGTCAAGTTTGTGACCATAAAATTTTGTTTTTGTAGAAACATACTTTGTGCAGATGTGCAGAAATGATCTTAAGATAAAAAGCAAACAAACAAAAGATTAAGAATGTGGAAATAAAATCTGCGCATGAGTGATTACAAAATTGAGGTTAGAAAAAAGTTTTTACAAATATCTGAGGACAGATTCAAAGCTGTTATCTGTGTGTGAGACACTGAAGTTACTCTATCAATCAGAAAACTACATTTTAAAATTAAGCCACACTGTCCAGACAAATCAGAAAATCCTTCTGGTAGGTGTTTATTATTTATTCAAAAATTTTCTTAAAAATCAAATTCCTTTAGACCCCACCCAGAGGTCGGTCTTCCTCATAGGAAGTAGAGAGAAATAGAAATGAGAGACAGTTGTAGTTGTGCTGAATGTTTAAGGATGCAGAAGCCTGTTGTACTTCATTAAGGTCAAAGTAGAAATTTGTCTGATGAGACTTTAAAATGCTACTTATAAATACACCCTAACTGCTAACGCAATTAGTGCACGACTAATGACTGCATACATTCGGATAGAGCTCCCACACTTTCCCACCCATAGGCCCACACATCCACCAAAATCACACAAAGTGCTGTCGTGTTTTGTTGCCTCTATTTGCTTGGCTGGGTGTGTTCACAGCTCCAGGAGGAGAAAGGCAGGCGTGGGGGTGGGGGAGAGGGGGGGGGAGTCGCGGCAGTGGGGGCGCTTGTTGGAGTTGGCGGGTTGATTCTATTTGCATTTGGCACACAGACTGTACAAAGTATGCAAATAGACAAACAATGACATTTGCTGTGTTATTTTTCCTGTGATATTGCAGTCTCTCTGTAAAGTAAACAAAAAGATAGCATGCACGTTGTTGTGTGTACATTTGCGTGTGTGGGTGCTCAGCTCATGCACCTGCCAGGTGCGTCCATCTCTTTAAGTCGGCCCCCACGGGCCACGCCCATGCTCCACAAATCACATGAAAGGCTCACCCTCAGTGCGAATTGCTCTCTCAAAGGCAACTTTGATGTTTGAAAATGGAGATGGGTGTCTTTGAAAGAAAGGCCTACAGGTGTATCAGTGCCAGGGGAGGGTGAAAAACAGTGGCATGTCTGACGCTGGGTGCTTTCCTGACTGCTAATGGCTCACCATGACTCCCAGATGTATAACCTGAAGACATAGTGGCCTACGCACATAATCACACACACACACACACACACACAAAAACATGCACGCACACACACAAGCAAATAGTCACTAGCCTCAACAATCAAACTCATGACCACCTAAATTTATGATTTGTTAGAGAGGACAGTCTGCTTCAATACCACTCATAGACAGATAGAAACAGATAAGGGCAGATTTTATGTCTTCTTGATAGAAATTACACTCGTTGGCGTCTGCACTGACTGGAGGCTGTCGACTGTGGCGTTCCTCCGCCCTGGGGTCACTCCAGACGCGTCATACTTGGCCTCAGTGATTAGAAGTAGAGCAAATATTGGTCAACTGATAAATCCACTGGAATGCAGCAGTGCATATTGAATAGGTTTGGACTGATTACAGAGAGGAACTTGT
The DNA here is from genome assembly GCF_017976425.1 of Toxotes jaculatrix. Lineage (NCBI taxonomy): Eukaryota > Metazoa > Chordata > Actinopteri > Toxotidae > Toxotes > Toxotes jaculatrix. The sequence goes on along the minus strand of NC_054410.1, from coordinate 16,780,176 downwards.
GTGTTGGGACAAAACATTCGCCACATTCTGAGGTCTGAGGCTTGTGATTGGTGACGGATGAGGACAGTATCCTCCAGTAGTCGGGCAGGATGTCTACACATTACAGACAGCCAAACACGCTCCATTGTTAATTATTTTGCGAGGCATTTTTATGTCTTTTCATGGCATATGAATGAATGCAGAACTGCTGCTCTCAGAGTCATTGAAGTGTGATAGCACAGATAATGAAAGCATCCGTAATACAATCAAATTTTGTTGTGGGAGGGTAAATAAAGGACTGAGATGGAAGCTATTTGACCACTGTTGCCACCTTAACCACATCTAGAAGCTTTGAGGCCAACTCCCTTTGAAGGCCACACACACGCACACAGCTGTTGGTAATCCTACTTAGGCTTTTTTTTTTTTTTTTTTTTTTTTTACTTCAGCTTTCCTGTGAAAGCAGAGCTAATTAGTCTAAATACCTCGACTAAACTGAGATATAAACAAAGAAAATATACCCATTGGTCTATTACTGCCACTTTTTTTTCTTCTTCTTCTCCCCTCGCTACCTCTGTTTGCTCTGTTGCTGCAGTGTCAACGCACAAGCTTCTACGAGAAACAGGAAAAAAGAAGAACATTGTCTAACATTTTGAAACAGTGCGATGTCTACTCCTCGGGCCAGTTGTTGGCTGCACAAGACGGACACACAATAGCTTCGGGGTGAAATGCCCTTTCTTTTTCCACTCAGACAAAAATTTCCACCCTATACTTGCTGACGCCAGAAAGAACAGCAAGACACACTTTGAATTACCAAATTATTTACAGAGGGCCCCAGACAGCGCTTTTAATTCAGTCTGATGATGCAAGTAGAAAACATTTTCTCAGAATCAACCGAGGAGCTCGGCCAACATCGCTACCCGGCTCTCTCCTGCTCTGTCTCTCCACCTACTCCCTACCCACTCCCCTCTAAACTCACCAGCCAAGCGTCTTTCCTGTTTACCTACCTATGAAGGGAAGTAAAATGCCCACTCTGTATGTGCTCACTCTTCCTTATTTACACTGACCCATACAGGAGGGAGCCATTACGACCTTTCAGCCGTAATTCAATAAAAGTTCCGATCTGCATTTAGAAAAATAAATGGCCCATGAGTGGAGGAATATTTTCTCCCCCGCTGCATTATGACAATAAACCGTTTTCTGTGTTGGGGCAGTTGGGACAGGGGTGTAGAGGAGGGGGGGGGGGGGGGGGGTTTGTGGGAAGAAGGCACCTGCTGGTTACTGGAAAAGACGGCGTGTACCACCACCCTGCGGTTTGGATATTTATTTCTTTAGGCCTTAATGGTTAGGAACAGTGAGCAAATAATAGGTGTAGCAAGCTCTTTCTTTTGCTTCCAGGAGCGAAGAAGGTTGCAATCCTCTGGGTAAACACAGGGGGAAGCCTCAGCTCCTCAAAATAGGCTGGAAACATCACAGAAAAGGTCAGTCTTTAGAACCTCAGCATTATTGCAGCAATCCACTAACAGCATGATAACATTAGAGAAAGCACTAAAAGTGTGAATATGTGGACGTCTGCTCTGTGGAAAATAATCACACTTCACATTTCGCACATTTTACTCTGACCCACCTGGAATATCAGTTGTTATTCTGTGGAACTGTGTGTGCGTGTGTAGGGGCAAATGTGTGCTTGTTGCACATTATTGTGTGTGAGCTAGTATGCACGGAGGTGTGAACGCAAAGCCGTTTGACACATCTTGCTGGCGTTGCATTGATGTACGTGACAGCGGCAGCTTGCTTTCCTTTCCCACAATGTTGTGAGGCCCCCACCTTTCCCCCAGCATCTCGCTGCTTAGAACAACCTGACTACCATGTATACACAAACGCACGCACACACACAGACACGCACAACAACCCCATTTACCATTAGAGCTAAAATAACACACTCAAAGCAGCTTATTGCTTTAATATGATCTGTCACCGCAGCCAAATAGGCCTTCTGTGCTCAACAAGGGCAAAGCAACAGCAGCAGCAGCAGCAGCACTGGGAAATCTATCTATGAAGTCTGCAGGCAGGCAGCCAAAAAGGCCTGAAAACAGCCCCACTCATATCACCCCCAACATGTCTCAACTCCCGAGTTACACAGTTAATCACACGCACACAAAGTATAGAATGGCGGGACAAAGGAGAGATGATTGCTCTCAACGTGCTACGGGCCTTATTGTATTGTTAGAGAATCCGGGTGCACTGGGCCTCATTTTGGCACCCCTTCACTCTGCTTGCCTGTCTCAACCTGCCTGGCTGCAGGGCTGTCCTTGTGTGGCACTGCTTCTGTTCAAAAAACACACACACACACACACACACACAAATAGACACGCAAAGCACTTTATCCCCTTATCAGAAAAGGAAGGCTGCGCTCTTTGCTCAAACAGTCTCATGTAGCAACTTCCGCTGTGAGCAGCTTGTTTTCAGGCCTGTGAGGGGGATTTTCACACTGCTGATGTCCCCAGAGAGAGGCTGATGCATGTGCCTAAGGGACCAGATGATCCCGCAGCTGTTGCCACAGAGGGTAAACTACAGATAAAAGTGTGCCAAAACTTATGCTGACCTCCTCCTGAAGGTTTAGATGAAAATAATGTTTCCACAAAAAACAAAAAAACAAAAACAACTTATTCACGACACTTTAACTCACACCTAGTTTATGTTCACAGAAGTAAACAGTCTGTGCATCCAATCCATGGTAATGATAAGAGTCGTAAAAATGAATGCATTCATATTGAAAGTGTTATGAGAGTGTTATGTAAATGAGTGTAAAGTAGTGTAATGCCTGCGTGTGGCTAGCATCGACTCATTTAGGCCTAGACGAGACAGCCACAATCACCAGCCAAGGGTAAAACCCACATCCTACAGGGTCAGCCTCAAAACAAGAACTTTGATTCGCCCCACTGTAAATCTGTAAATACCCAAATGTGTGATTGGTGGCCTTGGGAAACACTGTGCCAGATACATTTGCTGCAGGGATGCTTCTTAAGCTGTGCGGTGACGGTAGTAATAGAATGAAAGGGGAAGTATAACAGAGCGTGGTGGAAAGAACCAGGGTGGGAACGAGAATATAGGGGGTTCAGGTCCGCTAGAGAGGAGGAAGAGGAAGACAGGTGTACAAGGCTTTGCTCAACAGATGTTGAAACGTCCCCAGTGTCTGTTGAGGGCAAACGGAAGTTTGCTTGCAGGCAAGTAGGCCTCGCTGCAACATATGTTCAACTGTCGCCCCACATCGCACTGTGGGTTTTCAGAAGTTCAAGGATGTTGCCTGAGTTCACGTCTTTTCAGCACTTCGCTTTCAATACATAAATGCGTACAGCATGGGCTTCCCTGACTGAAAGGGAAAGCTAGATGCATTTCAAGTCGTGCCAATACCGAATTAAAACAACACAGCAAAAAAGCTAAAAGCTAAAGGAAAAATATCACAATCAGCTGCCATTTTGTAGTCCTCATGTTTGAATCAGAAAAGCTTCTTACACTGCCCAGACATTTTTTTTTGTATGTAATCCTATACCATACTTACACAGACTCTGCAGTCCAGACATAGTTTTCAGTGTTAAGTGTGATACATGCACTCCAAATCAATTCTAGTCTGTTATCAGGGGCCTATCAAGTCCATTTATACGTCAAATACAAATATTTACACTTCAAATATATTCAGAGCAGACTTGGGCCGCAGCCAAAGCACGTATTGCCCTTTGCCATCCAGATAGAGTTTCACTTTGCCCCTGAAAAAGCACCCAGCCCTTCACTAAAAAGAGCTTGTGTCTAATGTGTCTCCCTTTGGATGGGAACATATGTTTCTTTCTTTCAATGGAGACGGAGACAGACAGAGAAAGAAAGGAGAAGTAGAGAAAAAGTACGGGATGAAGGAAGGAAACAGGTCATATTGGGTGACCATTTGGCTTTGGCGTCAATGTTTAAGGCCTGGCTGTCACCTTACTGAGCAAACACTGTCTCTGTGTTGAGCTGATATGGGCTTTGTGGGTGGAAGGCTGGGCAAGGCTCAGTGGAGTTTGCCGTTCATGTGGTCTGGGTGCAATCTCATGAAAAAAGAAAAGAAAAGAAAAAACTTCACACTTTTCAAATCACTTACACTTGAACCCATTTCCATGCGCTTCAAAGCACGGGGGTAAAAGAGCAAAGCAACATCTCAAGTTATTCTGCAGCAAATATGAAACACAATCAGGAAATAAAAAGACACAGGCAAACACACTGACAGAAAACAAAGCGGGGCTGAGAACGGCACACCCATCTCTTCAAAACACAGCCATCGCCTTTCAGTACATCGTTAATACCAGACATTTTATATCGAGCATTTTATTTGTTCTTCATAGACTTCCATAATGCTTTCAGATGATGCGACCGCTGCTCTGAGAGGAGGCAAGTAAATCTACAACCTTTAGCATCCATTTCGGCTCTGGGTGCGTATTGAGCGCTGCTGTTTAGGCCTCATGTGTGCACTGGCCCCCATCTCCCAGCTCTATCTTGTGGTTATGATATCATAGAGAGAAAAACAAGGGCATTCTCTCCTAAGTGCACCCTGACACATTAAATATTCATCCGACCACAGAAACCCCTCTGAAATGGGGCTGGTGTGGAGCGCTCGCACCCCTCTGGCCCCCGGCCCTGTAGAGCACATAGAAGTCAAATGTTGGCGGTCGGAGCAGACACACTGCGGCTACAGTCAGGGTCAAACTGGCCAAAGAGAGCGTATTAACACGAGGTTTAACTGGAGGATGTAGGTTCTGTTTCCCCGGCTGTGACTGTAATGATTTAGATAGTCGTTAAAACTTTTTCTACAGTGAATAGCTGTTTTCTTTCAGTGAGACTCGATGTGCAGGGTAGAAATCAAGTTTAAAGCAGGGCTGTCACATGATTTAAACCACATACAGGGAGGTAGCCTATGGGCATATGTTAATGATAAACAAACAGTTTAACTCAGAATCAAAGAGCTCCTGTATGGCCAAAATCCAAGTTCTGATCAGGAGTTTTTATTTTTTAAATAAGAAAAAAATAATGATTAAATAGCTCTCCTTTCATTCAGTATTACCACAGCAAGCCTCTTAACTTATCTAATAGGCACTGCACATACAGTAGAAAGAGATATGGAGTCTTAGAACAATTCCTATGGTAGCCACAAAGTTTTAAAAGAAAAAGGTGCCTTGCAAAATTAATAAATTAAATTAATTAATAAAATTAAAACAAGGTGTCTTAAAAAAAAAAGATGAGAGGAATTAAAGTGTGAGTGTGCTGCCCTCCTGATAGCTTATTTTACAAGTATCCAAGAGACAAAGGCAGAGGGAAAAACAGGAGAAGGGGAAAAGAAAGTTTTGAGCTGCCTCTCAGTTGATTAGTAGTGTTAACAGCAACTGTGGGCCGTGGGTTAATGAGCTCCAGGCCTTGGTCTAATGAAGACTCTGCTCCCCTAAAAAAAAAAAAAAAAAAATCACCCTCTCGCAGCCCACTAAACCCCCTACTGGACGCTATGAACAGTGTGTCACCAAACACAGTGTCCTTGCCAGCTGGAATTGTGCCACAGGATCCACAGCTAGGCTTATGAGTGTGAGTATGTGTGTGTGTGTATGTTTGTGGCCGGCTGAATGATCACTTTCATCCCTAAAGAGCCAGCCAATTCATCTTAGACCACCATTGGCCACAGAAAAACTGACCAATTATCATTTTTTTTCCTGCCTGTCTGTCTTTTTTTTTTTTTTTCCAACCAGAGAGCAGTGGGATGTATCATTTCCCTGACCTCAGCCATTTGAGGTGGTGTAAATCTCTTAATAACTACACAAGGACACATATAGGGGCTATATTTGGAGGGCTGCTTCCCCTGGCCGCCCCTGCTCTGGCCTGGAACAGACAGTAGCCACAGTGTCTATGTGGGTGATGGAGCCTGGACCTGGCGCTGTGTGTGTGTATGTGAGAGTGAGACAGTAAGGGAGAGTGAAAACGCTGGCCTTCATTCCTTCCACCACGGTTTACAGAGAAGGCAGACTGGCCGCATACATGTGAGCGTGAATGAAAAAGATGTTACGGAGCGTGTAAGGGGGGTGTGTGTCCGCCCAGGATATGTTCCTGAGTAACAGCACGGAGCAAACTGGTGGGCCGGTGGGTGGAATCACACACACACACACACACACAGACACCCACCCCGTCCTTTTCTTTGGCGTCCCATGTCCTAATACTCAGGAAAACAAACAGCTGGAGAGCAGCAACAGAACTGCTGTCTCTGCTCAGACAGATTAGTCATGACTGAGTCTCTTTCTCTTTTACACACAAGAAAAGGGCAACATAACTGTTGATCAGTGGGTGTGAATAAAAAAGTACCAAACTATTCTGTGCTGCACTCTGACAAGCAGGGAGTTTGGTTTCAATGCCTGCCTCTGTTCAGACATTGTGCCTGTGCATCTATGTGCGACCGTGTGCCCTGTTTGTTTCTGTATGCACGTGTGTGTGTGTGTGTGGTGGTGATGGGGGACGTTAAAGCTAGAAATTTCTATATAGTTCGTAAAGAGAGGGTGGAGGGGAGGCAGTGGTGATGGGCACAAACAAATGGACAGAGCGGTAAACGAGAGGAAACTTTACCCATGGGTCAGCCTCCGAGGGAAGATATATTGCCCATGGGTCAGTGGAGAGAAAGGACGGGCAAAATCCATATTGGTCCGTCTGCCTTGCCCCCTTTATATAGTGATAAAATATTCAAATCCAGCCATTACTTCACATTAGGCTACTCTGTAGAGATGCCAGGGAGAAAACCACAGAATGTATACATGCTGGTGCGCACACGGTTTTGGCGCATTGATAGTTACATTAAAATCTCTTCCTCCCATTAGAGGCAAAGCCCTCATCCGGACTCACGTCTGACATTTAAGGTGTGTTCACATGTGGAGCACGTGCACATACGTGTGCGTGTGAACGTGTCCCTGAACGGGCCATCAGAGTGTAGAAATACGCATGTATTTGTACAAGGGCGCTAAGTGTGATAAGGGCGCTAAGTGTGTTGGTTAGGTTTCTGGGCCTGGATGAAACAGATGCAGCTGATATGCTTCACTTATAATTAATTCTCACCTCCTGCACACACACTAAGACACACACACAGACACATACACCTACAGTGGCTCTTTCAGTTTCTCTTTTCTGTCCGTTATGTTTAAGACTGATGACTATATGGTTTGGTAGGCCGGTCTGGGTGTTTCCTTCTGACTAAGCGCTGTGTCAGTCAGACCTGAATGTGCGTGTGTGGGTGGGTGTGTGTGAGGCGGGTAGATCTACTCACTATTTCTTGTTTTTTTTGTTGTTGTTTTTTTTTTTTTTTCAAGTGAGATGGTTAGATAAACATCACTTAACTTCATCAGTTCACAGAAATGCCTATGGTAACAATTCATAGTTTATTCTTTCTTAGACTTTAGGTTCAGGGAAAACAACATTCCTCAAGCAATTATTTTCAACCACGTATGCCATCGTTATCTGTGGATGACGCGGCAGCAGGTGCAGCTTGGGTAACACTTAGTGTCTAGCCAATGTATTTCAAGGTCTGCTAACATTCTAATAATATTTTTGTATTTGGAAGCTGAAAACACAGTGACAGTCTCTCTCTCTCTCCCCCCTTATATAATTTCATCCTGTGTGAGTGTGTGTGAATTGCTATGGAGGATATTGATGGTCTCCACAGTCCAAGTCAATTTCACCTGAATTACAGTTTAGACAGGCAAAGACGGGCTGTTTTGCCTGGACATGTCAAACTGCCCAGAGCTATTAAGAAATTAGGGAGAAGAAGAAGTTGTTTTCCAAAAGGACTCTTGTTATTGTTTTTGCTATTTTTGTACAACTCTGGAAATATAAAGTGCCATTTTGTGCCATTTTCCTGGTTGTGTAGGTGGTAAATTGGCAAGTCCTTGATTTCTCTCTTACCCGTCCACCTCATGTCGCTGTTTCAGGGCACAGAGTGAAGATAGAAGACCCCCAGAAGATGCAGTTCTCGGACAGACTGTCAGAGATCGAGCGCTACCAGAGGTCTATGCGAATAGGCCAAGTGAACAATAATCCCCGCCCCATCCACCAAACCCACCTCAGCACCACACAAGGTGAGGACCACTGATCCATGCAACCACAACCAAACAACCAACATCCTCAAAATCACCACAACACTATAAATTCAACTCATATGAGCTGCTGTTACCTGGAAATAAATACATCCTTTAATAAAACAAACATATTTAGTTTTATTTGGCCAGCAGGTAAGTACTCTGGAATAAAAATCTGTTCCACGGCAACACAGTACATGTCATTTGCCCAGAATTAAACTAAGCCAAGTGCCCTTCATGTGAGTTTCCTCCACGGGGGGTTTTTGAGTTCTGTTCCGCTAATCTGGGAGCTGTTATATGTGTTGGCCGTCCAAGGGGAAGCTCATGTCAGCTCTGTCCCCGGATGCCCTGCGTTGGTGGGTCCGGGCCCCACAGCAAGCAGGGTTGAGTCTGTGGCCAGGTGGCATGGCGGGTGCTGCCAACCGAGCTTGGCCTGGGTGCTGAGGCTGGCCTCCGCACACCACACACTACAGCCTCAGGAATGTAACAGCCTCCCGCTACCTTGGCAATCACGTCACTCTCAGACTGGTCGAATGTGCGGGGGCGGGCTGAGACTCAGACTGAGGTGGTGCGATGGAGGGGAGGGGGGTTGTTTCAAGCATATGTGTGTGCTGTGGACAGCTGCGTGGGTGACGGCTGGAGTGAGGATGAGTGTTCACTCTCCATCATATGTCAGAGCCTCTTTAACAGGATGCCATGTCTGGAAACATGCAGACTAAACACACACACACGAACGCACACGCATGCACACACACACACACAGTATGCCTTCTCTCTCCCGCCTACTCTTGAGTTCTCATGCTAGCTAATGAATCTCATTACCTTTGTATCAGCATGTTGCTGTGTACAGGAGGGCTTGTTTGGGAGCGCTGGGCCGTGTGTGGGTGGAACTCTATCAGTGTGTATCACAGCCATACACCAGTGTTTGGCCTTGTGCTTAGCTTAGCCAGCGCTGAGTCACCAGTATGGTCCTATCTAACAGCTGACTGAGGAGAACACAGGGTCTTTTACCCCACTCCCCATGTCCTTACTTACTGTTGATGTTGATTTTGTTCCCTCGCACAGCCTGTACTGAGCAGAAAACATGTCAGCCATTTTAGAAACACCGCCGACCGGTTACGCCGAAAATAAACTGTGGAGCTTCAACACAATACAGCCACTGTGATGATAATTTTCTGATGGTTTAGAGTTTGGCGTGAGCTCTGTACGCTGTCTGCCAATAAAAAGCCCCCTGCAGCTAAGCTTTTACTGGGAGCTTTAGGTTTCTGAGGGCTGACTTGAATATGGGGGGGGGTTTTACTCCAGTCGGCAGGGAGAGGTGTACAGACTTGGTCCAGACAGTAGACGAAGAGCAGCTCTTTGCTCTGCTCTTGTCTGCCTCACACAGGATTAGGGCAGGAATTAGAGCGTCATAGGCTTGTCAGGCTTCAAAGGGCTGCGATGTTGCAACACACACACGTACAGTACATACACTGAGCAGACACAACACATTAACATCAGTTGGAACTGTCACAGACTGTAAAGGCCTTGAGCTTCACGTTACAGCTGCCAGTGACTGGAGGCCGTCTATAAGAAGTGTGTATGTGTGTCTGTGAGTGAGACAGAGAAGGGGAAGGGCTGTAAAAACCACACACCTTAATCTGTGGTATTACCATCATGACGGCATACCGCAGGGCAAGAGTGGTAAAATAATTAAATAACAGAGCAGAGGGCCCTTCTCCCTCCCACCTCGTCTATCTGTTGGAGCGTCTGAGCGGCAGACTGGAGATGTGTGTCGCTGCGCAGATCACACAGAGCGCTCCTGTACGTGTAGGAATCATGCACAGACAACAACACTACAGTATTACAAGCAAAGCTCAAACAAAAATAGACCTGTTGTAATATATCCCATTCAGAGACACAGCGAGATGTTTACATATCAACAGCACACACGTCTCTGCTTTTGGCAGCTCTGCCAGACACTGTTGTATTTTGCAGATACTTTAAATCCCGGGGCCTGTTTGTTTGAGAATTGCCGGGTGATAGATCGCCCATCAACACGTTATAATTAAGTGGATTCCCGTCTCGCTATTACAAAAGATGTTTTCCATTATCCAGGGCTGGGACCTTGCATTTTCCCCTTGAAGACAACTAAATAAGAGAATACGGTGTCATCTCCTCCTAAAGCCTCCTTGCTTCATTTTGTTGTCTGAGCCATGAAATACTGTCTCAGTTTTGTTGTCAACAGGACATGTCTTCAGACATCTTCTCAACGCTACCCTGGATTCTTAAATCATATACACACACACACACACACACACACACACACACACACACACAGACGATTGCAACATAGGCACATTGAAAATACAAAACATGCACACACACACACACACACATACAGTTCCGTGTTTGTGTTGCAAGTTCTCTGTTAGTGCCCCAGACAGACAGGGTAATTAAGAGCTCATTACAGTGCATGCAGTGACAGGATTCCTGCACGCTGGCAGACGTTGCATTCGCTGCTTGTTTTTGTTCTTCAGTGGCCACAGGTGAGCCTGCTAGACATGTGGAATGATTCTCTGAGAGGGAGGAGGGAGTGTGTGTGTGTGTAGTTGAAAATGCGTGGTTCAACTAGTGCAGTCAAGCAAATCTGACACTCAGACAATCAAGCACTAAATTGTTATTCTGGTTTTCAAAACCTCAAGTGAGGTACATGTGTATACTATATGTATCTGTGGGTGGCAGTTTTTTTTTTTCCTTTCTCAGATACAGAACGTAGTTCATCCTGTAGCATCTCACTGTGGCACTGCATTTATAATCTATACACAGTTATTTCCAGTCTAAAGAAGAGCAAAAAGCTGATAGAAAACTCCATTTCCCTCAAACTGTAAAGCGGAAAACAGATTCCACTTTTACCTTGTTCCATTTTAAATGCAGACAGAACTCAACAAGTCTCTGGCACAGCCTCTAACAGACAGCCGAGACGAAAGCGGCTCTTTTAACTTAAATGTGTTTTAACAGTGAGAGAAGAGAGAGGGAGAGAGAGGGGGGAAAAAGAAATACAGCAGCAATTTAATCATCCAAAAAGAAAGTCCTGGCACTTTTGAGGTGGTATCATTTAACATGTTATTTGTTCCAACACCTGTGTGTTCCTCTCTGAAGATGAATATCAGATACTAGCATAACGTTCCGCCATCAAGTCAAGTGCTCAATGCTTTGATGAGGGCCCAAAAGTGTGTGTGTGTGCATGTCTTTGTGAATGTGTGTGTGCCTGTCTGTCTGAATGTGTGACCCATGTGTTAATGTTACTAAAAATGTCAGTAAAGTCTTGCAGAAATAATATATTACACACTTCATATTTAAACATACTGCAAATTCTGTTTAAAAGGAGCAAACCTGTCTGTTAATGACACTTCCACAAATGCTGGTATCTCTGGCTTCCTCCTGCACAACTGGCACACATCTGCTGCAGCTGTGGCCCTCTTGTTCAGTATGTTCAGGCTGCGGCCTCTGGACTGGACTTAACTTGAGAAAGTTCCGTTTGATGGAGGACCAGCCCGATGCGGCCGTGCCCCTCCCGCCTCGTCCACAGTGACCACACTGTTTACTCCACATAAACAAGCTGGCCGGCCCCCCAGGTTCGAGGCAGCACTCTGCTACTGCCGCTCACACTAATTCACACATCCAGAATGACATGATCAGCCAATTAGAAGCAAGAGCGAGACAGGAAATTAGCACCGTCAGGTAGCTGTGGTGTGGACTTTTGAGTATAGCCGTCACGCTAGTTGGGTTTCATGCTGATTTCTGCCAAACCCAAGCAGGAAGCTGGCCCTCTGAGGCCAATACAACCAAAATGAGCAGGATTCTGGACCAGTCCTTTAGACACTCTGTTTTACTTCTACACTCCACTATTTACATAATATGTCAATGGCCGCCAAGGAGTTTATTTGTTATGGTGCCTGAAAGCTTCACTTGTGGTTACTCTCTTTTTGTGACCCTGAGATGAATAATTCAAACTGAAAATGTTTCTGTTCTCCAACAAAAAAAAAAAGAATCTTTTGAAGCTGCCTCCTTGGTGGAAAAAAAGAAGAAAAAAAAAGAGAAGTGAGAGCAAGTTGTTTTTTACCAGACTCAACTGTTTGTCTAAGTTATAATTTCACATCAGAGTCAGGCTGAGTTTTACATTTCAGCAATTACAGAAACTACATGTGTGCCATGAACAGTCTCTATTGAGTCTGGGGAGAGGGGAAGGGCGGGAGGACGACGAGCTCTCAAAGAGAACATAGGATTTTTCAGCCCATGTGTTTGTTTTTGCTCACGTTATAAGTGAGGGCTCAAAAGACATATCAAATGTCCCACATAGCTGAGCCAAGGCCGTGTTCCTCCCCTCTCTAACACGCTCTCTTTCTCTCTCCTTCCCTTTGCTGGCGTCTTTCTTTCTCTCTTGCTTGCTCTCTCACATTCTCTCCCCGATGCGACGCCTAAGGCCTAAGCGAAGCAGGAAGCCAGCACAAGGACCGGCATTCACTGTGTCTCAATGACACGCTTCATTACGGCAGCCGCATTACATGTCTCAGAGGCGTTGCTGGATCCGGAGTCACGAGGATGGACGCCATTTTGGCTCAAACATCTTCTCAGGCATCCCTTTCATCTACCCATGCACTTTAAAAGCAGCGCATGTGTTTATTTGTGTCCTGCACTAAACTACGCTGGCACCACCCCAAAGCTACTTATTAGTGACGCAGTCGCCACTTCTTCCCATTTCAGCCCCTTCCTTCCCCACTCCTCAGCTCCACCCAGGGGGTTGGTCCTCTTATTAACAGGGGTAATCTGTGCCTCTGGTATTGATGTTGTCTGCTGGCCAATCAAAATATTTGAAGGAAATGTTTATTTTCTTGAGCGAATCGTACCAGCTGCTTGCAAGCCTTTCTGAATAAGACCATTTATGTGTAAGAATTTGCCATTGTGAGGCATAGTGCAGGACCTCTCGTTGACTGAGTGCTGATTTGGGCCTTTGCAAAGGAAGCGGAGGAGCTCCAGGGGAAGCAAAGATCTTACACATGCTGAGCCCAGTTCGGCTATAGGTGAACAGCCCAGCACCACCCCCCCACCCCTCTCTCTGCTTCTGGCATCCTTCTCCATCCTAATTGCCACTACAGGAGATTTGGAGTTTACTATATTGCGGTATCTCGACAGCGGAGGTCAGAGTCATAGTGATAACACATGGTCGACTGCTGCTGTCATTAATAGAGTGCTATAAGAAAAAATGTGGTTACATACTACGCGGGTTTCTGTCTTTATGATGACAATATTATGTGCATTTGAGGAAAAAAGCTTATAACAGTATTTAACACTGTTCAGCGGCATGTAGACTAGATTCCTGTACAACCATTGTGCAGAGACTGCCCATGTCCACAGAGCTCCGTGCAAGTTGTCTTGTAACAACTGCACCGTCTCAGACCTAGAGCAAACAGGCCCTGTTTGTGTCAGGCCTCCTGCGGTGTGGCCGTTGAGTGTGAAGCAGGGTCCCACGCGTTGGGCCAGCAGGTCCTTGACCCTCCTTCGTTTCCTGACAGCTTGGCTGGACAGGCTAGCGAGTGTCCTGTGCTTCACAGGTCTCCGCTGCCTCTCTAGTGTCTCGCCTGAAAGACCCAAAAATATCTCCCATGCACCCACCAAGCATGTTTTTCCAAGCCTGGTCTCACTCTGGTGAGAAAACTGCCCCTCCTCTTCCCAGTCTTCACTGCTCAGTCAGCAGAGGCCAACCTGTGACAGGAAGACACATCTCCAAACTGCCAGATGTCAAGACAGTTTTGACAAGTCTGTCATGGAGGGTGTTTTTGGAACATGCTTAAGATTTTTTATGACCCAGGCTGTGACTTCCTCACTTTCACACATATACAACCCACACATTTCTCTGCATTTCACAAAATAGTAAAACTTCCTGCACAAACGGTGTATCTCCACTGACTTCTTTATAATATGTAGATCCGAGTGTTCACCTACTCTTCATTTTTTGTGTTACACCAGCCCTGTGGCAGGAGCAAATGGACACCCCTGCTCTGAAGACATGCAAGGTGGAGGAGGACCTGAGATCATGGCCAGGTGAGACACTGCAATCCCTTTCTTCCTAACTTTACTGTGCCATGTTGTTCTGTGTAACTATGCTTTTGGTTACGCTTTTAAGCCTGAAACTTGTCCTCACATAAAACTCAGCTCTTCTGATTTGATCCCAAATTTCATGTGACCTTGAGGATGTGCATGTCTGTGCTTTTGTGTTTGCTTATGAGAAAACTGTTTCCAAGGGTGCTTGCTAATTACTGAGAAATAATCATAATGTGAATAACAAGCAGCAAGAGGGGTGAGGTCCCTAGTAGTAATGGCCGTAATTACTAAGAGTGAGCCAACAGGCTAAAGAGAACTGAGGCATTGTGGGCTGCCAAAGACAGTTCACACCTTTCAAATGGGAAATTCTTTAAGAATATCTCAGAGCAAACTGAAAATTTCCAAACTAGTTTATTTTAATTAGTTGACATTAACCGCCTTTGAAATACACCATACTGAAGCGGAGAAGCTTGAAAGGCAGGCATAAGCCAGGGTGTGCCATTCATTGTGACAATTTTGGAGTCTAGCTCATTTTGCCCGTAGGGCCCTACTACATCCCAGAACATTCCTAGAACGCCACCACTCTGCCTGCCTGCCTGCCTCCTACTTCTTCTTCTTCTTCTTATTCCTCCCCTCCCACTCCATCTTTCTTTCATTTATTTCTTGGTGATTTGGATCTTTGCTGCTGTCTAACAGCCCCCTCAGTCTTCTACCCAGAAACCACCACACCACACCAGACATGCTGACTCATCCACTCACACTGTGATGAGGACAGACATTAAGACACACACACACACTCTACGGTTTATCAGATAGGATACAATGCCTGAAGCTGAAAACAGAAATGTGACAGTTTGAGTGGTAGAACCAGGGACTACACATTTACATGTGCTGCTGCTCGTACAAGGCCTTTTCTAGCCACTGCTGTCTCGCTGTTTCACTGCAGAGCAAGTCATTCATGATGGTGTGAAAAATGTGATTGAGTGACAGTGATAGTTAGTAAAAGGATATGTTAAAGATTTTAAAGCCTAAACTTGAAATTCCAGTCCAACAGTCTCAACAGTAAAGAGAATGTGACAGCGATGTAGAAAGCATAAGGAGTAATGATGATGCTTGTGTTCATACACCTTTATCCTTATAACAACAGCATACATGGTCTATGGTCAGCAAAACACAAGTCTTTGGCTTTGCAAGGCAGTATCATCTGTCATAGACAGGAATTTACTTAACAAACAAACAAATTAATCATGTCACCTTATTTGTTGATGCATTAGGGAAAATCTCCGGTTTTTCTGTAATCACAAACTTCCTTCACCCTTGCTTGTATTGCATGTCACAAGTTAGGGACATGCAAAATCCTCCGCACTCACATAATAAAGTGCCTAACGTGGATGAGGCTTTGGGGCTGTTGACCATGGTGTCACAGTACAGAGGTGATTATCATTTGCATTCGACATGATGTTCCGGCCCCAAGGCCTTGGTGCTTAAACAAACACCTGGAGATCATTTGTGTTCATTTGGGTCTCCTATTCTTTGGCCTGCGCCGCAGCAGCTCTTGCTCTGGCATTAGACTGCTTTGTCATCATCGCCCTGTTATCAACTGTGACTACTCATCCTCATGGCATTCCATGGCATCCGTTCAAACCACCCAAACCAGTCAGTAAATCAAACAGACACTCTCTACCACTGAGAGGAGTTATAAAATCCATAGTGCTGCACAGCAGAGTCCCCTTAGGGATGATATGAGGGAGAAAATTAGGAAACAATCGCACGGCACAGCACAGTGCGTCTTTTACGTGTAGCTGGACGAGCCTGGGGGTTTCGCTCTCCCTTTTCCTTTCCTCCACTTATTTGCCTGAGACACCATTCCCTGGGCGCTGGCCGTCACAGTTTGCATCAAGCCTGAGTAAACATTTCACAGGTGAGCGCCTGGATTTGCATCTCCCCATTGCCAGCCACCACATGTGGAAACACACGCACACACACACACAACCCTGTGCACAATAACACATACAGACATGGCCGCCTCAAGCCGGCCCTTATGTTAACAACCAAAATCAGTTTCTCCCATAAGCAAATGAGGCAAACCTCCTGTCATATCTGGGTTACACGCTTGACTGTGGACTAGTGGACTTCTTGAGCTAAGCAAAAAGGAGGAGGAGGAGGACTCCACCCTTGGTGCTACAGAATTAAGTTGCACTATGCCTTCAGAGCTAGAGGAGAAAAGAGAAAGAGAGAGCACTGGAACACTATGTTCTCTATAAAAACCCTGATTCCCAGCTACCCGCTTCATAGACTGGGAACATCACAGACGGCAGACTGTGCCAGCTAGCCCTCTGGGGTCCATCCCCTCTCCTGTCCCTGCAATTTAGTCAACACGTTTCAGATGAGCCTAATGGAGATCATGTGTGGTTTTGGGCCGCAGAGGTTACAGGCAGCTACTACTCGGCTCAGTTAGGAAGACCCTCTCTGCCAAAGATACACCACTGTTACCACAGCCACAACAGTGAAGCCTGTACTTATACTGGGTGGGGGAGGGTGGGGATGGAGTAAGGTATGCAACATGGTTAAGAGGGAGAAAAAGCAGACTGCAAAACTTTGCTTCTCAATTACAGAACAGTTTGTTTAGCCCTCTCCTCCAGAGGGAGCTACTGTACTATAGAGAGTTTAGGGTGGTAGCAGGCTTCCTCTGGCTCACGGCCAAGAGGCTGGTACCGCACAAGCCCATTAAGGTGTTGTGATAAGTGTCCAGTCCAGTTTCCGCTGACAGAACACAGGAGTCGATCCCCACCGCAGTTTAGCCAACACTTTTCCACCGACTCCAATTAAATGGAGATCATGAGCGGGGTGGGCCGCAGCCGCCACAGCCATCAAGTCCCCACGCCACACATCCCCTCCTCAGCTTCACCCTGAAGCCTAAATTTAGCACAGACAGAGAGAGAGAGATGAAGGGACAGAGAGAGAGGGAGAGAGGGAGTGAGAGCAAAGGCTTCTGGGGAGTCCAGTAGGAATTACTGGGCCGACTCCACTTCACCCGAATCAACAGCAGCTGAAGGCTTGGATTTTCCTTGCGTGAAATCAGATATGGAGTCTGACTCCAGTGCCTGGTAGACTCTGGAAAAAGAAACAGCCCCCCCACCGCCAAACTCCCTCATCCCAAAAAGAAGAGGAAATTCAACTGCAGAAGTGTGTTGATGAAAAAAAAAAAAGAGTCTAGCAGGGGCCATGGAAATTACAAAGGAACAGATTTTTTTGTAGCTGAAAACGGACCCAGTTCTCCAGACATAGGGAAAAGACATTTCAACAAGACTGTGGCACGCAAGTTTGGCATTCTCCCCCCTCAGGGCTGTGGCGTGCAAGCGCTTGCTATTTCACAAACACAAGCTCTCTTTTCTCTGCCATCCAAATCCACATTTTACACTTGCAGTCATGTGGGCACATTGGACCCATGAAAGCCACATGCGGACAAACAAATAACCGTGGATTGAGGTGTGTGTGTGTATGTGTGTGTGTGGGGGGTGTGTGTACAAGCGGCAGGTGTGGATGGAGTGTGCTGTTGACATCAGGTATGAGGAACTCTCCCTAGTCATTGTGGAGTTCAACCAAATGAAGGGCGTTTACAGTTGCAGAGTATTTCGGCCTGGCCGTCGGCCACCTGACCTTCTTCCAAAATATCTGAGTGCCATGGACTCAAGCTGACTCATGCTTAACTTACGGTATCAGCCAAGACTTCTACCTGAGAATTATCATGCAATCTTTGAGGAGCCATGATGCCAGCGTGACGTTCCTGACTTTTGCTTTTTAGCGACACACACACACACACACACACACACACACACACACACACACACATATATATGAGCTACAAACCGACGTGAGAAATTAACAGGGAGGGTAAATACTATAGAAGTGGCTTAATACTCATCAAACTGATGTGCAGTGTTCAGAAGTCCTACATGACTTCAGGACTGTGAACGGGTTCATATCTGAAGCTCAGGATGTAAAATCAGCCAGCAACACTCTTCAGTTAGGTGAGAGAAGCAATATGGTGTTTGACTTAAGGGCCTAAGTTGGTGACAGTAGTGGCCCCAAATCTCAGAGAAGCAAACTGCCAAGTCAACCCCCCCAAGCAATATTTCTATTTCCCTTTTGTCAGCTGAATAAATTAGTAAGTGTGCAGTGAAACTGAAGTCCTAACAGCTGGGCTCAACGGGGCTCTGTTACCTGTGAGATTACACTCAGCAGTTAATTCTGACAGGTCCTGGACTGTGATACACATTAGAGGATTCTCACACAGAAACACACTTTCTCTCTCATCCTCCTCAACCCTCTTTCCTTTCATTTTCCCTTTCTGTCTCTCTGTCTCTGAATGTGATCGTCTGCCTCTGTCGCCCCAGTATGATTTATGATGAGTTGCACAACGGCGCAACAAGCCATCGCTGTTTATACAAAGCACCCCTCGCCACTGACAATGCCTCTTTTCATTGTTCTGAGAAAGACAGAACACTGTGCGTTGCTCTCTTTTGCTGAAGGAGTGGTAGGAGGGCTGTGTCGAGGGGGCCTTTTCATAAGTTCAGTCTTGTGCATGGGGCTGTGGGATGATGTGCTGTCAGTGCTTGATGGCTGTTATTAAGCAAAAAAATGTCTCAGTTCATTACTTTGAGCAAACATTTCCATGGACAGGCATATCGCAAGAAATCTGAGCTCAGAACTGGGGGTTTGGAGAGGTTTCCTGTTGTTGAGATGTGGGTTGTTTTTTGGGAGTAATAGAAAATGAGAAATCTCTGAACCCCTTGTTTCATAATCACAACGGCAGTTTTCATTCATATTCGAACATTTGTCGACTTTTTCCAACCTTTTGTTCTTTGCTTCTGCCAACAGGGACTACAGAGCTCTTCCAACCGAGGACCCCCTTCCCATCTCTGTCGCCGCTGACTGACCCTCGCTTCTCAGACCCCCGCATGCATTACCCCGGGGCCTTCCCTTACTCCACCAACACCTCCAGCACTGGCATCAGCGGCCTCAGCATGTCAGCCTCTTCTAGATACCACACCTATCTGCCACCACCCTACTCAAACAACCAATCCCAGAACTTCCAGTCCAACTCCTACCTGTATTATGGCACAGGCTCCGGATCCTACCAGTTCTCCATGGTGGCGCCAGGGAACACCGGGGGCGAGCGCTCCCCTACCCGCCTGCTGTCCTGCTCGGGGGCCGGGGGCACCGGAGGGACCAACAGTCTGATGAACCCTGGCCTGAACACCCAGAGCGAGGGCGTGGAGGCCGATGGCAGCCACAGCAACTCCCCCACAGCCATGAGCGCTTCGGGCCGCTTGGATGAGTCCGTCTGGAGGCCTTACTGACTGACAGACAGCTAGACAATCAGAGGGTGCGGGAGAAGTGAGGGAGGAAAAGCAAAGAGGACGATGAACAAAAAAAAAATCAAAAACAAAAGCTGAACACTGAAAGTAAAAAAAAAAAAAAAAAATACAAAAAAAAAGAAGAAATGCTGCATGTTTGCCTTTTATTTCTCTGGCACTTGCTTTACAGACTTTCTGTGTTTTACCAACTCTCCCAAAACTTCCATGTATTTTGTAAATTTTGAGTGAACTCCTGCACTGTGCTAAAACACGTACTCTTAAGGGACTATAAAAGCCATATAAAAGTGAGATGATGTTCAGCTGAGACTGTAAATAGAAGTGAGAGTAAAAACCAGAGAAGCCATGGTAACGTTTCAGGATCATTTGTCTGGTGCAAACTGGCACTCAAAGACATAAGAACAAAATACAATGGAGGTACAATCAATGACTACAGCTGATGAACTGAAAAGCCACAGCAGACATTCATCAAGCAGACTGTTTATACTGATTCAACTCACCTGGTAGGTGGAGGAGAGCAGTCGGACTGGATGTTTTACTCCACCGAGTGACGTCGACATCCTTCCACGGCTGCACTGCTGTAGCAATCGGTTCTCTTAAGCTTTAATTTCTGCAAAATTTAAATATCAAAAAAGATATTGTCAGTTGTGGAAACATCCCCAGATGCATCCAGAGCTGTTTCATGTGCTCACAGCACATATGCAGTACCTTATTGCCTAATTTATTATCCAAATGAGAATTATTAGCCTTTGGTGCTATGGTATGCAGGTTCGACAATCGCTGCATATTTGAAAGAAAAGACATTTTATCTGTCAGGACTCACGTGTTTAAGAAATGAATTCTCCTCTGCTGTGTCATCAGTGTGTCAAGTTTCAACAGGACAATGGCTGATATTTTGAGGAATGTAAAAGACTAACGCAGAAGAGTGTTTATTGGTTTCTTTTTCCCCCAGGAATATTTGAGTCCTGTTGTGTCTACTTTTTCCTTATTCAAGCCCTTTTCTGAAAAAAAGAAAACAAGAAGTCCTAGTCTGGTATTTTTCAACTGGATGACATGGTTTACTTTTGATATTTATTTGAGCCAAATTGTGAGGAAATGTACGCATATACCCCAAATCTTTGAGCATTTCTCGCTACCTTTCCTTTTTTTTATATAAATATATATACAGTATATATACCATGTTTTGTTGTTAAGTATAAATTTGGAATTTGTGTAATATATTGTTACTAAATTATAAAAAAAAAACAGTGTAATTATTTTGTCTTCCAATGTAGCTTTGATGCACTAAGAACTTTTATTCCTTATGAACCACACCCAACAGATTCTGTGAGTGAGATGGTGTATCTAGAGCCATAATCTTTAAAAAAAAAAAAAAAAAAAAAAAAAAAACAAACTTCCAAATTGCTTTCCTGCGCTAAATGAATCATTTGCTTATTGTTTGCACTATGTTTGAACTTTTATCTCTTTTATGGTTTTGCATTTACAACTATTGGAAAGTCAGCAGAGCTAAATATTAAAAAAAAAAAAAAAAAAGATTCCTTAAAGTGTCCTTTTAACAAAACTTTACCAAATAATTAATGATTTCATGATTAGACACACATACACATTCCTGCACCACAGGTGTGTGTGCACATTCCCCCTGTCCTGAGGGTGTTTTTCCCCTGCAGTTACGCATGTGATCCCTCTATCCCTGGAGGGGACGAGTGTGAGGATGAAGGGACAGAAGGAGGCAGCGGGGTCAGAGAAGTATCTTCTTACCAACGCCTAGCGTGGTTATGCAAAGAGAGAAAGAGAGAAAGAAAAAAAACTTCCCCTGTTGTGCACAGGTCCCTTTGTTCTGAATAATCAGTGAGTGCTTTGAAGCCTTTATGGCCCTGATTCTGTCTTTGCTGGTCTAATTTACTGATCATCAGTGCCAGGGGCTCACAGCTAAATATTTCATACACCTGCACAGATCACGGTGGTATGAGCCACACTGAGGCATTTACGGCAGGTATCAGGTGTCCGGTGTTTACCTGGAAAGTCCGCCAAAAGAAGGAAGATGATTTGCATTCATGGCTCTGAAAGATGCTACACAAGTGGGATTTAATTTCAAAGTGATCCAAAGCTAGCATTTGCAGCTCAGGTACAAATATGTTATGCAAGGTGTTTTGTCGATCCAATATAAAGCCCCTCTGCCTTATTCCTATTGTTTAACTATCGGTAACAATGTCTCATTCCTATTTCCCTTATGATTTGGAGGAATACAAGTTTCCTGCGCTCTCCTCTGGAGCCTTTATATGGTAGAAGACCTTACTGTACTATGGGCAAACAAGAAAAAAAATCATGCAGCTAGAGAAACCAAATATGTAGTTATATTTGTGTGGTTACTTCAAAAAAAGAAAAAAAAAAACAAAGATCTTCACAATTGCCTTTGACTATAACACAGCTGTCAGTGATGGGAAAGATGTATGGTAACTGAATCATGTCTTGATTGATCTCTAATAACATTCTTTATGCAAAACTAGAACGCCGAAATGTACAAGTGAATTGTACTTGATTGTATATTGGATTAAAGAGCACAATGTTACATTTTCTTTTATTTCTTTCTAACAGAATCCCCCTCTCCTTTTCATTTACCAAAATGTTAAGTCATCTTGCTGTCTTCCTTTCTCTTTATGCTCAAAGCATGTACATCTGACAGTGATGTTAATTTAAGAATCTCATCAACATATAATTATAATGTTAATGCTTCCATATTGAGTGCTTGTACAATTTGCGGATAATGTAGTTTTTAATCATTTTAATTAAAAAATGTGTCTCACTTTTTGCCTTCACAACCGCTGTTCATTTCATTTAAAAAAATAATGTCATTTGTTATTTGAAATAAATTTTAATTAAAAAGGTCCCAGCTACTCACATTCACATTAGATTTAGGTTCAAGTGTTCACGATCACATTCTTCAACATTATTCATGTTACTATAAAAACAGTTCTTTAGTATAAGAGGTCTCTAATTTTGAAACTCAATGCTCAAAAGTCTGGATGGTGAGGTCTTTTACGGTTTAACAGAGGGAGGTGTAAAGAGTGAATACATTAAGCACGGAGGGACAGGGTATAATTCATCTCCAGAAACCCAGACACCGTCACATCAGCTGATAAACGAGCAGGGAAAAAAAAAAAAAAAAACACCATAAACATTCATGGGACTCAATTTGGTGCCAGCACATTCTGATCCAACAAATTCTGTTCTTCTAACTTCTTCTTTGGCCTCACACAGTAAATACCAAACATGCCACTGCCTCCATCTCACAACCCTGTCAGATCACTGGTACTTCATTCCCAATAACCACTTTTAATAATTATACTCTTCTCTCCCATTAGTGAGACTCTCACTGACAATTACCCTCACTTCTCAGAGAATCGAAAATGCCTCAGCTGTCAACACGGTGGTACCCAGAGCGTCAATAAAAGCGCAGCTCAGGAATCCAGCGCTGCCCTGGCAGCCTCCATGTTAGCACATGTCGGCAAGTTGTCACTTGTTAAAAACAATACAGGAGAAGTTTGGAATGTCAGCCCTCTATCTTACCAGTTACGTGGTTGTTAATTTATGCGGCGCTGATGGCATCTGTTTGGTCCATTTGAAGCCGAGCCACAAGATTAAACACTTGAGATGCTACCTTGTGGGGTGGTCTGACTTTAGATGTCTCATGTGGTTAACCTGAAATGCAACACCCACAATTCCTCACTCTTAAACTAATGCCACCTGTTGATGTACCATGAAAGGGCTTTCACTTCTAAACGCTTTGTTTTTCTGCTTCAATTTTGCACTCTTTTATTCTCCCCTGTTTACACGCTCCTGTATCTATGCTCTTTCCTTTCTCTTTTATCCTTTCTTCTCATTCAATTCTCTCCTTTCTTTCTTTCCGTCTGTATGCTTTCTGCTGTGTGTGCGTCAGGCCTTCTATGGGGGCAGTGTTGGCACAACAACAAAGCCCTAGGACGCACACACGCAGCCTTGATACACACTGTATTCAATTAACTCTGCTCACTCAAAGCACTGCCATGCACGCACAAGAACCTCATACACACAATCCCCTGCTGATAGATCTCACACCAGCCTCCACCCAGACAGTCTGAGCTCCACTTCACAGTGTGAGTGTATGACAGATCTGCACCATCTTAAAACATTCCCAACTATTTCTTCCAGGTCTCATCACAGAGCGGCTCTCTCCGTCGCTCCTCGCTGATCCCCCACCACTCAGGAAGCACAAAGAGAAGATGATAAGCTTTCAATTAGACCGGGCTCAGGGGAATTTTCCAGCTGTCTTCACACACTCTGTGAGACCCGACTCTCTCGTCCACATGTGGGGAGCAGAGGAGCTCTCATCTGGCTCGGTCTTTGTCATGGATGTACATCAGCCGAACTGCTTTTTTCATCTTCCCTCTGTTCCCGCTACGCTGCTCTTCCGAAAATTGTAACTCTCCAGGAAAAAGAGGGGAAGTGTTTGCCTGGATGAAGCTGCTTGTCTGGAGATAATTGTAGTCAAAAGCATGATGAATTGGTTTATAAGATGACATAGAAAATCGCTTTTTAAGTGGATGAAATATAAAGATGGCTGGAGGCATGATTGTGAAGGTCACACGTAAGAAAAACTAAAGCGATGAGAATCACTTAAGAGATTTTTCTCTCTTTTTCAAAATTTAGCCTTGTCCCTCATACGATTTTATGTTCAATTAATCAGAAAGAGGAGAGAAAAGGCACTATTTATAGATCCAAATGAAAAACAGACACAGAGAGATTTGCAGGGGACAGAGAGAAAAACAGAAGGAGGGAAGGGAGAGAGGGAGTGTTTTGGAAAAAGCACAGAATCGTTAAAGCCCTCTCATTTCTCATGAACACAGTATCCCGCGTCGCTTCTGTGGTACCTGCATACGAAACCCATTAGGGCCTCTTCTGCAGCCGCTGACCTCTCCTCCCCCGAACCCGTGAGAAGGAGCGGGCTAGAACCGGCTTGGTTTGGGTGCCTGCAACATGACCAGAAGTCTATTTTCTAACCAGACTGGTGGTGGGAACAGAGGCTGCCGTCCAAAATCAGGGTTCCCACAGATTGACCGAGAAACACAGGGGCCAGGGGCTAAGAAACCGCGAGAGCTGTGATGCAACCATTCTCACACTGATGACTAGCGCTGCCTTGCTGACAGGGAGCGGGAGATAGAGAGAGAGAGGGAGAGATGAAGAAAGAGAGGGAAAGAGGGCTCTCCCAGTTCAGAGGGATCCCAGTGAAGGTAGTTTCTCATCCATGGTGGGTCTACAGAGACCGCTCTGTGTTACGATAGACCAGGCAGCTCCCAGTTCCCACAGTGGAGCACCTCTCTATGGGCCCAGGACTCCGTTCCCGCTCAGACCCAGAGGATCTCTGAAAAGCTTTCATGAGGCACTCGCAGAAACAGTCTCACTATCAGATCGATCTAGAGAGCTGCCACCATAAATTTAAGGTCACCATCGTGTGACTGAGACTGCCTGTGCAACTCCTAAATGATCAGATGTCAGATGATCTCAAAGCACCAAACGCAGAGCTACCATAATGTCGTTTCTCCACAGCAGCACTGAAAAATACAGCACTCTAAAAGAGATCTGAAACCATTTAAAATGAACTGACTTTGATCATTAATTTTTCACGCAAATATTCTCTTCTTAGAGTGCAACGTTGTGAAAGGCATATGAGCTGGGATTGACCCTAGAAGACTTTTTTTACATTCATATGATGAAGTGTGGAAATTTTCTCAGCTTAAAACTCAGTTTAAGTTCAAGATTTTGTGCCTTTTGAAAGCCCATGGTCCAATTTGCAGTGTGTGATATGGAAACCTGAAGCCTCCAATGTATATACACTGAAGATTTATTTTTAAATTGACATAGAAACTTTAGAACTGTGCGGGAAAAAAACATTTCAATTACAAATTATTATTCCAAGCAAGAGTAGTTTTTTTTTAACTATGCAGCTTGAAGGTGCTTTTTTCTTAAGCTGAGACTCAAAGAATTTCACAGGAACTGTCATTAACTGGGAAGCACTAACACAAATAACTGGCCTTATGCTGAGTCGTCCTATTCTCTCATTTCGTCATAGGAACCCAAGACATGTAAATGAGTCAAAACCAGAAGAAGGCCTTTATGGAAACCCAACAGACCACTGCATGGTGGACCTGTGGCCCGGACCATGGTTAGAGGGTATTCTGGCTAAGACCACAGCAGCTAACTTTCATTTAGATGCCCTAATGGCTTGGATTTAGATTCTTGTCATTGCACAATGACCACAGCTTTCTGTGTCTAACCAATCTGCATTTAATTTGATTAGTTAGTTTTTAGTTAAGGAAAGACAGAACATATGATCCGAGAGGATAATAGCTTGTAGTGTTTTTTTACGATTTTTTGTTGACTGGAATAAATTAAATTACTTTGCCTTTCATAGATTCAACTGACATTGCATTTGCACTTTACCAGTGAACCAAAATATGTTTTTACTAAGAGTAGGAGAGTTTCCCAGAAACAATGCAAGTTATTTCCCATACAGATTCATGAGAATTCACACGTCTTTTTTTCTGTCCTTTTTTTCTCACAGACAAATTCTGAATAACGATCTGTACATGTGGATAGTGCTTCCTCTATAAAACAGGAAATTAAAACACACACACATACACACACACAGACCATAAACACCACACAATGTAGATCTCTGCCAGGCTTTCCCTATCACGGTGGGGTCCTGAGTGAGGGGGGGCAAGAAGGCAAGAAAGGGAAACAGGAATCCCTGTGGACCAGGTCTCTTTTCACTTCCTGCTTGAGCAGGGGAACACGCTAAATTGGCAGTTCACATACACACTGGCTATCTTTCTATCTTCCTTACTTTTTTCATCCATCTGCGCAAGCAGTGAGCAAAATGAGGATGATTGCTCAAGTCTGTTTTGAATCATGTGGGAACGTGGATGGTCATTACAAACGTACAGACCTTTTTGTTCCCACTATCTACTCTTAAAGCAGCAAAGTCAAACACATTCAATGTTCAGTTGCTGGCAGCCAGTTTCTTTGTTTCCTAACACTATGTCCCTCTAAAAACTAAGGTCATTCTGGGACTGACTATCTAACTACATGACTAATGTCCTTTCAGCAGTAAGGGCTCACATGGCTGTAAAGAAATCAGCGAGAACCGCTGAAGCGCCACAGACCTACAGCCTCATCTGACCCATAAACTGACAGCCACACGACACATTAAAAACATCTTTTCCCTCATCCTCTCAAGTGTCACCAAACACAAGAGCTTTATAAAAGTCTGTCGTCATCTCTCTTATATCATCACTCCAAAACAAGCAGTTTTATTTTTGTTGGCATTTTGGCACTTTGAAACATCAAACGCTGCCATGGAGATAATCAAAGCCAGGTCTGAATGAATCAAGCTAATGTTGACGCCCGCTAAAGTGTCAGCTATTGCTGTTGTTAGACAGGTGAGGTGACTAAAAGCCACTGCTTTGGTCTTTTTAGCAGTGTGTGTGTGTGGCAGTGTTACACACCCCCATGTCTGGACATGGCTGCCCCGCAGGCCACTCCTAACCAGTTCCCATGGTTCCACTATAGTGACTGAGGACTTCCTCAGGGGACACCTCCCACACACTGGTTTGTTTTCATCCTTAATGGGAGATCATCTTACACTCTTTACAGTGTGTGCGTGTGAAGTAAACA
The DNA here is from genome assembly GCF_017976425.1 of Toxotes jaculatrix. Taxonomy (NCBI): domain Eukaryota; kingdom Metazoa; phylum Chordata; class Actinopteri; family Toxotidae; genus Toxotes; species Toxotes jaculatrix. The sequence goes on along the minus strand of NC_054410.1, from coordinate 16,752,896 downwards.
GTTTGTGTGTGTGTGTGTGTTTTTCTTGTTGTCTGTGCATGCACCTTCACAGACAAAGGCATATTATCAGGTATGAGTGCATGTGAGTTTATACACATGCATACAGAAAAATGTGTGTGTGTGTGTGCGTGTGTGTGTGTGTGCGTGTTGGCCTGCAGACATCAGACACCTTGATTTCTCTTCCTTTTGTTTTCCTCCATGAAGCAGAGAGGAAGATAAAGGAAGAAATATGTCTTTCGAGTGTCTGGAGACGTCTGTTAGGGAGAATTCATATTTAGGAATAATTGCTTTTAAGTGCTGAGATACAACAGCCAAATGGGCCGTGGAACAAAGAGGGCTTGTGGGGGGATGGAAAATGAAGGCTGGGTAATGAGGGGGTTTTCCTGAGAGATGACAGTGAGGAAGAGGATCAGAGGGAGAGAGAGGTAAAACAGAGAGAACACGTCAGATCAGGGGGTGGCGATTACAACACTGATCCCAGACAAGCTTTTTGGCTGTAAAGATGGCCTCAGACTGTGACACACTCTGCTTTGCACATACATATACAAACTTTATCCTCTCCCAGTTTGAAGCCTACAGGTGTTTGTGGTTTATGAGAAGCCCTATACTGTACCTCAGCTGGGGCTGCAGCAGCAGAGCGAGCCAAGGAGGATTTGGGCTCCGGAACGTCTTGGTGGATTCAGTCATATTATGAGGTGCGGCCTTCTGGCAGGCCACTCGCAGCAGGGCACAGCAGACCTGAACATAAACAGAGTGAGTTTTTAAAAACCATCCATCAAGCAGGTCCAGCAGGGAGCAAAATCCATCAATCTCTCTCACTGAGACAGACACAGAAAGAGATTATTGAAGACATTACAGGAATTATATATTTTTTGGGGGGTAGAGGTTTAGTTGGTAAGGTATACGACTGCCAGTAAATGTGTATTTGTATGTGTATTTAGAAAGAGAAGAAACTATATTTTTGTATATTATACCAAACAATAGATTTCTACTTGTGCTTTCTTAGAAGTGCCATTCCACTCCGCTCCACAGTCATTCTGTATTTTGCCAAAGAGTGGCCCTGCAGTTTTCTTTTTGTGGTTTTTGGAAATGCCCCCACTTTTCCGGCCCTGCTCCAATTTTCTTTAAATACAACCGTAATTGGTTTGATTTCCTACCTCCGGCCTGGTGGTGAAGGGAGAGAGGGGGGGGTGTAACAAGCAGCGGTGGGAGCTAGTGAGGGCCAGGCAAAGGGGACCCAGCCCACAGCAGGCGAGCCACACGCTTGGGTGGCAATACAGTTTGGACTTGACTGCCAGCACTACTATTCCCTCATTTTAAAGGCTGTTTATGAGCAGATCCTGGAAGTCCATCAGTGAAAACTGGCAGAAATTAGCAAAGAAAAACACACCAACACGCACAACACTCAGAAATTCCTGATACCTGAATGTGTCTGAGTCATGAAAATACACACATCATAACAGCGTTTCTCTTTTTTGTCTCACACACACACACATCACACCCCTGCCAACAAATCTTGCGACATTATCACAAAGGCATTCCAGCCCCCAAATCAAAACCAGTCTCCTACAAAAAGTCTTTTCTTTGTGATTTCTCTCACGGGCCGGCAGACAGAGAGGAGTGTGAGTGTGCCGCTCATCAGGCAGGCGTGAGTAATCAAAAAGGAAATAAGACGTAGCGTCTGGGAGAGGCCAAGCAGGCCCCTACTGATCTGCAGCCAGCTCATTGTTCTGGCCGTCTATTGTTTCCTGCTTGGTTGGCAGATCAGAAAGCAGCCCGCCAATAAGAAGCCAGCCTTAATCTGTCCTCATCTCGGAGCACCTTTAGGATATGCCTCAGGTGGCACTGACAGCAAAGGGGTCATCGTGGAAAAATCACTGCCAATAAATCAGCTGGTATAATGAAAGCATACAGACTGAGAATGTGAGGAAACTGAGCAAGTATAAAAACAAAAAGACACTTCTGTCAACGTCTGCGATGACTATCATCTGATTCAACAAACATATTTGAGTGGCTCAGTCTTTACAGCAGAAGCCCAGGTTTTTAATCTGGTCCGGGCCCATTGATGCATATCATCCCCTCTCTCCTCCCTTATTTCCTGTCTCTCCAGTGATTGTCTATTTCAAAAACTGTCATTTAAAAACAAGTAAAACGCATATTAGTCATGTAGTTAGTCAGTCCCACAAGCAACACTTAATTCACTGGTATGAGTTAGCCATTCATGTAAATAAAAAAAAACTCATGTTTTTGTTGAAAAAAAAAAGTCTCTTAAGCCTATTTAGTCATTTTTACTATTAAGTGGTTTTCTAAGGTTCAGATTCACATAAATAACACAAAGCATTTTAATCTTTTTTTTTTGCTAATGATTCATTAGTGCATTTAGAGTAGAAATTCATCATTAGAACATTTTCTTGTGTTTGGAACGTACTGCAGTTCTGCACTGGTTAATACTGCAGAATCCAATTAAATCATTTGTCTTCCAACACAGCCACTGAGATTGAAGCCTAAAGATTTCAGGCTAATTAACTAACCTTAGACGCAACAGTTAGAGCAATATACACACACTGCTCCTGATGAGCAGGCCAAGTGAGCGTGGGAGAAACTGGATCGGCACACTGAAAAGTGTCAGTCCGAGGCGAGAGGAGGTGTTGATTTTTACTGTAACCAGCAGCAACCCGGAGAGGACCTGTTATGGTGGAGTGCCGGGCCAAACACAGCCTGTTAATATAGGATGGGGAGACAGTGGAGGAGTTTGTCTTCTTTATGATGGCTGGAAAAAAAAACACACACGTTTCCAACCAAAGCAGGATTCTGGGGTATGTGGTCCAGCCGCAGAAGAAATGGACCCAGGAGGCTTCCGTAGCTTGAGCGCTGGTGCAGAGAGAACACAGGGACTCTTCCAAAAATGGCACAAAAGTGGCACGCACATACACACAACGTGCAGCCTTCCCGGCAAGCGACAGTCATCTCCGTGGAAAAATATGGTAACCGATGCATTAAAGCCCAGGACTTTGAGGGACTGCAGGGACACAGTGGCATTAAAGACAGACCGAGGGGAAACACACCACACCATATCCAGAAAGCAGACGACTTTGTTGGACAAAATGGGTCAGTGCAGGAGAATACACCTACAGACTGGTTAAGAAATATTAAATTAATATGAGCTCATATATGAAATACATTTGTAGGAGTATGTGTATATGTGCTTGTGCCTGTGTCCACTCATACACACATTAAATTTGTGCATCCTCTCTGCATATCAGAATGCCAGTGTGTCAAAGCCCCAGAACTACGCAATAATTAGAGTGATTTGAAACAGTGTAGGCCACAGTGCCTTTCTCTGCAAAAGAGAGGGACCTTGCTCCTAATAAACAACTTTTATAAAAACAAGATGGCTTTGGAAGCAGAACCAGAAAGCAGCTAAAAAAAAAAAACAAAAAAAACAAACCCCTCTCCAGAACCCAACCAACGCTCAATTGAGGCCTGCGGTTCTGTTGCCATATAACAACCAAAACGATGCACTTCTAACCCCGGTCCTGCTGAGCTCCTTTCCCAGTATCGAGCCACAGGTCCCTCCTCGTTAAGCGAACTGTACGACGGTTCAGAGGTGCTGGCATGTCTTCACATGTTAGTCAGTGTGAGACAGGACTTTTTACTGCACACAAGTCCAGGGACACCGCGAGGTTAACGGGGCAAGAGAGCCACAGCTTTCACTGTTCAATCGAACAAATTCCCAAAAGTCTTAAAGCCTAATGCGGCTCAGGGCTTACCAAAAACAGTGCAGTCAAAGAAAAGCTCAGGATGACGACAGTAAACCAGCCTTTTGGCTTTGTGATCTCGACTTGTGCGTTCCTGATGAGCTGACAGGCTGGAGAGGTAACACTGGCTGCCTTATTAATGCTTAAAGCATTCTGATAGAGTCTTTTGTTACTTACTTAAACCACACTGCCTGCGACGACCTAATGGAAGTCTAAAAGCCATTAGGCTAGAGGGCTTAGCCAACACAAACCATGCGGGCTATGAAGGAGCAGCTAAGGGCAATCAATACATCTCCCCTCACTCTCCCCCTCCTCCTCCCCCTCCTCCTGCTGCTGCTGCTGCTGCTTTCCTCCACCAGTGTTAAAGTTAAGTGTCACAGTCTCCTCTATGGCTGCTGGCGAGTAAAGGAGACACTTTGGTTTAGATCAGAGAAAAACCAGGGACAGGGGGCCAGCACCTGCAGCGTGGGCAGATCAGATACGTCCATTAACGTAGTCTGCGAGTTAATTGCCTTTTGCTCTAGGCCTCTCTGCTCAGTTTTTTTCCTGCCACACTCTAATGTCTAGATTCTTGGTTGTGCGCTTCAGCTGTGTCTGACAACTGTTAGTCTGTTTTAAGACAGCACAGATGGAACAAAAGCCAAAATCAAAACAGAGAGCAGCTTTACTGTGAGTAAAGGGGCACGTGAGTGTAGTCTGTTGTCATTTACCATGGCGACATGGCAGGGAGGAGCCAGCTGGGGCATTCTGCAGTGGCTGGCATGAAAAGAAAGCCAGCGAGCTGGAGACGGATGGCAGAACCAAAACTTCAAAGACCTCCTCTCTTTGCCCTTAGAAGTGCTATATGGCTCTGAAAGGAAACCTGCTAGTTCACTTTAGCAGAAAGATGTGCAAGCACACTGTCTCTTATGCACACACACACATACATACACACACACACACACAGCTGAGGTTATCAGCGCACCCAACAGATATTTCCTGATTCCTTTTAAAAGGAACAACAGGAGTATGTTTTGGTTATGAAAACACACACATATAGACACACATGCACAACGGTACAGACACTGCAGTAATTCACCACATACCAGACAGATACTCGCCGCAGGCTTTGACACACTAACGTAACATAAACTGCAAGGTAAACCGTCCCCCTGTGTGGAGATAAGGTGGGGGTGTGGCTGCTGACAGAGCAAAGTCTTTTATGTCTAATAGTTTTTCCATCGCAGACAAAATAAAACAGGCCACTATTGTAGTCCTATAAAGAGACTAAACAACCTGGACAAAGGCTCCTGGAGGAATGAAATACCTGACGTCACAAAGTGTCTTTCAATTACACAGCTGACGAGGACTCATAGCTCCCCCACTCCTCGCACACTCACCCCCTCTTCAAACCCACCCACACACACAAACCACCTCTCTCACGCTTCCTGTGAAAAAGTGCTGACCATGTAAAGGAGATAAGAACAAAACCCGTGGAGATTACTGTCAGCCAGCTTTGAGAGTTCCCCCCTCTTTCAGCTTACTGTGGCTGAGTACCCTCTAGTGGTAATTATAGGGAATGGCACCTCTCCTGCTTTGAATTTGTATCCCTGAACCCTCACTGTGCCTCTTTACCAACCAGCAGCGGCAGTTAACCGCAGCTCTGCCACAGGGTGTGACTCCAGGACCCAGATGGGGTGAGTGGCAAGCAGGGGAAGGGAGTGAGGCAGCTTTTTGTGGGTCGCCCAAGGGGGTCCACCACAGTCCCCTATCTCCCCACCACAGTAGCCACCGAGCCCCGGAGAGAGACAGCCACCCCGCCACATTTTAATGAGGGCTAAAATAAACAATGTGAGCACACAAAACCCACCCTGACTGGTTGACTGCAGGCACTGGAGCAGAACAGATAAGCCAGGCTGTCACTCGGTGGTCTGAGAGTTGACGGGGTGGCTGATGCCACAATGAACTCCACTATGAACTGCACTTGTAGGGTAACATTAGACCCTTACAGTGCTCAAATAATGAGTGACAGTGTTTGTCGCAGAGACTGTGTGTGTCCAGTGAAAAACACAGTCACGTGAAGGATCAAAGGAACAGCTTGTAGCTTTCCTTTTAACTGAAAACCATCATCTATGGAGCTGTGGTCATCTTCAGTTAAAGTGTGAGCTCACCCAAATAACAAATAAACTCACTCACCTGTGGTGGTATCTAGCTAAGCAGATGGTTTTGTTTTCTTTGCCCATGGTTTTAGGTTTTCATCTGAGATTTCTGCTTCGACTCCAACACAATGAAGGTGAAGTGAATTTTAAATATGACACTCATCGACAAATTAGATTTAAGACGGAAACAATGTCCCTGTGTTTCTGGGTAATCCCAGAAATCTGCTGTCAACAGTTCATTTCAACTACTTTTTAAATGAGGACATTACTGCAATGAAAACAGTAACTTCCTAACTACAAGCATTTACCCAAGTCCTGTGTTTCAGTTGCATGTTACTTTGTACTTCTACTCAACTACAATTCAGAAGGAAATAAAACACTTTTTATTCCACTACAGCAGCTGCAGTCAGTTACTCTACAAATTAAGATTTTACTTTGAAAATATATGATGAACTTATAAAATATGATGCATTGTTATACATTAAACAGCCAAACGGTACATAAATCTTGTATGACTCCTGTTTTCCGCATTAAGAGTGCATTTTAACTTTTACTGAAATGACACTTTAAATGTGGGACATTTATTTGTAGTAGTGCGGTTTCACAGTGTTCTTTTGTTATTAAGTAAAATAGCTTATACAGTGATATGAAAATTCACCTGCATTGAACTGGAGTAGCAGCAGAAATCTACACTTGAGAAAACACAGGGGTTTTTTTTTTTTTTTTTTTTTTTTTTAAGGACCTTTAAAACACACGTGAGCCCTTCATTCCTGTCCTGGCACCAGATATGTCGCCAAACTATTGATATTGATATGAAACCAAATGTATAAGAATTTCCTCGGGTTTCATACTTGCCCTCGGTGTGCCACTCTGCATCACTCTTAGCATATTGATGTTTTGTTTTTTTGTTTGTTTGTTTTTTTAAGCTATCAGAGTATATGGGCCTATTTTTGAGTAACAATATGCCACCACACAAAAACTCTCTGTTGCAGCCAGAGAATGACACACAGGATAATGGGTCAACGACAGCTTGTGCGACATGAAGAGGAACGCACCTTGTTGGGAGCATCAACAAACTCTCGGCGTGCTTCCTAACCGGTCGCTGACGACGAGTATTTTGAAGGACTCGAGCTGATGCCAACATATTTTCTGAATGAAGGCCAACGTTTCTGGAGATGTGAGTAGAAGATAAAGGGTATGGAACGCATTATGGGGGCTGTGGGGTCTACTGACAGGGACGTCTGCACTTCCGCGCTGTTCCACGACAACTGCTACTACTTTACGCAGCACGCAGCTGCTGTGCGTTCACCTCTGCTGCTCGGCTCTGATTGGCTCATTAGCTGACGTTAAAGACTCAATCATTCGCACCTGTGGCTAATTTCCAATACTAGCAAGCTACTATCAATTAACTATGGCGACTAAATGTGGCGGTGGACATTGTGACCTCTCAGAGCAGGAAAAGCACAAGTTGAACTAATATCATTAATTATGGTTCTGTTCCATTTCAGGTGTTCCAGTAATTCCAGCCACTGAGCCAGCATGTACAATACCGGAACTCTTACACTGGCACACCTGAGTGGAATACAGCCATTATTAATGTTATTAGTACATTTACATGTCACACAAGCTTGGCTTCGGACTTAAGATAAATGTTTCCTAATTTTGAAAAATTGGAAATGCATATTTTTATGACCACTTAATTATCATTATGATAATCAGCACATGGCACAAGGGCTTAGTGTCACATTTAAGCCTTTGCTTCCAAAAAAACAAAACTAAATAAATGGATAAAAAGTGCTATAGAAAATTCTATTTTTTTGCTCCATCCCTCTCTTTTTTCTGTGAAGTACTGGATAAATTTACATCTTAAGGTTTAGAATAAAATGGGGGGGGGGAAAAATCCCTCTTTAGTTGGTCTGGTCACATTCCAAAGATATTCAATGTGCATGGCAACGGATCACAAGTACACTGCTTAGTTTTGAGGAGTTACCAGCCAAAATGGTCAGGAACCACTGCCTTAGGCTGATTCTTGTGGCCTTCAAGAGCTATGGTGCTTGAAAAGCAAAATATTTTTAATTGGAAAATCAAAGATTTTTATATTTGCACATCTACTTCAAAATGCAGTTTGTAGCCTTTCGAAAAACCACTACTAAGCCTGGCCCTGAGGTTTAATTGTGGCTCCTGTCTTAACTAGACAATGACAGGCTTTGCCTAATGGCCCCAGTGAACTTTCAATACTGGCAAACTGGCTGTAAAAATAATATTCATCCTCCTTTTAATTTAAATCATGTGCTTTAATGGAATATTATGATCAAATAAAAAATAAGAAGATATTTCACAACATAATATTCCTGTAGCCATGAATATGAAATAATTCTGCCCTTAGGCCAGAGTCCAAACTGTTCCACAAAGGACCGTGTGGCTGCAGGTTTTTGTTCCAACCAATCAAGAGCACACAGTTTGACCAATCAACTGTCTGAAGACTGAGGTCAGTTGATTAAATGAGTCAAGTCTGGTGTGCTGCTGCTTGGTTGGAACAAAAACCTGCAGCCACATGGCCCTGTGTGGAACAGTTTGGGCACCTCTGACTTAGGCCTTTGTGCTGTCAATCAACAGAGTAAATCAAATACAAGGTGACCTGTGGCCACATCAAATGTCAGGTGCACAGAGTTCATATGCAAAGAAGGTTTTTCACACATTGTAGGTCTAAAACCCAGTTGGGATATCACTATGTACCCTTGAGTGAGCTACTTTACCAGTGTAAATATTTAGCCAGCTGTATAAATGGGTGTTGTGTAAAACCTGCAAACTGAACTGGCACTGCAGAGAAAGAATCCATGCCAAACAGAAAAAGCTCCACTGAACTATAGTAAAAAAAGAAAAAGATAATAATAATAATACACAGCTGACTGATTTACCTGTTAATGTTTAACGGCAAAAAAGTAAATCAAGGCTGAAGAAATTGCAGCCCTGCACACATTTTTCTCATCCTAACAAAGAAAGATCCAAGGCAATAACTGTGGCTGCACGCTGTGTGTGTTCATAGTGTAGCTGACTTATTGGCTCCCTCTCATGGCATGTAATATAGCCCTTCTCTTTCAACGCACACACACACGGTCAACATGTTTGAGAAACAACACTCAGCTCCTCCTGGCCTCACCTTCATTAACCAATTACACTAATACACTCACCCTGCTTGTAATGAGTGTGTGGTCTGAATGATAGCCAGCCTTGTTGTGTCTTCTCTTACCTCACACTGACACACACACACACATGCACACACACACGTCTGTCTGTTTGTGTCTGGGTGGATTTCCTCCCTGTGAATTACAAGTGGAGACTGTGTCTCAGTGTTCTCCAGTAAGGGAGCGGAGAACGTCTGGAGCTGAAACATGACACTTTAATGATCTGGAGAGCATCCAAAAACTGTACGCCCCCACACCTTTTTTTTCCCCTTCTCTTGCGAAACTTTGGCTGCAATCAGCCCTGCAGAATAGACTTGTTTGTGTGTGCTTTCAGAACAGTAGGGAATTGGCTGAAAAACATCATCAAGTTGACTGCGAGAGGGTGTCTTCAGGGGGAGGTGGAGCCCACAGTGGGTGGACACCCACATGAGACATTCCTTGGAGAGACAGAGCTGTAAACAAACACGCTTTGGCCCAGGGCTTCCCAAACTTTTCTGGATTTCTATGTTGGTGACCTCCAGATAGATTCACAACAGAGCAAGAAACCAAATATGATTTGTTTTTAATACAAATTATACAGGACAGAAATGCAAAGCTGCCCAAAAAAAGATTCCCTACATTCATTATCCCATTGAAAAAACATTCAACGGCTGAACAAGAGTGAAATTTACCTGTTTTTCATTTTGCTAGAGAACTCACAGAGGCCGTGTAAGGTCCTGGGGGCCTCTTTCTGGGATCCTAATCCTGCTTTCAGACTGCAAAGGAAAAAAAATGGCTCAAACTGGAAGTAACAGAAATCTGTTTTTAAGGAAGAGTGAGAGATCAAATCAAACACCATGTGACATTCCTTTTTTTTTTTTTTTTTACTAGTACAAACTGTAAGTGAGTTGTGACAGTGAAACAGCATTTTACATTAACTACACTGATGCTTGATGAAAGATGGATGACAGATGCATCAGGCCTTTTTTTATTGAAGACATTTGTCACAGTAGGAAAAAATGTAAATAATAAAAAGAAATCATTGCAGCTCATGTTTTAGGGGCCTGGTATTGTGCATGCTGACTCACTGTCACAGTCATGTCTAAAACTTGAAGAGAGCAATAATTAATTGTTAATTGTTAAAGTTATAAATAACACCAAGGGAAAATGTTTGCATTTGCAAAAAGACCTACTGAGCTGTCAGGTGGAGGTCAGTCACAATCGGGTCAGATCTGCATACAGAAGAACATGAAATATACCGAATTACTTCAGTGCAAGAAAAACTCAAACAGTCATAGCATGTGTGTGTCTGAAAGCATAGAGAAAGAGACGGACCACAGCGGCTGCAAACAGAGGACCAGTAGACTGTGGCCTCAATGTCAATCCAAAGACAACAGCCTGTAAACAAACTGTAAAGACATAAGGTCCAACTTACGCTTGTGGCCTTCCTCAGCTGATGGGAGTTATTTAGTCGTCATCTCCATGACAACTGTGTGTGTACGGCCACAAGATGTGGTTAAGGGCTTTGGAAACAACAAGTATGTTGGATCCAATATTCAGATTTTTTTTTTTTTTTTTTTGGAAAACTTGTTTCCAAGACCAAGGAGGAACTTTCAAGCCTAAATATATAAAAAAAAAAAAAAATTAGAGACTAAAGACAGAAGGCTGGATAACACGCTTATTTCTCAAGCAGTGTTTAGCTGTTTATGCAATAAAGCCACTGAGCCACTGGACGTGACTGATGGCAGCACTGGTGAGGACACATAAACATCGTGGGTGTTCTTTAACTAGTCTCTAAATCTGAAGAGAGGACTTGTTCCAATTGGGATGTTGATACGAGCTATGAAAAGTAATCTTAAAATATGTAGGAGGTAAAAAAAGCTGAGGGCCAAAGACAAATCCAATCTCTTCTAGAAAACAAGACCCATGTAAAACAACACTTAAGGTTTATACAACATAAGTCGGAGTGCCAATAAGAAGTTTATTTCAATTCAGTCAATATTGTTAAAAAAAAAAAGCCATGAAGTAGCTTGAATATTTTCTTTGTACAACTTCACACATGCCGTAGTGAAATGATCTCTGAAAAACCTTCCTGCAAAACATCAGCAGAGAGAAAACAAATTAAGGCAAAGAGGAGATGGGTTTAGTCTAGAATTAAAATCCAAGCAGGCGAGAAATGGCCCGTTTGCCTCAAAATTCAGATGACGTATAAAATTTACACATTGAATTCTGAGCAATCAAAACAAATATTTACAATTCTTGTCCTTTTTTTTTTTTTAATATCAAATTTGCTTCATAACAAATGTCTGAAAAAAAAACATGGCAAATGGGAGAAAACAAAACAGGTTTTGTTTTATCCACACTAAAGCACTTTTGGAGCTACGGTATCATAACATACGTTCTCTACCTTAGAGATCAATCTACATACTGAAGAGAAAGTGAAATTCAACCAGGTGTACAGTATATTTCGTTGCTACTCCTCGATTCGTTTTGTCATAAATATCTTTAGTGTTGCCTTTCCTGGTGCCCCACCGCACATTAGTGTCCTTCATTCTGTGTGCGACGGAGAAATAGACGGTCAGAGTGTGTGGTTTCTTTTCTTTCTTTTTTTTTGACTTCACTAGTTTATATGGCCGGTGTCATCTTATCCACAGTGAAACCAGAATAATGTGCCCCTTTTTGGTCTGCGATGTGTAATCCAAGCTACTAACGCTACAGTCAGCACGACCGAAGTGGAGACTTTCCTTCATGTGTTATAAGAAACGAAAGAGTCAGCTATCGTCTGAATTGACATTTCCCATGGCAATGTGGTGACTTATAAAAGGCCAGTCTAGACATCTATACATCCTTGAACATGTCTGTAAGCTACATATGGTTGAATATTTGTTTTAAATCTCAGGTTATGCTTTTCCTGAGTTGTTACTTCTACAGCCGGTACATGAACTTTTCCTACAATTCTACTGAGCTGAGCTACAAGACTTTTGCCCGTTTGAGGCAATGAGGAAATCAGAGCATGGATACCAGGTAGCTTTACCTGCAGTTACAATTATTTCTGATTTATTTTAAACAGCTCAACATTAAAATAAAGCATCTCTTACTTGATATGTCAACCACTCAGGTTTAGATTAGCTTCAGCTTCTACTTCAACCTGTCAAATACTTGAGCGAACAACACTGAAGCATAAACACTGTTTACAACGCCTCTTAATAAGCCAAAAGACAGGAAAAAAAAAAAAATCAAACAAAACAAAAAAAAACAGCTTCTCAGTGTTTCATTTTTATAGCAAACCTACAAAGAGCGACTTCGATATTAACCAGACAACAGAAAATGAACAACAGCTCATGACCTCCTCCCCTTGGCGCAGAGAGAAGGTCAGCTTGAAGGTCACTTATCAGGGAGTGTGTGTTTGATGAGGCTCCCGACATGGTTAAGCACTGATTACACGTCTGCCTGCTTCTCCGTCACCTCGCCATCTCACAACTCCTCACAACATTCATCAGCAAATGAAAAAAAACAAAAGCAATTCAAGATGGAACAACTGTGACCTCTGCTGTACCAACCAAGGAGATCATCATAAAAATCTTAGAGAAGGGGGAAAAAAAAAAAGAGATCGAGAAGGGCTCATGCATGGGGGGGCGGGGGGGGGGGGGGGGGGGGGGGGCTCTGTATGAGGAGAGAAGGAAAAGAAGTCCAGAGTTTGTTTGTTTTTTTTTTTTCTTTCTCGTGAATGAGCACATCAGTCCCGATGCTGAGGAGAGAGGGGTGTAGGGGAGTGTGGAGAGGGAGGTTACAGGGTGACGAATGGAGGGACAGAGGGGCTTATTTGACCAGCCTCTTTGCTACGTCTGCGTAGGCAATCTCGATCTCCTTGTCACTGGGACAGGTGTTGGTGAACTCTTCGCGTGTGTAGGCATTGTTCAGGTACTTCCAGATGGCGGTCATCTCTTTGGGGATGTCGAAACCTCTGTACTTCTTGGCTACCACCTGTGGGAAAAGTTATCCTCATAAATCACAAATGAACAAAATAGCAAATAAACAACAATAACAGCTCAAAAACTGAACTACAAACTCTTATTTTTAAACTCAGCGAGTGTTCAATCCTTGTGATGCAGCTTAGCTAATAAAAAAAACATATCAAATATATCTTCTATCAAATAATACTGTTCTTAAGGAGTTAAACAATGTGTGTAATCAGTTTAAATGTAATAATACAAAATAAGAATTTGTTGCAGCCCAATTAGATAATAATTGTTGTAGGATCATGATTAATGGTCCTTGTGAGAGAATAACTGTCATTAAGAGCTAAATAAATAACTTTGAAAAAGACTAAGAACTGTAATAATCCACAGCAAAGAAGATGGTGCTCACCATAACCAGAACATGTGGAGCACCCTGCTGCAAACACTGACGGATCTGAGTCTCTTATATAAAATATCTCCTTGTGTTATATTGGGGAAAACTGGCAGATAAATCAATAATCAATCAACAATCATTAGTTGCAACCCTACACATTTGTATCAACATCTCAAAAAGTTTATCTAACTCTGAGAAACATTAACACCAACAGTGTCTCTGGTAGATGGTGAGAATAGCAGTAATTTCACACAATGACTCATCTATTTTGACTCATCTTATTCTAGCTGATTAGCTCAGTGCTCAGGTTTAAGTTGGGTGCAGCTATGCTGGAAATTACGTGAGGTCACCTGTCTCAGTGTACCAGTAGCTGAAAGTTTGGCTCTGCAACAGGAGATTCTCGTCAGATACAGTCTGTACACTCCAACACAATCCAGAGAAAAAAAGTCTAATTAGGCAAATAAAATGAAAACACACTCACTCACCTTAACTATATGCAGCTTGGGCAGCAGGTTGCAGTCGGCCAGAGTCATTTCATCGCCATCCAGGAACTTGCGGTTGGAGACCTTGACGTCCTCGATGCTGTTGTGGTCGATCTCGTCAGGCAGTGGTGAGCGAAGATACTCATCCAGCTTCTGCAGTGTCTTCAGCAACCCGCGCTCCAGAGCTGCAGAGACACACAAGAGATATTAGAAATACAGTAAAAAAAATAATTTAAGTTGAATTATATATTCAGTCTGACAAAATGATCCACGTTTGTTAAACTGTCATGGCTTTTCCCGAGGCCTCTACCACAGCAGCTTCAGCTATATGCTGATCAACCACATGAGGGCAGCAGTTCCTCACGAGACAAGGCCTTGTGTGCATGTACAGTGTATACAATATAAATATGGGACATAGCTGCATCATCTACACCTGTCCAATCTAACCCAATATTTTACAACAGCTGTGTAATACAACAGCCCTATTACAAATACCATCTCTGAGAAGCTTACAGCTCATCACACACTTCAAATGACTGCATCTGACTGGACAGGTGTTATACTTAGATTGGGTTATAGATTACTCGTTAACACTTTACTCTATTGTTGGAAAATATGACATGAATGTAGCTGCATGCCTGATTCAGTAGTCCAACAGTAGATGTGACCTGTTGCTTTGGATAGCACTTATCGCTGAGCCATGAGATTCAGCCCCAAACTCTGTTGACATAGCCTTGGCTTTCAAATCCAGCTCACCGTGGTTCAATATTTTCCCAGGCCGGAGAGCAGCCAACCAAAACATGATACAAAATTTTGGTATTTTGTGAATATTATAAACATCCTTCCAGGAGAACAAGTCCACAAACCATTTCACTCAGGACTAAACAGAATCTCTAAGACAATAGATTACATATTTTTCATATTATTCCAATAATCTTATCTGATAAGTTTATCCCAGTGTACAGTAGCGTACAGATTGTGTAAATGGGTAAAAAGGAGAGGAACGATGAGATTGTGCAAACCAGTTCATTCTCAGCATAGCTGCTCTGTGGTTTTCCCAAAGAGATCCGCCAGGTGAGACAGAGAGCACGAGGACAGGAGAGGAGGCAGCAGAACAAAAGCTCTGTGTTCCTGGGTTAGGCCGTAACCCACCAATCAGGGCAGGGCTACCAATGTCACCTAGCAACCAGATAATTCTGCCTGCACAATAGGAAGGTTTCTGGATCTCTGCTCTTAACCAGTGTATCTAACTCTGGTGTGTGTGCGTGTGTGCGTGTGTGTGTGCGCGTGTGCGCGTGTGTGTGTCACAGACAGTTACGGTTAACGTACCCTCATTTCCATCAGGTTTTGAGTTCTTGATGTACGCTGAAAACTTGGCAAAGATGTCCATACCAGCTGTGTTTGACTCAGGGTGTCTTGCACCAAGCTTGATGAACCTGCACACAAGTAAACAGAAACGTACAAATATGAAGAATTTAAAAAGGATACTGGTGATATTTTTTTTACCAACCACAGCTTTATTACTCTGTGTCATAGGCCCATATTCTTATCTTAGTCAGCATATTTGTGTGTGTGTATGAGCATGTGTATAGATCTGCTGCTGAAAACAGATGTACTGTTTACCCATATTTACCCCGTTACAGTGCTCAGCTATTGGGAAATGATTCTGCTTTAAAAAAAAAGAATGAAAGCAAATATTTGTGACCTGTTCTTCAGTTAGGAGTAATTGGCCTTGAGGCTGAAAGCCGCAGACAGGTTTGGGAAGTATAAAGACAGACTATAAACTATATAAAGACAGACTCTTCCAAGGATTTGTTGATGATAAGAAAAATCCAGAATAATGCCAGGGTTATCCTTTAAGCAAAATATTTGTCTCAAATTAAATCCACACAAGGAGTCAGCCCTTCGTTATGTTCTAACAGACCATGTAAAAGCTGCCACGCTGTGCTTGTGACAGCAGGGCGGTGTGTTTGGAGTGTAAGTGTAGCAAGCTGTTACCACAGGGATGAGAAAGCACTCACTTGGGTGGGCAGAGGACATCCTCAAGGAACTCCTCGATCTTGTTGACATCAGTTCTGACCTCCCCGTTGAAGGTAATGAAGGGTGGGTGTGTGCCGGGGGCCAGGTTCTGGAGGTCTGCTGGCTTCCTGGAGGACAAGAGAGTGGGGCAACTTTAGTGGACTGAGGCAAGCAAATCCAAGCCATGCAACCAATGAAAACCACTTTTACAATGCATGTTTTTAATATGTTCAAATTAACAGGTTGTAAAAGTACAAGACGTACTGACATTCAGTTAGTGATTAAAATGCTTGCAAATGAGATTCATGAGCAGTCTGGTGTATTCTGGTTAAATAGATGAATAAAATGTGTATAATATTCACTTTTTATAGTTCAAGTAACAGTGTGCTGTGGCTCTGTGACAGCCTGCTGCACTTTAAACCAGCCCTCCTCCTTACCCAACTATAGCTGCTCTGTCTTTAACTGTGTTTGTGTGCGTTTGTCTGTGTTTGTGTGTCCCCTTCTCTCTGCGGCCTTCAAACCAGCACATTTTGTACCAGATGTCTCTGGCAGGCAGATGACACTGACACACAAACAAAAATGAGCATGTGTTGAATGAGTAGTGTGAACACAACTGACTTGTGAAATCCACAGAACCCAGATGCTTAAAATCCCTTCAGTATAAAGACAGCATAACAGCTCTTAGAGCTTAACAGATGGATGCAAGCAGACAGTGTGAGTCCTCTGTTGGTCTAATATAATTAGCCACAACACACACATTCAGAGACTCCAGGTTTGTGGGTTTGTGGTGTCGCACTGTACATAATGGTGGCTGGGTTTTGGGACAAGCCATCTAAGGGCGCAAAAAAATGGGAAATGACTTCAACTCTTTGGCATGCAAAGGGGAAGTGGCTCCCTCACCCAGTGAAATCACTGAGGGGTGGGTAAAAGAGGCTTGAGACTTTCATTACAGAAACAAAAAGTAGCATGATAGCCTTGACCCAAGAGAAGATGTAAACTCTGGAAACATAAAACATTTCGACTCAGGGAAATGACATGTGACATTCGTGTCCTTCTACAGGTGTAACAACACGAACTGCTCTTCAATTTAAATACTGCAATAAAAAGAGCCATAAATGCGGCAAACACGCCTCCTTTTGCAATACAGCTGTTTTATGTTTACTCAAGATTACAGACACCGTACAGCATGGGGAAAAAAAAGCAGAGACCAAATCAGCTGTCCCTCCAGAAAGGACTAAAAATAAAGCAGTAAGTATCCCCTTCAGCTGAACAAAGACTTATTTAAGCAAGGGGTAAAGAGACACTGCTAAGTAGGCGGACATCCTCCATTACCTTATACAGGATATCAGCACGCTTTATGTTACATGCCCTCTGTCAGGGAAAATATATTCAAATACACCCAAAACTATGCATTCATCTTGTGCAGGCATGCATTAAAAGCAGTCAAATGGACACTACTTTCCTCTTTGTGTCTGGGCACAGCATTTATCAAGCACATCTCTCTGTGTGTTTTGTCAGCATGCAGTGATATCCATGTCCCAGAGGAGGTGGAGCCTGGTGTTGAACCACCTGCCATATGGACAAACCACGCTTTGGAATATAATGTCAGAAACACACATGACGAAGAAAGAGCATAGAAACCAGACGTCCATCTGACTATAAACCTGAAAATAATCTGGCACTTGCCTGTCCTGGCTTAGCAAGTGGAAAAAACATTGAGGGAGCATTTAGATGAATCACACATACAGAAATGTAGTGGGTTTGGTAAAGAGATTTTGGTACTGGAATCCACATGTGAACACGCGTTCTCTTGCAGTTGGGAGGAAAAATTTATTAAAAAAAAAAAAAAAAAAAAAACCATCCCAGACAAAATTGCAGAGGATCACCAGTTTTCTGATCCCAGGCATGAAAAATAACATGTTACCCACCAAAATCTAGGCAGGAAGTGAGCGGAATGAAGAACCTTAAATAGCCCCTCCACAGTCTGTGTGTTTATTTTTCTCCGATTTTCTCCGGCCTGGGAAAGGGTCATGGGAAAACCAAATAAGCAGTGGGGAAGCAGCGAGCGTGTTAGAGGTGGGGCTGGATCAAAGTGTCACGGAGCCGCTGAGGCCTTTTTGGAAACACCCAGAAAATGGGTGTGAGGCTATGAAAGGAGG
This sequence comes from Toxotes jaculatrix, assembly GCF_017976425.1. Classification (NCBI taxonomy): domain Eukaryota; kingdom Metazoa; phylum Chordata; class Actinopteri; family Toxotidae; genus Toxotes; species Toxotes jaculatrix. Next base: position 16,734,823 of record NC_054410.1, on the reverse strand, counting down.
AAAACGAGGAATATTTATCCTTGCTTAACAGCCAATCAAATGAGGAGAAGCAGCAGCAGAGGAGGATGACGATGAAGAAGAAGAAGAGGACGGGAGCATGACTCACCTTTTGAGGTCCACTGTGGTGACATTGAAGACGACTCCTTTAAGCCACAGGATCATGAAGAGCCGCTGAGAGAAGGGGCAGTTCCCGATGCTCTCTCCATCACTTCCCGCCTTAAATAAACAGACAGATAACACATCAGAATAGGAACAGATTAACTATCAGCAACGTGTCACAGGTACCACTCCTGAAGACTGAGTACACAAATGAAGGCACCTCTTTCTGTCTCATGGAGACCATTAAGTATTGGGTGGAAACGTCCCACATTCAATCATTGCAGGCATAAAACGCAAGGCAGCAGACAAGGATCTTAAAAACATCTGTAACAAGTTTCTACCGCTGATAGCACTTGGCTCATGGTTGAGGCCGAAACGGAAAAAGGTTCTGATAATCTTGATAGAGATCACATCTCTGTTGCTCAACCTTTATGGCCCAGGGCGTTTTACTGCACTCACCCAGAGAGGGCCCATTTCAGACAATGACTCCTTCATACACATTTCAGCCTGCCCTCGGAAAGACTTGAGTGGGAGGGAAAGAGTAGAGGGCCGACCCCCTGGTCTTAAACGCTTCAGCAAACTTCCCCTCCATTAATCTGCTGAACTGCTGTCTAATAGTAAGAGGAAACTTACTCGGATGGCCACTTGTTTCCTCTTTTGCTAGACTGCACAAACACAAGACTGAGCAGTGGTGGTGGGAATGAGATCAGTGGAAGTGGCGTGTGCCTTCTGAATTAATGACCACCGCTCATCGTTAAGCGGCAAACCGGAGAAAGGATTCGGTTTAGAGATGAGATTTTCAAATCAGTATCAGTATGAGCAGAAACAATGAAAAGGTGCAATCCACAGAGGATAAGATAAACTTATGATTTGACTTGTGATTTCTATCTCCCTCACACACACAGAGCAGTAATCAGAAAAGCTATGGGAGGGTGCTGCAAACTGTCAGAGATATCTCCTGTCCTCTCAGCAGCCGTCCATCTCTTTTGTCATGCGCTCTCTAAATTACCCCCTTGCTTTGTTGAACTCACAGCCATGTGGGGAGAGAGGAGGGCGTAGAAAAGGACAAATATGGTTTGGATTCGACATCAGAGGGCAGAATAAACGTTCCATTTGATTAACTGAGGTTTGCGCACTATCTTAATGAAATCTGCTATGCTGACTGCCGCACAGTTATGTCCTCCCCAAGACAACCTATTCAATTCTCTGTTGAACCACATACTGGTAAAATTAATAGCTGTCATTGTGAAACTGAAATCAGATACTGTTCTCATTTGCTCCTTATTATTCATGGTACACTGACAAAAAAAAATTAACCTTCATTTTACTTCTTAAATACACCAAATGTATATCACAACCTCTATTAAAAACTTGGTGCAGAGCTACACAGCTCTGTGGATACCAAGCCTGTTGAGGTATGTTGTTCTTCAACGAAGGCAAGCCAAAAGAGAAGGCATCGTATTCATCTATTCACAAGGACAAGCATGGAGGTCATTCAAGTATCCAGCTCTGGAATGCGCCTCTTCATTCAGCATAATACTGTAGCAGAGCCTCCATGAAACGGCTGAATATCGTTTCTTTCTTGTCGACTCCCTGTGTCGTCAAGCACCCCTCATTCATTGCAGTTCTCACCTTTTCATATGCTCTTCTTTTTTTCTTTTTTTTTTTTAACTCTTTCTTGCAACTGCAGAGGTGATATGAAAAGCGTGCCTGCATGTGTAAGATGAAAGACATACGCAGATTTACTGCGTTTTTGCACAGATAACATTAACAAAGTTGCTGACAGATTTGCAAAGATAGGAAAAAAAAAGATTCAAATCAGTTTCAATTCACCAACTCAAGTTACAAGAATACTTGTTTGGTATCTGAGATGCAGGTTCTGAACTGTCCTCAATAGAGGACATTGTTTTGGAGCACGGAGCCCGTCCAGCAGCTCCTTGCTGGTGCGGACAGGCTGGCTGCTGTTGTCCTCTGTGTGACGCCCAGTGGGATGGCTCTGTTTGATCTGCCTGCTGGCTCCCATTGTACTGAGGCTGTCCCGTCCCTGTCCCTCTTCCCTCACTCTGAATTCAATATTTGAAAAGCATGGATTAGATCACTGCCTTTGTTCAGCAAATGAAAGTCCCCTTTTCACCTTACATGATTCAAAAAAGAAAAAAGCTTTGGCAGTGAAATGCTGGCGGTGTTGTGATTCATGGCCATCACTAGACTGGACTAGCATTAGCTGATCCTTAGGGGATCAGAAAGACATCAATGGGATGATTACTCCATTTTCCCCACGGCGCTACACCTACGGAGAACCATTCAGTTCTGGATCAAGAGTGGCAAAGCAGCACAGCAACTGTTCCCATGGCAATGGCCAGACACATATGACATGAAAAGCAGAGCACGCAGTGCGCAGGGGATTACCAATTCACAGGTAAACCATGTGAAGTGAGCTCTCTTTCTGCACGGACAAAAATCCAAACCGCACGACGTCATTTGCAAATCAAAAGACGTTTACTGTACTTGAACAGAATGAGCTGCTTTTAAAGCCGAGTTCATCTGAGTTCTGTGTCTCGAGTGGCCAAGAAGAAGGCCACAGCAGCTGAGAAAGACATTTCACACTTTCCTCTCTCTCTCTCGGCCTGTTCTGGGAGCAGTGGCAGGGCTCCTGCCCTCTGGAGCCTGCAGCAGAGCAGACTGCAGCTCTCTGCCAAAGACACTGATAGCAGGGGTCTGCTGCAGAGAGACAAGACAGCAGCAGAGGCAGAGATATTACAGGAAATAGGGAGGAAATTAGAGATCACAGGTAGTGCTAACTGACATGAGGGAGAACAAGCAATAATTGATGCTTCAAGTGAGAGGAAGAGAAAAGAGGCTTCAGAGGCTGCGTGCTGTTCGGCACACTGCTTGTTTCTTCCTCCTCCTCCTCCTCCCCCTTTATCCCATTCCCCTTATCCTGGGCCCCTCTGTGGAGTCGTGGGGGGAGGGGGGTTTGGCATTTAGGGAGGAGGTAGAAACTATTCCAGAAATGTCCTGTTACTCCTGCCGAAGAGGGTGTTTTGTTTAGTTTAAGTGATGATGCCTGTGGGGCTGCATTTCCGCTGCCTGTGACATATAAACTGCTGTTAAGGAAGAGCTGCCCTACATTTCATGTGGAAGGCCAGCGAGGTGATCAGCAGAACACTTTTAAATGAAAACCTAGTGCCTGAAACCAGGTTGAAGAGGTTCAGAAAATGCCTCAAAATATTGTCCTCCTCTGTCCAACACTTTCCAGAGTCCCACTGTTATAGTGTGACATTCAGAAATGGGCTTCTGGAGAACCTCCTATACACCAACAACACAAAGCACTTTTTGTTTGTAGGGTTTTAGGAACGTCACCAGTTAGCAAGTGTAAAAAAAAACAAAAAAAAAAAAACACCCCAATAAAACACACAAGCCAGGCAAGAAATTGTTTCAACCAGGCCCTTATAAGGCAAGGCACATCAGTTGAAAAAACACATTTTCCAAGAAGTAAACCAGAGATTCAGTTCCAAATACAAGCAGCATTCACAGGAACACTAAGTTGCGCCCAGTGTGCAGTCTGCCTATTTTGTCTCCTGTGTCAAAAATGACTCACATCTTGGAGACGGTTACACCACCTCTCACAAAGATTTATACTGAGATTTCCCCCCTGAAGTGAAAGGACTATAATAACGTCTGGGCCACAGAAGCAGGAACAGCTGACTGCTGGTAACAGACTCTTGCGCTTTATTTCAGCTCAATGGATGGGACGTGAGTCAACAGATGCTTGTTTATTTAATGCCAAACACACACAGCTGCCCAGTGGATGGCGTGAGTCACGCTCGAGTTATCTAAGAGTCGGAGTACAGGACAGTGTGGCCCCGCAGACAGACAATGAGACTCAGTGAGCCAGGGGGCCAGTCATGTCTTCGAAACACACACATCTTCTCATAGTGAGGTCATTGCTCTTATCACTTCCCCTTTGACTTTGCTCATATTAGCCACTGATGTAATGGCAAATTTGACAAATCTCAAAAGCAACAAGGAGGGCCATGCAAGGCCTTCACATAATATGGCCATGTACGTCCTGGAAGGTATGTGTGCTTTCAACAGGTATCCTCTTCACAAGTCCAGCCCAATAACATTTTACGAGCAGTCACATAAAACGCAAGAGCTGTTCAACTCCACCCCTCCCTCTTATGTTCTCCCACTTTCTCACTTACTTACTGACATTTCTACTGCTCGACAACGTTTAAGAACTGTCATCATTATTTTCGTTTTCTTCTAGACTGGTGATGTGAGATCACAGTTACAGTAGCCAGCAGTAAGGGACAATGGATCCTGTTCAGGCTGGGCACAGTCCTCCCAGTCTCTGCTCACGGCCTAATTTTAGTAACATGGCGGCCCGTGCCTTCCCCACCCCAGCACACTTCATACTCTAAATTGGGTGGGCAGCTCAGCAAGTTCAAGCCACAGTTTGACCGAATAAGGAACTGACGATGCAACTGCAGCGTTCCTCCTCCTGCTCTGACACACAGCAGGAATGTCTGTTTGAGAGTGGGCAGCCATGGCAACGTCATGGAAACGCCTCTCCCTGTTTGCCGGACAACTATGCAGGCTAGGGTGAGGTTAGGACTGAGGAGATGGACCAAAACCAGAACAGCAGCCTTACACCTGGTATAATTTGATGCCTTGCTCAAGGCCATGTGAGCAGGGCAGATACTTGCAAAGACAGCGGTTACGAATGTGGGTCATCAGCATGAATTACAGAATGTCATTCAAATACAAAAATACAAGAATAAGGTTTTGAAGGAAATTAGAAGTCTTTTCAGAATCAAGCTGCTGGTGTTTGCAGCATTTACATGCTTGAAGTAACAAGTATTCAAAATTTAAAGAAACACAAAACAAACCAGGCTAATGATGAGCTGTCAGAACTGGGCAAAATACAGAGCTGAAACAAACAGTCAGTTAATCGACTGAAAGAAAAATAATTGGCAACTTGATCACCTAAGTTATTTTTCAAGCCAAAATTCCATCCATTCTCTGCTTACAGCTTCTTTGCTGGGAGGATTTGCTGCTTATCAATGGATCAACTAATCATAGAGTAACTCTGAGAGGTTTATGAGATGCTTTATGGAACAGAAAAGAAGGAAAAATGTTTCTGCTAAACAAATTAGAATTTTGATCTTGACTCTGCCTATTTTTTTGTTAAATAACAGATTGTTTTACACATTTGGGCCTTGATATATTCAAATGAGACAATTTCTGAAGTCTAGAGGTCGGGAACTTGTAACAGACTTTTGATACCTGTGACAAGGTATAAAAATATGCAAATGAAAAAATAGAACTTATTTGGGGGGGAAAAATAGTCAACTGATGCCACCTTTTAGTAACCAGTCAGTTTAATACTCAGTGCTCTGGTCAGATTTCCCCCTACCACTAAAAAACATTTTGGCCCCATGTCTGAAAGACTAGGCCTGGACTGGGTGGGTGATCAGAGCTGGGTGCCTGAGTCTGACCAAGGTCAGAGAGATGAGTGTACTGAGGAGTCAGACCCTGCTGGAACATGGAAACGCCATCACATCCTTGGTGTGGCTCTGACTCAGGCTGACATCACTCAGTGGAAACCTCAAGACCAGTCAGACACAGGCCCACTGTGCCTGAGCTGTCTAAGAACCACCGGGTTCTGTGGAAAATTGGAAGCTTGAGTCTAAAAGAGGTTTACTGCATAACCGTGCTACGGCAGTGATGTAAGTTAAGTCAATAATGTTACAACCACCGTATTTAACCTCAGTGTAAGAGAGATAAGCCAGTTCGGCACAGGATGAGTGTTTGGCGATGAGTAATACAGACCCAAAATGATGGAAAAACAAACACACAGCCACGTGGGAGATCAGCGTGAACCAACAATCATCCTTGCTCTGTTGTTTCAAGCGTCTAACACAAACAACGAGCTGCAAACTGCAAGTCGGCTCCAGCTCCAACTCCACCCAGTTACACATTCAAAGACCCCAGACCAAAGCCTAGAGCAGAGTCGCACATTCACTTTTGCACACCTACATACAAAGAGCCCAGTTTTGTCTTCATTTGCTCTGTTTTTATTACCATTTGCATAGGACACAAGGAAAAACTGCTCCCCACTTGTCTGCCTTGACAATCACAAACTAAAACTTAATGTCTTTAATAAGTAATTTCTCTGAACAAGGCTGCAAAAATTTGCTTTAAACCTAAATAAACTCTGTCCTTCAAGATAAATGCCTCGTCTAGACAGCTGTGAACCCCCTTAGGCACAAACACAGCGCATGCATGCCAGTACCACACATGCCAGATATACCCGGCAACAAAGCCTGTATCGTGGCCAAACAAGCACAGGCCTCATCAGTAATTCTGTGGAGACACTGCGTCTCTCTCTCTCTCTCTGGCCACACGCTGGCTGCGTCCACTCTGACCTGCAACTGAGTTGTCTTTCAGTGCCGGTCTGGGACATACTGCTTTGCTTTACACCTCGTAAAAATCAAACATGCAAAACACTTGAGGAACAGCTCATGCACAAACCTTGAAGTTTGCATGGACATAGACTGTATATTTACGTATCATATCACCACATGTAGTCCTTCGTGTAGCCTGACACGTTCTGCTGTAGTTTACAATGGTCACAATGTTACTTCAGTTGTTTTTGAAAATCAATACTCAAGATTGTTTTCAACCACCAAGTATCCCTGACTGGAATGTCTACATTAACTAGTGAAGAGCTCCAGAGTCTTCTTTTGCCAGGGTCTCAGTGACAAAAACCCAGGTGCACCTTGACAGAGAGAGGATGGACGAAGAAAAAAAAGCCCCCTGTCACCCTATATTCAGGCCTGCACTTTGGGTTTCATACACATCAGTGCTGTGAAGAAGTACGTGAAATACAAGCAGACTGGATCGTGCTGAGACAGATTGAGTTACATGTGTAGCAAGAAGGGTAGATTCTCCTCTCCTCCTTCACCTCTTCTCCAACAGTGTAAACGATGCAACAGAGAGGCTGAGGTAGAATCAGAGGCTCTTTTTTTTCCTCTGTGTCCTGAGCTGGTAGGTTACAACTGTTGCAATGACCTGTACAGCCCTGTTAGCAAACAAATAAAATATAACAGCCCATGAACTAGCAAGAATCCCTGTTTGGATTAAATCTTCAAAGTCTCAGATCTACGTTGTTCTGAACTGGCCTCACTTCCTGTCATTGAGCTTGTAGGAGAAATGCCTCATTAGCCATTGGTTTCCTGGTCGGGCAGCAAAAATAAGGCAAGATCTTGCACCGCCTAATAGACTGAACTAACTGAACTCTTCCTGTGGATGTACTGGCACAAACTGATATTATACAGCAGATATTTATTCAGGCACAACTAGGATTGTGGCCTCAAGAGTAGCAATGATCCAGCCTATAATCCTCTGACATGAACATAAATTAACTGAATATGTCGTCCCATAAAAATACAAAGAGTGATCACAAAGCCCCTCTTCGAACTAGTGTAATAACACACTGCCAGACCGATTAGGCCAGTTTCCAGAGAGTCAGTGAACCAGACAGTTTCAAAGAAGAAGCAGTGACAGGCCAGGTGCTGCAAAAGCAAATTCACAGTGCACAAACAATGGCACACAGCAACAGCACAGCCCTCTGCAACAGTAACAAGCCATTAATCTTTGTCCCCTAACTCATGATGCTGACTGCAGCATTGCTATATACTTGGGTGAAAAATAAACTGCTCTATTGATTTTCCTATTTAAAAAGAAACAGCAATCAGTTCCCTAGAATACAAACCAAGGAGCAGAGAATTGATCTATTTTAACTGAAAAGCAAACAGTAAACAAGTCTGAAATTCAAGCAGGTTTAAGGTTAGTTATGTTTACCAACCAAAGGTTGCCTGTGGATTAACAGTGGGCTGGTAAAAAACACTTGGCCTTGCATGTAATTTCATGCAGCTGCACTGTGCAAAGTAACTGCTGAAAAAGTCACTGTGTTTCCATAAAAACGGCACATCACATGGCTTAAGTCTGATTGTCACATGTTGTAACTGATAGCACAATAGGACACAAGCAACTCTCCCCAAGGTCTTATACATAGACCTAGACAGAACAGAGTGTCTATGATGACTTTACATGAACCATAGCATATTTTCTCATGTACAGGGAACAGAAACTTGGACACAGCAATGCGATGACTATAACTGCTTCCACAGAGTGTACTGACAATGATCATCACTACAGAAGTGCTGCTTTGTTGGGACCTCTCTCTGGCACGGTCCAGCCTTTCAACTCAACTGCTGCCATGGGACTATTCTGAGGGACATACACAAACACAGACGGGCTCTTAGGCCGTCCAGACTTAAAAGCACTTCTCCAACATGTTTACTGGCTATGCTGTCACTGCTGGCAAGAGGATGGAAGTTTGGAGGCCTTGGCACAGTTGTAGCCAAGAGACGTGCTCACAAGTAGAGATAGAGCCTGTCTGTTTCTATTGACTCATTTATATTCTGTTCACTGCAGTACAGTCAGGTTATACGGAGAGCAGAGCAGCTTTGTAAAGCTGTGAAAAACAGAACCAAAACATTATCAAACCTGTACCTGTACTTAATGACAAGAATTATACACATTAACAACCTAAAGTCATGGCAGAACGTCTTTCAAGAAAATCCCTCAGTCTGATTCAATCAGGTAGTGCTATGATCAGTATAGAGAGATGGATGGACCTCTGTTACGATGACTCAACATAATTATATGCAGCTGCACTTTCATCCTCTTCAGCTTCGTGTCAGAGTAATACATCTCACAATTATCACAGCACATAAATACATCCGATTTTGGGTTTTATTTTACCACTTCAACTATGTGATAAGTGGAAGTGCCAAGTGAAACAGACACAGATGGATGCTGGGAAGAGAGACTCTTCAGCTCACCAGCACAGACTGCTACTCATGTGCAAACCGATATCTAATCTGCCGCACTGTGACGAGGTCAAGGGTCGACCCTCCCTCTTACAAAGTCATTATATCATGCTCATTTGCAACAGAGAGCAATAAACGCTGACAATGCTGAGCTTCACCTTACCGCCCTCAAAGATGAGCACAGCGTAAACTGCCTCACCTGCAATGTAACAACTGTTGCTATAAACACTGGAGATAGAAAAGTGCAAAATCATCAAAGTATTTCTAAACTGGGACAGTCATCTACTGTTAATGCATAAACAGAGTTGCCGCTGCTCAGTCTGTATAGACACTGAGGCAACTCAAGTACTAGAAGTATAATTAGTCAGCTTTGATATGTGACAGTGCTCTAACACTGCTGTGACACTTCTGTGCATGGAGAGCACACAGTTCCTTATCAGCTGTTCCCAGAGGCCCGGCTCTCAGCAGTGCGCCTATGGCAACCTGCATAGCTGCCATTGTCTCCCATGACTGTGTTTAACACCGCACAGTAAGAACAACGGCATCAATAATAAATGCGGATATGTCAGACGCTGGTACATAACACAGAGCCGTGTTGGAGTGACAGAGACGAAAGGCCATCACGCCCCCACAGAGACACATCGGGAAAACACACAATGGAAGAAACTTCTGTTCACAACAGGCTGTACAGTACAAACAGAGGCCACGTATGTAAACCTTCCAGGCCTGGGGATGATGTAACATGTCCTGAAGGCTGTGAGAGGTAGTTAAAGAAATTACCATGACCAGTTCGTTCCCATCAGCCTCTGCTCCTCTGCCTCATCAATACCTAACCACAAAGGCCTCTCTTTGAGGGGTTAACAGGAATAATACCAGCAAGACAAATAGGATTTTAGTATTTTTATTGTATCCGAAATACTGGAAGACTGATAGAATCACCAGAATTATATAGGCCCTAGTTGACAGTATGACACACCCCAAAACAGTGGCCTGGTACATAAGGCTACAAATGCACGATCTGATTAGATTTAAATGAGGTAGATTTGCAAATAAACCTAATTTTACTTTAACATTTAGAAATGTTTTTTTAAGAGCCGCAATTACTATTACTATTACTATTAAGAGTTCGCTGTTCTGGTCAGTAGCACCCCACTGCACCACCACCCACATGCTCTCCCAGGCAATGCAGGACCTCACACCCCCTCCCACCCCCTGAGTCCCCCTATACAGCCCCCATTCTCCCCCTTTTCTTTGCTCTGTTATTTTCCCGCCATGCAAAGCAATGGGCTGAAGAAAAAGAAAACAGGCCTTCACTACCCTCCACCACCACCACCGTCATCGTCATCGTCGTCACCCCTAAGGCTGGGACAATCTGATTTATGAGTACAGTTTTAGGCAAAGAATGATGTAACAAAAAAATAACTGAGGGTCAAGCTCCATGATGTATCACCATATGTAAATGTTATGAATTGTGCTTTCCAGCAATAACATAATACAACAACAATAACAAGGAGTGTCAAGAACACCACTAATGACAGATACCTGCAACATACAGAGGTGATAGCCCCAAATTCATGTCTTATAAGAAAACTGTCTCCAGCAAGGGCATCACCAAAGTGGTGTTTCAGAGATCTTTCATGACCCACACACAAAACTTGCACTCAAATGAGTGGTTTGAATATATTCTAATGCCCATTAATGGCCGGGTGGGAAGAAATGTATGCACTTCCAACATAATCCATCACTTTGGGAAGCTACATACTGTTCTATGGATCAACTCAGAAGGACGAAAATACAACTGCAGTGAGTAAATGTTAAAGTGCTGCGCCGTCGGTTCTGAGCCACAACTACTGAGCTTTTGTTAACGAATTAGCGCCCAGCTTTCAGCATGGCAGGCTCGTCCTTCCCCACGATGGGGGGAAGCTGCATCCGCCCTGCTTGTGACACTGCAGGCTCCACATGGTCACAACGGCAGGGAGTGTTATGGAGGTAAAACCTCTTTTTTTTAAACTTCATGCGACAGGAAAATCTTCTTCCAGCGTTTCTAACAAATACAGAGCCCCCGAGAGTGAAACACTAACGCGTTGCTAGCCTGAGTGATCTTAGCTAAACAAAATCCTGGTCTGTGGGAAGAAGAGCATTAACGGTAGCGGAATTTTCCTTTCCAAATCAAGAGATGGAGCAGTTATCATCACAATTAACTGGTGTACCTTAGATTTAACCAAGTACGCTAAAATGAAAAACTTCTCCCATGTGACTTGTGCTGCGGTCTTACCTTCACAAACAGCTCGATAACGGGTTCGTTATCCCCCTTTACTCCGTTCTGCGGTACCGACAGCGACATTATGGATGCTACTGTTTGAAGTTCTGCTAACAAAGATGAGTTTTTTTTTCTCTTGCTACCACGCCCGACTTCGCTCGGTCCACTTCTCCACCACCCTGTCTTTTTCTTTTTTTTCCGCACTGAACCCCGGTAGGCGCTCTTTCTCCCCGAGGACGACCCGTTGCAGAAAGCAGAAAGTCTTGCTTTAGCGCAGCGGACACGGAGGACAGCGGGGTCTGCCAGATACAACGGTTTCGACGTTGAGGTGTAACTTCGACTTAGCTAAACTACAAACACATCGTTGGCCCGATGGCTGAGCACCGCTTGTGGAAACGGGTGGGAAGAAGCAACGGGAATATTTAAAGCTGTGATGTCATCTGCAGCGCAAACAGAGAAAAATGTGGGAGGGTCTGAGGAGGGGAGTCTCCTACCGGGAGGAGGATGAGGATGCTCGAGAGCCGCTCAGCGGCTGCAGGGAAACAATGCTTCGTGGTCTCCTCGGCAATCCTGGGACAGATCTATTCTGATTTATGTCAGAGAATAAAATCTTTACATATATATATATATATATATATATATATATATATATATATATATATATATATATATAAACTGCCTGACGCTATTTAACTGTTATTTTAAAGAGGAAAAAAGTTTTCTCATTACAGTATTCCAATTAGTTCTTTTATTTTGCATTTTTAAATATATTTAATCCGAAGTCATTTGAGATTACCTAATTTTGTCCTCTTGCTCTTCGTTTACCCCTTTGCTTACATGTTATACTTGAAATGGCTTTCCTAATTGTTATTTGCAATAAAATAATACAATTCAAATTGTCAGTTAGGGGTTAACTTTCACTGGCATGAAAGAAACAAAAAAAAAGGTGTTGGTAACTGGATTTTCTCAAAACTATGTAAGGCTAGCAAGTGACAAAGAAACCAGTCCTTTTATTGATTTTGTTATAAAGGTTTGGGATCAGCTGCTAAATATGCTGCAGCATGCTGTGTCACTGGATGTTTTGACCTGGCAGATACTTAATAATGGGGGACTCATGCCTCATTTGAATAACTAGGCAGTGCATGCAAACATTATACACCCAACTCCTGAAGATGTATGTGTACTCTATGTAAAAGACACAGAAACCCACGACGACAAATTCAGTATTTTCACCTGCTTTAAAAAGTGTTTGACTGCATTCATCTGAATCTAAAATACGTTTAATGATGGGATCCCCACTAAAACGGAAGTGATCAAATCTTCCAGCCCTTTATGTTAAGGAAAATACACATATCCTATAAAAAAAGGTTTTAATTCTGAAAGGATGACGAGATGAGGAGAGCCAGGGTTACTAAATACAAATCATATAGCAGTCCCACAGAGATTAGCTTGGTGCAAGAGTGTCAACATAAAATTGCATATCAATTCATTTGGAAAATTAAAGCATTCTCTGTATCATAGACTGTTTTAGTCTTAAAACAAGGTCATTTCAAAGTCAGAAAAAAACAGCAGGTTAAACAATGCAAAACACTTCTATTCAGTTACAATGTGGGAGAAGACATTCTGTTGGGGCCTCGAACAGTGCACACAGCTGTGCCACTGGTTCCACTACTAAAAGGCAGAAGTAACAGTGTGTTACTGTATGTTGGTTTTTCTCTACACTCCGTAACATCAGTGGTTCATGCACATCAGAGACAATCACTGCACATGCAATCATTTCTCAATGGAATCTAGGCTGTGGAAAATATCTGAAACCTGCCCAACTCAAAACCTCTTAGCTTTAACCATATCCCTGCTCAACAATTTAAAATGATGGACAACACAAGCTTTACAGTTTAGATAATACACTAACCAACAAATCAAGCTCTTAATGCAACACACCCTTCAGAATGTACCAAACCAGTAAAAAGAAAACAAAAGACTTGAGAATTAACAATTTGTACATTCTAAAGCTGAACCAGGTTGATGACAAACATCAAGAGAGTGGAAAATTCAAAAGTGAGAATGCCCCTTCTTTTCAGGACATCTGTGACGGAGACATCTGCGCCTTCCTCATGGAGCGCAGCGCCTTCTCTCGTAGGTGCTTCTCTAGGTCGTCCAAGCTGTCGTCTACTTCACTGTCTGATTCCTAAAAGAGCAAGTTGAAATGTATCACTCAACTCTGCCACCTGGACACAAATAAGAATGTTGGTGCATGGCAAATAAAATAATATCCACTACTTTGATTGTTTTTTCACATTTACTGAACAAGAATCACAAAGCCTTAGTTGCTGAAAATAAGAGAAAAGCATTTTACCTTTCTTGAATCTGCATCCCCCTCCACACCCTGGTTTTCTTGTCCCTCTCCATTACCAGTGGCACTGCTCTTCTCCTTCTTATGCTTCTTGTGCTTCTTATGTTTCTTCTCTTTTTTATGTTTCTTTTCCTTCTTCTTCTTCTTCTTCTTTCCGCTGCCGTCAACATCTGAGTTCTGCAATAAAATAGACTTTTATGAGGACGACATTAAATGCTACTAAGTAACACCATAAACAGCAGGAGTTGTCCCAGAGTAAAGCCCTGGCTAAAAATACCACCTATTGCGATACAAGACAAAATTAAATTCAGGGGCATGTAACAATTTAAGCATAATTTTGTTGCACACAAACGTCCAGACAACATACATTTTTGAGGGCAGATCAGAAATGACTAAATCAAGGTTCTCCAAAATGTGTGGAAACTATGCATGTGTAGACTGACCAAAAAAAACATACCCATAATATTCAAGAGTCAAATTCTAAACTTGTATATGTGTTAATTCTACTATGACTTCAGGTTACTAAGAGAAAATATCAAACCTTGCTTGGGGACTGACTGCCTGATCCACTGCTGGCCTTTTTGGCTGGTGGTGGGGACCCACTGACAGAGCGAGACGGTGAGGGGGAGGCAGATGCAGGGGCTGGACGTTTCTGAGGCACCGGATGAGGGGAAACAGATCTCGATCTGGAAGATGCTCTCCTCACAGGCTGGGGGCTTGGCGAAGGTCTGAGGAGAAGATCCAAGTGACATCAGGAGGACATTCAAAAACTAACAGCACATGCACAAAACAGTTTGCAATGTACAGAGAGAATCAAACTACAGAATTCTGTCTGACCGATAAAATGCTTGCCCCCGGTTTACCTCTGGTTGCTGCGTGGCTCGGGAGTGCGGGACACTCTGCGGATGGGTTTGCCACTGTGTGAAGGGGACTGCTGTCTTCGCTGGTTCGATGGAGATGTGCTGGAGGTTTCAAAACGTCGCTGGGGACTGGGGGAACCCCTCAGATTGCGACTGCGGTTGACAGGGGATGGGGACAGGCGGCTGGTTGCTGCAGGGGATCGTGTATCCCTGCTTTGCCAGTTAGAAGGCAACATGGGGCTCCTCCTGTGTCGGGGTGGTGATGATGAGGATGGAGGTGTGCGTCTCCTTTGAGCAGGAGAACTCCTGCGCCTGGGTGACCTGGAGGGACGTCTCTTTGCCCCTGGAGAAGAGCGTCTGGCGGGAGAGCTAGACATCTTCCTCTTTGGTGGAGGCAAAGGTGAGGGGCTGTAGCGACGCTGGATAGGGGGAGAATATCGCCTGGGGGAGGGAGATCGTCGACGGGGAGGTGGGGAAGGAGACCTGGGAATAACCAAATACAATAGTCAAAAAAAACTTTCTGAGTTTGTCAGATATTAATATCATAATGACAGCTCTAGAAATAAAATGAACATGATTCTACCTGCGTCTAGGAGGAGAGGGAGATCGGCGACGTCGTGGGGGAGACGGGGAGCGACGTCTGCGTGCAGGAGACGGAGAACGTCTCTTCCTAGAGGGGTACAAACACAAAAAAATAATACCTAAGGACAACATATGCAGAACAGGCTCAGCTTAAATTTTAGATGTTACATTGTTCAGATAATGTGCAAATGTGCTTAGTTTCTGACCTTGGAGAGGGATCCCTGTGTCGCCTTCGTGGGGAGGGGGTACGGCTTCGTCTCCTCCTGACTTCACCATTTCTGGCGCCTGGCCCTGCTGTTGGCCTCTTGGGCCCCTCATCTTCTGAGGAGGAAGACCCTGTATCTGAAACCACAGAGACAGAGGGCATCAGCAACTGTTTTAGTGTAGCCTTAACTGTATGCGGTGAGGAAAAAACACCAAGGTTGGGGTTAGGGCACAGCTTCAAAAGTCCATGAGACGATGAGTGCAAGATGACATGGACAAAGACTTGGTTAGAGAGAAGGGTTGGGTATGGGAGAGGAAAGAACGGGGATAAAAACGCTTTTAACCTGAAGACGACTGTCGATTCTGCCTGCGATACTGACGTCGCTGCTGCACCGAATCTGCTGTTGCCCCTTTCTCATTTTTATCCTCCTCTGAAATGTAGAGCATTGAGTGTCCCATCAGTATTAGCAAAACCAGTGAAACAGACTGCCATGGAAAAGTTACAAATAATACAGAAAATAGATTTTTTTATTTCTTTGATTTGCGTTTTTATTAGGTTTCAATGAGGCATGTAGTGCTATATGTTTATATATTTATACTAGCATTTTCACTTGCGTTGGTATGACGTGTTTTGTTCACTTTGTAGTGATGAATGAACTGGGCTCAGTAGACGATTATCACACAGAATTTTCAGAACAGGTTAACAAATGGGAGCACTGTAATGAGGTAATTAAGCATAGATTTACTCGACTTTCTACTTTACTCAACATTCACAAAAAAATTCTAGTTATAGCCAAAGGCAGAATATTCATGTTTGACTTTGAAATGGGATTCAAAACTCTGGAAATGTCATCACATTTTTTCATCTTTTTCCCCACACACGTAAACCAAGCCTGGCAATCTAAGCTGGCTGTACATTTTCACAAATCCTCCATTCCACCTCACTGGAACAATAATTAAAACTGTGACATTTGTAACGGGACATGCTGAGAACACAGAGTATGGTAAGTAAACTTTAGATAAAGCACGTTGCAATGACCCTAAACAGCTGAGCATCCGCATCATGCCCCTCTCTCCTGAAAACCGGGGCAAACAGATGGGGCAAAAAGTGTCCATTCTGTAAAGCAGAAGTGGCCAGAAACTCCATATGACTGGTCATCTCAGTTTCAGAGCCGTGAGGTGAAAGGTCATTATGGTTCTTTAAAGAGACATAATTTATCGCTTACCTGAGTCAGACCCTTCAGAATGTCTGGGCTTGGCATTATCAGATGGAGAGTCACCCCTTCCTCCTGGCTTTCGCTTTAAACCTGAAAAACAAGGCACAAAATTTTAGATACACTACATAACAGTCATACTAATAGTCATACTCCTTTTATTATGGTTTTTGAAATGATCTAATTTCTAAGACCCAGAAGGAGCCAAGGCGCTCAAATGGTCAGGTGCTCTCATACATATAGAGAACCACGTAAGAATGACAAAGATCATACCAGATGATCTGGGTGGGGAACCTGAGCCCCGGCCTCTTCTAGCCCGTGGAGACGGTGACCGTCTGTCCTTCCCTGCGGGGCTAATGGAGGTGTCCGGATGATGGACCTGTTTTCGGGGTGGTGTGCTGGATACTCTTTTCATCACTTTTTTAGGTGAGCGAGAGCCAGAGGAGCTGCTGCCAGAGGTCGAAGCAGAACGAGAGCGCCTCCTGCAGGGCAAAAATATAGCAACACCATGAAAAAAAAAACGAAAAAAAAAAAAAACGACTAACTATACACAGTAGCATCTTGAAGTAATAGGACATATAAGCCAATACTATAATAACAAAAATAGGAAGCGATCACAATGGAACTGAGGCTAACACTTAAGGACGGTCCCTTTCATCACCAGGCCACCCTGTACGGTCATCTCACAAACCTGCGGACTGGAGAGCGCCTGTGCCTGTGTCTGGAACTGGTGGGACCACGTCGGGGGGGACTCCTTCGACGAGGAGACATTCTCCTCCTGGGACTCTGCCTTCTGCGAGGGGAGTAAGATCTGATAGGGTAGGGAGGGAGAAATTAGAAAGTTTTAGAGCTTTGAAGTCCTTGATTGAACAAATAACTAACAACACAATAATAATAAATGTCAGAAACTACCTTGAACGGGAGCGCCGTCTGCGAGATCGGGAATGAGAACGGGAGCGGTGGTGAGGTCTTTCCTTCCTGCTGTCCTTCTCCCTTTCCCGAGACCTGGGTCTTTCCTCTTTCTTATGGGTTTTCTCTGGGGAGGGTTCTTTGACTTCCATCACCGAGTCTGCTTTCACCACCTCCACCACTGTGTCACTATAGGACAGAGAAAGATGTTTAAGCTCTAAATGTTCACTACACTTTATTACAAAACCAACTATTAAATACTTAAAACTAAATTTCCAGTGAACTTGAAACTAAGATGAACATTATGAACAAATAATTGCTAAAACTTTGGATCCACGACAAAATTTTAAATTTGAAACAAAGGAAGTATTCCACAAACCAGGTGGAAGAAGCTTCTTGGATCACTGGTTCTGTCATGGCTCTTCCTGATGTATCTGGCTCCACATGCTGCTCCACAGGTTTTGTGGGAAGCTGCATCAGGGGTGGAGGTGGTGAGCTGCCACCAACTGGGCTGGATTTGCGCCTTGGGGACCGTGACAGGCTGCGTTTCCTTTCACGCTTCACTGGGGACCTTCGCCGCGGTGAGGGTGACCGTGTCTTCCGCCTGGACAGCGAACAGGGAAAGCGAGAATAATTTTCAATTTTCTGCAATAATTAAACAAATCTAACTTCTGTCAAATGGTCTCAATATTGAAAACATTTTTTGTCTTACCTCCTTGGGCTCTTTGACTGAGCCCTCTCTCTGGTGTCCTTGTCCTTTTCCTTCTTATCCTCATCCACCTTCTTAAGAGATGCTAGCTTCTCCTGTTCAATCTACCAAGAACAATGACAGATCAAACACGTCATCACTTTCACCAACAATATATCTTCTATCCTGCAGGGTTCCTATACTTTCACCTGTGGTGTCAAACATTATGTTCAATGTTACTGTCTGTGTATATAGTTCTTTTAGGGCACGTCAGTCATAGCGAGTTCATGGCATTTTACAAGAACGTGCCTCCAAAGTTAGACACACTCTTTCTGCCAATCAGTGACCTTGTCAGACTTACTTACATCACTGTATTTTTCTGCCTGGGTTACCAGACCCTCCACAGCCATTTTGCCCAATTTTACCTCACGGAGAAACTCACCTGTCTCTGTTTAATTTCTTCTTTCTTCTGTTCCAGAAAAGCAGAGGGGATGCCAGCAATGTTCTCCTGGGCACTCAACAGCAGGGGCCACAGGTCCTTCATGAACTCCCGGGCATTCTTCCCATTCAGGAAACCTGTCAGGTTGATCTGCATCATCTTGCTATCCGGATGCTGCAACACACACACGAAGGGGGGAGAGAAAAGACCATATGGCCATTGAAATGACAGAAGGCAAAAATGAGGGGGCGGTAGGATCCCAAAAATGGGGCGTCCTACCTTCTACTCCTCACTAAACTATACCTGTGACTGTGTAGTTAACCATACTCAAAACATGTTGGATACTGACTAAAATATTTAACATCCTTAGGTCCAATACTGAACTGAATATCCTATCAAAATAAAAGTGTGACTGATTTAAATCGTACCCCCAATCTCATCAAACTGAGAATGCGAGCTAGCTGAGGGGAGACATATCTAGTGATATAAAAACTGCATGCAATACTGATGTTATGTCCATTTCTGATTTTTCCCAGATACATAATCTATCATAAAAAATGCCATATCACAAAAAAATACTTACAATATTTGTTTTCTTCAGTCCTATCCCCACTACTTTACATTTCTGTGTCTCTACCCACCCACTGTTTTCCAGTCTCCCCACAGTCTACACTTCAGGAGTTATACAAATAGCCACAATACAGAGTGCATTAAAACCCAACACTGCAAGTACAGTTCCGGTGTCTTCAGTGAGTCCCGTGGGATCAGTGGGCACGGAGCTCCCTTGGCTTGCTTCCGCCTCCCTACTGCTTGAGACTCAACCACCTTGAGCTTAATGTTATATCATTTATCTAAATTGCAAGAGACGAACAAGCAATAATGAGTACACAGTTACACAAAAAAGGGAGTTTTATTTCAACAACTGATAGAATATTTGTGAGATACCGTAATCTCAATTCAATTACCAATTCTTACCATCATACAACAGTATAGTTTAATCTTAGCTTCAACAGCCCGTCCCACCCCCCCAAAAGCCATGGCAAGCAAAAAGTAAAATAACTGCTTTTTTAATCATATTTTTGTATGGAATTCTGGTGTTATAGATACCACTATTTCATAAATATATCGGTCCCTATTACCATATCAGGAGAATGAAAGTCCTTAACAAGGACTATACGCATACATGCTAAAATCTGATTTGGCGTAAGTAGTTTAGTAACAGTCTAGTGGAGGATACTGTGTGTAAACTAAGGTTGTTCTCCCTCCATTAACCTTTTTACTTACTTCCAAAAGTAAGTCTGTACAATGAAAATTGCCCATCACCCAGATAGCCAAAATAGTTTAACATATCAGTGGGGCAGTGTGATTTAAAAAAAACAAAACAAAAAACAAAGCAAAGTCTTGAACATAATGAGTCTATTTAAAAAAAAAAGTAGCCTATACCCTATCATATGAAGAACATGCACAGTTTAGTCTTCAAAAGGAACTACATAACATCGGTGGGGCTCAGCCTTACAGCTCTACTGGCAAGAAGGATGACCACTACAGAGCTTCCAGTTTTTAAAGAGTAACTTAAAACCAAGCTGAAAATTACCGTTCCTTATGGCTGACAAACATAAGCCTGTTACACATCTGACCACATCCAACTGAGACGCTGGGTGCAGACAGAGGGTTTAACAGACTTGTTACAGTGTAACTCAAAATCAGTTGAAAGTCTTGTTTTTGCTGACCTCCAGTGGCTGCAGTTCTCCACTTGCTACAGTAATACAGATACACTTGGGCTGTGTTCATGACACCTTCGTGTCAATGTTGGGTATGGTTACAAGTGCAAAAGAGGACACTTCTGACCACACCCAGTAGAGGTGCAAAAAACTTGAAACTTTCAATAATACAATGTATTTCAGGTTGGTGTTAAAATACTCTTCAAAGTATGTAAGGAAGGAGATCTATTATTCTTAACAATAGCCTGAGGTAAATTGTTAAATACTCCCTGTTTTCAACCTATTATTCCAGTTACATTCAAAGGGATGTGGGCAGTTTAATGATGCACTCCAAATACCTATGGAGAATATGATTATGGCATTGTTCAGGTGTGTCTTACACTGACATGATATAGGTGATCCCTGCATATAACTCACCTCAAACCACACACTGCATCATGAAGGGAGAGTTGGGCTCAGTGACTTTGGGCTCAGGAGAGAGCTAATTAGGTGTTGGTGCTATACTTCTGATGCAAGGTATAACATCCATATTGGTTCAGGCCTTTTAAATCATAAATCACATCATCATTAGAAGACTGCTAAATAAAGGCACTTTGTCACATAACAGCAAAACATGGTTATGTCATCATATATCAGTTTTAAACCAATTGTTACTTTACCCATTAAATTTCAATTTGACTAGGATGTGCAATTATTTGACTATATCCCTTCTTACTGACTATGCAATGCCCTCAAAATTACGACAGTTTAAAAAAAAAAAAAAAGAAAAAAACAAAACAAAAAATAAAAACAGACATTACCTTTTCCTCAAGCTGGTTAAATATGAACTCTATGACGACATCATCCTCGAACCCCAGAATCTCTGTCACTCGTTGAGTAATCCAAGGTTTGATGACTTCCAGGTTCACTTTGGTCATGTCCACCTAAGAGTGACACAAGCAACCAATGGCAGTTAGTAAAGACAGTAAATGACTAACTGACCTGAGGGTACACGGTCTAATGGATACTGTCTTCTTCAGTTTCATTCAATCTAAAACAAATTTCTACTGTGGGTTTCAAATTCCAAATATAACCACTAATTATATGTTTCAAAGCAACAATTTGTTGGGGACAGTTACAACTGTTAACACAGTGAGAGAAATATTGTAGGTGTAATGACTTTATACCTTCTTGTCCAGACATTCTGCAAACTTCAGCTGCTTCAGCAGTTTCTTGTGTTTGTTGCTGAAACGGTTGTCTTGCTCCGCACTTGTACCCTAAAGAACAATCAAATATTAGTTAGTTTGCTTATTGTACGTTGACAACCATACCTACGCGCATAACAAAATATGCGTCACACGTTTGTCCGGCGCAGCGTTACTGCACTCTAACAAACCGGCAGTACCGAAACCAAAACACAGAATAAAAGTTAGCAAACACTGCGCTACTTGGGCTAACGTGTCGCTACGATAAGAGTTTAAATGTTCGGTAACGTCAGTTTAGGTGACCACCGTAACATGATTAATTTGTCATGTCAGACGTGACACCGATACCGGTTAGCTAACGTTAGTCAAGCTAACAGTTAGCCTGGTCAATTCTCAAAGGAAAACTGACATGCTCATATTAGCCACAGTCTGGGCCGAAAACAGATCTGAAGTGGAATAATATCAAAGGTCATATTAGTGTAGTTATTTGAGAAATTGGGACTACATATCTTTAAGACTACATATACAGTCGCTAACGTGAGCGTAGCAGTGGTCGTGACTAGCCCACAGAGATAGAACCGATGCACCGCCCGGGCGCCATCTTTAGCAAAAGCTAACAAATTAGCACTAGCTAGCTAGGTTGGCTCGTCTATTTCCTGCAAATGCGTCGATCTGCACAACATGGAAAGACTATGATATGTAAGCAATATAACGTTACGCGAGAACATAGGGTAACGAACATTATTCTTTGTTAAGAATTGCAGTTTCATTGCAGCAACATTCAGTTGCCCAGCGGAAACACGACTCATGTCGAAACCCATGACTGTTACCAGTTGATAGACGAAGCCCTGGCTGTAACGTCTCTGACTGTACGGCCCTCCACCTAAGCACACATGGCACCTTAATGTTCTAAACAAACAATGTATCACCAAGCAGCTTAGCAGCAAGACACTTAAAAGGGTAGAAATAAGTTTAAAGATCTTACGCGGAAGAATCCCGCGTCCATTCTTGAAGAAAATAGATAATAACAGGCGCCGATGAGAAGGACGTGTGTGGCGAGCCGGATGAAGGTTGCGCCTCTAGAGGCAGAAAAAAATACTACACCCGCTGTAACGACTGTAGAGGAAGAAGACGCTGGATCGATTAAATGCAACGGTTTCGCATTCAAATGGATGGACACAAAAGTGTCAACAGCAAATGTACTTATTAAAAGTAAAATACCTCATTACACAAAATGTCCCACTGTGTCATACAGAATCACATATCTCATAGGTAAACATCGATGCATGGCATTGACGCATGTTTAAGCAGCATATAGTTACAGTATATATTTGGTCAAGGTGGGGCCAAATCTAAATACTTCATAAACTGCTGTACAGTTGAACAGTGCATCACATTTTACTTGTTGATCTTTTGTTTTGCTTTGTTTTTTTAAATGTACAATCTGAATTCGCAAAGTAACTAGGGAAATAAATGTAGTGGTGTCAGATGTATGATCATTCTCTCTGAAATGTAGTGGAATAGAGGTATCAAATAGCCAAAATAGTCCCAGTATCACAAAATTACACCTAGTTGCCACCATAATCATGTACATTCTATATGTAGAATACATTAAGTTGAGCAATTGACAATAAATAACATTTTTTATTATTCAAGGTCTGATTCAAACTACACTGCATTTTTATACATTGTTTTCCAAAGTAATCTACAGTAAATAAGGCTTCATTTGTTATTGGTACTCATTCATAACCAAAATCACACTGCTGGCAAAAAGAGTAAAATAAAGGCTTCCTGTTAGATGCCACAGCAAGGGTAATGGGGTTGTATACAGTGTGTGATTTTCACTTGATAGACTATATTATAAAAGACTGCCTTATAAAACAGCCAGAATACATGATGTGTCATTACAGTCCAGAGTTAACTGAGCCAGCCATTCCAGATGATCCTGGAATCAATGTGTACAACAGATTTGTTACTTCAAATGTGTAACTGGTCCATATTGTATTAGACATTGCAATAGACATTGTAACAGACTATTGTGTCCATGCATGCGATTAACATGACATTTGGAAATCTCTAAAGCTTAAGAAATAAGTTTTCTGTTCCATCTGAGGCAACATAACCATGTGTAAAGTGATGCTTATACCATGGTAACAATTAAAAACAACAAAGATGGAGAGAAGGTTTGACAGTATATTATTCCCTGAAAAAGGTTGAAATGTGTGTGCTTGTGCGCATGTGTATGACGTCTCACTGTCCACTGTATATTGAGAGGTTCTGACTGAGGATTCCCACTTCACAAACAGTCCCTGGCTCATTACTGTAATGTTCCAGAGTAACACAGGATAGTGGTTGACAACGCCTGAAAGTGAAGTGAAAGAGAGTGTATTGTTGCTAAATGCAGGCTTAAGAAAAGTCAGGGGTAGGGTATTGGTCAGTCTTTGAGGAGCAGGTTTTGCTAGCTGACTGGCAAACCCTCATTGGTCCTCTTGTCTCGAATGGAGCGCAACATGTCTGACACTAGCTCTTCAAGCCCGAAGGCTGGTGCCCAGCCCCAGTCTCTCCTGGCATTGGTGTCGTCAAACCTCACTGGCCAGCTGTCTGCTGCAAAGTGACAAAGATGACCACATTATCCCCATCACATTAGTTTTAATGAAAGACAGTAATATCAATCCCACAAATAATTTCACAATAAAACAAGACAAAAACGTATGGATTTTAGGTCCAACCAAGAAAAGACCATGAGATCTAAAAATCTTACAGATATAGTTTTTTTCCTTAAATGTCTCACACTTTAACTAGTTCGCACTAGGTAAGTGAGCAAATCACCAGCATTGTTGCAGTTTTGTCTTTAAATCACAATCCCCAACAAGCCATTGTAATTTTTCAGCGCTAGAATACAAATCAAATTCAATGAGAACTGGACTTGTGGTTTGTTGGCCTCAATCAATGTGATCTCCACATATAGCTGAATTTGTGTCATGTTAGTTGGACTTCCATTTGGCCGAGTGTAAATTGTTAACTGACTAAAAATACTGAAAAAGTGTAACATCCCACCCAGGATTTGTATGAAGGTATGTATGCCACACGTGTTAAGTCGTACCAATGGTCTGGCGGACAGAATCAGGATTGTAGGTGACCTTGAGGTGAGGGAGATGCTTGCGAATTTCTTGAGCCACCTCTTCTGGGGTGAAGCTCATGGCAGCGATGTTGTAGGTACGCAGGGACAGCTGGCACTCTGGAGCCTGCATGAACTCTACTGTGGCACGGTGGCAGTCAGAGATATGCATCATGGGAAGACGGGTGTCGGGTCGCAGGTAGCACTCGTGGTGACCTGTGCTGAGAGCGTCGTGGAAAATTTGAACTGCATAGTCTGTGAAGACAGAGGCCCGGAGTGCTTAGTCCATAACATCCAGCTGACTGTGCTGAATACACAGTGTGCGGCATATGGAGATGTTAAATTATGCAGTACCTGTTGTTCCTCCTCCAGGAGGTGTGTTGACCGATATCACACCTGGGTAACGTAGGCAGCGGAAGTCCAGGCCATATTTATGATGGAGATACTGGAGAAAGAGAAGCAGGTAGAGATGACAACAAGATCTGGAAATAATATGACAAATACAATGTGTCATCATTGCTGTCTCTGTTATGTGTGTGTGGATTATAAAAACATTTACCTCCCCCATCAGCTCTCCATGCACTTTGGACACGCCATAGATGGTTCGAGGTCTTTGGACACAGAGGTCAGGGGCAGGGTCACGTGGAGAAGAGGGGCCAAACGCTCCAATGGTGCTGGGGACAAAGAGGCGCAGGCAGTTCTCCAGGGCCAAGTCCAGCACATTATGAAGGCCTAGATGCACAGCAGAACATCCAAAGAGGAGTGTAAACACAATAATCCCTGAAAAGCTGGTACATGTAAATGCTGTGTGCAATCAAGCAGACCTGTGATGTTGATCTTGCGTGCCAAAGCCACATTAGCCTCGCCCACAGCACTAAGCAGAGCGCTGTAGTGGACCAGCCAAGTGATACGATTATTTACAATCAGTTCTCTGAGATGTTTGTAGTCCAGCACATCAGCGTATACAAACGGACCTGATGGGAAAAGAGAGGAAGGTCATTTGAATGCAAGAATTGTATATTCTGTGCAGTGAGAAAAATCTGAATTGTGTAAGAAAAAAACCAACACAAAAAGTCATAAAACTTGAATTAGATTTTGCATACCACTGCTGAAAACATGAGGTGGAGGCTTCTTGATGTCTGACAGGATTACATTCTCTGTTCCGTACTGTTTTCTAGACATTGATATAGATATGAAGACATTCAAATTTCAAATTTTCACAAACTTCGATGTCTCAGGACTTTTTAAATATCTCACCTCAGTATTTGTGCGAGCCCCACACCTAACTGCCCAAGTCCACCTGTATAAGGAGACAAATTTAGTATCTTATCAGTACAGAAAAAAAAAAGTTAGTTAGTTATGAAAATGAAATCAATGTGTTTTTTTTTTTTTTTGCACCATGCTACAGCTGAAAAAAAAGCTTTTGTTTGTTCCAAAGCTTTATCCTGGAACAAAAAGTGACAGCAGGCTATTATTCTCCCCACAGCCACTCATTGGCTCTTTTATGTCACTAGCACTGTCTGCATGCAATCTATTGTGATGAGTCAAAATGGGGTCCTGCTGTTAGTGCACAGTGAAAACAACTCGAAAAGAAAAAAAAAAAACGACAGCACATGTCTGTAGTATTCCACTCACGCCATTGATGCCACAATGATATGAATGCTTCCTTCGAATACGCTACTATATATCACACTATTTGAAACTTAGGACCTGCTTGAAGGGTTTTGTGCCTCTCTCAGGGCCTTAAAATGTACCCTCGAGCAAGGCATTGTGCCCCTATTGTAAAGGCTCTGTGGCCAACAGTACAAATCCGTGGCTGCTCAGTGAAAGTGGTAGAAAACAATGGCAGCTTCACAGGTTCTGTGTATGGGTAGCTGTGGAAAAGTCCATCTTTCCCTGAATAAATAAATGTCAGACAGAGGCAGCTATTTTGTGCTAATAACAGAGGGATATTTGTATCACCTGTGATGAGTACACGAGGGTTTTCCTGAGGAGGTGGGGGGCTGCAGGTCTCCCGGCTGTTCCACCTGCTCATCTGCCTGGGCAAAGAACTGAAGCTGCGACCGGGAAAACTCCGCGCCCTGCTGAGGCAACCTCGGCAAAACAGGCCCAGCACAGCCGCACTGGGCGCACAGACCCGCACACCCGGTTGCATATCCAGTAGCAGTTCTTTAGAAAAGTTAGACCCAACTTAATCAGACCGTGCTGATAACACAGAACGTCAACATCTTGGTCAATAACATTACACAGATTTAACTTACATAGAATGGGAAAAAACACATTACCTGTGTGCTGACAAAATCAGAAATCCCAGACAGATGATGATTCTTGATCCAAGACCAGCAGATGCAACTTAGTAAAAACTATTCTTCTAAGCTAAATTGCAAAATAAGAGCTGATAAGACAGATAAGTTTTTGAGGCATTTAAGTGTTAGAATGAAAAGATTACCATCGGATTGGTCACCGTTTCAGTTCACGCAGTAACCACTGGATAAATAAGCAGGTGTAGAAAGTCATGCTGGGCTATGTGGTTCTTGTCCACTTCGTATAATCACCAGGGCTTGTGGCTCTTGACTGAACAGGACTACAGTCTCCAGCTTGCAAAGCTCCGTGTGTGCAAACATGCTGACTTGCTGTGCACAGGGATTTGTATTGTGAAGACTGTTTAGCTGAGCTTAACAGGACTGGGAGGTGTGTCAGTTATACAGCCTTCTTCTATTGATAATATTTATGAGCGAATATATGTCAGAAAATAATTACCCTATTGAAATTATGCAAAACCTAGGCTCTAATAAAAGAAAATATTACACTCTTTTGTCAGTTTTTAAAGAAGTAAAATCTGCTGTGAAATTATTTAAGGCCAGAAAGCCCCAAATGACACCAACACATTTTTTTTTCAAATACCATTTTTATGAAAGAATAAAAAATACTCTACATTAAAACAGCAGGTTGTTATGAATTATGAAAAACATTTCCACAGTCAGTGACATTGCACTCTGTAACATTCTGCCACATATTCATACATATTGGAAGGGTGATCAGCTGACCGCCAGCTTCCCCCACTCAGTGATCATGTTTCTGATTTCCTCCTGAGCTTCTTCCAGGTGACGAGCCTGAGGGGTCCACCTCAGAAAAAAGCCTGAGGATCACACGTGGGCTTCAGTCAGCACCAAGACTACTCAAAGTTAGCAACACATAAACATTCAACACCAGAGGAGGGTGTGTGATTAAATAAGAGGTTATGATATAGAATGAATGTTACTAATGATTCTTAGTGACAGGTTAAAAAGAATAAATTGGGTTGGAATATATCTGCAAATCAAAGCTCACCTCTCCAAAGCTGCAAGGACTGAGGGTGGACTGATGGCCATATTGCCAGCTCAGTGTGCTCGTACAGGGGGTTGGAGTACTGCTCTCTCTCTTTGGGCCTCAGCAGAGCCCGGAACAAACAGTGAGTCTTCTCCTTCACTCCTAGAGAACACCTGAGATAAGAAGAAAGACAACAGAGTGAGGTAACACAGGAAGTTTTGTGTCAGCTATTAGTTCCCAACACCTGGTCACACAGAGAAGTGCCACCGACCTCTCCTGATCGCTGTTACCGAGGAAGGTGCCATAGTCGGAGGAGTAGGCCTCAGTCGCCAGCCTCAGGAGCAGCGCCTCAGAGAAGCCCAGCGCCAGAGGAAACTGACGCCACAGCTGCCACACGCAGTCCAGCAGCAGCAGGAAGACCGGGGACTCCTGCAGGAGGCGAGCGTGGGAGTAGGCTGAGCGGACACAGCGCTGCTGGAACGGGTGTCCTGCCTGAGAGACGAAACGCACACAGTACGTACACAAACATACAAACACACTGAGTTCTGTAGTTTCACATAAAATTTTGCTATTTCCTAATGTTGAAACACACCAAGTGTTTCAACATTAGGAATTTCATTTCAATTTTTTGTATAACTCTCTTTCAGCAGTTAGTGCAACTATCTTGCACTCTTTAGGAAGGACTTACTTCACTAGTTTCTCTTTACACTCGGGCACAGCTGAAATAGTACTCACACAAATAATTTAATTTTGATCACTTACATCAGAGCAGCAAATAAAAGATTATGATCACTCACTGGTTCCTGTGTTTTGCACAGTACTGCTGCATTTTCACTTTCCTGTCCTTTACTGCCTTATCTTTGAATTTTTAGGAGACTATTAACTGTGACTCAAAATGAGGATTCGTTTTACACCTGAAAAACACACAGAGGCGGCGAAATACTTTTCCCAGCCATGAGTAGTGTCTGCAGTTTCTCCTGTTCAAAATGCCACAGCAAAAAATATCTGGCAAACACTCGCTGCAGCACTTGCAGTTGCTTGTTAAACTTACTGTTTTGGGCGTATTGTAATGGCCTAACTGAAGGAGACACAGATGACCATATCAACATTTTTATCAACTCCCCCAAATTCCCAGTTGAAATTACAACCTTGCATAATGGATAAGATAAAAGTGAAGAAAGATTCATACATCTGAAGGAATGAGGATGAGCAATAGAGACCTTTAGACTCCTTCCTCATGTCATGGGTAACATAATGTTACAATAATAATTGTTACAATTCATATCTCTGTAACTATTTGTAAGTTTTTTTAAAAAATTGTAGTCTATATCCCATCTTCCCAATCCCACACACACACACACACCTGTATCCACTCCCTCTCCAGCAGAGCCAGGAAGCCCTCCATTGTGCGGCAGCTTGGGTCCATGATGAGCTGAGCCAGAGTGCTGATGAGCAAAGTGGAATCTGTCCCTTCAGAACCATGAACCAGAACTGAGTGACCGTCCCTGGACAAAAGCAACACGACACAACACAGTCTTGTAACTCCACATGCATAAGTGCTGTTGTCAGGACTTAAATGCTTTAGTGGTGTTGTTGTTGGTGATACCATTATTTGTTAAGATGTCCTGAGATCTTACCTCTCCACACACTCTGCCAGCAGGCCAGCAGTTGACAGAGCAGTTTGGACGTGTGATAGCCATTTTGAATTCTCAAGCTTACTAAGCCAACGGTCCATGTTATTGGACTCGTCACCACAGGCCTCCACCAGCTTAATTAGACTCTCCTGGAGTGCTTTACCCCTGTTTACGAACATATGAAGAGAATGGGGTGAAAGGGGTTAATATGATGGGACAGATCAGTATTATAAAATGGTGAACAGCACCACTCCCTCTATGCAAGTCTTTCATACACGCAGACCTTTCCATCTGTCTGTGCAGCCTCTTCCAGTGGCTGTAGCATGACTTGGACTCGAACCCTCCACCTGTCATCCGGGCCTGCTGAGCCTGCTGACTGGAGCGGGTGTCAATAATGTAACCTTTGTCTGAGCCATCAATCACAGCCTGGAGGAGGAGCTCGTCTTCCCTGCAGCGCTTCCTATTGGCTCCTGTCAGCGGCTGACCGCTGCGCATGATTACCTAAAAAGTTTTCGTTTGGTCAGAATTTATTTAGTTGCGTGTGAAAATGTTCAGCTTGAAGAGAAACACACAAACATCTCACCATGCCATTCTTCCTGTGGTGGTAGCAGAGAACAGGGAAGCGTCCTCCCTGTCTGAATTTGGCCACTTTCATCAGCATGTCATCAGTAATATCCTTGGGAACGACGACAGCTGGGGGGTAGGTGGGACAGACTGAGTATTTTCTGTTCACACTACTTAATCTCCACCTATCATGCTGCAAAAAGAGAACAGAGAGGGTGATAAATGTTTGACACAGCAACAAATAACTAGTCAATAACTGAAAACAATAGTTAGTGGGCCCTGTTTGTGAAATTTCAACTTCATATTGATGTAACAGGAAACAGCTCGAATAAGGGAAGGTCAGCCTTCCTCTGCTCACGCTAACTGCTGATTTATTGATAAAAATTGTTTTGTCTTTTTTTTTTTTTGCCAAAATGACAAAACTACAACATGGTATGTTATTCTGTGATGGTACCTTCTGGTACGTTTAACATAAAACTCACACATGTTCCATTAAAAAATACTCTAGTGGAGCTTGAAGAAATAGTTTGAAATTGTGAAACACATTTGAAGATTGATGCTGCTTTCAGAGTTTATATGAAGCTGGAGTTTCTTAGCTTAGCTAAAACTGGAATCATGGGAAACCAGTTCTATTTCTATATATATCTAAGTCTATACAATTATTTAATTGTCACAAAAACTGAAGTGTGAAAAAAAGGAGCAGGGTCTCTGCTGCATCTAACGGTTCTAAGTTTTGCAGTCTTTATAATAAGATAAGCCAAGCAAATCCTGGCTGTAGCTTCTTCAGACCTGAGAGTTGCATTAATCTTCTAATTCAAGCAAGAGAGTGAATCTGTGTTAAATGTTAAATGTTAAACTATTCATTTAACAACTCCACTTGATTAATCTTAACTAGTTTACAATTTGCAGTTGACAACTACACAGAATCGCCCATCTCCTGTGGTAGCGGCAAGGTCTAGTTGGTTTCTTCTGGGTGGAGGACAGCCACTAGGCCGGTCTGATGAAAGGTACAGACATCACAATATGTGGGAACCCATGCCACAATGCTGCCTTCAAGGTCCACCCTTCACCATAGCAATACCCTAATCCCAGAGGAAGCTGTCTGTCTGTTAAGCATGAATTCAAGCTGTGTGCAGCACATTCTGAAGCAGCTAAGCAACAGGGATATCCTGAATCCTGACCCCCATGTTCACGTTTCCCTGGCATTTTCCTGTCATGTGGGTATTGGATCACTGCTGGGAAAGGCTGCCTGTGAGACTTGTGTGTGTCTATATGTTTTATACACGTGAGATTACATTTCTATGGAGCTGCAACAAGTTTAAAAGTGTATAGAATTGTATTTGATGCTTACCAGCTCTTTCATTTCACTGTAGTGCCTTTCAGGGGATGAGAGACCCCACGGGTCCTGCAGGCTGAGATCAGAAGGTCTGTGAAAGAAAGGATACATCTCCGACACACAGTCCAGACAGGACAGGGTCTACAGAAAGTGAGCGAGATATTGTGGTTAGACACTGAAACAGATTGTTATCAGATTTAAATTAAGGGCAAAGAGGAAGCAGTGAGAGATTACGTATTCAAAGAAATAATGTAAGAAGCCATCATAGGACAGAAAAATAAATAATGATATACTGTGTTTCAAGGCCCAGTAGGATCACTCGATTATTTATTATACCTCGATAGAGTGTGCAATGTTGAGACACTGCTCCATGCCTGGAATGTCGAGCTGGAGCACACGTAAATCTTTACACTTGATGGTAATCGTCCCTGAGGATCCAGATATCCTACACACACACACACACTCACACTACTATTAATCTAGCAAAACAATGAAAACAAAACCCCCTATGTCCACCCCCCTCCCTGCCCCATGTTTTGGACTCTAGCAGCACAATAAGTTTGACTTGCAGCAGGAAAGGAAGGCAAACCCAGTCAGCTGGGCTGTGTGTGGGAGGGAGGGCTTCATCTTGCTGACAAATGAATGTGAAACCTTCACTCTGTTACTGACCAAAATATCAAGTGGTTTCAGCAAAGCTTAAGCTTTTGCGCGGCTTAACAGCAACAGGCAGTTAATAGCAAGAAAGCCACATCATAAGCATGAGGAGGGTGACAAGAGAGTAGTTGCTGTAATCCTGTTAGCAAATTTCCTTCTTTGGTACTGTGGGGAGTAAGAGCAGCACAGAGCAGACACAAGTGCAACACAAATGTTGTCCAACCTTTCTCTGTGGCCTGCATTAGAGAAGAGACCGGAATAGCCCAAAAGGTTTTCCACGCTGGTTAAGAAGATTTGAGGAATAATGTAATTAGACATGAATTGTTGACATGCACAGTGGAGACAACCTGGTGTTGGTTAGTCATTCTTGATTAGTGTGATTATTTATTTGACTGTTGACAAATTATTGTAAGCATCTTTCAGAATAAGTTATTAAATACAACATTAAGGCGGTTGATGGAATCCTGTTGTTTTTACTTTTTTATTTTTTTTGTAATTTGGAAAATCACATCCTTACTGTTTTATGTCCTCATTTTAAAATGTAATACGCGACTAAACTACTCGATAAGATGTACAGTGTCACAGTGATGACCGCTCACTTTTCAGTACTCCTCCCTTACCTTTTCTCAATGGCATCGATGTTCCTGAGGAGCAGTAAAACCTGCTGAGAGCTGCCCTCCTCCCTGCCCGAGAAGAGGAGGTGGTGGCCGGTGATGCACAGGGTGCCTTTTCTCTGCGGGTGTAAGGGCTGTCGGAGAACTACATCCTCCACATTGGCGGTCTTGATGTGCTCAGAAAACTCCATCAGCTCCTCGTCAAAGGCCAAAACCCCCCGCAGCTGAACTTTTTCACAACATAAGCAACCCGGCCCTCAACTTAAAATCACTTCCTCGCCTCCTTTGCAAGAAACTGAAAGCAATAAGCCTCCTCCTCCGTCTGCACCGCTGGTTGGATGGTGCCGCAGTTGCGCTTTGTTTGTTCGTCGATAAGGGGGCTATAAATAGATTCATTTTTTTATGAACAAACCCATGCACCAGTGTAGCAACACCTCTTCAAACACAGGTGGCTGAGTATGAGCCTGGTCTGGAAATGGAAAATGTCTTGCTTGAGCAGACTCAAAAACGGAAGAGCACGTTTCCTGAGAGACAGTAACACTGAGATGTGTCACATATTACTGGCAAAAGTTTTGCAGATCGTGGGGGAAGAGAGAGAGAAAGAGAGAGAGCGAGAGAGAGAGAGAGAGAGAGAGAGAGAGGTCCTTGCTAGATGATAAATGGCCACTAGATGGCAGCATACACAAACACAGTAAGTTGGTCCAAATCAGGACCCGTCTCACAGACTGCTTTGGCTTTGAGGAGTAGTGCAGGAAGTATTTGAGTCGTTTAGTTCACAAGAAAGGGGTCTGCATTTAACAGGTAGTTAAAGTATTAGAAGTGAAAGTACATTTATTTATGCAGAATGCCTCATTTCAAAGTATTAAGAATAAATAGTAAAAAAAAAATGAGGAACACAGTGGTGGAATGTAAATCAGTTTCCATTTTAAACCTCGACTGCACTGTGTTTCAGAGGGAAATGTACTTTTTTTAATACTACACACTAAACATGTTTGACAGTTGTAGTTATTATACTTTGCTGATTTAGAAAAACACGTGACAGGCTTATAAAACTTTCATTCACTGTTGTAGATTAAACTACCAAGGAATGTAAAGTAGTTCAACATTAATTATCAAGAGCATTATGTACTTTTATTTTTGACTCAAGTACGTCTTTCTGATAATACTTCTGTATTTTGATTTAAGTAATATGTTGAATTAAAAAAAAAAACTTGTAATAGTGTTTCTACACTGTTGCAATGTTTTGTTTTATTTTTTGTTTTTTTACTTCAGTAAATAATCTGAATACTTCCTCTTAAAATAATACTCAGGTAAAATGCAGTTGCTTTAAAACACCTAAAATGTATACTGTAATTCATACTTTACTAATAATATCCTAACAGATGTTTTGGAAACAGAGCAACCTAAATTATGTGCTCACATTTGACTCCAAACTCCAGAATAAGTTTGTTTGCTTGAAATGCATCGTCATACTTTTATTTTGTATTTTCAGTCAATATGCGTCAAAGCGACGCCTCAATGGTCCAGAGGAGGTTCAAGGAAACTTGGCTTCCTTCCACAAAGGGCCTATAAATTATCCAGCCTTTCTGTTCTCTGGATGGGCGGTCACTGCTTCTTATCTCCCTATAAAGGAGGAAAGGACCTGTCGCGCTCTAATCGCCAAGCTGCAAAACGACTTTCACAGAGCGAACTTGTGAACAGGAGCACGAAGGACTGTGCTCTGCTGCGGCCGGACTCTCCGTCTGGGCAGATGGATTTTAAAGAGTTCGGAGATGAGTCCTCCGATGGACACGCCGGGGATCTGGACAGCGTGAAAGCGCTCACAGAGAAGCTGAAGTTAGAGACTCGCAGACCATCCTATCTGGAGTGGCAGGAGCGGGTGCAGAGTCGGTCGTGGAAGGAAATCTCTTCAGCGGACAGTCCGGACTCCGGAGGACAAGTCGTTCCCCTGCCTACGAGTGAAAACTCAGAACTGGTTGTACGCAACATCTGCGGCTTTGACTCTATTGATGATGCTCTGGAGTTTCTGAGAAAAGAGCTGGTGAGTGACTGATGAACGTTTTATTATGTTTTACTCAGATACTTTATGCTTAGTTTTAATTTTAGTGCAAATAGAGTTGACAAACTCTTAAGCCTGTAAAACGAAAAATAATAGGCTCCCCCTCCAAACTGTACATGTGAAATAGATGTTCTGTGTTTCAGTGATCTGTTAGTGATCTGCTCTGCATGAATGCTAGGCTTCATGCAAGGCACAGCATGACTGACTTCATGCAGCCCTCCTAGGCTAAACAAACAGTTGGTGAAACAATATGATCTCTGTTTTCTCACAGTCCCCAGGCTGCTACCCATATATTGCACATGTCACTGATAACCTTAGATAAAAGAGATAGAAAGCTATGATAAAACGTCATCGAAATCCACACCTCTACATATCTCACTGATGCTCACTTTCTCCTCAATCTCCTCCACCAACCCCCAATTCTCCCTCAACCCTTCACCCCTGCTTCCTCCTCAGAGAGAAATGCAAGTTCAGGACAACCGTCTGGCCCGTCAGCTGATCCGCCTGCGTGGTGAGATCCACAGGCTGAAAGTGGAGCAGGTGTGCGACCGCCATAAGGAGATGCTGGACGATGCAACTTACGAGCTGGAGGAGTGCGGAGAGGAATCAGACCTGCTATGTGACATCCCCATGAAGGCTGCCTTCGCTCTGTCCACCCCTCTAAAACACCTGGGCCTCACCAAGATGAACATCAACTCTAGACGCTTCTCACTGTGCTAAAACCACAACTCGTCATTAATTTTTCTTAGACTGTTCCCACCGCTTCCTCTGTGTTTGTGTAGTCATATTATTGGGGTTATTTCCTCCTCTGAAGGTATTTCAGTGATAGACTGAAGAGTGGCTGCCAGCTACTGGTGCCAAAATTGAAAATGAAAACAGTTCATTTGATGTGTACACTGCCTTGACATGCATGAGGAAGCTTCTGTGTGCCGACCTAAAGGGGCACACACCCATTAAAACCGACACACCTTCCTGCAGGACGGAGCCTGGGCTGCTCTACGACTGACTGTTCTTTGCACAAACGCATGTGAATCAAAGCAGACAGACGAAGACTAAGAGCTAGACTGAAATGTGAAGGTACATGTGGGCACAGGAATCATGTTAAGTAAACAAAATTCACGTGTGCCAAAGAAATGCAAAACAGCTGGGGGGGGGAGTAGGACGGTGTAGCTGGAAGATTGTCGTGGAAAAAAGAAATAGAGCCAAAAAAGCCAAAAAGTTTGGGAACAACGGCTTTACATCACTACATGTGACTTTTGTGTGGAGTTGACGTAAAGAAAAAAGAAAAGTATGAAGGTTTGTACATCTGGTCTGATCAGTTCAGCAAACACTTTTCACTCCTTTCATTTTCAAGATGCACATTCCAGCTGTTGAAGCCTTCATCTGTGTACTTTCTCTACCAGTATCCTGAGAGGAAGTGGGAGGTCACACTTTATACCTGTTCTTCACAAACCAAAAATATCTCGCTCACTCACTGCTGCAGTGACAGGACCCAGGAGGCCACACATGATGTATTTTGTTTTCCAGTACTATGTCCAGATGCCGCAGAGCACCGAGTGCGAGCTATATATGGCTGGACAGTGACAAAGTGTATGAGCTGCCTAGTGGACAATTTAGGACAAGTTAAATGGTTTATCATAGAGCAAGTAAGAAGAATAAAAGGTTTTTCATGAATGACATTTTACATGTGTTAAGTGTAAAAAAATCTATTGTTTTTTTTATCATGATATTGTTAAATCATGCAACTGTAATATGAATGTACATATATGACAAATGAATATAAAATTCAAAATGCCTTAAAATGTAAACAGCTGTTGCACAGAAAACACAATATTAAAGACACTTTAATATGTCTATGTCAGTTGTAAGCTGTATTTTATCTGCATATGCACACACAGATGGTTAAAATACAAGTTATTAAATGATAGTAAAAGGATACTTTGGGATAGTTTATGTGCAGCACAGTGTGCATAAGTCTTATTTTGGGCAAATGGCAGCATATGCTCCATCAGATCCATCTCATGTCATCTGTCCATGGTCTCAAAACCACCAGTGCACAATAGTCCCTTCTTTCCTTCCACGAGACATTCATGACCTGGAGTAATATCCACACATATGAATGGGGCCCTAGAGGGACGTGCAGAACCACAGACATTGTTGAACGTAATTAGTTGAACAAGAAACCAAATATGCCTTGGCAGAGCGGGGTCACTGTGTGAAATGAGAGCACAAGTAGGATTGTTGAGATGATCATAATGTGGTATACTTCAGGACACGGATGACCTCATGTGTGACGTTAGACCTCGACAGTGGAAATGAGTATCATATGGAGGACGCACGGGGGCCGAGGTATGATACCTTGAGGCTTTTTTCTTTAGTGAATGCTTTTACAATAAAGCGCTACAGACTGATGTTCCTCTGTGTCGCTCACCTCTGCCTTGACCTTTTCCTCAAGCCATACCACGTGTCTTCATACGAGCAGAAGCTGATACTAGAGTGTAAATGAAACATATACATCTATCGGTCTACTCTGAAACTAAAACCTAAAACTGCCTGATATTTGAATTTGTTAAGGACTGTGTTTAAGTGTACATGAGTAAGCATTAGCAGCAAACAAGAGCCACACTTGCTAACATGAAAGAGGCCAGCACCTGCATCTCGAAGCGGGAGGTAGGAGGGTTGGAAAACTTTCTGCATGTTGATAGCATCTCAATTTGATTGCGTAACAGAATGTGATTTCCAGCCACATTTGGAAGTCATGCCAGCTGTGGTCGAGAGGAAAACTGGAATACCCTTACACCCTCATGGGGTCTGTCACAAAGCTGATCTCCAAAGACAGTGAGGCTCTTTCAGGAGTGTGCCAGCTGATCCAAGATATTATTTCATGACGTATCTTAACGTGTCTGATATGTACCTTCTTATTTTCTAGTTGTCTTAACGAAGTCAGCTCTGTAACAGGCTCTGCAACAGACCACCTTCTAAATGTCAAAAACTGCAAGTACTTCCTCCATCCTTACAGAATTGCATTCTACCTTAACACAAAAAGAGTGAACTCAAGTGGTTTCATTGCAAGTGAGACCTAATCTATTCTGTGGCAGTCTTCTAAGCACATTTCTGTGCACTTCCTGCAATGTTTGGACTGACTTCCTGCCAGTGCATGCTCTATAGCAGCAGTCGTACACCACAAGAGAAGAGATGTGGTCCTCAGCCAGAGTTGTCTCAGTGGTAGAAAAGGAGACAGTTCAGGCTTACAGTGTGACAGTAATCTGAGATACTTGTTATTTCATGGGCTGCCCCCCACTATCAAAAAAAAAAACTTGCCACTATAAGTGAGATATTTGTGACTTAGTCTTTTCTTAGTTTCTTTTTTTTTTTTTTTTTTTTTTTAATATTTGACTATTTAATAAAAAACATGGAGTTTTTTTTTAATTGGTTCACTGGCCACAGACACAAACCACAGGTCGGAGTGACAAAAATAGCCTTTCTTGTTTTGTTGCACTGACACAACAAAACAGGCCTGAAACTACCACACAAGAATCACAACTGTCCCAGACTGCCCTATTGGTGTTTTGTGTGGTACTACTGTAAATATGACCAATTATAATTAATACTAATTCTTCCAAGATCAGTTTCGCGCTATCTGAAATCCCCTGTCTTGTCAAACGCTCCATTTTGCACCGTAAGATCTTTTGAATAACCCTGGACCACCACCTCAGGCTTACATTGACGGTGTTCCTCACCTTAAAGGTCACAGGTTCACAGATGTCGTACACATAAGCAACATATAAATATAACCTCACCACTGTCTTGCAGCCTACCATAGCCTCCTTTCTTAACTGTATTGGAAAGTTTACATTGTGGCTCCTACTCTGGGAAAGGTGCTGCCCTGACCCCTTTATCATGGAGCCTTTAACGTTCCCCTTTTGCTCAGACACAGCTGCATGACAAGCACCTGTTAGAAACATGCAGAACAACCCTCAACCTTTCAACGACAGGAAACTCTGGGTCGCTCTCCTCCACTCCTGTGTGTTTGCGTAAGTGTGTGTGTGTGCGTGCACAAATACCACATCAGTGCTCCTAAGCAGTGAGTTAGTTATAATAAGAGAAGCGGATGATGACATCTTCACACCCATGCTCCACTGGTTAAAAACTCCCTTACTGCCAAATAGCCATTTTAAAAAATAACTAATTAATAAAAAAAAAAAGGATATCTCTATGGCGGCACCTGAAATCTGACATTGCTGGACGTTGAAGAGGCATTTCGTATTTCAAGAGGTGAGCGTCAAACTTATGATTCCTTCAGAATTACAAAAGCAAAGAATTCAGAGACAGAAGTAACTGTAACACAGTTAGTTGGCCAAACATTAATTTCCTTGTCATTATAATGTGTGTTATAGTAAATATCCTCCATAAATCTGTAAGATTGTTTTGGTCTTTTGACTTCTGCATGAAATATTTTGTACTTTGAAAACTGACGTCTGAAGAGGAAGAACATCCACACCCAGAAATAATGGCAATGTGGCTTAAAGTCGTTCTTTGTCTTCATTTGCGTCATGTGCTTTAATATAAAGGCTTGTAACAACACATACTCAGATACTGGTCGTGTTATCGTCAATGCTAATAAAACTCCAAAGAGAAGAAGACGTGACCCCATAAAAACAATAGTATACTTTCTCATTACAATAAATATATACCCTGTATCTTATTAATCCCATTTATACTTCTATTATTAGAAAGAAATGGAAGATTCAGGCACTTGTGTGTTTGTAAATTCATATCTGTTACATAAACATGTATAAATACGAGAGATAATGTGGGTAAGGGCAGATGGGTGTGAAGTACAAATACAAATTTGAATGCGAAGAGCAAAACTCACTGTGATTTTGATGCGACAATAAGCAAATTCAGACAAAACGTCATTTTTTTTCTGTGTAGGGATGTTGCTCTTAGTTTAAGGGGCTCACAGTGGCTTTTGAAATTAGGTAATTTATCAGCTCACAAGCTTTAGTGAATTAAGTGCCATTAAGTCAAATGTCTTAGGTCTTTCTTTTAGACCACAAATACCATCTTCATACTCGTAATACTTTGCAAACAAAAACAATCAACAAGATTTGTTTGGAAAGATCTTCAGCTGCAGTTCATAAAAAGAAGAGGGTAGCCCCTCAGTGGAAAATGCTGACTTTGTTTGTATGACTCCCTGTGTACGGACCAGTAGGCGTAGGAGTGTTGATAATTCAAAAAAAAGGAAAGACTTCTTCATAACTCTGTGATTCTCCTGTGATTCATGTCTTGGGGTCTCAGTACAGTGGTGGGTTGTTATTGCCAGGTCAGGCCTCTCCAGATTTTTCTCACGGCTCTGAGCCTTTGGTACAGACGGCTGCTGTGATTAGCCCACTGACCTTGTTCCATGAGTGGTCCAATGGGAGCCAAGTGAGCTTGAGAAAGCCAGTTTGTGCAGTGCACTACAATACAGCACACGTGCAGACGTTGGATTATACAAGATTAGGATTTGTACAGTTTTATAGAGCCCACTATTCAAGTCTCAATCAGAATTAGAACATGTACGGGCCTGTGATTTGAGCAACTGAAAGCAGTAGAAACTTTAGTTGTTGTCAAAATTTTATGATGTGATTATGTGATTGTATTTGACTGTTGCGCACATGTTTACACAGTGTTTAAAGAGTGTCACTGTGTTAAAGCTGTAAAAGATGTTTGGCTCTTACTTTAGAAAATGATTCACCACTGAGCCTCCATTTTGAGGAGACGCCTTCCTTCACATCCGATTGAAGCAGTTTTCGGAAACAAAAACATTTTGCGTCTCCTGTTATTGTTCTCCACTTCCAAATCTTAAAATGAAGCCATGAAAGAAGTCTTGAAACTTTTTTTTACACTTTTTTTTTTTTTTAACTGAATTCGATGTGTGTAATTTAAAATGTGATGATATTTTAAAACTGTCTTGGACTGGTAATGGCTACCTAGAATGCTAGCCAAAAAGAAAATCCTTTCATTAGAGAATTTTTGCCATTAAAAAAACAGTCATTATTATGTTATGAATACTTTGCTTTTTATCTGATGCCTATATACAAATATCCTGAACCTTTAAATTGCAGAAAACATGGGATGTAACTGCAGTTCAGACTACTCAGACAATGACTGGATTGAGAACTTGGATGAAATCTGCGAACACTGCAACTGTCCCATACCTCCCCAGTCATGCAATCCAGTAAGTGTATGTCTTGTATGTGCAGTACGTAGTGTATGTTATTATTTCTACACAAATGTATACATGTCAATGCACTGTACATTACA
Organism: Toxotes jaculatrix; assembly: GCF_017976425.1. Taxonomy (NCBI): domain Eukaryota; kingdom Metazoa; phylum Chordata; class Actinopteri; family Toxotidae; genus Toxotes; species Toxotes jaculatrix. Next base: position 16,693,807 of record NC_054410.1, on the reverse strand, counting down.
CTGCATGAGTGTTTGTGTGTGTGTGGCTTGGCATGAATGGGTTTGGGTTTTTGTGGGGTTGAATGTGAATGACCACTTAGAAGACAAACACATGAGCAGACCTTGACCTCAGACCCTCACCCAAGAAAATTATAAAACACAATCTGCTGTTGTATGTGTAAGTCCAGTTTTTTAACTTACATAACTGTGAGGGAAGTTGTCTTTTGTGTGTGTAATTAATTGGCATGTGTAATTATTCCCTCAATGTTGTTTGCTTCCTCTCTGTGATGTAGATGTCTTGTTAGATTAGAAATAAAGGAGAAAACCACCTGTATGTGTCACAGTACATCAAGACAGCTTGTCTGTGGGGAAAAAAGAAGCAAAACTGCTGACGAGATTTACCGTTGAGTTCTGCGCTAGTTGGTTTTTACTGTGAATGTTACATGTAGCAGTCTCTTGTATTACCGCATAAATCTTCTATTGTTCTTTGAAAAACTGAACACAAGTTTAATCTTGTTTTCCTGTCGCCAGTACACAGAACAGCTGATCCCTTACCCATCACAACATTCACCTCCTACATCACCTTTGCCAGGTAAGACAATACAGTACACGTCAGTAAAATGTAATATGACAAGTCAGGTCAAATTAATTCTGTTTTAATTATGTAGCCCAAGAGTCCGAATACCAGTTTGATTGGTATCAGGGAAACTCCACAAAAAACCTCTAAATGAAGAGGAAAGGGAGAAACCTCAGGATGATCAACAAAGGAGGAATTCTTCTTTCAGTGTGGACAGTTATTCAAGACAAGTCCTATATGTTTACAGATAAACATCACATTGTAGACAGAAGTAATATTAGTAAAGTACAAAAGTATTGTGAAATATCAAATACACTCTTAGTTTAATGAGCTAAAGAGTTTCAGACAGACCGTAAAAGTAAAATGATGAATATGATTAAACACATAAGGTAAGACTGTTTACAATTATGAATTTTTTTTCTTTACCTTTTACTTTACTTCCAAGTGAATTTGAGTATAAAATGTTCATTTTTATTCAGCTCCTTACTTTCCTTATTTTCTCAGTCTTAGTAGACATTAAACCATCCTAATTAATCTGTTCATTTATCTACTTCATATTTTCCTCACATTTTCTATTTTCCCGTTACCGTTTTGCTTACATGAAAATTATAACGGTGAGTCTAAAATACTTAGGCAGTATCTGATAACCTGTCGGCTACTTAAGTACACTGGTCCCAGTGTTTACGGGGTCTTATGTTTGCTGTGGAGATCATCTGGGACACATATTCTCTTTGGCAGTATAAACACGGGCACTGGCTACTCATTGTGTGTAATTGAATTCTTTCCGCTCCTCATTTTCTTTTCTTTCTTTTTTTGGACAAAACATAAATTGTGTAACTGTTCACCAATAAGCAGAAAAAACACACTTCAAACTTATGTCTAGTGTGGGTTCTCGGGCTTCACACCCCTCCCCTCGCCCCGTATCGTCTTCCTGTTCTTGCAGAATTGTATTTCTGTTTTGAAGAAAAGAAGCAAATCATTGTAAGCGAGAATTCTTCATAGTTCCATATGTGCTTGGCTATCATCACAAAAAAATTAATACTGCACTAGGGACTGGGCAACGATGTCCACTCTCTTCCTTCACCATTGCCATCAAGACAGCCATTTCTCAAAAAAGACAATATCAAAAGAATTCATACACCCAGAACACAACAGAAACCTGCCTTGCAATTCAACATTCATGGTTAAAAATGTCCTCTATATATTTTGTCTATGTCTTACTTTAACTAAAACCTACAATATTCCTCTTGCAGACAACCTTGTGGTTGCTGTATACAGCTATAAACCCGCCCATGATGGTGACCTGGGCTTTGAGAAGGGAGACAAACTCAAGATCATCAACAAGTAAGCTGCTATTGGACACATAGTAAAGCCTGGTAAAATTATATAATATTTCAGCCCCAGACAACAATTCAATGACTATCCTCTCACCACCACGGCAGCTCAAACACCATTTAATTGTGCTGGACCATAGTGTATGCCGCAAAGCAATCCCTGGGCATTTTTAGAAGCTATGCTAACCATTATTCACAGCTCCAAAAATAAACCTGGGTCGTCACATTGGCCTAATCTACGGTGCATATTATGTATTCACAACATCCCGTCGAGTTTAATTTTCCGAGCGGAGACTTTTGATTCATGTCAGTCCCGCTTGCGCTCACCCAGTGTTTCCTGTCTCTCTCTACTGTTGACACTTGAGTAAAGGCAAAAAATACCAAAAATTGGGTTTGGGAGCAGAAACATTGTAAAGACAGGAAACGTGTATTAAACTGAAAAAAAAAAATATAGGTAAATATCGGGCTTACCCGTAGGGCTTTTATTTTTTTGAGAACTGAAATGGCACAGAGGTCGTGTCCTTAGTATTATTTCTTGAAATTGGGAGGGGTTTATAATGACAAAAAGAAGAGTTTAAATTCATTATGCATATACTACACATTTTTTAAAGCTAATTATAACATTTTTACTAAGCACATTTTGAAAGTTTTGGGACAAAAGAAGTAAATGTATTAGTGTATTGTGAAAGAAATTTTGTATTCTTTGTACAAACAACAACTAACAATAACAACAACAACTTCTTAGCGGAACAGGGTTTTCCAGAGGAAATCAGGACTCATGTTTCTAAAATCCTTGCTACGGCCCTGGCATACACTGATATGAAAATATTATTGGTTTCAATTTTAACTATTTCAACCAGTCCTCTGATAAACTTCAAAGGTTTAACAAGTTGTTTACAATGCGGTGAAGATTAAAAGTCAGTAGTGAGCATGTCTCTTTTCTCAGCAGTCTCTCCTGTCTCCTCTGCTGACATGTAAGATTAGACACCTACCCGCTTGCTAAGTGTGATGCGGTTCATTTCATGCAGTGATCATTTATGCTGCAAAGATCCCCTTATGCCTGTGGGGGTTAATTTGAAACTGCTTTCTGATGGTGTACCCATTCATCACAAAACAGTCTAGACTGCTATGAGGCATCACAGGCCTGTAACTCACTCATGGTATTGTTGTTGTCTCTTTTGACATCCAGGGACGATTCAGAGTGGTATATGGCAGAGTCTCTCACCACAGGCCAGCAGGGCTTCATCCCATTCAACTTTGTTGCTATGACCACAGTGGAGACTGAACCGTACGTCATACAGGAAACATAATGATACTGCTCTCAATGCCATGTCACACAGCCGCAACACTATCTCATATGATGCATATTGTGTCCCTGGGGAAAGGGAAGTGGTTAACTCAGAGTGTGAAGCATGGTGTGCGTTTGTGCTGCAGGTGGTTCTTCAAGAACATTTCTAGAAACGAAGCCATGAGGCTCCTCCTTGCTCCTGGGAATACGCAAGGCTCCTTCCTGATTCGAGAGAGCGAGACAACCCCAGGTGAACTTATCTTTTAGTCATCATACCACTGACTTGAAATTCTATACAGTCTGCACATAATCAAAGTGGGTTTCAAAAGATGGTTTCTCAGCAGTTGCATTTGCTTAAAGGTGCTACATGTGGCACTTTAACTGTCAACATTACTGTGATACATGGGTATAATAACCACACAAGTGTGATCATGCTCAACATGACTGGTATCCTCTGAATCCTTTCGTCTTGTTATTACTGGCAGTGTTTCTAAAATACTGATTTCCCACAAACCTCCTTTCTGTCTCCCAACTTGCTTTATCTATTTGATTTCAGTATTGCTTTACTGCCACGAATGAAAATGGTGGAAGACATTTTTTCATGTACATTTACATCATCCCGCTGTGTCTTGAAAATGCAGCATGAAAGGCGGGATGCTTACCCTACCATATATGTGACATTAATCAGTATTGCAAAATCAGAAGTGTACCTCCCCTGTCATAACTCAGGCATGGCAGATTCAGTGTGACTAATGCTTCCCAAGGATTTCATTATCACCGATGTCCATTACAAATAAATGTCCATTAAATCCACTTAGAAATCACAGAAAAAAACAATGCTAAGAGTAATCCACTGACACTACTAACATGAACGGAAAATAGCAAATTCTGCATACTTTAAATGGTGCCAGTTTGCCACAATGTAAACAAATATTGGCTAAAAGTATGGGGCTCAGTTAGCCCACAGTTAACTGACTCCATGACAACAATACACTTCCTGTTTACATCTGATGGCCCAAAGGTCCCAGAAAACTGGGCATGATTATCCCTCAAATCAAAGTAAGACCAAGAATAACAGCAGAAGTGACATAATTAATATTTTTTTTCATGCTGCATTATCAATATTGCTTTGACATTTTATCTTATTTTGTTTCCTCAATTAATCTCAGCTGTCATCTATCAGTGAAATCTGCATGCTCCTTCACAGCAGATTATGCTTCCTCTTTGTTCTAGGGTCATATGCCTTATCAGTCAGGGACTTGGACCACAACACAGGTGACGAAGTCAAGCACTACAAGATCCGAAACATGGACAATGGAGGCTTCTATATCTCAGCCAAGATATCCTTTAACTCACTGAAGGAGCTTGTCCAGCATCACTCACGTGCGTTCAGCCTCTTGAGGAATAAATGAAGATTGACAAAATACTGCGCAGAGTATGAATCATTTTAAACCTGTCTCCTCTCTCCGTCATCCAGGCGAAACAGATGGATTGTGCACAAGGCTGGTGAAGCCATGTCAGTCAAGGGCACCACAGAAGCCCTGGTGGCAGGATGAATGGGAGATTCCCCGCGAGTCCCTGAAGCTGGAGCGCAGGCTTGGAGCAGGACAGTTTGGAGAAGTCTGGATGGGTGAGTAACAGGAAAGATGAAAGAGGGGGATTAAGAGGTGAAACCTGGTGACAGCTTTCAGAAAAAAGTACATATATATATATATATATATATATATATATAAGTAACAGGAAAGGGTGAGTAACAGGAAAGATGAAAGAGGGGGATTAAGAGGTGGAAAACCTGGTGACAGCTTTCAGAAAAGAATATGTGAATATATATATATATATATATATATATATATATATATATATATATATATATATATAAAGTGTTATCTTAAGATTCTGCACAAAGGTGTTTTGCACCATTTTGCACAGATATATCACATGTACAAAGCCCAGTTGCTTAATCAGTTGTGGGTTTGACTGTGAGTCCTACAGAGAGCCTTTAGACAGGGCTTTTCTGCAATGTATGCAAAACAGTTTCCTCAGTACAGTCTTACTTGTAGGCTTGTTTGACCTGGTTAAATGAAGAAAATGTGTGGTGTTAATCCTCTTAAACAATATCACTCACACTACATGAATCTACCTTTTCAATGAGCTAATTGTTCAGAGAAACTGTCACTGAACAGCATGAATGTCTATTGTGATTGCGAGTATTAGGCTAAACAAGAAGGCAAAATGTTTTGATCACAAGGGCAACAGTTGAAATAATCTTTGTCACAACCCCATTATTATTCAAATGGAGGGGTGCTTTTCTCTCTATTTTCCATCCTCATTTGCCAGCACATTCAACATCCCAAACAAACCACTGTATAAGAGCTAAACATTGCCAACCATGGAATTTGTCCTCATTTCACAGCCACTTTCTATTTACAGTATCTTCTCGCATGTAGTCTGGGCACAGTGTTTGTTTCTCTATCCTCATCCAAACATTGGTTCAAGGACATACTTGAATAATGGGAGTGGCTGTCATTCGCTATGAAATGTTTATTCACATTATTTGACATGAAAAATGTGATAACCATCCTTTATTGTGAGGAGATTTCCATTGCAGATAAGAAAGATGGAGAAATGCTTTGAACAGTGAATTTTTGTTCCCAGCATTGCTGCACTTCATGCACGGTGTGAGACGCTCACTGTGCTCTGACGGAAGATTAAACTGGTTGGCTGTGGGTTTACTTGGCATGATATATGGGAGCATTAGTGAGCCAAAGCTGGAATGACAACTTGTTTGCGTGACAAAGCCTTTGCGTGACCCTTACAATCTGAAGTGAAAGCTGTCTGAATTTACTTGTACAATAAACACAATTTAGAATCATATATCATAGCCCTATGGGAGGTAATACGATTTGATCTGTTTACCATAACTGGATGGGTTGTCATAAAATATTGACATTCAAGGTCTCCAGAAGGTGAATCCTACTGACTCTGGAGATCCCCTGACTTTTTCTAGTGCTACCATGAGGTTGTGATTCCTTGTGTTTGGTGCTAATTAGCAAGTACTGGCATGCTAACATGCTAAACTAAAATAAACATACCTGCTAAACATCAGCATGTTGATATTTAGCTAATATCAACATGCTGAGTACAGTCTCACGGAGCTGCTGTTGTGGCTCTAGACTTGGACTTGTTTTGATCAATGACTTTGAGAAACCCATTGATGTTTAAATGTGTGTTTATAGGTGTCTACAACAATGACAGGAAAGTGGCAATTAAGAATCTGAAGATGGGCACAATGTCGGTGGAAGCCTTCCTGGCAGAGGCTAACATGATGAAGAACTTGCAACATCCTCGCCTTGTCCGCCTCTTTGCTGTGGTTACCCAGGAGCCAATCTATATTGTCACGGAGTACATGGAAAATGGTAGGTCAAAAACCAAAGGAAAAACTGACCCCAGGGTATTTCCATGAAATGAAAGCTCATTTGAAGATTTAAAAAAAAAAAAAAAGAAATCCATCTGTAATCATACCAGCTACTTTCAGATCAGTTCAGTTTAGTCAATGAAAATATGTCTAAGCCTGTCTGAAACAATCATTTCCTTCATCTCCTGCCCTGTTACCCTGAACACCAAAGACTGTGTCGTCATGGTGAGTTCTGCGCCTGGAGCAAAAGACAAAGAAAGTGTGCGTTATAGACTTTCAGGATCAAACATGTTGATCTGTTATCGGACTCTGGGTGAGAGAACATGCTTGAACAAAAGACTGGACTGCCCCATGCGTTTTACCCTTTTCATGAGTCATAGTGTTTTCACATGTACTCTTCACTCCAGTGGCTCTGATGACTTAGCTGAATGTCTGTTGATCACACAACCACAGCTGCCTTGCTGTTTATTTGTGTTTGATCTACAATGTGATAGAAATTGCACATTACTGGAACTATAAAGTACAATCATCACCTGTGATTGGACTTGAATGCAGCCGTGTGAGCAAACCCAAATAAGGGAGCTCCACTCATGAGCGGTGCCTCTCAAAGCATTCTGCTCTGCTGAAGTGGCCTGGCTTCTGATAGGCTATTTTCAGCTTCTCCTCATAACCCTGCTGTATTTGCTGCTCTGTGCTGAAATGTTCAAAAGCACACGTGAACTTTCACTTCTTTTCCGTGCCCTTCCAGACAGTTTACTGGTGTTTACTCACTGAGGGGAAGTCTCTCCTGGCCAGTCTGAGATGAGGGGTGTTAAAACAGGAGAGGGTGATTTGCCGTGTTATTGTTCACAGAAACCCCTGATGAGACCTGGCTACTTTCCAGAGTTTGAATTACGCACATGCACAGACACATGTAAACAAGTGTTGGAACATTACACCAATCAGTCACAATATTGTGGCTGGGTGGACACACATATATATCTATATATGTGTGTGTGTGTATTTACACACAGCCACAACATTAAACCAGTCACTGGTTTCACTGTTGTAGCTGCTGCACCAATAAAAAAAACTTTGACAATGGCAGTTTGTTCAGTATCTTGCTACTGTTTTTTTCCCCCCTCTTCTTACGCAACAAAGTACATGTGAAATTACTGCAAATTGCAAACACAAGTAATAAAACAGTGTTACGGTAACAGCTGCAAACAACTTTCCATATTAAGATTTATTACACCCAAATGGGGGTGTCTCATGAAAGTGATCCAGTATCTGTTTCACTTTAACCTCAAAAGTCTTTGTAATTCTTTTTCTCTGGGAGGAACAATGACAAAATGCATAGAGAGATGTTGTCACAAACACAACAACAGTCTTACAGCTGAAGTGAATGGAGTTCCTTTGTATGGTCTTGTATGAGTGGCCTGTAAACCAACAGCAGTGGTCCTACATGAGGCTGCTTCTTTGTCTGGCATCCACGTGTGGACGGGACACAGTTGTTGCCTCTGTTGTCAAGAGAAAGGATGGCTCGGAGTTCCCATCTTTTCAGTTTGTCCCTTTTTTTTTTATCAAAGACAACAAAGATGGAAAATAACAGGCGTGTCATCCCAGCTTCCCTTTGTGACCTTGACAAAGAGCGTTCCTCTGGCTCCCAGACTTCAAAAGCAGTGTTCCGGACTTAAGCAGAGGAGCGAATACCTCTTCTTTCCTGGCACAGTCATTCCTCTTAAAGTATTTCCTTTGGTTTGCCTTGGTTGGCTGGTCTGCAGAGGTATTGTTCCATCATAATCAAACTCCACACAAAGTCCACTGTCAGAAACTATGCATCAGTTTGACTGATGCTTTGTGCACTTCCTCACCGTGTTATGTTCCTTGATTTGAACTGCTATTCTGATCCAACTCAGTCTATTTATGTCCAGGGGGAATCATGATGTTTTTGAAAAAGGAAAATGCCGTGAGTTATCTGAACAAAACACGATTTCCCAATTAATATTATCTTTCAGTGACTGCTAGAGGCTGACATGATCTATGGGACACATTCAAACTGTTCAGACAGTTAGTAGAAGCATGTTAATAAAAACATGAATCAATGTGTTTCTGAAGATATCATTTGGATGTGATTTCTTGCAGGGAGCCTAGTGGATTACCTAAAAACAACGGAGGGAAGCAGTTTGCCCATAAACATGCTGATAGACATGGCATCTCAGGCAAGACATCTCTTTTTACAATAAATGTCTTTCTCCTCTTATCTCTGCACTACTTTCACTGCATTTACCAGACAGCCTTTCATTTATTCTTTCACTTCTCATTCTCTCACCATGGTCCTCATAGACAGGAAACTGGCCACTGTTGAAATTAGGCTTACACTGAGCACCTCTAATAGCAATAGGGCTGTGTGTGTAGGTGTGCGCATTATTATTTATGTCATTCTAGACACTCCAGCAGAAATAAAATTGTGTTCCTATGAAACAGCCCAAATAAATGAGAAATTCACCTACATTTATTTATCTATTTTATTTATTATTATATTTTTGTCATACTACACTTTTTATCTTTTCACAAACGTTCCAACTCAGCTAAACTCAAAATCCAGCAATGGAAACAAAACCTGAAACGCACTGTATGATGGAGATTTTCCGCTCAGTTTCTCTGAACATACAGTAAGAATCTCTGTGACACCTCCGCCAAAGTGGTAATTATTGTGTAGTGTCATCTCTATGGAAGATACCATTTTACCACTCACAAATGACACATTTGATTAATAAAGCCAAATGTTTGAACATATGGTTTGATGCAGACTGCAAGTTAAAGTGGTGGTAGTGAATATCTGTACTCTTACGATGAATCTACAGCTAGCAGGCAGTTAGAATAGCTTAACACAAAGACCGGAAATGGGGGAAACAACTAGCCTGGCCCAGAAGGTAACATAATCTGCACCTCTATAGCTATCTAATTATGAGCTAATTGTGTCTGGTTTGTTTAATCATTTGTTTTAAACTCAGCAGAGTCTCTGTTGGTTGCCTGGCAAAGACTCCATAAAGTCACTGCTCGTGGCTACTTAACTCTTGTGAAAAACCACGGCTTGGTGTATTTACACTTCCTTTTGGTTGGTTCCTATTAAAAAAACAAGAATCTAGAGGTGTTGATAGGCTAAGCTAGGCTGACCAAATACTAGCTTTAACAAAGCAAATAGAATATTTCCCAAAATAACAAAATTTTTCTTTAAAGTGCTATATGTAAGTACAAAGTGGTATTACAAGACTGGATGGGCTCGGATTGCTAACTTCAGTAGAAATCTCTGCAACACAATACACAGACATCACATAACATCAATATTGTTATTTTGAAAAAAAATGTTATTTTTCACATTTTGTTGATAATTTTAGTTCATTTTTGAATGTTTTAAACTACATTACTTTCATATAGCAATTTTATTTTTTTAATAGCAGGTTTACTTTTATGACTATTATGACACAAAGAATTACAAATCAGGCCGATGTCTACTTCTTGAAATGTTACGTGTCAGTGAAGGAACTTTGACTTCTGGGTTTTGTGGGTGTGGGAATGGAAAACGCAACCACAGGAAGACAGACTTAAAGGAACTTTTAACTAAGTCTAACAAGACAAAAAATTCTTCATTCGGAGTAGGCAAGTTCTCCAACGCCTTCATGCTTGGTGCACAGAGGTAGAGTTTCTACAGAGCTTTGTGGTGAACATATTTTACAGAAAGATGCTTTCAAGCCAGTCGTCATGCACTGATGGCATGTTGTGATTAAGTGATTAATGATCTTTCTTTGCTGCAATACTGGAAACTGTCCACATTCTTATGTCTTATGTCTCATGCTTAAAAAATATGTACATGTATGGAATAAGATTTTGCCAATAGGAGAGCAAAGAAGATACCTAATTTGATAAAGCCAAAACAACCTTTTCAAGTTTTATATTGATTGATACCACAATCAAATTAATGTGGTATAGTGATAAATCTGGTATAGAGATTATGAGGTGTCTGAGTGGGAAGTCATGACGACAGTAGAAGTTTGTGGAAAAACACAGACATGTGTACATCTCAGGTTTCTGACAAGACCCTCAGGACCAATCACACCTATGTGATAGATTCTCACATCTAAAACACACTGCTACTACGCTACCGACACAGCAAAGCACTGATGGTTACATATTTAAACACAGATACAGTCACACAAATTACAAAAATGCCTTCTAACTGTGGGTGGTGAATTCTGCAGAAATCAGCAGAATTTTCTTGACTTAGAAACTGTATATTAGGTGTAGTTTCCTACTGAGGTCAACTTATGCGGAAATGACTCTTGTAGTATTTGATTGACTCATAGACAGAGTCACTGGAATAATCAGCCACTCTGCAGTAAAGTAAGGACAGCGGGTTTTTAGTATCAGGAAATAGAGTAGGCACAGCTGTGTACCTGGGTGGAGTAAGTAGGCAGAGTACACTGGTAAAAGGGTATAAGGAACTGACCTGGGGAAGTGGTAAACTCCCTGCTTTTTGACTCGTTCTGTTCAACTGTCCAACACACACAAATATTACACAATCCTAATACACACAGATCCCTCACAGCCATGCATTTCATGCTTCGTTGTTGGCTTGTCTGACAATATGCTGTCCCCTGCAGGTGGCTGATGGCATGGCCTTTATTGAGCAGAAAAATTACATTCATCGAGACCTGCGAGCTGCCAATATTCTCGTGTCTCAAGAACTCATCTGTAAGATTGCCGACTTTGGACTTGCAAGACTCATTGAGGACAACGAATACACAGCCAGAGAGGGTAACAAAACCTTGCAGAGATGGAAGATCACTTATATAACATGTTCTTTTCAGCCTTAGAAGAGTCTAAATCGAATCACAAAATCAAAATCTGAAGAATGATAACAATCTGTTTTTTCCTGTGTTCATAGGTGCAAAGTTCCCCATCAAGTGGACTGCCCCAGAAGCCATTAACTATGGCACCTTCTCTATAAAATCAGATGTGTGGTCCTTTGGGATCCTGCTCACAGAAATAGTGACATATGGGCGCATACCTTACCCTGGTAAATACTAATTCACTGTGCTCATTATAGTACACAACCTAATCATTTTATAAAATCACCAAATTACATGTGTAGCACAGATTATAATTGCTGAAAACACCATATCCAATGCCCACTCTGCTACATTTTACCTGTTGTGCAGGTATGTCCAACCCGGAGGTAATCCAGAACTTGGAGCGGGGCTACAGAATGCCAAAGCCAGAAAACTGTCCAGACGGGCTTTATAACATCATGGGGGAGTGCTGGAAGGAAAACGCAGAGGAAAGGCCCACTTTCGACTACCTGAGGAGCGTCCTGGGGGATTTCATCACTTCCACAGAGAGGCAGTACCAGGAACAGCCCTGATGGAGCAGAAAGACATACAGACATACAATAAATATACTCAAACTAAAGTTGAAGCTTGTGAAGGTGGATGCTGGATTTTGTTTTGTTTGCTGAAGAGTACATACCTATGTAATGATATAGTACAAACTGAAATTTTCCAAATAGGAGTACTTTGTTTCTGAATCAAACTTATTGTGAAGCGATCTCTTAGATTTGACACAATTACATCTGGACTGTGAACCTGAAATTCTGGTGACAGCTGGATCACTGAAGAGCCAACAACAAAGAGGGGAGTGATCACCATGCTGCTTGAATAAACATGGTGCTCGATATTAAGATGTAAATACTGTCAAACGCCTTCTGCCGTGTTTTACCTCTGCAGTTTAATAAATGTTTTCAAACTGTTTTACTCACAGTGAATGCATGTTGTTTCAATAAACTCAGGACCCACACCACTTAAAATGAATCACCATCAGCCAGAGTTTTTTCTTAGTGTTTTGTTTCATGAAGTTTTGTTTGTTTATTGCTGATGTTATTTAATAACTGTAAGATATTTAAAACATATGAACTTATTAGATGTGATGCATTGTCCTAGATTAAACAACCAAGTAGTACATAAAGTAGGAAAAATTAACTCTTACTTGACCAGCTGTTGCATTATTCAAATGCTGCTTAAACATTAATGCATTAGTTAGAATAATCCAAAGATATCAAATATAATAACGTACAGGAACCATCCTGCTGCATAATGAAAACTTCTTTCATTAAATTTTGATGTTGATTTATACATTTTGAATGCTGGACCCTTACTTGTAATGGCGTTTTTAATCTGTGGCATCTATAGGGGGTCGACAGGGGTGTGTAAAAACTCATCTCATCACTCCTGAGCAGGCCGTAAAACTGCTGGATTGTGACAGTAATTGATTTTAACAGTGTTAACTGGAACACACCCCGCAACCGTGCACAGGTTGGGGCCACAGACTGTAGGTTGGGGCCATAGACCGGGCTGAACAGAGTGTGTCGCCCCCTGTTGAGAGCAGATAGCATTGCATCCCATTGACTGGACGTGATACAAAACTATCCGCCTCCTGTCGCTGTTGTCTCTTGCGGTGTGAGTGGTGTAAACCAGCCAAAAAGACTAAAATGGCGCTTACTTCCCAAGGAACAAAGAAAAAAGTTTGCTACTACTATGATGGTGAGTAGTCGTGCACCCATACCTTTGACAGCCGACGCACTCAGCAGTGAAATCCGCCACTCTGCGCCAACAAAGCTTGCTGTTTATTTCACCTCTTGCTAACCTGGCACGTTAGCTAACCGTGCTAGCTTGAGTCTCAGGCGGCTCTCATCAGTCCGACACACGGCTGCTGAGTCCACACACTGTATTTACACTCTAATAATACTTGGTCGGTTTCTCTAAATGCGCCATTTTCCTTTAAAAGTACTATTTAAGCGTTTATCTTCCAGACCTTAGTACTTTAACTTGATTATTTAACGTTACTAGCTAGCGAGCTAACAATGGGGATGTGAGTACTTCATTGTCGCCGCAATTAACGTCAACACTAAGCTAACGTTAAACTGGCTCGTGTTGCTACCTTCAAACGCCAGGTAGTTCGGCGGAAAATAATGTTTCGCTCATTAATCTCTATGTGTTAGTTAACGAATCTCCAACCTGAAAGTGTACCTGGGTAGTTTGTAGAGTTTCGCAGAAGCGTTTTTTGGTGTCAGTACTTTGGCTGGAAGAGCGAGAGAGTCCGGGTGCAGCATCAGAACAGACATTATAGCGTTGTTTAATTCCTTCACTTACCCTCTCAGTGCATGGACTTCTTTTGTCCAGACGCATGTTGTGAAAGAGTGATGCATGTTTCCATGTTTGTATTTGTTCATGTTTTCAATGTAAAATAAACCAGTAATTCTACACGGTGTGTTTTGTTTTTTCCTTTTAGGTGATGTTGGAAATTATTACTATGGTCAGGGGCACCCCATGAAACCCCACCGAATCCGCATGACACACAACCTGTTGCTCAACTATGGCCTCTACAGAAAGATGGAGATATATGTACGTTTGCTTCGTCAGTTCACTGGACTTGTTGTTTTTGCAGTGTGTCTCGGGAACTCATTTGCCCTCTGTGTTTCAGCGTCCTCACAAAGCCAGCGGAGAGGAGATGACTAAGTATCACAGCGATGATTACATCAAATTCCTGCGTTCAATCCGGCCAGACAACATGTCCGAGTACAGCAAACAAATGCAGAGATGTAAGTTTGCCTCAGAGGCTGACCGTGCAGATAAAATTTATCAAACTGTGTAAACTTTACATGAGCAGCAATGCTGTGCTTAATCCTGTGCTGTTGCCTTGCAGTCAATGTGGGGGAGGACTGTCCAGTGTTTGATGGTTTATTTGAGTTCTGCCAGCTCTCAGCAGGGGGCTCTGTTGGTAAGTCGTTTCTCTTTAAATACTGCTCAGATAAACATGCTGTGTTGGACAGTAAGCATGCCATCACTGCCCCAGCAATCTGTTAAGTTTAGTATAAGCAGGCTCTTAATTCTTGCCTCCTCACTGTGGTCCAGCCGGTGCCGTGAAGTTGAACAAACAGCAGACGGACATTGCGATCAACTGGGCTGGGGGCCTGCATCACGCCAAGAAGTCGGAGGCCTCTGGGTTTTGCTATGTCAACGACATTGTACTGGCTATTCTGGAATTACTGAAGTAAGTACTCTACATGGTACTCTACATAGTACTTTACATGGTTGGTCAAATGAGAATCCTTGTGGACCAAAAGTAGCTGAACATCAAGGATCTTTCCCCTCTTTCCAGGTACCACCAGAGAGTACTGTACATAGATATTGACATCCATCATGGGGACGGTGTGGAGGAGGCCTTCTACACTACAGACCGTGTTATGACAGTTTCCTTCCACAAGTATGGAGAGTACTTCCCTGGCACAGGCGATCTGAGGGTAAGCCTTGAGGGTTTTTTTTTTTTGGGGTAGATCAAAGCCATATTGTCACAGTTGTAATGACATTTGACTTGTTTTCTGCAGGACATCGGTGCTGGGAAGGGTAAATACTACGCTGTGAATTATCCACTGAGGGATGGGATTGATGATGAGTCATATGAAGCCATATTCAAACCTGTGAGTAAAGAATGCTTTGTTTACTGTCATATTTTGGTAGTTGAAATCTCCCTTAATGGTCAGATACATTTGAAAGTGGATGTTGTTTGTGTAGATCATGGCCAAGGTGATGGAGATGTACCAGCCCAGCGCTGTGGTTCTGCAGTGTGGAGCTGATTCTTTGTCAGGAGACAGGCTCGGCTGCTTTAACCTCACCATTAAAGGTAAGTCATTCCTCATGATGTTCCAATCATAGCTCAGGTCTGTAACTGTCTTGGGAAAAGTTTAACAGAACAACAAAGGCATTCTCTCACAGTTTTTAATTACTGTCTTCCATGATGTGTGCTCAGGCCATGCCAAGTGTGTGGAGTACATGAAGAGCTTCAATCTGCCGCTATTAATGCTGGGTGGGGGAGGCTACACCATCCGCAACGTGGCACGCTGCTGGACATACGAAACTGCTGTAGCCCTTGATTCCTGCATCCCTAATGGTGACTCCTTATGCCCATGTTGCACTGAATATAATTGATTTACCTTTACAAGTAATAAAATATGAACCTTACGTTTAACACTGCGACTAAGCTGCTAAGCAGCAGACTCTTCAGGTATTCTTGTCATAGATATAAAAAAGGAGCCTGGCTTGAAATATTTGTAAATGCCTCTAAAAAAAAGGGATAACATTAATTTAAAAAAAAAATGTATTGAGCTTTAAAAAGTCCTTTCACTTCCACAGAGCTCCCATACAATGACTACTTTGAGTACTTTGGGCCAGACTTCAAGCTGCACATCAGCCCCTCCAACATGACCAACCAGAACACCAACGACTACCTGGAGAAGATCAAGTAAGTCCCTCAAACGGCCTTTCAGATTCTTTTTTTTTTTCTCTCTGAATATGAATAACAAAATGTCAAACCGCATAATGCATATTACACAGCATCACTCTGATTAATGATTCACCAGTTTCAGCAGCCAATACAGCAGCTTTCATGTTTCTTGTATTGCCATTGAAAAGCTGAGATCTCGGCCACATCATAGGTAGAGCTTCAAGTCTCAGATTTTGATTTTGTCTGTGGTCTGTATGTTCAACCTGCTTTCTGTTCTCAGGCAGCGTTTGTTTGAGAACTTGCGTATGCTGCCTCACGCCCCGGGTGTCCAGATGCAGGCCATCCCTGAGGACGCTGTGCAGGAGGACAGTGGAGATGAGGAGGAAGATGACCCCAACAAACGCATCTCCAGTAATAACCCCCTGCGATTATCATTTTCCTCCACTACCCAGCAGTCCGCACTCCAGAACAGTACAGTGTCATGTTTTGATTTAACCCTGTCCTTTGATACTGTACAGTCCGTGCTCATGACAAGAGGATAGCATGTGAGGAGGAGTTCTCTGACTCAGAGGATGAAGGTGAAGGAGGCCGCAGGAACACAGCCAGCTTCAAGAAAGCCAAGCGAGCCAAAACCGAAGCAGAGAAAGAGGGAGAAGAAAAGGAGAAGAAAGGTGAGGAGGAAACAAAAGGTATCTATTCATTTTTTTTCCCATTGTCATCTCATCCCACATCTTTTTTAAATTTAAATAAAGAAACCTTATTAGCACACAAACTCACATTTGTTTTGATGTATTATTATGATGCTATGAATTTGTTTTTTTTGTGTTTTTTATAGAAGTGAAAGAAGAAGAGAAAGTGCCAGAGGAGGAGAAAATGGACACATCAAAGTGAGAAAACACTCCACAGACTTATTGACCATGTTTTCCAGCAAGCGGCTGATTTGGAGTGTTAACCATTTTCTCTGGGTCCTTTAGGCCAAAAGAGGAATCCAAGACACCTTGAGGTCCTCAGCACCCAGCGATGCCAGCGCATCTGATCAGAACAGATCAAGCAAGATTTCTTTTTTTTTTTTTTTTGGATTAATCATCTTTCCAGACTCCTGCCATGGAAATCCATGAAGGACTATACTATACCTTTGTAATGAGAGATCCCGCTCCCTCAAAGTGGGACGAGGATCTAAAGTTTTTCTAGGACAACTTTCCAGCTTTGCCGTTTATGGACTGAAGTCAAACTGAGTGTTTCTGAGTACTGTTTTTGTATGCTTTCTCATTTTTTTTTCTTTTTGTCCTGAACCTTTTTAAAGCAGTGACACTTGCCTTCCCCTTGTGAAGCAGCTCTGTAAAAATGGTTTAGTACATGTATGCTTTTATATATCGGATTGATTTAATTTATTTAAATCATAGGTATTTTGGCTACTCTGTTTTGTCTGTCAGTCCCACTTTAGTCCTGTGCCTTTTGAATATGTAGTTGAAGCATGTCTGTACAATAGATCCTTTTCTGAAATCCATTTGTGTCTCTGCTCTTGCCTGCTAAGGCCACTAAGAACGGGTAAGAGGGTTGTCTAAACCCAAATACCTCTTACATGTCACAATGTAAGTCAATAACTTTTTATTATCTTAGGTTATGATTGGACGTGTCCTTTATTAACACATTGACATTTTCTCTGTTAAATGACTCACAACGTTGAAAATGTTTGGGTCTGGTGTCAGGCTTAGATTCCACTGAAATTTGGACTTGAACGTCTCATATACTGTATAGTACTCAGTGTGCCAGAATTCATTCATTTGTTGTATATATTTGTATTCTGAAAACATGAGCAAAACTGTTCCACAAGAGTGCTTGCAAATGTCACTTAAATCTGACAGACCCTGTGCGTGTGTTGACCACATTTTAAACACCAATAAAAACTGCCATAAAAAAAGTTATCTACACTGAGTTTTTCTGAATAATATTATTTATAAATTGTTCTTTGTTCTGTTTGAAATGTTTGGTGATAAAAATCATGTTAAAGTCGAGACATAGAAGACAACACTATATTTTCATGACAATATCAATGCAAACAAAACCATTTCAAAACAGACCGACAGCAGTATTGTATCATATAAACAAAAACAAATCTCTTTTTCATGTAGTGGGAAATAAAACGTTTCTTTTGCTGACTGAAGTCCCACAAATGTCTTCTTCAGACATTCAATGTGTAACAGACACACACAGTGTAACAACTTAACAAATGACGTGTTTTACCCGGTTGAGCCCAGCAGTGTGCAGCCTATCTCATCAGGTTTACCTGGTTCAGAGCCAGTCACTCTGCTCCACTGCAGTGTCGCAGTCCAGCAGCTCATCCCGCTCTGCGGGCTCAGCTTCAACGTCCATCTCTCGATCTTGTGCTGGTGTTGGGGTTTCAATGCTTCTTTGGATGCGCACCTGAAACAGTACATGAACCAGAATGTCACAGAGAGGCTAACTCACATTCATGACCTCTGCATGAACAAATGTACAACACGCATTTGTTTTTGTTTCTTTTTCCTTGTTTCTTTTTCCCACAGACACAGCAGTGCTCTGTGTAACCTTCCTATATCTTGAGGCTTTTGTAAGTAAAAACCTGTCACAACTTGTCTGGCTAATGATATCCAGGGGCGGTTTTTATCCCATAATACTCTTGACAGTTTAGACAAGAGAAGAAATGTATACTCTTAAAACATGAGCTAACCTTCTGAATAAGTGACGGGCTGAAATACAGACCTGAGTCATAAACAACAACACATGCAAAGTGTTTGCAAACTTTAAATTATAATTTGAAAACATTATAAAATATGTTAACATGTTAAATGGCTGTTTACATGAATGAGGGTGGGCTGGACAACAGTTGGTGCCATTAATACATATCAGTCCAGATAACAATGTAATCTGTTTCCCAGACTGCCATGTAATGTAAACTGAGTTTTTTATTTTAAATGGCAGTTTTAATGTTATTGCAGTGTTGGTGATACATAACATTCAATCCACATATTAGATTTTATCTGTATTTGTGAGGACCAGGGTTGATAAATGATGGTGAACAAACTGAGCCACTGCTCATGATTTGTGTTCTTCCATTTTACTACTTTAATTTCACTTTCAAGCTCAAACCATGTGATCATGCACCGAGACAGCATGAGATGAGGGACACAGTTACCACACTGTCCTGTTCATGTTCGCCTTATCAGCAGGTCTGGACCACTGGCTTCCAATTGTCTGTATTAAATTCAGTGTCACATTGCTATTTGTGGATCGAATGAAGACAAATCAGTTCACTGCTAAAATTGTGGCTTTAACTAATGTTTTTTATTGCCGCTATTTAAGTGAAGTTTCCAGTGCAGCGTTGATAAAGGCTTTTTAAGGCATTGCATTTTCCTTTTGCGATTTTTCTGAAATGTCAAAATAGTTGTTCATGTTTTATATAGTTTTACAAATTCAAGTTAATTTTTTTGCCTCTTTGAAAAACCTCATTTATCACTCCCCTGTTCACATTTATCCAAAACACATTTTTCATATTCAATAAAGCAAATGCCTGACTGAAATTTGTTAATATAATGTAACACAGGCAACATATCATAGCAATTCATGATCTTGCACACTACAAACACACACACACACTGCCTGTGACAAATACTGCAGGTCTAGCTAATCCTAACACTGCCAGTGATCTGATGGTGGCTCACCTTCTTAGCCTGGACTGGCCTCCTCCTGCACGGACAGAGGTAGAGGAATGTGGTGCAGGCAGCGAAGCAGCGGAAGGAGAACACTATTTCCACCACAGACATCAAGATGAGAGGCACCCACAGGATGACTGTGGTCGCCTGGTCAGCGAAAAAAAAAAAAAAAAAAAAACACCACAGCACATAACTCTAATAAATAAACTTCAAGTCAATGTCGAAATGGCCAGTTGTTAAATATTTGCATTCAACTTACATAGACACGGGTGGGGTCAAAGGGGCATTCGTATGTGATGCTGGAAGAGCCGACATCACTATCATTGTACTTGCAGTGTGTTAGCAGGCCCTGCCCTTTACCAAGAATGGCTTTTACCATAGACACTGACAAGCCCAAGGTGGAGGCGACTGCCAAGAGACCACCTAGGAAGCCGAAGACCAACAGGACCCACTGCTGCAAAGACAACATGATAACAAGATATTTGTGTTTAGGTTAAAATAAAACAGTTTATCGAGTTTGTGAAATACTTTTTTCCCATTAAAGGATAACAAGCCTCTCTTTGTCAAGTAGATGTAAGAGGGAAGTAGGAAGAAATCACAGCTGGATCCACATTCTGAGAAAACACATCCAACATTTGAATGAATTTTCTATTTGCATGTATGCAGTTGTATCTGTTTAAACAGATCTTCCATATCACACACCATGCACTCTGTGTAAAACAAAGGGCAAGTTCTAACAGGAGCCAGAAAATGACAGATGTGAGTGCAGAGTGCAAGAGAGAAGAAGAGAGGAATTGTTACTTACCAGGATCCTGTTTTTCTTGTTTTTGGACAGGACAATGGCCGTTATTCCACCAATAATTCCCTAAGAGACACAGGATATTACATGTTCACTTAAAAAAAAAAAGACAGATCATTCACTGCTGATGATACAACACTCAAAATAGCAACTTACAACTGAAAATAGCTCTATTTAAGGATTAAAGATTTACATACAGACACAGTTCACAGGTATAAGCTGCTTTATTATCAGATATGACAGTTCCAGTTTGGTGAGGCAAAAACTATTTTAAAGCACTATCTGCTGATAGCTTTAATAACTATATTCAAAGTAAATATCAAGTTGCTTGTAAGCGCTTTATGCATTTATCCTAACACTTACCACCAAGCCTGCCGCAATGGCAATGACATTAGAGATGGCGAAGACCTTGGCGCGGGCCAGAGCGTGCACGTTGATGTGCCTGAGCACAGCGCCGTGCACCAGTGCTCCAAGCAGAAAGTTGACATGGCCCACCAGCACCAGCCCCAGCCCCATCTTCATCAGAACTTTGTTGTCCTTGAGGCTGGCACAGCATACTCCTAAAGGAAGCAGAAACATGTTATTTTTACCCCATAATCTTTATGATAAACAACAGTCTGTGTCGTCAGAGTGAAGCCTGTGACTCTAATCCCATATTGGAGTATGTAAATACCAGCTGTGTGTATCCGTATGTGTTGCTGACAGGAAATAATATACAAAACAAGATGACATTACAGTACACACATCAGTTTATTACATGTGATCTGAAATACAGCACAAGCTGTGACTGTCTGTGCACTACACTGACAACTTGTGAGACGTGTGAGAGCTGACTTCGCTGCAGCGTTGTGGTTTCAGCGCAGCAAAAAGGAAGCGGGCCAGCGGTTAGCACACCGTAGCTAACACTTGAGAACAAGACAGTTACCACAATTATCCCCGACCCCTGCAGAGGCGGCTGAAGATCTCATCCACTGCGTGCAGCAAAATGCTGCAGCTATGGTGACAGCTGAGAGATGGGGTCTGAGGGGGATTGTGTTGTGTTGTGTTGTGTTGTGTTGTGTTGTGTTGTGTGTGTTGTGTTGTGTTGTGTCGTTCCCTCCTCGGAGGAAGAGGAAAGGTGAAGCTCCCGCCCTTAAAGCCCACGTGAGCCCCCTCTTGAATCAAACAGGACAAAGCTTTTGGGTGGGGTGTTCAAACATTCACCACCACGTTTACCTGGCCTGAGGGGTCAGGTGGAGACAGATACTGGCTCATGGCCCTGTCTCATTCATTCATACAGGTTGGTAGAAATACTTGCTGTGTTTTTGGTCATAATATTGTTCGCACACGTTGTCACGTATTGTCACAGTGGTGAGCAGACTCTAACAAAAACCCTGTGAGATTATACTTGTATTATTTACATATTTATGTAGTGAATGTATAAACATCAAACTCAGTATCTCTTATATCCTGATATATTACATTTTCTGATTGTTACAAAAGGTCAGCATCTCTCTTCCATTCTGATTGTTGATGTTTGACACTTTTGACTTTATTCAGGTTGATAATAATGATAGGATGTATAGTATGGGTCTCATACTATAGCATGGACTTATAACTGACCCTTAAGCAGCCCGTAACCATGAGTCCTAAGCAATGGCTACCCTAAAAGCTTCATTTTTATTCAGGTGAAACTCTTAATAAAATACTAAACCTATGTAAGGCTAAATAACTCAGTTGGATAGGTTTTCACTGATATAAAAAGAAAAGCCACGCACATACACGCAACGACAATACACCGAGTTCCATCAGTCAAACGCAGATAAAAATGTAGCCGAAAAATTTTGGTGGATGTCTCATCTCCTCCGTGCTCCGTTTACCACTGCGCAGACCACGCCTAAAAACTTAGTCACGCAACATACCCATGTATTCTGCCTAAAAAAAACATATAAGTTAACTTACCTAAGTGTACCATGGTGGATTTTATGTCCTCTCAGATCACATTAGCATAAAAGTTGTATTGAAGTCATTTCTGGCAGCTTCTAGACACTCGGTTGCCGGTTGATCCACGTCTTCCTGTACTGCTGCTCACCTGCAGACAGACGACAACCGCCACCCACCTGTGCGGAAGCTCCGCCCCAATACCTTTAGAAACGTCACATGACGCAAAGGGTTCACCAAAACAAATCCCTAATCAAATGGGACCCGTATGATTTCACATTTTTAAAATCGATTTATTGTCTGTCCGAGTTTAGGATTACTTGTTTGTTTACTGCAGGACATTATTCTATATTCTTGATTATTCTTTGTCTCATTTGTTTTCCAAGAATTATCCATCTTTATCACCACTGACAGTGATTAAGGAACTCATGGTGATTTATGTATGTGTATATGTGAGCCTCATTAAGACTCTTCCCCCCTACCTGCCTTCAGGCCTACAGATTCCTTAACATAGATGTTAGTACACAAATGCTGTTTACTATATAGGCCTATGTCCCTGCTGCTCAGTAAGTCTAATTTCTGTTTAGATGATGAAAGAGGGTGGCGATTGGAGCTGCTTTATAACTTAGTTTATGCTCACCATCATAGATATGAGCTCTACCTCTGCTGCTAAAGATGATAAAGATCTGAATTATATGCAATCAGGAATGAGAAACAAAAACTAAATTTCCT
Source organism: Toxotes jaculatrix (assembly GCF_017976425.1). Lineage (NCBI taxonomy): Eukaryota > Metazoa > Chordata > Actinopteri > Toxotidae > Toxotes > Toxotes jaculatrix. The sequence continues at coordinate 16,670,753 of NC_054410.1, read as the reverse complement.
AAGTATTTCTTTACTTGTAAATGCCTCCTGTATATGTGATACAGCATTTAAAGATAAAAGCATTTAAAAGCTGTTGTTGAGAGTGAAGATCTCAGAGTCCCACCTGGTCAGCCTTGTTTGCTTAATTGTCAGCACCTGTCCCTCCTGCCCCTGCACCTTATTAATGTCACACGCGTTGCAGGAGAGCCGTCAGAGTGGTTGGTCCACTTTGAAGCTTGCGATGGGGATCACAGAGCTGTTTCTTTGCATTTTTGTTGCCCATGTCATTGCTGTTCAGTCAGCAATAAAAGAGCAGGATGCCACGTTTCCCCGGAATTTTCCAGGATTTTTTGAAAACTTCATGCGTTTTCCGTTTGAACGAAACTTTGATTTTGCTCCTTATGACACCATCTTCAGCTCCTGGCGAAGCAGGGCCCCTGACTTTCACATGCTTGCTGAATTACCTCCCCTCATGAATGTTCCCAGGATACAGGTGTTTTGCGATGAATCTCAGCTAACTCTGCTGGTTGATAAGAGATCCAATGGGGTCATGCTGACGACAGAGGAGATACAGCTGGGTGACGGCTGCTATAGCAACAGAGAGCGACCGAACCAATTTGTCTTCACTTATGGCATTGATGAGTGTGGAACTACACATGTGGTGAGTTGAACAGATTTTTTTTTTTCAATTAACTTTATTTCTACACCTATTCTTAAACCACACTCTGTCTTGCAGTTGCAGAACGGCCTGATGATGTTCACTAACACTCTCCACTTGAATCTTAAAAAACCTCTCCCCAACTGGTGGCACACTCCTTCTACAGTGCACATCTCCTGCATCCCAAAGAGGTGAGCCACCAAAGCATCTGTTAGCTGTCACAAATAACCGTACTAAAGACGAACTGATGTATTTTCAGGTCTTATGATAATCCAGGCTTCTTTGACTCGATGGCACCTTCTGAGAACAGCAAGAGCTTTGACATCAAAGCCATGAATTGTGAGTAATGGCATGAGTCAGAAAAATGCTCTGAAGCTGAGAGTTTCATTTGTAGACACAAAGGCTTTTGTTCTCTCTCCTGCAGCATCCTGGACCAGCGCCGCAGAGTCAAATGTCTATAAAAGAGGCGAGGTTGTCAATCTCCAGGTGTCTGCCAACACCAGGCCTGATGAGCAGCTTTTCATCCAGTCCTGCTTTGTCTCTGCTTCCCCTGAGCCTCAGACTAAACCTCAGCATGCTGTCATAATGAATAAAGGGTAAGCAGTCAGTCAGGTTTGCATCTTCTCTGCACTGTTCAGTCTAATTCTTAATTACCTGAAACACATTTTCTGTGTGCCAGGTGCACAGCCCCGATGGGTTCTCCTCATCCTGTCATACAGTTCATGGCCTCCAGCAGACGGGATGTGGTTAATTTAGTTCTCAACACGTCTTATCTAATATCTGAGGTTTTTTTTTCTTCTTTTTTTTTCTAAATTGTTTCTGAGTCTCTGCTTCCTGCTGTTCAGCTGTTTGACCTGATGAATTTTTTCTTTTTTTCTTTTTTTTTTTCTTTGAAGCTGTACCTCCACTGTAGTGTGCTCATCTCAGACCAGGGTGTCACCTCTGGCTCCAAATCCTGCAACTACAATGTAATCCAGTCAAGGTGATGTGATGGTAAATTAATGGTAAATGCATAAAACTGTATTTTGCAACTCAAATTACTGACATTTTATTTTTTTTCCTTGTCAGATGGGAAGATCTAAGTGGAGATGTCGAGGTGTGCGAGTGCTGTAGCTCAAAGTGTAAAGGCCCGTCAGTCAGACACTTTGCTGAAGGTCAGTGCTTTGTGATTTTATTTTAAGTACAATAAATAGTCTCTACCTCAGTTGCTCACTGATCATGTCATTTCAGATGCCAAGACTACAGTCAGCACTGGTCCCTTAGTCATTGTGGACAAAGACATTGAGATGAGCTCTAAGCCTGATGTCTCTGAACCACAAGAAACCACCCCTGCCCCTGTTACAGACCCCATGCTGTCTGATGCTGCAGTGATGGAGGACACAATAATTTCTGGTGCTTCTGTATCGAGAAGCAAGTCCTCCTCTCCCCCACAGGGTGTCGTGGTTGTGAGTCAGGACCCAGTTGCCAGACTGACCCTCTGGCTACCTGGACAGGCACTGGATACTGACCAGAGCAACGGTATCCGTTTCAGGTCTGAAGATTGTTTAAAGGAGAGTGACTTGGTATCAAATGACCTCCCTGTGCCACAACCTTCAACCACAGATCAGGAGTCTCATCTGAATCCACCCACAAACGAGATCGAAGGTCAACATATAAATGAAGTAAAAAGTGACGCTTCTCTGTGGGACCTGAATTTTCTTACACTGGTTGATGGCTGGCCAATTCTTCCACAACCTGACAAGGCAGCTGTGGTGGAGGAATCTCCAAGACGAAAGCGGTTTGGAAGATCTGGAGTGTTTGAAGTTCCTCTGCCACCACAGGTGACAGTTAACGACCTAAACCAGATTGATTTTAACCAAGTGGGAGGTGAGCTGGCTCAAATGCAGGCAGATGCAGCTGTGATGCCCCAAGAAGGAACTGATGATGTCCAACCATTAATTCGCTCAAAGCTCCAGTTTACCAAAGGCATGGATGGGTCACAGACACTGAGTTATGAGGAAGAAGCGATGAATCAACAAGAGGGAAAAGGTGTGATCAGAAGATGTGGCATGGATTGGGTTAAAAGAAAACAGGAGCCCAGGCAGAAAGGGCTGCGCTCGGCTTTCCTGGATTTCTTGAGGTACTCAAACTTTGAAATCTTGTATTAATCTTTCCAGTTTCAGTTTCTCTGTCAGTGTGTGCCATGCCTGTGAATATGACTAATTTTATTCTTCTTATCCTCAGGAGGATGGACAAAGCAGAATGACAGCATCTCCACAAGAATATTTTATAATTATATCAATAACTAAATAAACTTGTTGAGCAATGATCCAGTCTCTTTCATATAAATGTAATGCCATTCAAGTTTTTGAAGAAACAAAGCAGGTTTTCATGAGTAATTTTCTCCTTGCTTACAGTCCACTGTATGGTTTCAGTGGAAAACCTTTTGTATTCCCACCCAGATGTCGCTGTGGGGAGCTGGGCTCTGTAGTTGGGACAGTGCAGTGTGCGCTCTCCCTTTTACACCGCATGCTCAGTGTTTTTTTTCTATCCCGAGTTTGACCCTGGCCACGGTTTCCTCCGCACCGCCACTCTCTATAAAGTGCCCATGCTTTCCTCACGCAGCCTCTTTCCCCGGCCACAAAACAACCGTGAGTGTCTAACTCACTGTTCTTGAAAAACTTAAAATAAAAATAATATAAAAAATATAAAATCCATAAAATCTTCATAAAAACAAGTACCGTAATACTTAAAGAAATACAAACGTTTTTAAAAAAATCGCAAAACATTAATTAAAAAAATATTATAAACAGGAGGCCTCGGGCTTAACCCGAAGTTGGCGTCTTTAAAGGAAGAAATCTACTTAAGAAGATTTTTTTTTTTGGCATTTTTCTCAAACGGCTGGTTCAGAGAGCCAGCTGCCCACAGACCGCGTCTCTATCCGACCAGAACTGAAGCGCAGTCTGGACTCGAAATACAGTCCATATCGGCATTTCTCTGGCTTTTTGATTTCTTTTTGTTTTTGTTCATTTTTTCTTGAGGGAAGCTTTGCGTACATTTATTTTGTCAAGTCCGAGATATGAACACAGCGACGGGGAGTTATCCGATGGCTTCTCTCTATGTTGGCGACCTGCACCCCGATATCACGGAGGCTATGCTGTATGAGAAATTCAGCCCAGCCGGACCGGTGCTCTCCATTCGGGTATGCCGAGACATGATCACCCGGCGCTCCCTGGGATACGCTTATGTCAACTTCTCCCAACCTGCTGACGGTAAGAAACGAAACGTGGAGCGATGATGATCCGTGCACGGTGTGACCATGTTGCTCGCACGCCTCAGTGCATGCCGGCTCAAGAGGCAGAAAGCATGCATGCTTCAAGTGTTGACAATGTCACCATATGGTTTCAATGTCAGTCCCCAAACTGTCCACATAATCGCGTGCAAACCCCAGGAGACCCTTGCAATGAATTAAAAAAAAAACGTGGGCTTTCACTGAAATGACTGATCTAATGATGTGTTTTTGCAGATTGTTATAATAGGACAGTCATGTCAGCTCTTCAGACTGGTTGGAGCAGTCGTTTGACCCATATAAGCGATGTCCCAGTTCTTGCACACTGCTGGAAATATATGTCACCACAGTTGTTAAAGACTGAAACCAAACGCAGAGTTTGAGTTACGCGTTAAACTCGTCAGAAAAGTCTTCATGTGCTCATCAGTCACATCGCTTCATTTGGGAATGTAAACAACTTTTGTTGATCTTTCTTATTCAGCCCAAAATGACCCATTTCTGCTCCTATTTAAAGGGCCACTGAGTGAAACTAATTCCCATTGCCCTCTGCTGCTATATTCACTGAAAGCAAGAAAAGGGACAAGCACAGCTGAACAATAACCTCTGAACCAGTCTGCATGACAAGCCAGTGGCTGGATTACACCCCACTTTATTTTAAAACTAGTTTGTGATCAGTTGAATCACACTGTTAATTCATGTGTTATATCATAACTGCTTAAGCTGCGTGTTGATTGTTAATCTGTTATGACCTGATGCCTAAACATGCCATTTATGTGAATATTAAAGTATTAAAAATGTTAAGTGTCGTTATTGGAAACCTTTTCCAGCCGATGGTATCAAAGCATTGAGCAATAGTAGCAGGTGTTGTGGCTGTCTACAGAGGCCTGGTGATAATGTTTACATTGTGTGGACTCTTTTGCATGGTGTATCAACGTTAAACACCTGTCCCAACTTATCTGTGTTGGAGTCGGTTACAACTGGCTCAGCACCAGAACGGTGGTGTCATCATTCACTTGAGTAAATGTGAAAAGAGCCACGAGTGAGAAGACACCATTTGTTCTCGGAGGCGTAGACATGGTGGGGGGTGGGGAGGGGTACGTTGTTGGGTATTTAAATGGTGTCGTCCAAACACACGTCTGTGGGTCAATAGCTTGCGACTAATAATTACTACTTTATGAAAAGGAACTGTAACTGCTCAGTACAGATGATTTCATTTAAAACATGTGGCAGTGAATAAGGTTGTTTACAGTCTTCACTGGATTTCTTCACATCTATATGTGTAAACACGAACGAGACCTGGTGTTGCTCATCTGAGCATTCTTGTTAAATGTGTCTCTTCCCCATCAATGGTAGAGAATGCTCTACTCACACTCCATGCCAGAACATACCTCTCAGGACCCCTCTCTAAATATAGAGCTTCTTTCTGAGCAGCCCAAAATTTGCCTGCCCATAATGCTTTAGCTCTTAAATGACAGTGGTTAACAATGACAAGTAACTCAGCACATTTCACCTTTTACAACACTGACTGTTTCACCATTCATCATTCTAAATGACATTGGTTCATTTGAGAACGATCACCCTGTGTTTTCACAGATGGTTTTGCCCTTTTTAAAATCAAGATTTCCCTCTGGGAACCTTCCAGAAGTCCACATGTTTGACAGTGATCGCACACCTTCTCTGAGCACACGGGGTGTGAAGTACAATTGCAAGCCAAACTGCTGATGCCAGCAGACGCAAGGCAGCTCCGTTTTGTTTACCAGACACTTTTAGCTGGAAAGCCTGGCCTCTGTGTGTGTATGTGTGCATGTCTGTGTCTGTGTGTGTGTGTGTGTTACTGTGGAGTGACTGAACAAAAGGATGTTTGGCATTTGTGCCCACATGGTTCGTAAGAGCCTATGTGATAATTAAAGCAAAAGATGGAGGAATACAGAAGATTGTTTAACCACAGACTGTTTTGGAACAAATGAAAAATGAAGCACATTATTTCCTAAAACCACAGTTTTAGTCTGTTTGTATTGTCTGGGAGCAGAACTGCCACTGCAACTGACTGTAGGTGGAACATGGCCCAGCAGCATGTGGTGAGGCAGGGAGGAGGGCCATGTGCTCCATGCGCTTGCCCACTGCAGCTGCCCGCCACACTTGTCCCAGCTGCTCGTAGACAGCTCATCGGCCACATGGTCTGTTGCCGTGTCTGGCGGCAGGGACAGCACAGGGCGACAAACTGTTTTAATACACTACACCGTAGCCTCGTGTTACTTCTCTGGGAAAGTTATTAATGTAGCGCAGGTGTTTGTGGCTTAAAGGGGATGTCCTCATTATAATCACTGTTGCGCCATGGAATTGGCAGAAAATGTTTCGTATGACAGAAGCATGACATGTGGCATACACATTAGTGACTCACGCTGCCATGTAAACAATCACCCATGACCTTTCCCTCCACCTCTCTTCCCCTCTTCCCCTCCAGCCGAGAGAGCCCTGGACACCATGAACTTTGATGTGGTGAAAGGGAAGCCCATCAGAATCATGTGGTCCCAAAGAGACCCGTCCCTCAGGAAGTCTGGAGTGGGCAACGTGTTCATCAAGAACCTTGACAAATCCATTGACAACAAAGCCCTGTACGACACCTTCTCTGCCTTTGGCAACATCCTCTCCTGCAAGGTAGGGTCAGCAAGAGACTTTCAAACAAGAACATTATTTTAATTCTGTATATATTCCCACTTTTAGAAAAACTGTTCCTGCTAGATATAAGAAAGCCAGAAAGCGAATAAGCACAAAATGCCAAGCTATTCCTTTTAAGGTTAAGGAACTTAGCCACATTTAAGGTGGTGCATGATGCCTTTTTAAACTGCATATTTATTCACGTCTTCGCGTGCTCCAGGTGGTGTGTGACGAAAATGGCTCCAAGGGCTACGCTTTTGTCCATTTCGAGACGCAGGATGCTGCTGATCGTGCCATTGAGAAGATGAACGGCATGCTTCTGAATGACCGCAAGGTGTGAGTGTCTGATCATCTATGAATACTACATATTCTGCTGTTTGTTCTTGTTAGAGATCTGTTGGAAAGGTCAGTGAAACTTCCTGCTTGAACTACAGTGTTTGAAAAGACTAGTGATTATGATGTTTGTCCAAATATAGAAGTTTACTAGGTGATGGTAACCAGCTTACGTGGATCAGACTGATATAAACTGTGATATATTTTGTGCCTCATGTATAAATCTGACTTGTGTGTTCTACACTTGTGTTGAGTGAACTGACTTTTCATGTCTTTTTCAGTTGGTGAGCTTGTGTGTGAATAATCTGACTAATAAGCTCATCTCTCACCACTGCCAGTACGAAGATAACCTCTGAACTGATAGATAACAAACTAAAACCTCTTACTTATCTTTCCTACCAGATGCATTTTCTGTTGCATCATTTGCCCACTTGCTGGTCACCCGTCTTAGAGTGTTTGTGTGTGTGTGTGTATGACCACGCTTGTGTGTTTTAGTGATGGATCGAATGCAGGAATGCAATACTGGATGGCGGAAGGGGAGAGGTCATCATAGCAAGGTATATAAGATCATTTGGTCCTCCTCAGCTTTCCTTTGTACTGTGAGACTCTGTTCCTCCATCCCTCTCCATCCACCTCCTCATCAAGTTTTGGACCAAGAATTATGATGGTTGTCACTGTGGTGTCTAGCATGCCAGCATATCTGCCTGCCTCTGGTGATATTAACAGCAGTTGAATGTTTTGTTTTTTTTTTCATTGTTTACCCCAGGAATGATGAGTCACACGATGAAATATAGCCGTGAAGCTGTCTTGTGAACGTTGTCCCTGTCTTTTTTTTTTTTGTAAAAGAATGTACTCTCTTTTGCTTATCATGCTTGCGTGGTCAGGTCTGTGCGGAACTGTCTTTACCTGGAAACCCGGATAACCAGTGTTTTAGACTGGAAAGTGGAAGTCAAAACGAGATGGAGCCTGGTTTGCTCTCTCAGCTTTGTGAGGACTGTTTTACAAGAGTGTGTTTCGCTGCTCTCCCTCTATTTTCAGGTTTGTGGGTCGTTTCAAATCTCGCAAGGAACGGGAGGCTGAACTCGGCGCCAAAGCCAAAGAGTTTACCAATGTCTACATTAAGAACTTTGGGGATGATATGGACGACGATCGGCTGAAGGAGCTTTTTGACAAATATGGTAAACTAAGACTAGATCCTTTCAGTACTCCAACCCCTAATTTTGTCTAGTTCTGCTGTTACATCCACGTGTTTTGGCCTTTGCAGGTAAAACACTCAGCGTGAAAGTGATGACAGACCCCACTGGCAAATCCAGAGGCTTCGGATTTGTTAGTTACGAGAAGCATGAGGACGCTAACAAGGTACTTTGGCTTCATGTAAATGCGTTAAGTGTATCTTTATCTCCTAGAAGCTCCTTCTGATAATTCTGGCTTCATCAAAGGCTGTAGAGGACATGAATGGCACTGAACTCAACGGCAAGACTGTGTTTGTGGGCCGGGCGCAGAAGAAGATGGAGCGACAGGCAGAGCTGAAGAGGAAGTTTGAGCTGCTTAAACAAGAAAGGATCAGTCGTTATCAGGTCAGCAGAAACTATGTCTTCAATCCAGTCTGCATTATATTTTGATTTAGTTACATGAAGAAATCTACTGATTACTGACTGTCTTTCGTTTCAGGGTGTAAACCTTTACATTAAGAACCTGGATGACACCATAGATGATGAGAAACTGCGTAAGGAGTTCTCTCCTTTTGGATCCATTACAAGTGCTAAGGTGAGTAAAATAAGTCCAACTGTGCAATGCATCACCACTCCAAATGCAATAAGATGCAATTGACAGTATTTATTTGTTTGAAGTTACTCAGACACAGTCGGTCTGTATTTTAGGTGATGCTTGAGGAAGGTCGCTCCAAAGGCTTTGGCTTTGTCTGCTTCTCCTCCCCTGAAGAGGCCACCAAGGCTGTGACTGAGATGAACGGACGCATCGTCGGCTCCAAACCCCTCTACGTGGCTCTCGCTCAGCGCAAAGAGGAGCGCAAGGCCCACCTCACCAACCAGTACATGCAGCGTATCGCTGGCATGAGGGCCATGCCCGCTAATGCCATCATTAATCAGTTCCAGCCCACCAGCGGCTACTTCATGCCAGCTGTGCCACAGGTGTGAGAGCTAAAGTCTGAGATGATAGTGTACTTTAAAGTGGCTGTGATCTATATTTTTATGTTTAAAATGGATATTTGTAACGTGAAAAGGGAACCACAACTTTACTCTTCTGGCTCAGTTTCACTAATGACAGTGTGCTAACATTTTTGCCAACTTAAAAAGGGATCATACAGAAGTCAATGTTGTTGTTATATCTTGTTTCTGCTGCCTGCAGTTGGCCAAAATAATAGTGCAGGTCTCGAGCACAGAGAATTGGTGTGGGACAAGGTTGGGGTCAAGTTAGGCATTTTGAGCACATGTGACCCCGGCATCGCACTGCTGAGACAGAGATAATGAGACAAACGAAAGCCACCCAAAAGCTAAGACAAGGAAATATGACGAAGCGTATGTAGCACTTGGCTTCATTGTGACTACGGTGGGAGACGAGCAAAGACCGGTGTGTTTATTATCTATTTATAGTCGCGGCGGCGGGGGGGGGGGCGCAAAATGTATTCTTCTTCCTAGGGGGGGCATAGCAGAAAATAATTGAGAAGCACTGCATTAAATGATACACTTCACTTTCTGGTGTCCAACAGGCCCAGAACAGGACTACATACTATGCACCAAATCAGCTGGCCCAAATGCGACCCAACCCCCGGTGGCAGCAACAAGGTGGTAGAGGTCAAGGTGAGCATGTTTCATTATTGGATGGCGTAGCTGTAACATAATTTACTTAAACATTTTAAAATATATAAAATCTCAGTGCAATTATTTACGTAGCCCATCCCATTGGTTTCGTCTCTGTTTCTGTCACTCCCAGGCGGTTTCCAGGGGATACCCAGCTCTCTGCGTCAGCCAGGACCACGTGCCAACATGAGACACATGACTCCCACTAGCAGCACGCAGGGCCCACGAGGTGTGTTCACCACTAACAACTGGCCAGAATTATCACCATCATCACCATCAACTCACTGACTCTAGCTTTGGAATTTTACTGACGCTCCATTTCTTCTCCTCGCCTCTAGCTACTGGCCAGGCCATGGCTCCTCGTCCCTCAATGGGAGTCCCAGGCCCCCGAGCCATGCCTCCTTACAAATATGCCACCGGGGTCCGTAACCCCAACCCCCAGGTGGTACAACCGATTGCCTTACAGCAGGTATGAGCAAAAGACCAACCACAACATCTTATCTTTCAGTAAATGATTGTAAGTAATTTTCCCTAACTATCCTTTCCAGGCCCAGCCAGCAGTGCATGTTCAGGGCCAGGAGCCTCTGACAGCCTCCATGCTGGCTGCAGCGCCCCCTCAGGAGCAGAAACAGATGCTGGGTAAGGCTGGTATTTCAAAATAAATGAACTGTAATTCTTTTCAGTTTTTGCTAGGTGGATTTATTCCGCATCACAATTTTTTTTTAAACAGGGGAGCGTCTTTTCCCACTGATTCAGGCCATGCATGCCAACCTGGCAGGAAAGATCACTGGCATGCTGCTGGAGATTGACAACTCCGAACTGCTCCATATGCTGGAGTCTCATGAATCTCTGCGTTCAAAGGTATTTTGCTAACTGTGTCATATTGTCACACTGACATGTCTGTTATTCATATACTATGCTGTGTCATTACTGATGTTCGATGGTATCTTTGTACAGGTGGAAGAGGCCGTCGCCGTGCTGCAGGCCCATCAGGCAAAGAAAGATGCCACCCAAAAAGTGGGCAGCATGGCTACTACTGCTGCCGCTGCCACATCCTGAAGAACGTGTGCTGCACTATATTGGTATGATAATACATAATCAGTCAAGCTATTCACACTTGTCGATTTAGTCAAACACCCCTGTCCAAGTCTTGTGGCACTAATGAAAGATCATTGTGTTGTTTCAGGGCACAGAAAAGTGAGCAGAGATGGGAAGAGACACACTACACTGACTCCAAACACCTGAGTCCACTGAACAATTATGCAAAAATAAAAACTAAAAAAAAAAAAAAAAAAAAAAAAAAAAAGGAAATGTAATTTTAAAATATACTTGAACATTTTGAAAATTATTACAGTTCCTAATTTTCTAGCTCTGTAATACTTTTAAACTGCATACCAAAAGCAATAATGCAAATGAGTCTTGAATGAAGAGCCTTCATTTTGTGGCGAAGGAGAGAAACCTTTTTCTAGAAGGAAAAATGAGCCTTGTTCTTTTTCTTTGCTTGACATTTTTATGCTTGATTTGAAATGATGGACTCCTCCATCCTATCATGTTATCATGGGTGTGTGGTATTCTCAATAAAGGGATGACATATCAAGATTACCACTCTTGTGTTATTTAATCCTTACATGTGACCTATTTTCTTAAGTTCAAGAGTGTATAAGTGTTTCTGACGGATAACTCAGAGGAGCGCGGCAGAGGAGATCAAAGCCGGGCAAGGGGCAGAATAGTCAGGGCACTGCAGGAGAAGCAAACGATACACTGCTAAACATTTGGCTAAACTGGCATCTTTCTTTGGCCTGATGATTAACTCAAGCAACATAAGAAGAGGGAAAGAAAACATTTAAGTTTGGTATTTTTGCACTCAAGACAGAAAGACTGGGAAAAAAAGATATTGTCACTGAGCCCTTGCAATAGAAACCTCATGGTAAAAATCACTGTCATGTCTTCAAGGTCTGACTTTTGCATGTTTTGAGACTAAGTTCCAGAAATGCAAAATCTCTAATGGCACCTAATTTTGTAAATAATTCTAATGTGTTGTAATAAATAAAAATCTACAAATGTGAATTGTATGTTCAACCTGTCATTTTTACGTTGTCCTGTTAGCATAGCTTTTCTAAGTTTCTAAGTTCTTTTTTCAAGTGGCCAGAAAGTGCCCACCCACTGCACAAAGACGCGTCCAAACGACATTGTTTTTGCACTTCCACAGGACCTCTGAATAAGGGCTAATTGTAGTCCAAATGTGGTCGTTGTGGACGTCTTTTCTACGTCAAATTTAAACTCATTTCAGACATTGTTTTTATACAACTTCTAGACTCTGTGCATAACTGTAGTCCCATTTCAGAAGGTGGCACACTGTTCCAATTCATTTTCCTATAGCTTCATTTGACTGTCTCAGCAGCAGGTGGCAACTGGAAACGCATACAAAGGTGTAATGCATTTTCAGTTTAAACCTGCTGCTGAACCAACGCAGCTACAGGAAATTTAACTGATACAGGAAACAGGTCCTCCACCTTTTGGAAACATAGATGACTACAGTTATACACAGTGGTTTACAATAAATCACAATTCAATCCCCACTCATTTATTTCCATTTTTATTTTTGTTAATCACAGGCACAAACATGTCACTAATAAAGCTTTTGATTTCTGTTGAATTTCCTGCCAAATAGCAGTAAAAACAAGGAACATGAATTTAATGGCTTGCATGTGGACATTACTTCAGTGTTCATCAGTTGAAGCCAACATGCTTTACTTTTGATTGTCTGCCAAAACTAAATGAAAGCAATAGCCAATAACTACCAGTAATAGAAAAATAAAAATAAAAATAAAAATAATAAATTACACAGCCCACCTTGCTTGGGTCTGTACCGCAACAAATATACAACAATAGAAATTTAAAACAGTAAAAATGAAAGGGTTAAACTGAATGTGTTTTGAGGTAAAATCCAACAAGAACCAATTATACTGAATACAGAAAAGAAGACAAAGTACAAAAGCTGTGACAACATTCTCCACAATGGATAATCAGTCCTGAGTGACTGCTCTGTATCCTCCACCTCCTTTGCTTCATCCTTACGAAGTCCTCTGTACGAGTAGAAAAAGACAAATTATTAGAAATATGCAAAGGCAATCTGCAGTCATACTGTACTGCTCTCACCACGCGCACGCACAAATAGGTGACTACATAAATACACAAATACATTCAACAACAGGACATTACGCAAAAATGTAATGCGGCTAGCAAACAAACTCCACTAAACAATGCTAACAACACAACACAATAAACATACCACTTTGAAAACTACACACACACACACAATACTTACAGACTGTACGTTCCCTGGGTGAAACGTGTGCAACCTCATTAACCAACTTTACGAACCCATCTCTATGTTACTGACTTTATTGACTGAAGCAACAGAACCATAGCAGAACAGAGCGGAGCGGCAAAGATGCGATTTGGAATATTAACAGAAAGAGCGCTCACTCTGTCGCCGTTTCTAAAAACTAAGAAAAGTACAGAACACTCACTCTGATACAATTTCCATGAACCAAAGGAAAATGCGTCTTTTACATTTTTATACTTTTTAACACTTTTAACTCATGATCTTTAAATATTATTTTTAACCTTTAAAGACAGCACACGTACACCAGGTCCCCATATTTGTAAGCAAAAATATGTTGCCTGTGCATCCATTACCAATACTGGATTAATACATCTACATCACCACTTGCATATTTCTTCGTGGCTCGGTAGCATGTAAAAAGCATATTCCAGGGGTGTCCAAACTACTAAAATTACTAAAAGTAATTCCAATTTCATTTTAACTATGGCCAGTGTTTAGCTAACGTTAGCTAATGGGATGACATGCAATGCCAATTGTAGCCACAGCAGGTTTAGGTAGTTTAAAACAACAAAGCTAGAACACTATTTATAGCTAACACTATAAATACACAAATGAACATAAAATGAACAAGCATGACCAACTTACTTTCAACTTAGTGGAAAACGGTGGTTTCTGATGTACGCTGAACAGAACCGAACGACCACAGAGATGAAATTCAAAGAATCGTGCTAAAAGTTTGGCGTGTTGCCTCGGCCAATCAGAGTGCCGTTTACTGGTTGGGTTATGACGACGTGGTGCCTCAGTCAATCAGAGTGGCGTTGACTGGTTGAAATCATAAGAGTTATAAAATCAAGGCTCTTATGTTCCATGAAATTATTTTCTGAATTTCCAACAAGTTGCTTTTACAAATAAATAAATGAATTAAAAAAAAAAAAAATAATAATTACTAACAAATAATGTTTAATCACAATCTATATTCGTATTAATTAATCATGTTGATAACAACAATGTTGATTGTTGTTTAAAAAAAACTACATTCATTAATAGTCAATTTCCTGCACCTGTCTTAGACGTCCACGTGACGTCCAAAAAAGTTACCTAAAGTTCAAATGTTGAACTGCATCTTGACGTCCAAGTGGGGTCGAGGTTAGATGTCCAAATATCGGACTAGTTTGCACGTCGTGTAAAATGTCCAGAACTGGTCATGGACCGACGGACGCAATAAAGACATGATCTGCACGTCCATCAGACGTCTAATGTTTAGTGGGCAAGTCTGCTGTGTCACACTGAGTACAGATGAAGGGCCAAACAGCACAACCCCACTGTTAAAGAGGAGGATGTAGAACTGGCTGATGACAATATATCTCTGGTAAGGTATGAATAATGGGTGACATGTTTTAGAACTTTACTGTAAAATAAATATAAAACTTCTCTAACTTTTTTCTTGATTTCAGAAAAATAAAATATGGTACCACATTCTCATAAGGCACCTTTTATAAGATGTTCTCTGTCAAATGCAAAACCGTTCAAAGCGTCTTTACAGAAAGTGTTGAAATAGAGGCAAATCTGGATGTGGAGAGTTTCCTCCGACAGGTGGCGCAAGTGCTTATGAGACAAGAGAGGCGGGCTTTAGTTCCGCTGCACCAATGACAAGCTCCCGGGGTTAAGGGTGAAAGGTTACATCCAATATGGCCGCCAATAAACGAGTGCTGTATGTTGGTGAGTTACTCTTATTTTGCCACTAAAATACGTTTAAACGATGTTGTTTCAGTAAGTCTAGGTAAGTTTCCGGGCTTATTGCTATAGCCAAACAAGTATAAAGTGAATATAACATGAAATACGACACAGAGTGAATGAACGAGCAGAGTAAATGTAGCTCCCCGTCGATTCAAAACATGAAAACTAACAGTTTCCCCCACAGCATTTATAAAGCGCATGGTGTCCAGTTATTTAATGAAATAAAACTACAAATAACCTTAAAATGTCCGGCGTCCGTCAGTTCCCGGTTCTTGAACGCAACACGTAAACCCACCTCGTTATCCTCTTCACTTAATCTGCATATGAACTGATGCCTTTTCATTTTTTAATATGAACCATAACCATGTTCATCAGCACGGTGCGTCTCTCTCAGGTGGTCTGGCAGAGGAGGTGGACGAGAAGGTGTTACATGCAGCCTTTATCCCATTTGGAGACATCACAGACATCCAGATACCGTTAGACTATGAAACAGGTGAGAGGAGGACTTTTACTCTGAAGGGTGATAACGACTGCACCGTTTCCGCGTGGATAAGAAACACATGAAGCTGAATTAATGGGCTCTATGTTCTGTTTTCAGAAAAGCACAGAGGATTTGCTTTCATTGAGTTTGAACTGGCAGAGGTACGTGGTGATCACAGTTTAATGTGTTGTGGGCAATGGGCAATTCCCAGTTAATTCATCAGCATCCTGTAGAAACTGATCCATTTGAATGCTGTCTTATTTAGAAGAAAGTTAAGACCGACTGATAAATGCAATGTAAACATAGAGGGTCTTTCATGTTAGATAACCGTTCCATGCCCTTCATCTTCTGTAGGATGCTGCAGCAGCTATTGATAACATGGTAAGTGAATCACATTTGTGCACACATGCCAGTGATGTTTTATCACTGTCTCTCAGGCCTAGTTGTGTTTACCCTAAAGGTCTAACAATAAGTTTCATGTTTTAATTTTGTTTCTTTTTCTGTATTAGAATGAGTCTGAGCTTTTTGGACGAACTGTCCGAGTCAACATCGCCAAACCCATGAGAATCAAAGAAGGTTCTTCTCGACCAGGTGATTATTGAAAACCCACTCGGAGATGGCTTCACCTGTGCTTTAACTTAACTCCATAGCTCTAATTTAACCTTTGCTTTCCCTCAGTATGGTCGGATGATGACTGGCTGAAGAAGTTCTCAGGGAAGACCTCTGAGGAGGCTGAGGCGGAGGCAGCAGGTGGAGAAACAACCACCATGGCAACACCAGAGGTGAGGTGGCTTTCTTTGTAGAGTTCTTGGGTCTGAGTTCACCCATATTAAGACACAAAGTCAAGTATGATTTGTTTTTGCAGTCTGAGCCCCCAGCTAAAAAGGGCAGAGTTAATCCCCGGGTCTACATGGACATCAAGATCGGCAACAAACCGGCAGGGAGACTATGCTTCCTCCTGCGGGCTGACATCGTTCCTATGACTGCAGGTCTGTACGGAGTTTCCTGAAGGACTTTAACCATCACGTCTTTGTCAAAAATGCACACTGTAGCAGCACATCCTCAGGTTTTCTTGTATAAAGAATTGAAAAAGACACCAAATTAATCATAACGGGTGTAAAAAAAGAAACCACAAGTACCTGATTAAAACGCCTCCATTCAAGAATAAACATCAAGGCAAACATCAACACAAGTATCTCTTCTCCATGATGTCTTGTGTAGAGAACTTCCGCTGCTTGTGCACACATGAGAAAGGCTTCGGCTACAAGGGCAGCAGCTTCCACCGCATCATCCCTGAGTTCATGTGCCAAGGAGGCGACTTCACCAACCACAATGGCACAGGCGGCAAATCCATCTACGGCCACAAGTTCGATGATGAAAACTTTGTCCTCAAACACACCGCTCCAGGTGAGCAGTTTTGTAATGAGCGCCCGTGGTGTGTGGTGAAATCTATGAATGAGGTTCATGGCTTTTGTTTACAAGCAGATCCTGTGGGTAACAGGCCAAACCTTGTCTCTCACAGGGCAGCTCTCCATGGCCAACTCCGGGCCAAAAACGAATGGCTCTCAGTTCTTCATCACCACTGACAAAACAGACTGGCTGGATGGCAAACATGTGGTGTTCGGAGAGCTGGTGGAGGGGATGGATGTGCTCCGTGCCATGGAGGTAAAGGTTAAAGGGGTTTATTTTAATGATAATGATGACATTTTTAATCCTACAGCAAAATATGTATAAAGCCATTCTCGTTCCTAATGTGTTATTAGCAGGTCACATGCAGTCACATACTGTTGCTTCTGTGTGTTCCACAGTTACCATACATGGGTGCATGGTAGAAACTAAAAAAAAAAAAAAAAAAGCTTTTAAAAAATTAAATATAACTGTGATCACACCGCATCTCTTTGTCTTTTAACTTTTTTTCCTTTCTGCAGGCGCAGGGGACAAAGAGTGGGAAGCCGAAGCAGAAAGTGATCATCTCAGACTGTGGGGAATACGTGTGAAAGAAAAAAAAAAAAAAAGTGTGTGCTTGATATTTCTGTGTGTATGTATGGAGGCTGTGTATGTCTGAGAGCATGTGTGTGTTCATGGTCTTTTGTACTTTGAATCCACATCTTCTGCCATTTAAATATTTCAATAAATACCTTTTTTTTTAACAAAGCAAATGCATCTTGTTGTCTGTTACTTTTTATAAAAATAAATATTACATTGTGATCAGGACTTGTTCGTTTACTCCTTTAGTGTTGTATAACTACACTGCAAAAATAAATAAATAAAGGGAACACTAAAATAACACATTCTAGATCTCAATGAATGAAACATTCCAGTTGAAAATCTTCATTCATTACATAGTGGAATACATTGAGTACAAAATAACATAAAAATGAAAAGTGTAAATCAAAATTTTTATCCTATGGAGATCTGGATTTGGAATCATACTCAAAATAAAGGTGGAAAATCACATTACAGGCTGATCCAACTTGAGTGGAAATTCCTCAAGACAAGTCAAAATGAGGCTCAGTAGTGTGTGTGTGTGTGTGTGTGTGTGTGTGTGTGTGTGTGGCCTTCACATACCTGTATGACCTCCCTACAATGCCTGGGCATGCTCCTGATGAGGCAGCAGATGTCCTCCTGAGGGATCTCCTCCCAAACCTGGATTAAAGCATCAGTCAATTCCTGGACAGTCTGTGGTTCAACGTGGCGTTGGTGGATGGAACAAGACATGATGTCCCTGCTCGATTGGATTCAGGTTTGGGGAACAGGCAGGCCAGTCCATAGCATCAATGCCTTCATCATGCAGAAACTGCTGACACACTTAAGCCACATGAGGCCTAGCACTGTCCTGCATTAGGAGGAACGCAGGGCTCACTGCACCAGCATATGGTCTCACAATGGGTCTGAGGATCTCTGACCAGTACCTAATAGCAGTCAGGGTACCTCTGGCTAGCACATGGAGGGCTATGCGGCCCTCCAAAGAAATGCGTCCCCACACCATTACTGACCCACCGCCAAACTGGCCATGCTGGAGGATGTTGGAGGCAGCAGAACGTTCTCCACGGCATCTCCAGACTCCATCACGTCTGTCACATGTGCTCAGTGTGAACTTGCTTTCATCTGTGAAGAGCACAGGGCGCCATTGGTGAATCTGTCAATCTTGGTGTTCTCTGGCAAATGCCAGTCGGCCTGCACGGTGTTGGGGTGTAAACACAAGCCCCCACTTGTGGACGTCGGGCCCTCATACCACCCTCATGGAGTCTGTTTCTGACAGTTTGAGCAGAAACATGCATATTAGTGGAGGTCATTTTGCAGGGCTCTGGCAGTGCTCCTCCTGTTCCTCCTTGCACAAAGGAGGAGGTAGCGGTCCTGCTGCTGGCTTGTTGCCCTCCTATGGCCCCCCTCCACGTCTCCTGGTGTACTGGCCTGTCTCCTGGTATCTCCTCCATGCTCTGGACACTGTGCTGACAGACACAGCAAACCTTCTTGCCAGAGCTCGCATTGATGTGCCATCCTGGATGTGCTGCACTACCTGAGCAACTTGTGTGGGTTGTAGACACGACCTCATGTTACCTTTAGGGGTGAGAGCACTGACAAAATGCAAAAGTAGCCAAAACATCCACCAGAAAGGATGAGAACAGAGAAACAGTCTGTGGTCACCACCTGCAGAACCACTCCTTTATAGTCTTGCTAATTGCCTCTCATTTCCACCTGTTGTCTGTTCCATTAGCACAACAGCAGGTGAAATTGATTAACAATCAGTGTTGCTTCCTAACTGGACAGGTGAATTTCACAGAAGTGTGATTGACTTGGAATTACATTGTGTTGTTTAAGTGTTCCCTATATTTTTTGTATTTACAGGTTTAGGTAACTGTCTTTTTTTTTTTTTTTAATTTTACTATTATTATTTTTATTTTTTCTATTATTTTCTTATCAAGCACAAATACACATTTTTCAGTTCAGACAGTAGAAGCAGCTTTGTAAAGAAATAATTTAATCTCAAATCAACATACTGTTCATTCTTCTGGGGGTGGGGAGGGGGGGTGGCTGAACGTCGCCCGTTTTCTTCACTGAATTGGTCAAACAGGTATTAGGTGGAGCGAAGCAGCCACACCTGAGGTGGTTGAGTGCTGAGAAGAAATGGCAGGCAAACAACTCCACCCCCCTCCACTCCCGTCCTGTTGTGAAATCTATTCACTCCCATCGGCGAGGTTCATCCAAAGCCTGCTCCACCGCTCCGACACGGAACCGCAACAACAG
This sequence comes from Toxotes jaculatrix, assembly GCF_017976425.1. NCBI lineage: Eukaryota > Metazoa > Chordata > Actinopteri > Toxotidae > Toxotes > Toxotes jaculatrix. The sequence continues at coordinate 16,651,223 of NC_054410.1, read as the reverse complement.
CTTTCGGACTGTAAGTATACTCTAACTAATACGTTAAGCGTTGGCTGTGACAGTAAAGCGAACTTGTTTTGGATCTGTCCGATGTTGCAAGATGTGGACGTGGGCTTTTTGGATACGCGCAACTGAGCACGAACCTACAAACCTAAGTCAGTGGAAAGTGAATTGCTGATCTGAGTAAGAGAGTCTGATCATATCTCCGTACAGTGACGAGTTCAGAAGTTCAACAAAACAGTTTTAACTAAAGATCAGATTAACGTTTGTGCTCATTTTCCACTTGTTTCTTTAATGTTTTTTTTTCTTTAAGAGATGTAAACGCGTGAATCCATATGTTTACGACCCAGTTCCATCTCAGTTTGTTTCTTTGTTCTCTTGCCTTTTTTCCCGTAATGTATAGATAATTAAACAGTGTTTTCTCTTTGTTTAAGGCTGGCAGATACCTGAAGTTAGCCTGTGGCATTTCAGCTGGAAAGAGCCTCCTCTGTCTTCCATCAGCAGGAAGAGAAGACAGACTGAACAAACCTCGTCATGAACTGGGCATTCCTCCAGGGCCTCCTCAGCGGAGTGAACAAGTACTCCACAGCCTTCGGCAGAGTGTGGCTCTCTATTGTCTTCCTTTTCAGGGTCATGGTGTTTGTGGTGGCAGCAGAGAAGGTGTGGGGTGATGAGCAAAAAGACTTCAAATGCAACACGGCTCAGCCCGGGTGCCACAACGTCTGCTACGACCACTTCTTCCCCGTCTCCCATGTCCGGCTGTGGGCACTGCAGCTCATCTTCGTCACATGTCCCTCACTCTTGGTGGTGATGCATGTGGCCTACAGGGAGGACAGGGAACGGAAACACCGGCTCAAGTATGGCGAAAACTGCCACCGACTCTATCAGAACACAGGCAAGAAGCGCGGAGGCCTGTGGTGGACCTACGTGCTCACTTTAGTCTTCAAAATAGCAGTGGACGCCACCTTCGTTTACCTCCTCTACCACATCTACGAGGGCTACGACTTCCCGTTGCTCATCAAGTGTGAGCAGAAGCCCTGTCCCAACAAGGTGGACTGCTTCATTGCTCGGCCCACTGAGAAAAGAATCTTCACCCTTTTCATGGTTGTCACCAGCCTGGCCTGCATCCTGCTCTCAATTTTTGAAATTCTCTACCTGGTCGGCAAACGCTGCCGTGAATGTTTCTCCGCAGTCCATCGCTCTCACCGAGTCATGACCAACACAATGTCCAGTGGCAGCAACTTGATGGGGTCAAACGCTATAAAGATGGCAGGTAAAGACACCCCGGAGACACCTGCGCCTTCGTACAGTGTCGCTATTTCTTGAGAGACTGAGATTAAAGGCAAAGCCTTTATGAGAAAGCAAAAACATGGGAAAAGAAAGATGCTTCTCCTTCCTCCACAGGCACTTCCTTAACAGAACTACAATGATCAATGAACTACAAATCACTTCCTGACTGCTCCCACAGTCAAAGGAGTTCTGGACTACAAGACGTATGTGTCATTGTTGAGGAATGTGCTCACTGTTGTGGGTTTGGATCAGACTGTTTGCAGAGATTTTTTTCAGATTAAACTCTATAAATCTTGCAAAGAAAAAAAAAAAGCAAGTTCGTTTGATGCTGTGTCAGATTCAGCCTTGAGTTCAGTTACATGAGTCACTCCATGGTTTGGAGAGTACGCTTTCACAAACACGTGGTTTTCTGTGCAAGTTTTTCCCTCTGCTCAGGCCCAACCTCAGAATGTTCAGTTCAGATTGTACTGTGTCTTTTTCCTTCACTCACATCTCCTTGTATCTTGATGTAAATGCTGTACTTGATATAATTTATCAAAAGGTTTGAAAGATTGTGCTATTGTGTATGTTACTGTTCGTATTTGTCGCCATGTTTCTGCATTCAGGCAGTAGAGAGCAAGGAAGTTGTGTTTTTGAAACACATTTGTTTATACTGTTGGGATTTGTATATTTCACAGCACCGAGGTGCAGCATGGCTGCATAGTTGTTAATATTATTTTTCAATAAAAATCCTCATTTTCATGTTGTTGTGATGATGTGTTTTTTAAAATAAGATTAACAAAGAGAGGGCCATACAAAGTTGTGCATTCAGCAATACATTCAGAACAATTACTGTAACTTCACTAAACAGCCACACAGTAGCATAGGTTAGCATAGGAAAAGTACTGAAGAACAATGCAGACCAACCACCTCTCTGTAGAAAGGGATCTGTTTATCCTACAGTTCAGTTTGACAAAGATCTCCGACTTCCTTTCTGATGCCACTTTTTCCATGTGTTTCATAAAGCCCTCCCTCCCCATTGGCCACACAGATTGCTCTGTTGCTATGAGCGACACCCTCCTTGTTTGGGTTGATTGGTACTTTGAGAGGATCAGAGGAGGAGTCTCCCACTCCTCTGATTCATCCGTGCTGACGTGTGGAACCACCCAGCACAGGAATTTCTTGGTCCGTGCAGCCTCTGAATGGATGATTTCAGTATTTACACTGCAACAGGCCTCAGCAGAGACTAAAAAGACATATTTTCATACTTATAATCTTTCCCTGTCTGGATATTTCCAGTTTTACCTGCTGGGGTTTTGAGATATCTACTTCTGAGACTTCTGCTGGCACCTCAGCATAGTGAAGCTGAATGCATTTTGTTAGCACTGCCCAAAATAAAGACTGACATTTAACTACTCAAACAGCAAAGTGTCTTTCCACAAACAATGATAGGATCATCGACAGGCACAACAGTTAATGGTTTCCACTGGAACCATTAATATCTATTTCAGTAGACAGTAACTCCAATGAGAGCTGTTAACAAGCCTGTGGACTATCACAGTAACTATGGCACTGTTTCGGGAATGAAATGTATTTGTTCACCTACGGTGTATTGGGGTGGCAGCAGAAATGCCACAGCCTTTTCATTTCACAACCATTTTAATGAATTAAAATAATTAGTATAATGTATTGGTTCTGAAAATATAAATAAGGCCCTGTATGTGCAGTTCTCTTTGTCCAGCCTGACTGTGTGGCTCTGTTAATGAGACCCCTCCCTTCTCATCCGGGGTATTATTTCTCCTCATTCCAGCTTTCTCTGCTCTGACACATTTCCTTCCTTTCACGGTGCCAGATCTGAAAAGTAAAGTGTTTACCCTGTTGTGCTGCTCTGTCTTGTTGAGACTTGCTGCTGGCAGAGGTTGAGTCACAGGGTGCATTCCTCCAGGTGTGTCCCGACAGACTGCCTGGACCAGTTGTTCATCTGCAACCAACCCCCCCCCCCAACGCATGCCTTGTCTACTGGATTGCTCTTAACATTACAAGCACAGATGTTGTTCACTTTCCTGAAAAGCATCACTGCAACTGATACTTCTAACAATTTTCTCAGAGTTGTGTCTCATAGCTGCAGGACTTTGAGATGAAGTGTTTCATTTAGAGGCAGCAGCACCACAACAAACTTTTGGAGTTAGACCCATTCAGCCTTTTGTTATATAAAAAAATAGGTGTTTATTATTTAGACACAGATGAAAATATGCATAATGTTTTAGCCTGGTTCCAGACAACAGAATTGCTGACCACTTCACCATTCACAAGGTGAAAACAATCAGCAATTCAGCTTGATTATCAAGTTAGTTTTCAGTCTATGCATCTGCCATCTGCTGTTATATCACATGCTTACAAATTACAGGTTTAATGTAAGAAGTTCTGAGAAATGTTTCGCTGCACTCAACTGTCTTCCAAGAAATTTTGGGCTTGGTTGGCAGCTATTGCTGCTGTGGGCATGAAACGTGCCCACTGAGATGTCATTGTAATCAACAGTACAAAAAGATATGACCTGACTCAACTTGACTTGAGACTCATGATTTATGGACAAGTCTTTTCCCTTTAATATTATATAAACACAGGATTAAGTTGTTCTGAATGCAGTCTCCGGTTTGCAAGAACGGGCAAACTCTACCACAGTAACGGCATTTTAAACAAGCTGATATCTGATATTCCTCACAGCATCTAGGGGCTTAATTACATTTACAAACACTGCTGATAATGGGCCATTTTCCCTACAAAACAGAAACACAGTGCTGCAGTTTGTCTTCAGAAATGTTAACTGCAAACTGAAAGAAAAATAAGTTTAGCTGCAAACGTGAGTGGATAGTAAAGTTGAGACAAAACTTGGAGCTTATGATCTGACAGAGAGGGTGCTTTTGAGGGCACTGGTAGTTCATGAATTGTGACAGTGTTATCTGAGTAGTGCTTTTTTTTTTTTTTTTTTTTTTTACAAAGAATAACAGGAAATACAATACGCCTTTTTGGCACTCCTATGGGTGTTGCACGAAAACGTTGGAAAAAATTGACAGTGCAGGAAATCGAGGAAGGAAGAACAGGGAAGCATATATTTTTCGAGTTACATGATGACAAATTTTCACTGTGACCTCGTCTCCACCTGCCACCTCACATTTTTCAACAGCCTACCCCCCTCAGAACATTTCTGAAAGAATGTTGCCCAGCACTCCTCATACTTTGGAAACTTGCAACAAAAAGAGGCTGAGGACGTGGACAGCAACATAAAAAACGCATTCAGTTTAGGGTGTGTCTCCCTCTTACGTTTTACCTACTCTGTGGTGTAGTCAGAAACAAGTTGAGACAATAAGACAGTTCTGTTCCTGGAAACAAGGTACACAAAAAAGGGTGGAGCCGAGCCAGTGGCCCCCCAGTTTTTTCTTTTTTTTTCATTTGCACAATCACATATTTTTTAGATGTTTGGCCAGATTAATCACTCCGGAGAAAATTGGTACAGAGTTCTATAGTTGTCTGTAATACATGAGTGGAGATGACAACCAACCATCTATTTGAATTTTCCCATTCATTATGAAATAAAACTGTTGTCCTTCAGGGTCTGGCAGAGCCTCACAGGGACCCTTGGTGGTCCCCATGTATCCCACTATGGGCCTGAACCATATGTGGTCTCAAATCACCAAAGCTGTTACTGGTTCCCTGTTTCCAGACGTGACTGCTGTGATGTGCAGAGACTCATCTCCAAATCCTATTCGGAGTACCTGGAGATGGTTTCTGCGAACTGTGATATGTGACGGGCCAAAAAATATTTGAATTGCCACCTAACACTGGCGCGTGAGAAGAAGAGAGAGAGGTAGAGAAGGGGAGGGAGGGAAGAAGAGGAAAGAAGGGGGAACATCTGGGGCAGCTCCAGTCTTTCTTCTTTAACCCCACCTACAGGCGCATTTCTCAACTCTGCGCTCCTCTACCTGTGGAGGGGAACTAAATCTGTGCGTTAAAGGACTAAAACGACATCAAAACAACAAAAAAATCACTGGAAATATATTTAGTCACTTGTTCCTGTAACTGATTATGGACTAGTATTTCTTTTGGTAAGTGAACGAGTTTCTTTGATGAACTTTTCATGTGCCCGAGATGAGTTAAGCTTCGTGGATTTCTAAGTTCGCGTTTCAGACATTTGAAAACAAAGTGTTATTAAATCTGTTGGTTCCTTGGCTTTTACACAGCACTTTACGATTCGGCAGTTTTTCCACTGGTCGCGGTCCGTATGTCTGTAGAGAGCCAAACTTGCCACAAAAGCAAATAACGCATACGGTGTGTGCGTAAAAGAAGTTCTTTTTTTTGTCGGGAGATTCTTTCAGCTGAAATGCCAAGTCTACTTGGAATTCAACAAAATACTGATAATGTTTATTTAAGTTTTATCAAATAATGATTTGCACAAAAGATATTAAGTGTACATACAGGCTTTTCTAAATATATATATAAACTCTGTGTGTGTTGATAACCAGTTTGTTTCCTTTATGAGCAGTTTGGCTCGAGGCCTGCTCCTTACTGTGTGTTAGTGTCTGGAGTTGTTGATTGAAGGTGGGGCTGATAAATGAGATCTTTGGGACTTTTTTTTTCTTTTTTTTTTTACATCAGATAAGCTTTGAAAGGTAAATTACTGATTTCAGAAGTCATAATAAAAACGTTATTTGTCATTAAAGCCACCTGGAGTAAGTGAGACACAGCTGACACTGATGTTCACAGAGTGAAAGCAGAAAATTCAACAATGAAAACATGTTCACCAGTTCTTCATTCTGCCTCATCCAGATTTGAAGATACTACTATCATCCAGAGGAGAATTCCAGAGAAAAGCTATTTGACTGCCAGCCAAGGACATGGACTGGAAGACCTTCCAAGCCCTCCTCAGTGGGGTGAACAAATACTCAACGGCGTTTGGGCGAGTATGGCTGTCTGTGGTATTTGTGTTCAGGGTGATGGTATACGTGGTGGCGGCGGAGCGAGTGTGGGGCGACGACCAGAAGGACTTTGACTGTAATACCAAGCAGCCTGGCTGCCCCAACGTCTGCTACGACCACTTCTTCCCTATCTCCCACATCCGCCTGTGGGCCCTGCAGCTCATCTTCGTCACATGCCCTTCCTTCATGGTGGTGATGCATGTGGCGTACCGTGACGACCGTGAGCGCAAGTACAGGGCCAAGCACGGTGAGGACGCCAAGCTGTACAACAACACGGGCAAGAAACACGGCGGCTTGTGGTGGACCTACTTGATCAGCCTCTTCGTAAAGACGGGTGTCGAGATTTCCTTCCTCTACATCCTCCACCGAGTGTATGACAGCTTCTACCTGCCAAGGCTGGTCAAGTGTGAGGTGTCACCTTGCCCCAATCAGGTGGACTGCTACATTGGCCACCCCACAGAGAAGAAGGTCTTCACCTACTTCATGGTTGGAGCTTCGGCCCTCTGCATCATCCTAAACATCTGCGAGATCATTTATCTAATCTCCAAACGCATTGCACGAATTGCAAACAAGATCAAGAGGCGCAATCGCAACATGGCCGTGTATCACGATGACTACAGCGACGACCCCTTTAACAACTCCAACCTGCCAATGTCCAGGCAGGACCTGAAAGAAAGGCCTCCATCCTTCAAGGCTTACAAGCCTTCATACAGGCCTTCCGCACTCAAACTTGAAGAGAAGATAAGGGCCTCTGCTCCTAACCTGTCCACTACTTGATCAAAGCCAAAATCAGGCCAAACATCAAGAGTTCAGTAGTGCTTAGACGAGAAACCAATGACAAACCTCAGAAACAGACTCAGAGCTATGAGCCAACCTACAGTGTATGTCAGACCCTGGAAGTTGAGTCATCAGTACTGGATTCATCCTGTGGGACTCCTGTGTCCACATCGAAGACTCTTTTGGAGCACTTGAACTTTGGTTTCCAAGTCAACATTCATAATATTTACAAGTCAACTAGAGCCAAATTGATTTGTTAATGATATGTGAGGTTCCTTTTTAAATACAATAAAGGTCTGTGTGCCTTGTCAACTTCACAGCTTCACCCGTTAGAACATTCCAGTAAAGTTTCACTGTCTTTCTTGCGATTGGAGTTATGACAGCAAGGAAAGGAGCCACTCCGCTGCACATAAGGAGTCAGGACACACCTGGCAGAGGTATTCACCCTCCCTGCCAGGGTGTACAGTGGTGTATCAGGGTGTTCTGTGGTCACAGAGTGTTACATGTGCATTTCAGTGATCTCTGTTATTTAATCTCAAATCATGGCTCCATGTCACCGTTTTGGTGTCTGATGATCTCAAGTTTTTAAGTGTGGTAAATGATTGTGTGTGTGGATGCTCTCAAAGTCATAAAGTTATGGCTGAGTAATACTTGAATGTGTGGAAACTGGGCCAAAATGACTTTTTTAAAAATGGCGTTTATTCTCTTGGATAAGATTCATGACAGCGACAAAATGCATATATCGTCGGTGTATTTCTCTATGTAAAACCTCTGCAGGCATAAGCTTGCTCTCAGATTCATGCTGCACAGCTACATGTTTTACATAGACTGCTTTGACATGCTTGTACACAGCCTCGCCTCAACCAAGACCACTGTTGATTTAAATAAGGCGAAAGGAATGCTGCTGTTTAATTCTGTGTTGGTAGAGCTGGGCCACAGCGGAGGAGGTGGGAGGAAGCTCGGACAAACAAATCGTTCATCGAACTGTTGCGTGATTTTGTGAGTCACTAATCGTCTTGTTGCACTTGTTGTTAATAATGTTTTTATAAAAAATGTAAATAAATTAAATTAAAATGTATTCATCATGTTTTTCAGTTATAACAGTAAAGGCTGCTTATTGATACTTGGATTTCACAGCTAGATTTCTAAAAATAAAACTAAACACTGTCTAAAGATAGTTTAACACATTTTAATGCCATGATATTATCTGATCATTCTTAGTTAAGGGGGTGAATTTTTCCATTGCTGCTGACTCATTACTAAATTTCCTGCTCCAACCATTCCCAGGCCTGCGTGCCAGTGTTATCCTTAAATCATTCGAATTTTCTGTGAATCATCATGACAAGTTATTTTCCTGTTTTGAGTAGGATGAATGTTTCTACGTGTTTCAGGGCCCTGCAATAAGAATCTCAGTCTGCCTGTCAGACTTGACAGTCAGGTTTCTCTGAGGTGTGACAAAGAAAACAGCTTTTGTTTATTCTGAATCCTTTCCACAAGCTATGAAATCACTATGGAGCTTGTGAAAGATTAGCTCTCATTTTTGTACCTTATATGGTTAATGATGGCTTTAAGTCAATTTTTTTGATGATGCAACATCTGTAAAACTGATGTTGACCCTATGAAGGGCAGATGTTACATTACGCAAGGTTCAAGTAAGAAACAGCGTGCACTGTCAGTCATAAATGATTTCAGATTCAGATCCTATAATTTCATTATAATATTGTAAATTTTAGATCAATGATACATTTCATGTATGAAATTATTTTTATTTTTAAAACTCACAATCGAGTTGGATATGTACAGGCATTTTAAAATAAATACTTAAACATATTAAAGTAAAATTAGGAGTCCTACATATGTAAAAAAAGAAAAAAAAAAGAGGAAATCAGTGGAATACAGAGCACATCCACAATTTTTCACAAACCAGCACAATGCCCAAATTCATGATGATTTCCAGAGATGAAATCAAAGTCTTTTCAGACGTCAAGTTTATCCATACCTGGGAAGACATTTTTACCGGTTGATTTATTATTACTGTATAAACAAAGTCTGTGCTTCACTTTGGCTTACCCACTGCACAGAAAGTGATGTAAGCAAACTGACTTTACATAAGGCACTGTTCCAGCTTTGCTATCATGTAGTGAACATCTAATCATATATTTTATTTTCAAACAGAGAGTTGGGTCAGTACCATACAAATATTAAAATAATATTCTCATACTGGCAGATGACAAACCAAAACAAACTTAAAATGGTGAGAGGTGCACATACAGAAGATGATCTTGTCCAGGTTGCATGGTTGCGCTGCAGCGTACGGTTCGTGAAAAAGCCCAAGGTTTGGCTTTTGCTTACAGTTTGCAGGTGGCCTGCGCCACTTTGGAGCTGGTCTTTCTGTTGAGGCTTCGACAGATGAAAGCTCCGGCGGTCATCAGCTTGGAAAGGTCCACTCCCTGAGGTGAGGACAGAAAGTCAAAGGCTCAGACTTATGCATTTCAGGAGGTAGCTCACATTGTGCAGACTAATTATAACTGCTAACTAAATTATGATGGAGTTCAGTCTCTTTGTTTGTCCACTAATGAAAGCAAAAGGTTTAGAAATAGATTTTTCTGAGAAAATAATTCACAACCCATGAGGATGATAGGTTTCAGTTAACTGAATAGACAAAAAACCCCAATAACTCAGTTTTTCCCCTAATTTTTTTACCTAAACACAAAATCTGTAATCTCTTCTACAAAGGAACTAAAAGACAGGGGAAGTCACAGACAAACACATAGTGTAGCTTCCTACTGTTTGAATCCCAAGTCCATGCAACATATAGACAACATCTTCTGTAGCAACATTCCCAGAAGCCCCCTGGGCATAAGGACAGCCGCCCAGTCCAGCTACTGATGAGTCTACCACACTGATTCCCATCTGTGAAACAAAGAGAACATGAGCTGGTTCAAAGTTAACGCGAATAACTTATCAGCTTCCTGTAAATTACAATATCTGATTTATTCAAAAAAGGAATCGGGGATTGAAACAATCGGAACCACAGCTGACCTGTAAGGCTACAAGGATGTTAGCCAGGGCCTGGCCATAGGTATCATGGCAGTGCACTGCCAAGGCACTGACTGGAACCTCTCTGCTCACCGCCTCTAACATCTGAGTCATGCTACCTGGAGTCCCCACTCCGATGGTGTCACCCAGGGAGATCTCATAGCAGCCCATTGAGTACAGACGCTTCGCTACCTGCAACGCAGAGACGAAGCTTGAGCGGTTATGTAGTTTTGTCAAAGGATGACATACAGATTTTTGCCAGTTTACATGATCTAAACATGCACCAAGTGAGAACTCACATGTGCAACTTTTTCAGGTGCCACCTTGCCTTCATACGGGCATCCGAGAACACACGACACATATCTGTGACGACAAGAAGTGCAGATCAGACTCGTGCAAGAGTCAAACTAAAGTGATTTAAAGGTCTGTTGACACTTAAGCACAAGCCAGTATTCCTACCCTCTAACTGGCACACCAGCCTCTTTAGCTGCTTTCATAACCTCGTCAAAGCGCTGTAAACTCTCATCCACGGAGCAGTTTATGTTCTTCTTGCTGAAAAGCTCGGACGCAGCGCCAAATATGGCTACCTCTGCAGCTCCTGCCTTTACCTGCAGTAAGAGAGAGCATGGAAAAGTTGTGAAACTTCTAGATTTATTACCTACAATATAAGGAGCCAGATATAAAGTGGTAAGTGTAGTGTTTGATATAAAGCTTGGCACTTACAGCAGCCTGGAAACCCTTGAGGTTGGGGGTAAGGACTGGATAAGACACTCCAGGTTTTCTACAGATCCCCTTCATCACCTCCACTTGGTCTGCCATCTGTCATTAGGTAGAAAAAAACGCCCCGAAACCAATTACTTCCAAGGAAAACCATCTTTCTTTCTTATACACAGTACAGTTTCTGTACTGTTCTCAGTAGGGTGTGGGCAGCTCTTAGCATATGAATTGCTCTGAGAGAACAGACTCACCTGTGGAACCCATTTTGGGGACACAAAGCTGGTGGCCTCAATGACCGACAGCCCGGACTCTGACAACAAGTCAATCAGATGAATTTTTGTTTCCGCTGGCACGATAGTCTGAGAGCGGGAACAGTTAAACAAGAAGAAGAAGAAGAACACTTTTAAAAACACTGGCACATGAGCATGACTGAGATTGCTGGTTACACAACACATGACCTGTGCACCTGCTCTACCTCAGTACAACAGTGATGGTTATAACAGTTTTGACTTGTGTTAACAACAGATTGAGACATTTCTTGCCATGTGATACAGATGCTGTGTAATTGAAATAACCAGCTATTTGTTACTTAAAGTTACCTTCTCATTCTGAAGACCATCTCTGGGTCCCACCTCCACGATTTTCACCCTCTCTGGGAGAGCTTGACCTGCACTTAAGCCAGCCTACACACAGACACACACACAAGCAGACATACACACAAACACTTTTAAAACACAGGTAAAGTAGCTTTAGCCATTAGAAACAGCCTGATGTGTAGCCGGCTAACAACCGCAGAGGACGCTGACAGCTGCCTGACCAGCACTGCTGTCCAGGCGGCTGGACAAACGTCCACACTACAGCCTGAAGGACGATAACACGCACAAGAAGACTCACGGCTCTGACCTTTGCCGCGGAGCTGAACGCCAGGTACTGCTGACCCATAGCTGAACTTAAAGTGCTTCTGTTGACGAACCTCATAATGGCCGCCATGACGGTCCACCCCACGCTCTGACGTCACTTCTTCCTCGGGAGCAGAGGGAAGCGGCGGAGAGCTCGCAGCTGATGAAAGCACCGCAAGGGCTCCACCTACAGGCCGGAAATATGAAGTGAAAATTACTTTTGGCTGTGCTGAATTTAAAATTGAAATTTAAATAAAACCCCCACAAATACACCTAAAGCCCCTGAAATTTTTGATTCAACGTATTTCTTTATAACATTATGTAATTTATGATTAATTAAGCGTCAAGTTGACGTCAAAAATAACCTTGATCATGCGTTTAAAAATGAGCAATAACTCCACAACAGACCTTTTTCACTCCATACCTTATGACTTATCCTAGTAAGAAAAGCACAGATGTTAGCAGTAACATTAATGAGGGTTCCTTTCTCGTCAAGTTTCCAAAGTAAGCTGTGAAGGTGTGAAACTAAACCAAAGTGAACAGTAGGACCCTAAAGCCAAACTGAGTTATTTACATGTGTGATTTTGACACACCAAAAAGTCATCAGTGGAAAAAGCCTATTGTCATCAGATCTAGACTGAAACATTATACTCAGCACTAGCAAAGGATTTGTAAGTATGCCAAGCCCCTTGGCACTTACCTAAATCCAGTCTGGTGCACAAAGAAGTGTGGCATCACCTTTTTCCAACTGAGGCCCGCCCACTTCAAATCAGTGAGAAGGAAGGAGGAAAACCTACAGGGAAATGACCTACAGCAACATTTCTTTTGTGTAAGATGAGGATGAATGAGCCATATGCAAAACGTATAAAAATATCTTTAATGTGTCAAAAAGTAAAAAAAAAAAAAAGAATAACACAAAAAACAAATAAATTATAATTGCTTTATATCATAGAGCATATCATAATTAAATATAATTATAAAAAGCACTGCAACCATGAGACATGAAAAAAAAACCTCTGCTCTCGACCTTCCCTACAGAGTAGGGATATAAAAAAGTCATCTTTCTGTTCTCGTCACCTTGTCATTTTGTTTTGCTTAAACATCAGCTTCTATCAAAGCAGAGCCCCAGAAAGTACAAAGGTGTTCTTCCATGCATATGAAAAAAAAAATCTCTTTGAAACAGTTATCATATAACTATAAGTGAAGCTGAAGAAACACTGAATATGCATGCTTTGGATACAGCATATCTTTATGAAGCGTAACAAAAAGCATTCCATTTAGTCACAGAGATGAACAGTCTCATTGAAAGTAAAGATTAACCAGTTGCATTTAACTAATAGATAACTAATACATCATAAATGTGTGTATTTACATTAGTGGATCGCTTATTTTATGCATAAATTCTCTTGCATGGATTTAACACACACACACACACTCACAGAGTCAATATGCATGTATGCCTTTGCACATTCGCACACACACTCACACACACATGCACACACTTTGGTCCGATTTCACTGAAGCTCCTCATCACTGTCGTCCACTTGTTGGATGATGAGGTCGGCCCCCGAGTCTTCAGCCAGGTCGTCGTCATCGGTTACCAACCAGCTTCTTTTGGTGTCCCCCTCCTCCTCCCCATCCACACCCAGTAAGAGGGCCGGCTCCTCGTTGGCCCCCTCTAGACTGTCCATGGGGATGTTGTCACAGCCCACTTCCTGGATGCACGCGGTGCACATGCGGTAGCGTCGTGTGCCCTCACACACCACGTGACCTGTCTCCTCTGTCACCTGACATTTACATTTTCTGCACACCAGCTTTCTGGCTTGATGGATCTGTGGAGAAGCAAATTGTATTAAAAATCAGACGAAAACACATGAAATATTAATGTTAAGATGTTTAGTCCTGATCTGTTATATTGCTGCTTGTGTTCCTGTAGCCGTGTGCAGAACACAGCCCACAGAACTTGGTTTAGATTTCACTTCCTGGTTGTAATTGTGCCTACTGTTTCAAAATGGCTGCGGAGGTGCTCCAGACGAGTAAAGCGTTTATTGCAGGCCTGACAGGGGTAAGGCCTCTCCCCTGTGTGACAACGCAAGTGACGTTTCAGGTCGGCCTTCCTCTTCACCGTGTGGGTACAAAAGGGACATTTGAAGCGCATAATGGGGTTGGAGTCTGCAAAGAGGAAGAGAAACTGTTTGCACATTTTGCTTTTTTGTTTATTCCCCAGATATCACTTTCTATAGGCCTGGCATATTTTGAGGGTTACACTCATGCCACTCTGCTTATGGTGAGGTATGTTATTCTTTTTCTCAATTCTCTATTATATTGCCTAATGCACAACTCACCTTTATTAAAGTGTCCAATAACACCTACAATCTGTGGTAGGGTTGCGTACAGTTCCTCTGCTTTCTCAGCCTTTTGAGTCCTCGCCTCCTGGATGTCCAAGTCTTCATGCTGGTTGGAACGGGTGCTGTTAGGTGCTCTCCTCTTGGTTCCTCCTTTACCTCGCCGGCGCTCTGATCCAGGCAAGGTGTACAGAGGGTCCTGAGGGTCCTGCAGGTCATCTGCCTCTGCACTGAGCTCATTAGCGGGGCTGCTTGGGTTAGTCTTCATGGCTGAGGCTGAAGATTCCTGGTCTGGGTCCTTGCCCATAAAGCCAGACTGGGATCTGGAGTTGTCCCTGGTCCAGAGTGCAGGTGGTGGACTGACAGAGCAGGGGCCTTGCTGGGGCTGCTCTGACGTCTCTTCTCCTGCTCCACTGGTGAAGCTGCAGGTCTCGGACAAGCTGAGGCAGCGGTCACTGTCTTCATCTTTCACGCTGATGTCAAGGGAGGATTTGATGAAGTTTTTGCAATAGCTGATGACATTGTTCATCTGTAAGTAGCTGGCTGCAGACATCACCTCAATCACATTGTGACTGGAGAGGTCCAGCTGGCCAGAATAGATGAAATCCAGGATGACGGTGAAGGTCTCGGGGCTGAAGACGTCGAAGGTGGCGTTGACAGAGTCGGACAGCCCTTCGGGCCCCTGGGACAGCAGCATGCGGAAGTAGCCGCTGCTGGCGAACAAGACGTTGCGGTGGGCCCTGAAGAGCTGGCCCTCCACCAGCACACTGCAGTCACAGAAGAGCTCTTGGCGGCGTTGCTGGTTGAGCTGCTTCAGCAGGTTGCTCTGGTGAGCCACTGTGATGTCGGCGGTGTTGAACCACCTCTGAGGCTGCCTGCAGGAGACAACATGACAGCACTCTCACTGGCTCTGTATGCAGCACAGACTGAGTTGTTCTGCAAGAAAATGACACATCATGGACTCATGGACACTCATGACTGAAAATAAGAGACTTCCATCTTGATTCGGAATTTACTTAAATCTAAATGTATATGCCTGTATGCATGCATTATGTATACTTTGCATTCTACATATTAATGAGAGAAACGCTGGCTCCTGGGGTGTATTGGGTGTACCTTGGTAAATGATTATGCCACAGACCCCAAATATTAACTGCAGGCCAGATTAAAAACACAGCAGTAACACCCCATTGGTTTAGTAACCATCCCCTGTCTTTTGTCCCTGCACTGGACCAGCACCAGCTCCGCAGATGGCCCGCCCCCCCACAGGACTTCCTGCACTGTGACTGGCTGAACGAGCCTTCAATCAAAAATCTTCTTCTAATGGGCTACACCCGACTCCAGTCAGAGAGCATCGGGTGGCAAAACCCAGTAATCATTACCTGAGACAGGCTAAGGCGCGCATGAGATCTCTGACGTTACAAACACATCAGACTGGTGGGAAGTGAGAATAAAACCCTGTAGCCGGACACTACATCCAAAAAAAAAAAAAAAATAATAATAATAATAATAATAAAAATTCTGCCGCAACCTCATTTGTAGAATAGTTCTTCTTCTTCCTCTTCTTCTATAGTAACCTATTTAGCCATCCTCGTGTAGACTCTGAATTACACGCATTCATTTTTAATTATGCGATGTTTTGCTGACAGGCTCCGCAGCGCCCGATAACCCACGGTGCAACGCCCGGCCGCAAGACTCGGTAGTGCTCCTCATGTCACACGAAACCAAGTCTAATATCTTCACGGAGCAATTCTCCGTTAATTCACACATCAGTCGACCTACAAAACGACACGAGAGTGCTGCAGTCCTGCGAGAGAAAAGCGGGCAGCGGCGCACCAGAGCAGCCCAGTCTGTCCTGGAGCGACGCCCACTTCAGGCTCCAGCCAGCACACAATAGAAAAATACACAAACCTCCAGCAACTGAGCATGCTGCGAGCTGATAATAAATATATGCAGATGGTATGTCACACGGGGGTTAAGATGTGCTAATACGCCCGTTTTCATCCTCAGGACCACCCCCACTTCTCGCCGGAGGTCCGGAGCGCAGCGAGCAGCGGGGAGGAATATGCCTGCTGCCCAAACCCAGCGACTCTTTCCCAGGCGCGAGGTGTCGGCAGGACCCGCTTACGCCCCACGCCGTTATACCCCTTGACAAAATCCATCGATACTCACTGGTGACTTGATTCACCCGGCGCCCGATAGAGTCTACTCGCCCCCAAGTCTGCCACCATATCCATTTTTAATTTCTTTTGCCTATATTTTTTTCCTCTGTCCTCTTTTTTTTTCTCGTCCAGGGTCCACAGTCAGGCACTTCCTGCTCAGCCCTAAAGACCGAAACCCGGTTAGAGCGAATGGAGCACTGTGCTGACGTGGGTGTTTATTAACTGGGTGCCCGAGGGTTCAAGGAGCCATTTAAAGCCCCAGTACCCCCGTTTAAATGTACTGTATGAACCATAATATTACCACAACACTGAACACCGAATTCTCCAGCATTTATGAATTTAGAATTATTTATCCAACATTTCTGCAGGGATTAATGTCTATTCTACTCACCTTATTATACTGGTAGATTTCTTTAATATACTATGGCATCACTATGACATCCCTAAAATAATCCACAGTGTCCATGTGTTGCTCACTAGTCTACTTCGTAATATTTAAAGGTGAGAGCACCTTAGACAAGGATATTCTTATGGTTTTTGTCAAAAGCTTTGTCTTATTAAAGGGTTGTGATTTTAATTTTACACTGCTTTGCCCAGTTTTGTAATGGCGTGGAATTGTAGGTTTCTGTGTCTTCAGTAAGAAAATTAATTTATTCTTTCATCGCTATGGCTCACAAATCAATACATATATAGAGAAAATATCCATTGTTAAATCAGACATAACACAGAGAAAAGAGGAAGAAATTTTACACATTATTTGAAAAATAAGGTAACTGTTAATGTAGACAACACGTAAAGCTCGTCCTGAGGTCTCATCATGTGTTTATGCGATATGCAGAAATGAGGAAGCTGAAGGTTCGCTTTGGCCCGGTGATTAAGAAGAGGACTTAGCAACAGTTAACAACAGGCTGGAGCTGTATCAAGAGGCTGTGCCGTTGGAAAATCCAGTGGGGTTCATGGACTGCCAGCGCCACAGATCCTCACCTGTACGGAAATAGGTACAAAACAACAACAACAACAACAATTTAAAAAAAAACATCAAGACATTATGGGGATATATTTCAACAAGAAAAATCTTAAAATAAATATATTTTAGGTTCAGATGAAATTAAACAGTAAATTTACACATTCTTTCCAGGTCAAACTCAGCCTTCCAACCCAGCTCCTTCTCAGCCAGACCAGGGTCAGCATAGCAGGATGCTATATCTCCTCCCCTACGAGGGGCGATTTTGTATGAGATCTATAGAGAAGACATATTGTACAAGGGTTAAAAAAAAAACAGAATGGTCCGCCTACATAAAAGGAAACCTAAATGGATCAGAGGCCATCTTCATAGTCACCGTCAACTTGACCACCCTTGAACTCAGAGGGTGAACATGATGTAGTGAGGTCGCTACACCAAGTCTCTTCAATCACTCTCAGAGGATACAATACCTTGATCCTGAAATTGACTTGGGAGAAAAATCACTCACCTCTCTCCCTGATGCCTTCTCCATGGCTTTTACCATCTGGAGCACAGAGTAGCCCCTTCCTGTTCCAAGGTTGTAAACCTGCAGACATATGCACAATGATGTAAAAATGCCAGAGCAACAGTAAATACCTCAAGTATGTGCACATGGGCAGAAAATGTCTTTTAAAATGCTTTTTTTTTTGTTTTTTCTTAAATGTACCTTGCACCCACAGTTGTCCTTCAGCTTCTTCAGAGCTGCTATGTGTCCCTTTGCCAGATCTACAACGTGAATATAATCTCTCACACCTAGCCAGAGAGAAGAGAAATCCGTATTGACATGACTCTGAACCTTAATGAACAAGTGCTATGACTGTTTACATGTTATTAACATAATATTTCAAACCAGAATTAAATCCACGCACTGCAGACAAAAGGCCTCTTTCATTACCTGTCCCGTCCGGTGTGTCATAATCATTCCCAAATACACTGAGGCACTTTCTTCTGCCAATGGCCACCTATGAGGACAATAAAGAAAGTAATGCAAATGATGTTGAATCATCTGATAGATCCAACTATGGCACAGGATGGAATATGAGTTCCCAAACATCCCACTGAGTCAGCCATGTTCACCTACCTGGGCAACATATGGCAGCAGATTGTTGGGGATACCCTGAGGGTCCTCTCCTATCAGGCCAGAGGAATGAGCACCAATTGGATTGAAATAACGCAGCAGCACGGCATTCCAGTCCTGCTCACACAGCAGCAACAATGAGACACTTTGTATTTATGTGTGTGTGTGTGTGTGTGTGTATATCTGTGAATACCTTTATACTTCCTAACCCATACCTTCTCTGCCTTACAGTGGTCCTTGATCATCTCCTCGATGAAGAACTTGGTCTTGCCGTAGGGGTTGGTGCAGCCACCTACGGGATGCTGCTCGTCAATGGGTAGGTGCTGGGGGTCTCCGTACACCGTGGCTGAGCTGCTGAAGACCACATTGCGCACCCTGTGAGCCTGCATCACCTGGGATACATGCAGATGCACACAAACACGGCACACATGTACAGTCAACGGCCGGTGAGTATAGCAGTCTACAGCACACACAAGTACAACTTAGGAGTAAGCGTAAAGGCTGGGGTTGGCAGACAGAGCGAGCTCCACACATTCAAGGTTATGAAGGGTACAGTGTTAGAATTAAGCCAAGTGGATATCAAAAGAACACACACCCATGCACTTGGCACACAAAGATGATGATTAGAGCAAATACTGATCGGAGTGAAGACAGACTGAAGTCCAGATTTAATGCAGAACAGATGGAGACAGAACAGGAGACAAAAGTCCAAGTCCAAACTGACCTCTAGCAGGTTCATGGAGGCACTGAGGTTGACTCTGTAGTAGCGTAATGGCTGCTCCACTGACTCCCCGACGGCCTTCAGTCCAGCAAAGTGCATCACAGCACTGAAAGAATGCTGAAACACAGATAAGAAAGTACGTGTGAAAAATATGGGCAGGCTGGAAGGACTGTCTATGACTAATCTACAAATAAAAAACATGTAGGCATGGCACCAATTTTAAAAGCTATTTGGTAATGTACGGTGGCCAGGGACATTCTTTGGAAACCGCAGTGCGCACAAGCTAAGCTTTGTAACAACAACTGTTACTGTCCCATCAATTACTGATGTATTTTTCTGAATACCCTGATTCACTAAAGACAAAATCCACCAGCATTTATTCACCAACATCTATTTCAGAGATGATTTCTGAGAAAAAAAAACGTATCACAGAGATTAGTTTGCAATTAACAGTTATTTATATTATCCATTTATCTGTCAAAGAAAAGCACTGAATCCTGACATTTGAGGACAGCAAGTGTTTGACATTTTCTCTTGAAAAATAACAAAAACAGTTGATTGATCGTCAAAATAGTGGCAGGCAATAGATGCTAGATTATTTTTGTGAGTCAGCCAAGCAATAAATTGGGTTTTAGCTCTAATAAGATGAATAAATTAGCCATATTAACATTCTGACCTTTTTGAAGAGTTTTTCCAGGCCAGGTCGGTCCAGAAGGTCTAGCTCATGAAACTCAATGCTGGTGTCCAGAAACTTCTCTATCCTTAGTATGCTCTCTGGCACATCCCCTTCTCCTCCATCCACAAAAGGAAGAAGCACACACATACGCAAGCACAGTAATATCAGATATGAGTATCACTGCACTAAACAAACAAAAAGACAAAAGAAGTTTGTCGTTAGTCCAGTAGTGGAGCTTACCTCTTACAGCGTTACTGAAGTCATCTACTACAACTGGCTGGAAGCCTGCTTCAATAAGCTCCACCACACAGTGACTCCCGATGTAGCCCGCTCCACCTGTGACCAGCACCTTCTCTGCCATTGCCTGGACCTGTCAAACACAACATCCATTACTTAAACTCAGTCCTCCATTTAAAACAGGTGTGGTCACTCCATCCCTGTTGCCAGGCTGTCATTGCTGCTTTGACCAGAAGCAGAATGACTTGAGGCCACACCTCAAGACCTGCTCTGCAAAAACAGGATATCCTTTTGACTGAGCACCTGGTTTGTGAGGCCCAGCTGACGCATGTGGGACCTGCCCATATTGTCACACGTCAGCATGTCCAACCCTTAACCTGCCTAACCTCGTAAAACAATTACAGTGCCAGCTTGTAACCGCTGCTTTTCATTGTTGTCATATATTCTTATCTTTTGAGAGAACACGCCTCGTTTCATTCTCTTTCTAGACTCTAAATAAGCTGAAACTTAGGAGAGGAAAGCAAGTTTTTTTTTATTGTATTCCATTCAAAATTATTGCCATGAACACAGAACAGGCTAAGAATGAATGATGCTTGGGAACAGAGTTTCCTTTGGCAGACATGGACATATAGCTACATGTCACCGAGGTTACATCTCGGTGACATGTAACACTTTTCTAATGTGTTCATTACACTGCTTTCATATGTGTTTGGGCTTTCAAGAACAGACAATACAATGAAAACTAAATGATTCATATTTGTGTGTTACTCCAGCCTGTCTTAAAACCCCATATAAGATACTTTTTTTTTTAAATATATTATTGTCATAGTGTACCCACTGCATCTTTGTCAACTCCACTAAAAACCAAACAACTTAAGCCTGAAGCCTTAATCAGAGAGTAAAGGTACGAGCTTTTTTGACAAGCTGTCAACACTACATCGTAGACTACAATAAAGGATATCTTAATAACATACTCACTAAATTTCCCGGTTAGAGAGGAAATGCTCGGTTCCGGTAAAGTCTCTTGGAAAAACTGGTGAGGAGAATGTGGGGAAGTGTGTGTGTGGAGAGAACAAGAATCTGTCAGCTCATTAAGTTAAGTTTCTCCTCTCTTTTGGGTTGATCTTTACTTCCTGTAAAACGTGGAACGGAGTCAAGTGGATGATTGACGCACAGCTTCCTGAACGTATTCTTTCAAAATAAGACGGTAACCCGTTCATGAATTGTACCACAACCTCAAATTCGCTTTAATTTTAAGTATAACTTAAATTAAATCGTCAGTTGCTCCTAAGGCGTTTATCTGAGTATCCAGCTGAACGCCTTAATTTGGTATAATAATTTTTTTTAGTTTTTAATTTGAAGAATACAACGGATTGACACTATGCATTACCGAAAGCTTCACGGTCCTCTAACGTCCCTGCCGTGCTACGTGAGCGGCTCACATGCTGTGACGCCAGGCAGCGCTTTGGTGAAGCCACGCCTTTGGCCATTCACACAGGGAGCTGATTGTGCTGAGCATCCACCTCTGTGTACAATCTGACACACACCGGATGGCAAAGGAAAAGTGCCACGTTACTTAAAAAAGACATGGAAGGCAGATCAGTCCACCGGCACTAACTGACCTACATATTCTCTTCCACAGCATGTGTGTGTGTGTAAGCAAATACCATGAAGTGATACTTGGATAGGAATAATGATCTTTTTTATTATTATTAATCATTTCATAAGGGGCAGGTAAAAGAACTGTGCCACTGCAACCCTAGTGGCAGTGTGGCAAATAATGATTTGAATGATGTCACATGGATACTAGGCCATGCGGAACTTTGCGGATGCACACGTATGCACATGCAAATCTCAAATTAGTATTATTACTTAATTGGTAAATGGTGTCCAAGTGACGTATGAGTATTTCGTGACTGAGCAACTATACCTGGTCACTTTGTGTGATGGAAAACACACACCGTGAACACTCATTGACACAGCTAGCCCATTACCCTAACAATAACCATCTGAACTGAATGCCTTACCCTGACCAGAACTAAAACCAAGTCTTAACCCTCAAACAATTTAAAAACAATTTAAAAACAATTTAAAGTTGTTGGACCAAACAAAAAGGACCTCACTTCATAAAGTTTATGGTCCTCACAAAGACAGAAGTACAAGTACACACACAGATCCTAATACAATCACTCATTTCTGTTTTATTCCCATTTCTGGGAAATAATAACCTCATATTTAGTTAAGTTCATTAAGTCTTTCCTCATTTAAACTTGATTGCTTCTTTTTGCACACTCTACCTTTTCCATTTGTAAACAAACTCTTATGCTCAACCTCCACAACATTAACAGAAATGATCATAAAATGTTTCCAAACCTGCAGGAATTTCACACTACTCCTCTAGACAGAGAGCCTATAAAATAAAGCTGCATTTTCTACTAACGTCAGATCTTTGTATACTTTATGAGTCATATTAAACATGTATTAAGATCAGTATGTCCATATAAGCAGTTTCTGTTTTTTGTTAGAATTGTATGAAGTGCAGCTTGAGCAGGATTCTTTTATATCCTGTGCCATTTCTGAAGCCTGTTTGCCAGTCCTGCCCTCTGCAGAGGCACTGGCACATGAAGAAAGGAAGCAGAATTGGGAGGAAAGAAAGATGAGACGAGTTGGATACCTGAGAGATGAAATTTGCTCGCTCCCTTCCCTCCAAATGCCGTCTCTTTGTTAGAAAGGACTTGGAGCTGATGAAGAAATCTCAAGGAGGAAAACAACACGGGAAAATAATTCAGCAGGGGGACATGGTAATAATAAAAAAAAAACAATCCAACCATTCAGAAGAGGACAGAAGAGAGGGGACAGAAGGAAACATTTAAAACTCAGAGGAGGAAAACATGTGACCATTTGATAGAGACCAGCAGAAAACCAGGACTGCCATCTCTCTTATAAATGTGGTTCAGTTTGTAACCATTTTCAGATCATTTTGGGTCAACCGTGCCTTCAAGTTCTTTCTGCAGAATTTGCTTTGGACTTTGTGTGCTGACCCGTCAGCAGCATGGCACAGCTTTGCTTGTGTGTCTGTTTATGTGTGGTTGTATGGGTCCACACATCCCTCGGGCTGCCACCCCAGCACCGTGGTTGGCTGCGGCTGTGGGAGGAGGGTGAGGGTTGCAGGGAGTGCAACCAGTACCTCTGTCCCCCGGTGCCTGACAATTGCCCTGCAGGCAGGGTGCAGGACATCTGTGGGTGCTGTGAGCAGTGCGGCAATGTAGAAGGGCAGCAGTGTGACCCGGATGGGGCTCAGAAGTTCTATGGCCGCTGTGGGGAGGGCCTGGTTTGCCAGAGGAAAATACGAAAAAGGGAACATTGGGCTGAACCAGAGCCTACATGTGTGTGCCAGGATAAGGGATCTGTGTGTGGTTCAGATGGATGGACTTACCCAAATATTTGCCAGTTGAGAGAGGCTGCCAGCCGCCAAAACACAACCCTGAAGCTCACGGGGAGAGGACCCTGCTACTCTGGTTATTACACTTCTTTCTTACATGTGTTGTCAGTCCAGGAAACTAAAACAGTTTTAAGACTGCATGTGTTTAGTTTTCTTGGTACGATCCTTGTATTGAACCTTGGGGTTCTCCTTTCCCTTTGCTGTAGCTCCCCGTATCCTTCAAGGCCCCAGAAACCTGTCCAACTACACAGGGAATGACATTGTGTTTGCCTGCGAGGTTTCAGCCTACCCTCTTCCAAACCTGAACTGGAAGAAGATGGGGAGCGACAACTTCCTTCCAGGGGATGATCCTCACATTTCTGTCCAGGTTTGAAAATAACTTAAATCGCTATACAGCACTGATCTTTCTAAATACGCATGTATACATTACTTACTACTTATGAGACCCCCTGACAAAGAAAAACAAAATTCAGATTAACGGCAATTAATCATATATTTAATCACTTCCCAAATAAGTGTTTCTTCTTTAGTAGAAGTGTATTAACAAATGAGATGAAGCAGTGGTAACTAAATAAATTTGAATAGATTTATATCATCTGTCAAGATTTAATCCTGTCATTTTTCAGGCTCGAGGAGGCCCACAGCGCTACACTGTCTCCACCTGGCTTCAAATACAGGGCCTCCTCATCTCTGATGCAGGGGTCTACTCCTGCATCTCCCGCAATACTTTGGGAGAAAAGTCTGCTTCAGCGCAGCTCACAGTGCTGAGACAAGGTGAGTCACTCAGCGTCGGTGACTGTAGACTGTTAGCTGTAGCCATCAGGGAATTTGATCTTTGAGCTAAAGCAGTTGAATGAGTGGCAAACTCATTATTTTGAAAAACAGTTTATTCACTTACTCAAAAATTTTCTTACCTACTCTCCAGTGGTGAAGGTGATGAAGAGCCATGAAGAAGAGGCAGAAGAACACTTTGATCATTTGGAGGAAGGCAGTGGTGATGGACAGCTGGCATCTGGAGATTACCTGGCATTAACATAAGTCAGTTTATAAGAGCAGACCACAAGGAGTCCTCAGAAAAAAACAGTCTTTGTTCAACCAAAAAAAGTTGGTTGAACAAATATCAAATTAAAGAGCATGGTGTTTGTCAGTCGCAGCTAAGATAAATAACTAATTAAACATCACATCTGTTTATATTTGCTGTTTAACTGTATCATGGCACACAAATAAATCACTCCTGTTATTTGCTGTGTAGCATTTTTTAACTTGTAATGACCCAAATCCTTTAAAATGTACACATACATCTGCCCATTTAACTGGGCACAAAAATCACAAAAATGTAAACAAAAAAAAAAAAAATTGGATGCTGTTTCAAATTTCAAAACAAGTGGACACCATATCCCAAAAGTGCAGCAACAAGAGTAAAAGCTGACTCATCTTCCTAACATTAAATTTGATTATGAGACATTACTGATATCAATAACTGTTACTAAGATGGATACAAGTCACCCCTAAAGTCCACTCCACCCAGCAAACACAGGGTACAGCATTTTCATTTCCTGACAGAAAAAAAAAAGAGATTGATGGATGGAGCGAGAGAGGGTGTGACCATCCGCAGGGTCTCCATCTGATTCTCTTCATCTCTCTCCACCTGAGTGCCAGTTAATCCTCCCCTCATCCCCCGACTCCCAGCTGGATACACCGGCTCCTTCTGAATGGCAAGCTGCATTAACGCAGAGGAACTTTCCCCCGCTGTCTGTTAGTCAAAGCTGATTGGAGATTACAGGCCCGCGGCGAAAACACAGCCCTCCATCTCATCTCACTTTTCCACCCCTTTCTCTCCTTTATCTCTCCTTCTTCTTCTTCTCTTCATTTCTTTATCTTCTTAATCCTAACTCTCCTCCTTTTCAATGTCATCAACTTTCACTTGCCACGACATTTCTGCCCCTATTCAGTGCCCTTTTTGACAGCTGAATGACAAGAAAGATGAAGAGGAGGAAGGAGAGGAGGAGGAGGCGTGGGGGGAGAAAAAAAGCTTCCCCTCCTGAGTGGAGCCAGAATGATGTCATGGGGGCATTTGTCCTCCTGGTGTGGAGGCTTCCCTTCCTCTGCTAATTACCTTGTACAAACTCGAATCTGATATGGCGGATATGAGGCCCAAATACAATTATTGTGGGCTAACAAAGAGATATTGAGATTCAGGGAATGAGGGAGAGACTGCAAGTGAGATAGAGGGGAAGGCACGCGCACTGCCATGCACGCACACACACATATAACGACCACATGCACGCGCACATGCTCGCATACCCACCCACACACACACAAACACAACCACTTGTCCTTCCCCTCCATTCCCTCAGATAGGCTAATGTTATTACTGGGGTAATTATCCTCATTAGTGCCAGCAGCTGTAGAGAGCCCATTGCTTGCTGTTCAAACTCCACCCCAAACCTTTCTGTCTTCACATCCCTTTTGTATTCCCTAGATCTCATTTAAAGACTTTGTCTCCATCCTTTGCATGCTAGGTGGAGGCACTTTTATAAAAATAGAGGCCATCAAATATTTAATAAGCCAGAGTTACCCCTATTTTCCGACCTGTTAGAGTCAGTTTTTAGACGTGTAATGTTGTGCAGCACTGCTCTAATTCAACAGCATCTCAGAGCAGCATCTGAGGACTAACCATGTGTGCAAAATCAGGGACGTGGCTGTAAATAAATAATTCAAGAGCACAGTGGTTTGAAAAAGTTCATAATCTGCTGTCATTAGACAAGAAAACAAACTTGTCGCATTGATGTAAATTGTACCAGTATCAGTTTTTCCATCTGTCATTTGCACTTTCCAGGTTGTCTGGGTTGAACAATTGAACACAAGATGGCACTGTTTAGTCAGATAACCACTTCATGCGCCACTTCACCGACTGTGCTTTTACAGCTAGATGATCTTCTGACATTACTCTCGCCTCTCATCTGTTGAATATTTCACTTTTTACATGCTTCTAAAAAACAAGCCATTCCTCACAAAAGACGATCAGCAATTATTTTCCCTTCCTCCTTGGGTGCTATGACACTTTTCACACTATGAAAAATGGGGATTAATAATATTTGCATAACTAAATGTACTGCCTGTCTACTTGCTTGGTGTTTATGAGAAAGCACCCTGAAAACAATTCCCTTCGTGGTTTTTAACTTTATGCTCTGTCTGCATCTTTACACACATATTATGAGATCAACGACTGAAACAGGCAGCTTTACACAGAACCCCCCCACGCTCTGTGAGATTGCCTTTTGTTTTATTGCCAGGGGCTGGTGCGGACAGTAGGTAACCTGTATACTGCTAAGCCCCGCATCAGGCGCTAAATGTCATGCATAGCCTGCTTTTATTGGCTGATATGGCCTGTTGTGCCTTTCTCCTTTTCCTGGAAGCCATTGTTAAAGAGCTGGTTGTTAATGCTGCTGACCAGATGGGCTCCTTCTCCCTGCAGGTCTGACTGAGGGTGTTTACCATGCACTGGGCTGTGGATAACAGGTGAGACCGCTGCTGGCTTGTCAACCAATCAGAGTGCAGCAGATGTCTGGCCTCTGCCTGTAAACCTTTATGTGGTATTTGGGATCGTATGGAAGTGGGTTTGATAATAACGGTGAATCAAAGTGAATTCTGGTTTATGTGTTTTTTTACGTGACTATTATCTGAGATGGTCATAAAAGAGATAACAAAAAGCTGCCTCCCTTCTCAGCCCACCGAGCCCCACATACTGGATAATTCTTCGCAATCAGAAACTTGGGTTAAATAAAGCTCTGGTATCTTTTTGTATATTTTATATTTCAGGCAACAAATCACCGAGCCATTTAATTTTCCCTTCATAAAGTTCAGACATCATTTCCAGAAATGTTCCTTCATCCCTTGTGTGACAAAATGTTTCCAGCATTAGCTGGGCAAACAGTGAACATTCCTTTCCCTTTCCAATGCAGGCCATCTTGAATTACAGCAATTTGGTATCATGGCAACAGAAAAGGTAAGGCCAGGCCTGGGATTGTTGATGAGTAGTCTTTTAAAGCTTTGAATCAATCTGCCATAATGGATGACCTGTGTCTAGCGTGCATGTATGGATTAGTTTGGCTGGAGCACCTGTTCCTGTTCTGTCAACAGCAGATCAGGTTACTGGCTACACATTCACCTGGCTCACACAACTTCCTGTGATTGACAAAACATCGGCTTTTGTTCCCTGCTGCCTTTAAAATATTGAGGTTGAATTTACTTGAATACTTTCATCAGCCTGTCATAACAACAGGCTCGTGCCTGTAAAAATAATTGGGATACATTTCTAAATTATATGTGGAAGAACTTTAAGATCAATAAGATATACAATAAAAGCAGATAATGCTCTTATTATACAAAAAAATAAAAAATAAAAAATGGTACAACACGTCATATTTCCACACACAGTTGCCTAATGTCTGTTTTTTGATTTCATGATCTTATCCTAACGAGGCCTCTCAGGTTGATTACGGAGTTAAGCTGCCACCACGGCCCAGTGAAGCGAGGCTGAGGCTGCGCTTAACATCTTTCCAAGGACAGCTTGTATCTGACATCAGATCTGAACTGGGAGACCAGGTTCAGTCAAGAATGGGAAGAACAGTCTCTCTGAACATTGCTCCTGAGTATTGAGATTTAAAGATTATTTTATTTTCAAAGTATTTCCCTGTGATTTCCAGTCAGCAATTGTGTATTACGGTTATCTGTTAGGGGGCTTGTGATATTTTAAAGAGAACTGGGAAATTAGAGCAGCATCTGGAAATCAAGCATATCTTCCTCAAACTAGACACATTTTTAGTCTCCTAATCAGGGCAGATATCTCCGCTCAGATTCTCAGAGCACAATATGAGAAAATATCCCTTTGGATTCTTTGTATCTACATTCAAGATTAAAATCTCGGGACGCTGACCATTCCTAAGTATTCAGCCAGCTCCATTATATGCTCATGTGTAACCATTAACCTGGGTTCAAACAAACATCACCTAGCTTATAGAGGTAAACCTTTAACACAAACTTTGCAAAGGAGTCCAGAAAGGGAAATACACTGCTTTCATCCAGCTGGAGTAAAGTCTGCTCAAATCCGGCCTTAAACTGGTGCGGACTGACTGCTACTCCGTATTCGCTGTCATCGCTATTATTCCCCTGATGATGAAACGATTAGCTAGCAACCTTTATGCTAACCACAAAGCTGGACGGGTGATGGATGGGCTACGTGATAGACTCAGGCGGTTGGTTGGGGAGGCTTTGTCCTGGATCTCTGACACCTTCTATCTTGTGATCCATACAGCCCCCCCATTGCCTCCATCCAACCCCCAGAGCCACCCCAGTTACCCCCACCAGCTGCCTCTGACCCCTCATCATAGCCTTGCCTCTGCTTGCCATGTGCTGGGAGTCAAAGGGTTCCCACCTATCGCTCATCCAAATAGAACCCCACCATCTTCTGCCCCACGCAGTAAATCACAATCAATCGCTTGGCAGACAGAGATGGATTAGGACATCCACGACCCTGTACCTTTCAGGGAGGCCCCCGCCCTCCAAAGGGCTGCTGTCACTGACAAATAATAGAGGTGATTCTTGGGGGAGTGAGCAGGTCAAGTCTGCCACCCCTGGAAGGAAGTTATCACAAAGCAATGGAGGGAAATTCTTTTCTCTTCAGGAACAACAGCCACAATGTCGCAACAGCATGTCTGACAGAAGGGCGTGTGGTAAAAAATGGTTTCCTTTGATGCTAAAAAAAATGACTTTATAATAAAATCTAAATCTATCTAAATTTAATTCTGAGCGCATTTGTTAGCAATGTGGAGAAAACAGTCTAATGAGGTTAAACTGGTGGGTCTCCTGAGGTAGTCAATGTGTCAGTTTATGTGACATCAAAAGTTTGCCTTTCCCCCAAATAAAGAAAACCTCCTGTTACAAAAAGGTTCAATGTTAGATTTGCATTGAAAATAAAATCTTTTAAATGTTTATTGGCGACTGAAAAGGATAGCTACAGAGCTTTGCCTAGGCAGTGTGCGATAATCCAATTTTGGCCAACTCAAGTTGGTAGCACATATTTCTTGTGCTGTAACTGTCTTTGTCTTGTTAGCATAAGCTTTTCAAAATAAGATACATGCATGAATCAAATTATGCTCCAATGTGTCAGCTACATGTCTGTTAAATGTCATTCTGTCTAACAAGCTAACTGTTAGATAGCCAGTTAGGTAGAGTAATAAAGTTAAAGGTCAACTGAAAAGCTCATTTAAATGTTAATCTAAATAAACTAGGTGGGTTTCAAGAGGCATGACATGGAAAGTGTAGTCATATATAAACAGCTCCACAAGTACGCCTTTCTGTCAATATTTATAATATTATTATTTTATATATTATATTGTATTTCAAACTTGGCTAACGTAACTGCAAGCTAACATTTGTCATACTGGTATGCCAATGAATGCTATGTGGGTTATCCCTCATTTTACTAATATCACATGTATGATATTCAAAGTTATTAAAATGAGCCATACTCAGCTAATGCTGCTTAAAAACATTCACCTAATGAAATTATAAGCAACCTAATGAACCCCAATTAACTAATTAACCCTTTAAAATGGTATATTAAAGCGATTAGGGGTGTCGTTTATGTACAAAGATATAAAACCTAAAAAGTATGTGCTATCAATAAGCTGCCTTCCTTCCACAGCCTGTCTGCTGTCCCCCTTTTCCTTCACTCTCCAAATAATACAATCTTGACATTCTGCCACACATCATCATGTGTATTTCAAGAGTTGCTGTCTAGTGCTTCCTGATTTACTTCACAACAGACTGAGTGATTGCATCATTCACATGAGCATTGACAACAAATATCATTCAGACATGTAAAAGTCTCCACGATGCCATAACACGATGATTGGGAGTGAAAGATCTTATTCTGTATTCACTGCCAAGGGCTCAAGGAGGATCATTCACATGTAGATGTGTCCTTCTGGAAGTGCCTCAGCTATACAATTTCCATTTAGATAAGGTGTATACACAAATAAAGAAAGGACATTGGGTTCTTCATTTGATTAACTAATCATAGTCTTTGTAATTCCACTCGGAGACCTTGAAGGGCAGTGCCGGGCTGTGCACCCTGATTAGCCTATGCATGATTGCTGCTGCTATGGCACAAATCAGTTCAAGTAACTCCATACACTACACAGTGGCTGTGATTAAACAGGCGATTAAGACATAGAGAGTTTCTGTCTGTTTAATCCCTTTTCCCATTGTCCAAATAGATAGCCACAGTATATTCCCTGATCAACAATAACTGAACACCACAAGAATTGGAGTGGGAGGTGATTAGGGTCTTAAAGCTCCCTGGAGTGTGGCTGCAGGTTGTTTGCGATTAGCTCGAATTTAAAGGTACATTCTGTTCTTATTGCCTCTCGCTGGAGCAGGGAATTCATTATCTGATGCTAAAGCTGAAAGGAAAAAAAAAAGAGAAGAGACACACAGCCCCAGGACAGATGTAATATCTTTAAGTGAGAATGTAATTATCTACATTTCTGGCAGAAAACATGCCGAGTGAGGAAGCTGCCGGTTCACAGCATGTTGACAAACCAAACAAAACACTCCTCAACCTCACGACTCAAGCCTCAAAGTACTTTAACCCTCTTCCCACTTCTCTGCTAGCCCTCTTCATGCAGTGCAGTGGTGTCTGTGTGTCATCTGAAGGCTGTATAGAAACTCTACAGCCCTTCTCCATGACTGATCTCTTTTGATAGAGCTCATTATGCAAACTGTTCCCAACTCCCGCTGCATAATTAGTGCTTAATTAATTTGAGTGAAATCTTTCATCTGTCTGTGTCCGGCCAGCTCCTTCCTTCCATTTACAACATGATATTAATTTCAGAGGGGGGAATGGTAGCCCAGCTGATGAAAAGGCTGATATAATTAATCAAGTACTGTATCCTTTTCCTTCGTTTTTTTGCGGGAATAATAATAAGTGTGATGAGCAGAGTCTGATTAACCCTATTATGCTCCCTAATTAGGGTGATCATTTAATAATCAAGGAAGCAGCACAATTATAAGAGAATGCAAATTATGCCACCTAATGAAGAGTGTGCCAATTCTGGGAATTCTTTGTTTGGAAAATGTGGCATTCCAAAATCAAAGGTCAAGAAAAGGTTCATCTGTTAATGTACAACTGTTAAGGATGTACTTACGTAGTGGAGACTGAAATGTTTCCAATGCTCGGTAAATTTCTTAGGCTCTTGAAAATCTGTATGGACAAAAGCAACAAAAACAGGAGAAAAAGTACTTGAAATATGCTGGGAATTAGAGTATAGCATATATAGTCACTAGCAAAAATTACTCTGACGTCAAAGTGAAATCTTGACATAAAAGGAATAGTTTGACATTTTGTAAAAACGTGCTTGCCGAGTGTTAGGTGAGAAATTGATGATACTCTCATGACTGTAAGCAAATATGCAGCTGGAGGCTGCAGCCAGTTAGCTTAGCACAGCTAGCTTTCTCCAAACGGAACACAATCATTGTACCAGCACCTCTAAAGCTCACTGATTTACACTTTATAACTGCTCTGTTCAATCTGTCCAAACACAAATGTGTAAAAATAAGAAGTATTTGTTTTACTGGGGTTTATTTGCCAAACTGTTTCTTGACCTTGTGCGATAGCTTCTTGGAGTTGTTCCACATAAAACCACTGGTGATGTTTTTATACTTTGATTTTGGTATGGAATAACAAATAAGATTATAATGTGTTCATTAGTGTGTTCAAAACAAAACAAAGCATTAGTAACACTGTAAAATTAAATAAATTAAAAAAAAAGATTAACATCATGTTCAAATAAATTTATTTCAGGGGTACATTATCACTCACCTGAGTGTAGGAGTGGCAGAAAACTGTGAACGTTCATTAGGTCGGCTTTCGTTACTCCAGGTGCTTAAAGCTGACGGGGCACCAACTTTTATTTCCCACTGGCCCAATGTGTTTTATAGAGCCTGAGGCACTAAGAGGCAGCTGCCACTGTAAAGTCAAGGGCAGACGTTCAGTACCATGGACAGCAACCAGTCTTCTCTGCCTGAAATGAGAGACGCTCTGTGGACACATTTAGATCTACAGTTTAAAATGTAACCACTGTGAATATTAATTCTGGAAACAGGACAGTCATGTATTTAACAGAAATTTTAGCATGTGTTTTTAATGCATCTTTGTATGAGTAAGTGAGATAAGCTGACTAATAGTTTAAGGCTATGAGAAAGATGACCAGTGTGTAGCTCCATATGTCAATAGATAAAGGATATGGCCCATTAGGTCTGCCAGAGTCCATCTTTCATGCTCCTAAATGATACAACTGCTGTCTACAATTTCATCAAGATAATGGTGACCTCATATACGAAGTCTATGAGCAATGGCCCTCATTTCATTTTTCTTACATGGAGTCATTATCAGTATCATTACAATCTTCAGGGAGCCAGTGAGGAATAGAGGACGGACCTTTTTTGTTGTCTACTTGAGTGAGAAATGTATTGACTACTAAGCCAAATGCTTGTCGGTAAGATCCTTTATATGCCGGCTGCTCTCTCTGCTGTGTGTGTGTGTGCCACTTCTTTGTATCTGTGAGGTGTGTGCATGTGCGTGTCTACATGAATGTACCTCAATTTACTCCCCTTCACCCCCATAGTGCAGCTGTGCCTCAGAGAACTCTTGTGAGGTAATTGAATGAGCCGGGGCAGGGGGAAACCTGTGGCAGCGAATGTGGTGCCCGCTGGCCTTATTATCTGTAATACGGCAGCCGCTCTGCCTGCGCTTTCTCATCCACTCATGAATACAGAAATGAATGTGATGGACGTCAGAGGTGAACGCAGAGGGGAAAAACAGGCCAGAGCCCGTTTTAATCAGCTCCCAGATAGAACAATCACTTTATCCACCTCCGCAGCTCAGAGGTGAATTAGTGTTTAACATTCCAGGGCATGCTTTCTGACAGGGGACTCCACCCCAAACAACCAATGGACTGCGGAGATTATTGAGAGACACTCTGATGCTTTTGATGAGTAAATTAGAGCTAAACATGCCCCTGGGACTCCAGCAACTGATATGCCTGATATGCAGGAAGACCTCTTTTAATAAGAGGCTCTTTACAAGAAAAGAAAATCTGGTGTTGTCCCTTTGAAGCCTTTGTTCATGCGTCTGTGCACACACAACATTAGATATAACCAATGTAAGCATCTATGGTTTTCCCTCAAATCATGAGCAACCTTTTGCAGTTGTTGATATTGCATTTCATACTTATTTTGCAGTGAAATTGATCCTAATCTCACTTTAAAGATACACCGCAGCATATGGTCTATATATGCAAAGGACTGTTTTACTAGCCAGCTCCACAGAACCTTTTTAGAAATAACATAAAAGCCCAGAAACATCTGTCCTTGTCCTCATAGAGTCATCAGCATCATTGTCAAAAGTACAGATAACATCAGGGACATTCCCAGTCAACACCGAGGTCCATTAGTCTAAAGCTCAGACTCAGAGCTATACCACTTTACAGGGCTTTTCACAGTAACCTGGTCTCGTGGGCATCCTTCTAAAGTACACTTTAAAGTCTAGACAGTGACCTCTGTATTGCTCTCATGGCCAAACAGGCAATGTCCCCATTGATCTTATTGGTACTATAGTCTGACTTTTTTTTTCCAGAGGCTTGCTACAAACCTTTTACTATTGTTGCTCTTAACAGGTGCAGTTTGGCTGCTGTTTCACAGTGACACATGCTGACTTTCCTCAGATTGCCTACAGATAGTTTTCCAGGGCCTCTTTTTGAGAAACCAGCCATTAAGAATCAAGAATGTATGACCCAATTGGTGGCACACGGTTGACTTTGGTTAAAGTGTCACAAGGATCTTGCCACGAAGAATGAAAGTGCTTTGGTTGCATCTAAGATATTATTTGGACCAAGTCAGTTCACATTCAGCACAGGTATCAGCTGGAACAGACAAGAACAAGGATGTGTTGAATGTGCCTGTGATCAGTAAACCAACAGGAGAGTCCATCAAATACTAAGTTAATTAATTCACTTAAAAATTATGATTTTAATGTTTTTTAGGACTCAACAGCTGACAGAAACTCACATGAAATACTACAAAACCTGACTTTTTAAAAAAATAAATCTCTTACCTAAATGGTAGCGCCTCTACTGTTTTCCCTCTAAAACCACAAGATGCAGCAGAAAACCTCCTGATTCTAGTATTTTGACATTAAAGTCCTGCAACTGCAGTAAAAATTTCTTCTTTTTGGAAACGACAAGAAAAGGACTTTATTCTATCATAGGGGGAAGGTACCTGCTTTAAGACCAAGCACTGAGTTAATCTACAACAGGAGAAATAAACACATTGAACTCACACTGGAGGAAAACCCATAAAATATCTGCCTAGCAAATGCACTGATAAATTTAGACGTAAGACATGCTAATAAATGGGTAGATTAATAAACAAAGTACAGAGGAGAATTGAGCCATAATGGAATAGCTTAGAGCTGTTTCCCTCTGTAGAAACAGTTTAAATGTGTTTTACGTGAGCCCATTCAGAACTGTATTTAAAAACCAATCACTTCATTAAACTCTGGCACTTTTGTTCTACTGTGTCATTGTTCTCTTGTTGGTGGCTGCCGGCTCTTAGTTTCAGGGGGGGACAAAGGCTGAAGCCGAAGCTGTGCTGTGTCCACAGCCAGCCTGATTAAATCTGAGTCCCTCGCTGGCTCTCTCCATGGTGCTGAAAGAGCCCTCTATCAGATTACAGCCAGCCAGAATAGGACCTCAGCTAATCAATTACAATAACTGATTGACAATGCATTGAAGGTGGCCATGTAGTGAGCACCAATTACAGTCATGTCCTATTGCACTTTCAAATTGGCTCGGGTTGGCACAGCACATAGAGCCAATCACTCATCTGAGAAGTACAGAGGCTTTCTCTACATGTTTGGTGAGAATAAGGGTGATCTAATCTTCATGGAATAACCAAACTGGCCTCCAGCTCCCTCAGCAACCGTGGTTAATGTTTGACAGCAACAGCACGGTGAGATGCCTGCAAAGAGATCTGGGTGCAGTGGTTTGGTTAGTGCAGGTGAACTTTCTGTGTGTGTGTGTGTGTGTCCTCAGCATTAATCCTTCATCCTGTAGGTGGTGCAGTGAAGTAAGAACTGGGCTCTGAGGCCAGAAGCTCAGAAATGAATTAGTCTTCAACTCAAACTTATGGTGCTACAGTTTAATGATGAACAATCAGGGATCAGTTAGCAGTTTATGCTTCATCTTAAAGTGGTTATTTACAGAAATGTGGACAAAAATAGAGCCACTGTAAAGAAACATGATTTTATATCACTTATTAGTATTTAAAACGTTACTTATTCTATTTTTTTCAACTTTTATCTTTAATCTAAAGAAGTACATTGATAGCCTACAGGCAAGAGGAAGATAAATAAGAAGAACATTTAAAATCCTATAGCATGCGATAGGGTTTTGGAGGATGTAGTTGAGCCTGTATTAAAGCAGCTGCAGCTGTATGCTAATTAGGCGCCTATGCTTCCCGTCCGCGCAGGCCAGCACGCGCCACTGAGCAAACACGCGCATGCGTCGGTGTGGCCAAGGCCAGCACACCGGCCCACGCCCCCCTCTGAAATGATCAAGGGGGAAAGAGGAACTCGTTAAAATGCCATCAAAGCTCGTGCTCCCAACAAACCACGACTAATAGACGCGCAGACTGAAAGAACAACAAGTAACAGAGCGCAGGAGGTAAAACACGACATGGGCTAACACGAACAAAGAGAAGTTTGGAGGAAAATATTTATACTTTACAGAAAATAAAGGATAATTTAGCTTACGAAAAGCCCGGTCCGAGAAGTCCCCGAAAACACATTACTAAAAAAAAAATCCCACACACAAAACAAACACAAATTCTGATTAGGTGACGAAAACTTTATAGGAAAACAAACAATACTTTACAAAGAAATGTTCGAACTTATATTCACTGAATTAATACGTTAAAAAGCTTAAAAACACTCTCTGTAAACTTTTGTTTACTTTCAGAGTTTTAGCAAATGTGCCATTTAACCCTCTGTGACCAAAATAACGGTGTGTTTTCAGGCAGGTGAGAGGCACCGGGACACAGAGGCCTAATGAAAGGAAGGCGCAGGCCTGCGGCTCAGCTCCGATTGTGTAATTATTTGACTTGGTCATAGTGCAGCTTTATGCAAATGAGGGGAACAATGTACGACGATGGAGATTAATTCCTCCCTGGTCTGCCGACTGAAAGGAAAAAGAATGCACACTCTGCCAAGTGGAGCACTGCAGCCTACATTTGGTCTTTACAACAAAAAAATGCAGACAAATACACAATGTGTGAAGTATGCATAGAAACCATAGGGGAGCTGGTAAAAAAGACAGGACAGTGTGGGGAAAAGTTGTTAGGCAGATCGGAAGGCTGCAGGATTAGAGAGCTTTGCTGAAACTGAGTTTTAAGAAATTATCAAAATATATAACAAATCACGAAACACCTTTACTTGTTTAACTATTTGGTCCAACACAATTCAGACTTAAACCTTTAAGAATATGAGGTATTTTAAATCGAATGGGCCTGTAATCAGCAATTAATGTCCTGAAAATGGCACAGATTTGGACAAACATCAGCTCCAGACTGTAACCAGCAGCAGCTACATTTTAGCTCTGGATATCTGTGCAGCATTTTGCAACACAAGCCCCGGCTGTGGCCTTCTTTGTCTGGAGCACTGATTCCGCCCAGCACGCGCCTAGCTGTGGGCCAGATTGGCCGTGAGTCCCGTTTCACAGTTAAGAGGTCAATTTGCCTTTCAAACGAAAAAAAAAAAAAAAAGACAGGGATATCCAAGCACGGGCAGACGTGGCTATTGTGCACAAAGACCAGAGGGCCTTCTTATTACTTATGTATGCAGCGAGATGTCTGATTTATATGTCGAGTTAAACTACCGAGACAGACACGTGCCCTAAAATAAAGAATCACTCGCTCTGTGGTGTTTATTTAAGACATAATAAAACAAAGGTCTATAAAAACTGGGCCATATAGTTTGCTGGTAGGCCTGCGTAGTGTGCGTAAACATCGTGCGTAAAAGAGGCTGGAGCACGGATAGCAAAAAAAAAACAAACAAAAAAAACAGCTGTGAACCGTGTGGAGGTTTCAAAAAAACAATCTGGAGAGAAGCTGCACAACAGGCGCGGCTGTTACAGTTGTGTCCATGAGGTGAAGTGTCCCTTTGAACAGCATCACAGCAGAAAACGAAGCAAACAGAGCTTGTGGTTTGTATTTAACCAAGCTTGTCTCGTCCCTGTCTTAATTCTAAATTGTGATGATTGTGGCAGTGACGGACATTTCCTTTTGGCAGCTCTGTGGCCCCCAGAGGAGAGCCACAAAGCCGTGGCACGTGTGCATTTGTATAGGGGCCCATCAGACCGTAAAAAGAGGAGGGTCCCGGCGTGTGCCTCTGTCGGGGAGGGGCTGAGCGCACACATTAATGTAATAAACCGCCAGTACATCTGCTAAGCTATCTGCACATCCTCCAACGAAATCCACCAAACCCAGGCTCTGAGCCCTCCCACAATCAAATCCACTGGGGTCTTGGTTTCATCCGATTGGTCGGGGATGCTGCAACAGGGGGGGCGAGAACAATAGCATCATTCCGGCATAAAAAGAGTGGAGCTATGCCTTGGAGACGAAAACATTTCAGCAACAGAAGGATCAATATACTGGGGAGATAAAGTCCCACAAGCTTCTAGTGTTGCCATATTTTTAACAAACCTGGATACTCGAGACTTCACCCACCTCCCCGAAGTGCCTTTCCGCTATCACTCGCCAAGATGCCCAAAGGATTCCTGGTAAAAAGAAACAAGAAATCTGCACATGTTTCCTACAGGACTCGGTCAGACGAAGATGACCTCCAGGAACCACCCACTCCAGCTGCCTTGCCGAGTCAGGCGGACCCCTCCCCGCCGATGTCCGTGGCGTCCAGCCCGGACCGCGCCGCAGCATCGCCGGATTTCACAGCAGCTGACGCGCCAGTGCCAAGACTGGAGAAGCCGGCACAGTTCGGCAACCCGGAGGCGGTGTGCCAAGCCCTCTACAGCCCCACCCGGCCCATCAGCAAGGAGCACGACAGGGGATATTTTGAGCGAAGTTTCAATCTGGGCTCGCCTATTTCTGCCGAGTCATTCCCGACACCCGCCTCCCTCTCCGGCCTGGACCATCTCCTGTACGCCCCGGTCGACCTGAAAATCGGTACCAGCAACAGCAGCCGCAGCGGCACCACCAGCAGCCTCCCGGCACCGAGCAACCGGGTCGGCACCAAAAGACCCGCAGCTGACGGTACAGAGCGCAAACCTAAACCCGCCTCTAAGAAACCCAAAGCCATTAGAAAACTAAACTTTGAAGACGAGGTGACGACTTCACCTGTTCTTGGTCTCAAAATCAAAGAGGGGCCGGTTGAGATGAAGCCGAGGGCGCAGTCCTCCGGAGGAAACAAGCCTTTGGGGGAGTTTGTGTGTCAGCTGTGCAAGGAGGCGTACGCGGATCCCTTCTCTCTGGCTCAGCACAAGTGCTCCCGCATTGTCAGGGTCGAGTACCGGTGTCCCGAGTGCGATAAGATGTTCAGCTGCCCGGCCAACCTCGCCTCTCACCGCCGCTGGCACAAACCCCGGACCACCGGCGCACCGGCGATGCCACCCGCACAGGGCATCAAACGTGAAATGGCCAAAATGCCACCGCTAGGTGTCAAGTCAGTCTCCGACGAAGCCAAAGACATGAGTGACAGAGACACCCCGAGTCCAGGTCTGTCCGAGTCGGGCTCTGAAGATGGCTCATACGACTGCCAATTCTGCGGGAAGAGGTTTAAGCGACAGGCATACCTAAGAAAACACATCATGGGACACCAGGCCTTGCAAAAGAAAGTGCTGGAGGAGCAGGGGTTTCAAACCAGCGACCGCGCTGCAGAGCAGGCACCGGTGGCATCCTCTTCCTCCTCCTTCTCTTCTACTGCATCATCATCATCCTCAGAAGAAGCCTCAAACCAAAGCCCCCTCAATCTGAGCCCGGTGGACTGCCTGCTGTGCCCGGTGTGCGGGGAGAGTTTCACCAGCAGGGCCGGCCAGGAGCGACACCTGCGCCTCATGCACTCCTCCCAGATTTACCCGTGCAAATACTGCCCCGCCACTCTGTACAGCTCGCCGGGGCTCACCAGGCACATAAACAAGTGCCACCCCTCGGAGAACAGGCAGGTGATCCTGCTCCAAATGCCGGTGCGCCCTGCCTGCTAAAGACAACACAAAACTCGTGCCTTTGAAGGGGGGGGAATGAAAAAGAAAAAAAAAGGAGAAACAAAAAATGGCTTTGGGGTTAAAAAAAAAATAAAAATAAAGAGTTTGTGATGCTCACTGCCATAACTTTAGGCCAATGAAAGGCAGGGCGGTTTGATGTTTAAGTGGTGTTTAATGAGGTGTCTTTTTCCATGCCAATCAGTGATTGTTGAATGCTTCTCTCTATATTTGAATTACATATAGGCCTATTTTGAGATTTTCTTTCTCAAATTAGTTTATCAAGAAAAAAAAAGCGTTAGTTTGACTGTTAAAGGGTATTTTTCTAGGACAGCACATGTGCTCAATGATAGCTTCTAGACCTAAGAAATGTCTTAAAATTCTCAGAAATCTTTTTCTCCATCAAAACCTTTTGGATTCACCGACCGTGACTGCTCTATCACTGTAGCTTTACGCTAGTTTGTGAAAGACAGAACTTATCAACTTTGTCTTGGTGGAAAAAAAAGAAGAAGAAGAAGACTGACTGAAGCATTCCCTGTTTAGTAGAACCACAAATGCCTTTAGTATACGAATAAGCCTAGTCCGAAATAGCCTACATACACATCCAAATCCCGCTGTATAACTGCCTTAAAAAGAAAAAAAAAAGTCAACATAGATTGTTTTAATTTTGAATGCTGGCACATATTTTATAATTATTATTGAAGATTGTTGCAATATTTTTCATCATATGTTTATTTATTTATTTATTCTAATTATTTTATGTAACTTATTGTTGTGTTTGTTGTGATTTTTTCTGTGAATCGTTCTGGCAGTTTACATGTCGTATAGCCAAAATGTTTTATTTTATTTGATGTTTTTGTTTTTCTTTTGTCAGGTTTATGAGTTGTGATAATTGTCGTGGGTCGGGTTTTAACCTTCAATCTCCACAGCTCTTGTAAAAAGGAAAAAAAAAAACGTAAAGCTCTTACCTTAGATGCAATCTTTTTTAAGGACAAGTTATTTTTCTTAAATGTTGGCTTTTATAGCGCTTTGATTGTATGTGTATATCGTTGTTGTCTATCGAAATAAAAATATTTTCAAAAGGACATATGGTCTCAAGGTGCTTTAACTTTTTTTTTTTTCTATTAGAGTGAGAAGGTGCACACGACATTAATGGACTTTTCTTAATAGAAAATAAAATCAGCAGATTTCTTGAGGGAGTTTTGTATTACTGAGATTAATGACTTTACTGACATTTTTAATTGAATTCAACTAATAAGCCAGTTTTGATTCACCCTGATGTGTTCCTGTAATGTCTTTCTCTGTGAGGAACTCTGGCTGATGGAAAAATCATTTCCAAACTTATGATCCACATATTATCATCTCGAATTGACATGAAATGATTTACTTATAAATGTTCGGATTTCTTGTTGCATAAAGGCCTCTCATTTTCAGGACACAAAATGAAACTATTGTCCTGTGCGTAAAATATTACAAAATGACCCTGAGCCTATATGTATAAAAATCTTTACACATTATTATTATTAAGTTTTGTATGGATTCAGGATCTGACTTAAAAAGAAAGATGTAGACACATTTTCGATCTACACCACACGGAGACTTTCTAAGTTTAAAAGGAAATCGAGTGCAGTTTAAATTCAGCTGTCTTGACCGATCAGGTGTTTTGAGGCTGGTTCCCAAAGTGGGGTCCGCGGGCCTCCCGAGGTTACAAAGCGAGACGAGAAACAGCTTAAATTCAAACGACAGAAGTTTTAACACTGTCAGCATTCAAACGGCTGTAAGTCCTCATTTCTCCCATTGCACCGTCGTCCTCAACAGGAACAAGAAACCTTAGAAGCCCCCTTTGGCCGAACCTTTTGCTTTCTATTCCCCGTTTATCATCCTCATTCGCAGTAAATCATAGCTGCAGTGGCTCAATAGACGCCGCTTCCCTGCCACAGAGAGGCACTTAGGGCCTAATCATAAATTCCCTCCTTAATACCATGTCAGGACATGACAGGAGGACAAAGAGGTGGTGGATCAGAGCTCACCTCTGGAGCAGTAAAACATCTGTCTGCTTTGGAAGACTCACGCAGCTCGATTTTTGTTAGTTTCCTGCTGATTTAGGACACATCAGGGCTTCATGATCCTGAAAAGCATTGAGGTAGTTGTAATTTAGCAGGAGGCCTCCAACTGTGCACAGACACATACTGTCCACATGGATTTAACCTGTAGAGCATTATCAGTATATATGTGTGTTTGTGTGTGTGTGTAAATCACCTTTAACTCCTGAATCTCTTCTCCTGCTCCCACTCATTAATGCTCTGCACCTGTCCAAGGCTAAAAAAGAACAAGAACAAACTTCTTTAAATAAATGAGTGTCACTCCCTGCTTTAAGGCATCAGTGACAATACATGAAGACAGGGGGATGTTTGAAGTGTGCAAATAGACGACAGCCATCAGTGTGACATATGAAATAATACAATCTGGTGATAATCACTGGGACATGCAGCTCCTGCCTGTTCTGTTGTAAACTATCTCAGAATCAGTGACTGAGCTGGATGAAAATGAGGTAACATTAAGCTTCTTTCTCACCCTTTTTTTCCCCCACACACAGTTTTAGGGCTCCAATTACAGTCAAGTGCTTTTCTTGCGTCTTTCTGTGGCCCAGGAGAGGCAGGGCACCCGTAGGTGCTGCAACCATTGCACCTGTACCTCCTGGTGAGGTTCCATTATGCTGGCCTCG
Organism: Toxotes jaculatrix; assembly: GCF_017976425.1. Classification (NCBI taxonomy): domain Eukaryota; kingdom Metazoa; phylum Chordata; class Actinopteri; family Toxotidae; genus Toxotes; species Toxotes jaculatrix. Next base: position 16,608,838 of record NC_054410.1, on the reverse strand, counting down.
CCAAAGCAGGGCTGAGCAGCAGGGGAGACAGATGGGATGAGGGTCAGGTTACCCCTGCTGCTGCTGCTAGCAAGGCCGGGCCAGGGTCAGAAAGCCCATGGTAACAACACAGACACACACACACAGATAAAAACCAACACCCACCACTTCTCCACAAAATCTGAGGTTACACAATTAACTGATGTGTTGTTGAGAGAGAGGGAGAAAAAAATCAACAACAACCATAGATCAGTAGAATTTCAAATTGATTTAATGAAATGTTTCAATTTTCACATTTCTAATAAAGATAGCAGGACTTCGGTCGTTAAAAACAGTTTGATATGTTGACAAGTAATGATGAAATCTTCAAGCTTTTTTTTTCCTCTTTCTCTTATACAAAGATTATATTACAGGCATTAATATATTTATAATCAGAGGACGCTGACGCCCTCAAATTTGACACAATGTACAAGGATTTCTAAAACGAGAAGAAAAGAAACAACATACTAGGACTAACACTAGCTCATTTTCTTCACGTATATAAGACACACAATCCTTATCTTGGTCCAAACTAACATCTCCAGCAACTAAGCCACCAAAAAGTGTGGGCACAGGCCCCCTTCAACAGACGTCAACTATAACCTACAATCTTTAGATCAGCATCCTGGGTGGATCTTTTAACTGGCTTTGGGGAAAACAAAAACCATAGATGTGATCCAGGCCTATATATCTATACATTCTTCAGGGGGAAAAAAAACAAAAAAAACAAAGACAAAAAAATAAAACAGGATTTAACTCTCACCACCTCCACCCTCCTGATGTTTGGATTCCGTTTTCTGTTCAGGGAATTAACAAACAAAAGGAGGCGAGGATCTGAGAGAAGGAGGAAAAATGACAGGTGAGCATGGGGAAAGTAAGGCATAGTAGTGCAACAGATGGGGATAGTGTTGCAGCTTGGGTGGAGCCCTCAGAGGGTGTGAGTGTACAATGTGTGTGTGTTTGTGTGTGTATGTGTGGGGAACACCTGGCTACCATGACAACACGAGCAGGGCAGGTTGGAGGAGTGAGTGAACTGGCCTGCCTGTTGCTAGGAGGGCTGTTAGAGTTCAGCTCTGGCATGCCACCTAAACCCAGCCCCCACCTCCCACCCTCTCCACCTCCAGCCCCTCACCCCCTCCTGTAGCCCTAGGAGGCGGCATGGGGAGAGTATCATGGGAAAGAGGAGGGGCTGGTGCCACTTGATTCCATTCACAGATAAAGACGAGGCAGTGCACCACCTGTAATAAAGACTAAAAAACAGAGAACCCCACGACTCCGAATCCATCTGTCGCCGTCGTTTTTGTTGTGGTGGGAAGCACAAGACACTGACCTTTAGAGACTTAGCGGAGGAAAACACTCTGTTTGAGACGGCTAACAAGGAGCTGTGAGGCAGGGCGGGCCATGATTCTCCTCGCATGATGAAGAAGAGAAACTAAAATCTGATTATTGGGAGCGGAGGTGGTGTGGGACAGACGTTACACAGGCACTGTGAGAAGCTCTCTCAGAAACTCACGCATACACACACACGCTCATCGACACACACACACATACATGCACACCAGTGCATGGAGTTAAGATTCACCTGAGGCTCTGGTGGTATTGTTCCTCTAAACAGCACACGAATACATAGAACGACACATCATCAAATAGTCCTCTCTATATACATCTAACAAACAGACATCAGCGAATAAAATTTAAAGCAATGTACATCCCAGAACAAAGAGAAACATTCTCATTAATCAATGACAGTGAGTGCAAAAACGTTGTTTGGGAACGTCGGAATGTCGATGTCTTAGCCTCACAAGACAGGGAAACTAATAGCGGAGGAAAGAGACAGGAGGAACTTATTCAATTACCGGACATGAGCCTATGTTAACGACATCAGAAAACAATTACAAACGCAGTCTTTTCTCATTCCACTGGAGTTGCATAAATCAAATCATGACACAATCCATCGGAATTCATTTAAAAAGGAAAATTAGAGTGATAAAAAAAACAAACCAAAAAAAGAAACAACCCAAACAAATTTCAATTCAGCTCAAGCTAGAAAGACGTCACTGATTGTCCACTCCAGGTTCAAAACAATTAAAAAGCCTCTGACTTGCACGTACTACAGGGACTCCGTGCCCATGAAGCCTGTGCAGCAGTGAGTACAAATCATTGTGGGGAGGTATTCCCCACTGCATCAGTCTTTTTCTCCACGAACGTGATCAAAACTGGTGCTACCGAGCAGGACGAAACAAAACAAAAAAAGAAACATCACCCCGTCACTAACTGAAGTGGCATCTTTGACACAGAAAGGTCGTGGCAGGTGCAAAAAGAGGTAAAAAGGCGGACACAGTTATAAATGGAAACAAATCCTTTGTGCAGTTTTAGCATGATGCCATTTACAGCTGTGTCATTCAGTGCTTTGTTACATTTAAGTGTTGAGATAGATGAGACACAGAAACAGGGTAAAGCAGTCTCCCATTCCCTTACTATAGTAAGAACTTTGTTTCTCCAGTGCATTGAGACTGCACTAGAAAATGAGAATAAAAATGACTTTTTTTTCTTTGTCACAGGTTGCTTTAAGACTTCTCAGTAAAGTCAAGTCTTCCTATGTTGCTGATTCTTAAGCTGAAACCACCAGGATGAACACAAATAGCTTAGTCTCATGTCCATCTCGATTAACGCACTTAAACACCACAACAAATGGAAATGTATCAGTGAAATCAATGATTGCCACTTAAATTAAAAATTGCAATATGCTCCAGTTACATGTTTATATGACACAAGATAAAACAACCAAAAACAATACACGCCCAAAAAAAAAAAAAAAAAAAAAAAAACACACAACAAAAAAAAACAACTCTTGCAGTCACAGCTGGGTGTGTGAGGTTCTTCGAGAAAAGATATTAAAGGCTGAACATCGGGAGGGGGGTGGGAGGGGAGAAAGGGTGAAAAAACTGAAGAGCTCAGTTGGAGGATTTGCTTATAGCGCTGGCTGATCGGCGGAGTTTTCCGGAAACTCGGTTCTTTGTGGCACGGGGCATGGTGGGAGAGACCTGGTCGACAGAAGAGTCCGTCGTTCCGGCTTGAGCGCCGGTGTCGGTGCTCGTGCTGCCGGTGAAAGAACCTGAGAGAACGAGATGAAGGGAGAGTTTGTAGACAGAAACAAACAAACAAAACCAGACGACGACGGAGAGACAGAGCTGGTTAGACATGGCAGGGACATGGACTTTGCGTAATTGTTGTATATCCCAGCATGCTTTGTCATGCATGTGGCTGCTCCCCAAACCACGATTATCCAGTTCATAGAATTTTCACCAACATTCACAAACTTAGAATGTAAACTGTAAAAAAATAAAATTAAAAAAATAAGGGTTAGGATTTGAGTTAGTTTTACCCTTGAAGTCATTAGAATAAAGATGTGAGAAAGCAAATAAAATATTTCAGAAATCACATGCCCTTTTCACATGCTTGTTAAAAGAACAGCTGCTTTTTTTCCCCCGATACAGTGTTTCCAGATGCTCATATGAAAAATTATAGGTAACCTTTGTAGCTATGGGCACAAAAAAAAAGAAGAAAAAGAAAAAGCATTCAGTTCGCAGTGTGACAGCAGAATGCTTTGAATGAAAATAAATTACACATAAGTCTCCTGTGTAAACATGTAGAGCGTTCCCACTGTCAAACATTGTCCTTTTTCAAAAAAAAAAACTTCACATCCATGATTACGGAACAGCAAACAGCAATAAGCTGGGAGGTGGGCATGAAATACTGGTGAGGACAATCAAGTATTGTGAACGCCGCCCTGACTTTCTCAGTGTGCCCCTGACCAAACCCAAACTGCGCAGAACCCCCCACCCCACCCCCATCCCCAGCCTCGGCCCCACGCCTCGAGTTTAAACAACTTTTTTGCTTTGTCGAGATGGCATCTGGTTGCCTATTTTCTTTCCTATCCTTTTATTTCCTGCCATTTTTTTTCTGAGGCATCTCAAGTTGCAGCGGCTAAAAGGAATGGCAGATGGCTGGAGTAACAGACACTCAGCAGCACAGTGGACACCGGCAGCATCCAGGGCCGCGGCTCACTGGGAGAGGAGGGCTGGGCTATGGATGAAACATTGGGTGTGTGTTTTGTGAAGGGCTAGAGGGGAGGTGAGGGGGGTCCGAACAAGCATTCTCAAATCTGCATATGAATATATATATACAGCATTCCCGTATTCTTCTACTCATTCCTACAGTACAGCTCTTTCTCTAACAAAACCAAACTCCAACTGTGTCTCCTGTAAAAAACATATGATAGACAGGAGGAAGGCAACCACCTATTTAAGCTAATATACACAGACAACACTGAGGTATAGTTCACCACCCACTCAACAGACTTCCCTTTTCGTTTAGCAGCCATTAAAAACAGTCATCACTCCCACTGTGGCACTTAGTGACTGTGGTTGCATCAGTTTCCAAATGATGTTCTTCTTTGTATGGTCTTATGTAAGAATTAATTTTTCGTCGTAAGTTACAGAGAGAAAAAATAACCGAGATCAAGAAGAGGCTAATGTGTCATCATTATCATCATTATAACCCAGCATTTCCGCTCCTTGCTCAGCCCAAACTGCCTTACAGTGAGGTTAATTTCAGATGGAACGAAGAAGGGAGAGACAGAGAGAGAGAAAAAAAACACACGAGTTTAAATGGCCCTGCAATCCCATTGGTCCCCTCTGCAGCAGTTCAAACAAGGCTTTGGATGACAAAGACGTCTTCCAGTGCGGCAGGTGTTAGTCTCAGAGTCTGCCCCAGGCAAACAGGCACACTCCAACAGGAGGAAATGAGGGGGGTGGAGGGACTGGGGGAGGAAAAAAAGGAAAGGAAAAAAAAAAGAGAAAAGTGTTTGCTGGGGGAAGAGATAAAGGCGCGCCACATGCAGAAGCGAGGGCCAGAAGTGTAGCCGTATTGTTCATGCTGCTACTTAGTCAGGTGCTAATTGTCCCCACTGTGCATCACTCTCAATTACCAGCCTGGCCTAAACAGTAGGATACCCCCCAAATAAACAGCCTGGTTTCTCTGTCCCCTTCCCTTTGTCAGAGCATTCAGTAAATAAAGCTTGGTTAGTACTGAATGAAAAAAGGAGGGGTGGGGGGGAAAACAGCCAGGATGAGTGAACGAGCGAAGGGTAGGTAGGCCGCTGGACGGAAACAAGCTTCCGGTCTGACTCGGGGCTTACCTTCGCCATAAACAGTATTTGGACCTTTAAGATATTTTTAATCTAAAAGGGAAAAACAGAGTAGAGCATCACGTGAGAGAGCAGTGGACACAGCGACACACACACCAAACCACAATGCATGAAAACACAACACGGTGCCGCTGAAAAGTCTGGAGTGGAGGGACGTCCAGGCAGCGCGTGTGGTGTTGTGGTTAGTTTTCGCTGGAAGGTTTTTAAAATTCAAACAAGGTTAGCTGATTCGGGTGATGAGTTAATCAACAAGTGTTTACAAAGACACCCCGAAGGCCAAAATGTCTGGTGGTACCTGAGGAATCTGTCCAACTCACAGATTTCGGTTCACAAATGAAATCCAAAGTACAAATGGTGGGCAGTTCACATGGCAACAACAGGCTGAGAAACATTTACCAGCAATTTCATGAGTACAGAGGGTTAGGGTGAGAGTACAAGATGCTGGGGGTCATCAGAGCTTTTAAGTTGTTTTATCCAATATACAGAAGTACTGGCTTGCTCATGTGCAGTTATTCGTTTTTAAAAGTTTAGAGAACAAACACAAAATAACAAAAACACTGACGACTGAGCAAAGCAGGTTTGACACGGTGAAGGCAGAGGATGGAGTCTTAGGTCCACGTGACAGATGGACTAGCTCATGCAGGAAGCTGTGGTGCAAGACTGAGGTTGCAAGGTGAGAGTGAGGTCGCATTCAGGATGGTGGAGGACGACGCTGTGGAGGATACTGACAAACCGAAAAAGGTACAGATATGGATGACTGACAGGAAAGGGCAGAGGTTAAATGTCTTACAACAAACACTCAAGTGCAAGAGCGCTTAGCAATTAGCATGCAGGATCTGTAGCTGAAATCGAGGCCTGCTTCGTTTTTACACAAGTGCAACCCCCAGTTATTGGATGATGGTGGGGTTCACAGTGACCTAAATGAATGAATGAATGGATGCTGATGGGCTGCGGCTGGGCGTCATGCCTAGTGTGGAGGAAGCAGGCAGAGTCTTACAGTCCAGTTTGGCCCAGGGGTACTCCATGTCCCAAACCATCCCCGGCCAACGCCTGCACGCTGTCATGGAGCATGGATGACATGTTAGTGGCAGCAATGGGAGCCAGAGCAGGATGGACAGATGGATTGGGTGAACTTGCATACAACCATACACACACTCACACACACAGGCACACTCGCTCACTCACACTGAAAAAAAGAACACTGTATGGGAGGGCAGTAGCACATTTGAGAAGGGTGAGAATGAGGAGCAGTGTCAGCCAGCCATCACTGCAACACTGAAGCTATATGCTTGATGGGACACAGAAGACCAGGCATGAAAGACCACAGTGATAAAGACTTATTCAGATGGATTATAAATGTGTCCTAAAGCATCAAACATGTCACGTTGTGGTTGGCCACAATGTAAACGCGTCCCAGAACACATGAAAACACATTCAAACAACTGTGGCAACTGAGAGAAGTTGCAAAAGATGAAACATTTAGATTAATCAATTAGTTGATTGACAGTTCTTCACTTTTTTTTTTTTTTACATTTTATACAATAACAAGATTAGTCAAGAAAAATAAGTCAGATCAATGGATAATAAAAGGAATTATTAGTTGCTGGAATGTATGTTTTCTTTTGAACACCTATGGTTTTAAAGCTCTGTTAAATTTCCCATTTACTTGTTTTGTTTTAATTAAACTTTAGTGAAGTTAGATGATGATCACACTTTAAATTTCAAACACAAGATATGTCCAAGGCTGCACCATAAAACAGATATACTGTAGATGTCTAAGTTCAGCCTTAGAAACACCCAGGTCTGTGGGTTGAGACAACTTTTGTCCACAGTTTATAAAGATGGACCACTGATGGGACCAGCACTACTTCAGAAGGATAGGCTCACATTCTTTTCTCAAGTCAGACAATTCTCACGTGCCTTAAGAGCATTGCTGGTTGCTGTAATTGTTCCTCCAGTCCATACACTTACATAGAAGCTGTGTTAGGAGGAGATCTGCGCTGGTTGCTGGTAACTAGGCTTTGAAAAAATGCGAAACTATCCTTTAAACATCTGCCTTCTTTAGAAACATTACAGTATTCTATGAGACAAGTGAGCACTGGATAAAATATGAATGGACAGACACACACACATAAACACACACCCTCATATTAATCTATTAATCTATTTACGTGTGCAGATTCCGGAGAAATACAAATTACCATTCAGAACGAGTTTCCGCAGCAGTGAGGGTGACACAACAGCCTCACAGACTTCATTATGTTACGGCCTCTCACATTAACCACAGCCTACGTACCGTGCTGTGAAACATTATTTTCAAGCCTGGCTAACCTCTCTGACCTGTGCCTGTCCAGCCACAGAGGAAGCCATGACTGAAATAGTTCTCAACACCAGCTACCTGAGGTGACAGACCAGGCTTTAAGCAATGACAACATTTTCTTGCTCTATATTCCTCTGGTGTTTTTCTGCTTTTATCCCTCAGTCCTTCTCTACAAGCTGCTTTGGCTCTGAGGACGAGAGGAGGTCAGTCTGGGGAGATTTTACACCTCTGCAGGAGACAGGGACAAACAGTATGGTAATCTGGCTGACCACCCCTTGCCTGCCTGAATATTGCACCTGCCATCCAACAATCTGAAGTCCTACACACACACACACACACACACACACACACACACACACACACACGATCACACACACACATACAGGCAGCAGGCAGTCTTGGAAATTCAGACAGTTAATTTTCACATGCCAACATACACGATAAAAATGTTACATAAACTTTAAAATGTCTATAAAGGCATATGAAGACTGACAGATTTGAAAATGACAAGATATTATGGTGTGGTATTGTGTAGCGCTTTCCTTGTCAAAACAGAGCGTGTGTCGGGATCCAATAGAGTGGAAAAGTGCAATCCTGTATTGATTTCAGTGCTGTTGCAGATCGATCAGAGCTGGTACAAGTAGGAAGAACAAGATAAGACACGTTTTCCATTCTATTCATCATGGACTGATAAGAGTGCTGTGCTGACATCCGCAAGCTGCTGTCTGGCAGTTGGATCTCTTAAGTGTTGGTGAATGAGCTCATGAAGTTGCACACACACACGCATGCATGCACTCACACAAACACACACACACACTCTGCAATCGTCATTTAACAAGGCTGCTTATATTCACAGGAAAGTAACTGCATAGAAAGATGCAGTTTCAAGAAGAGATGAACAAAGTAGTGTGAGTGGGGCTTGAGGAAGTGGAGAAAGCAGAGTGTTTGAAGTCAGTCGGATAGCGTGAAGAGCCGGGGCCCGCCGTTTGATATTCATCAACGAGCGTAGGCGTGGAAGAAGAGTGGAGAGAATGAGCGGGGTGGAGGGGGAGGCGACGGGGGCAAACAGGTGTGTTGGGGAGGAGGCGGAGGAAGAGACTAATATGGAAAAAGAAGCAAGAAAAGAGATGACGAAGACCGGGGAAAGAAGGCACAAGAGGGAAACGGAGGAGATGTGATGAAGCAGTCACGAGATGGAGAGACAGAAAGAGATGGAGTGGAAAGAACATAAAGAAGGATAGATTAGCACTTTGCTTCATTTCTCACCTGTCCCACTCATTGGATAGCCAGGAGAGGGGGAGAAGACCTGCGAGGCAAAGTCTTCAAAGGTCATGACCTCTCTGTGGTTCTGAACAATGGCCTCCAAGTAGAGCGCCCGCTCCTCATAGCTGGTTAGCTGTCGTTAAGGGATAAAACATGATAGCATAAAACAAAACAACAAGGTAAAGTTAGCCTTTATATCCAATTAAACCTGGTTCTCACAAAACAATCAGCGTTAAAACATCCATTTTTGTATTGCACAGTTCATCAGTTAGGGTCAAATCATAGCAACAGTTACAAATCGAATTTTTTCAGTGCCGCACTGCAGATATAACCTGTACTGTGGGAGCAAGCTGGGAGAGCGAGAGGCAGCTTTACTGGGCAGGGCGGCTCCACCATCAGCAGCCCAGCCAGAAGCAGAGATGGAACAATCAGCCATGCCACACAGCCCCAAATGAGAAAGCAGTCTCCAAAATAATCATAAAAAAGAAAGAAAGAATACATCACTACTGGCGTGATGCTTCGAACCTCTCCTCTCCCCCTCTCTCGTCCCTCTCTTCTCTCTAATAGAACCCCTGCTGCAGGCAGCATGTCTAGGACCACCCTCCCCGATGTGCTGCCTGCCACTTCTCCGTGCCATCAGGGGGAAAATTGGAGCCATTTGAAATTCAGAGTGACAAGCAGTGACTGGAGCCTGGGCAGCCAGCATGCAGGATGGATGGCCGGATTCGAAATGGGAATGCTCAAATAAATAAATAAATGAAAGAAATAAATAAATAAGCCCGCAAAATGGCTGCTGGGTGAGGGTGGAAAACATTCTGATGGCCATTATCATATCATTACCATAGATGTATTGTGCTAAGTCTGTAGTGGAATGGAGGCAAGTGCTGGATAAAATATGGTGTAGGGAACTATTGGAGCAAAAAGGTCTATGTGATGGCATAATGATAGTAAGCACTCTGAGATTTAACAGCGTGTGTGCATGTTTGACAATGAGCCTGATTATTCTCACGGCTGTCTGTTGTGGACGTGTTTCCTTGATTGACGGCACCTTACAAATTGCTTGACAAACACACATGCTCTTACTCTCAAACACACACACAGCTCTAGTCACTGTGCACTGATGCCCCCTCCCCTCCTCTCCCCCTCCCTCCCCCTCATCTCATTATGATTGCCAGGGTGGAGTGGCACTGGGCTGCTGCTGACGCCAAGGCTGAACCAGGCTGAGCTGAGATAGGCTGGACTGGACCGAGAGGCTCTGGTCTGGGTTAGATAGATAGGATGAGACAGTGACTGGGAAGGGGGCCTGCTGTGGGCACATGCCACCACAGCAGGGGCCAAGGCAGCCATGACCAATGGCTTTGAGGGGAACCGTGGCAAAGTGGGGGTGACGGGCACCTGAGCCGGGACACACTAGAGGGTGCGATGGCCAAGCTGCTCACAGGGACAGACAGAGATGGACACAGGGAAGAATAAGACAAAGAATAGGCTAGAAGAGAAAAAAAAAAAAAAGGTAGTAGGGCGGGTTTGGATACACATGTAAATGGCAGTGATGTTCAGGCCCACATGCCCTATGAAACAAATAATTACAATAACTTCTGAGCCTAATATTGTCTGTTTAACAGCAAAAACATGTAATAGCACTATTTTAAAACGGAAGGCAAAAATTAGAGAAAAATACTAGTAATGGGACGTTAAAATAAACATGTTCCTCAAATAGAAATACTTGACTCATTCTAAGGAAACATCTTAGGGAAGCCAGCTCTGCTCAGCGATTTTTTTCTGGCATTTCGCTGCAAAATGAGTGTCTCGGATAAACACTTGAACACTTGTCAGGACAGAACACCAAGAAATCCATTAAAATAAAAGCCCATATTTCCCACCTGAAGGAGGAAAGGAGGAATGGAAAGGCAAGAAAAAATATATATAAGGAATTAAAGACACCAAAAGACTTGTCAGCTAATATAGTGTACCTAATACAGCATTCTTTACAGGGCCAACATCTCCATTTCAGAGATGCAGAGCAGCATGACTTTAAGCACATAAAAGCACTTCCCCGTGAGCTCTATATCTGTCTTCCAGTCATAACCAGACATGCAACATCACTGTTTTCTGTCACTTGCTGGAAACAGTGTTGGACAAAGAGTGGGCATCCCAGGCTCTGCTGCCATGGTAACTTGGGTCACAGCTCTGTGTGGTGGGTCATATCCAGGGTTTTATGGATGAGAGAGAGAGAGAGAAAGGATGTTTGTGTAAAATTAAAGAAAGAAAGAAAGAAAGAAAAAAGAAAGAAAGAAAAAAATAACAAAATGTGCTCAGATAAGTGATAAGTAGAAGACATAATTTAGGAGAAGGAAGGACTTGATGAAAAGAAATGAGAGAAGTTAGAGGGAAGGCAAAAAATAAAAGACAAGGAAGGATAAAGAGAGAAAAAGAGAACCTCAGCACAGCGTGGGTCAACAGAGCCATATGGCTGTCCATTATCAGAGATGCAGATGACTGGAGGCCTGTTATTGAGATTCCTAAAGCAAATATTGACTCCAGCTGGAGCAGACGCTCTCTCTGACTCTGACACACGCCTCTCCTTCACTACTTCCTTCCGCTGCCCTCGATCCAAGTTAGACAAATGGATTATAGCGGGTGAGAAAAAAAAAAACTTCAAAGAATAAAATAAAGGGAGAAAGTGTAGAATTATCCAGAGATGAGGGAAAGTATATGACAGGCAGGGAGAAGGACAGGCGCTGAGGGAGGGAGACTAATAAAAGGTATTTTGGAGACGAGTGAAAGCGAGAGCCATAATCAGCTCATTTAAGTAAATGTACGATGCTATCGGTGGGTAAAAAAAAAATTGCTGCACAGAAATCAGACCTGATGCACAGTGAGGAGTAATCTTGCCTTCTTTCTCTCTCGCACTCCCTCATCTTTCTGCTTGTCTCTAATTGCTAAGCCACGGGCACAGCTTGTTCCCCTGCATATGCACAGATGCTTCTTCCTCCACGCTGTAACTTAATCAAGGGATATGTCCAGAGCGGTGACGCAAAGACTATGTCCATGTCATGGACACCAAACCCGTTGACACCGACCTACTTTTGGGGAGGAGAAAAAAAAAAAGAAAAGCTATACTTACTGCTGATGAATGAGAGCGTCATGTTTATGACAAACTTCTCTGGAAAAGGTGGATCATAAAATTTAAAATGTTATACTTAAAAATGAAATGTGCTATGAAAGCCTTCCTGATGAACTCTATTACTGTATCGCAATACTGCTCCACCATATACTCTGCTATAAAAAATTCTCATAAAGCCAGGGATGAAATACAAAAAGGGAAATGCAGACAGGTTTACATTTCCACAGATGGACTGCAACTCAAGTCACCCGTGACATAACTGTCATTTACAGCTGGACTGGGCGGACAAGCAAGACAGGGCAGTGTGTGGGAGGAGAGTGTTGCGCCACTTTGGGAATTTCCAAGGAACCCCTATGTTCCAAGCGGCTGCATTCCCATTAGGGAGAAGAGAGGGAGACCGATGTAATGTCTATGGAGCGTGGCAACCATCGGGATAGTAACAAGAAAAAAAAATCTTCCATTTCTGAGTTCATGTAAAACAACTTTAGCTCAAAGACTGATATCTGGAGGCATGTAGGTTGTGGTAAGAGAGTTATGAAGGTGGGGAGAGAGTAGACGTTATAAAGGTAAAAGAACAAAACCAATCTATTAACTACAACATTTACACATCTAGGATAATATTTTAGTGGGTAACTGTGCTTATCCTCCTTATCCTTTGCTTGCTGTCTCTTTCTTTTACCACTAGTTGTGACAAACACAGTGACCTATGGTTGGCAAGTGTCCGAGTGTAGGTATGTATCTTAAAACACACACACTAGTACACAAACACACAAACTGTCACTTACAAGACAAAAAATAGATGGTGCATGTGGCTGAAAAAAAAAAAGACAGTCTAAAAGCATTACACCTGTGAAGCCATATGTGCGCATGTACATGAGTCAACATACATGTACATGCATATGTATTTGTGGGTGTGTGCACGTATGTATACATATGCATGCGTGCCGTCCAGATGGCAGGGGGGTGGCTCTGGGGGAATGGTTGGGGGTCAAGCATCTTTGTGGATCAAAGCCAAGGTCAGGGCAGCTGCAGTGGCCCATGTTCAAGGTGAATGGAGGCCTCAGATGGCTCTTCATTAGCAGGCTGCTCCATCCCTGCTGGACCTCATCGGCCAACCACCACCGACCCTCATCATCATCTCTCTCCCCTTTTCTCTCTCTCTGTCCACAGGGACCTGTCTTGAAAATGCCTGTCCACTGGGATCCATTTTTGCCCCGTGTGTAACCCCCACCCAGTGCATGCATACACGTACACATGCTCACACGAGCGCTTGTGCATAAGTAGGCACACAGGCCCAACGCGCGCACACACACAATAAGATCCTCCACCCAAAGGAGCCTATGGTGACCTCTGAACTGATGTCTCTGTGGAAAGCAGCATCCTGACCATCCAGCCCCAGTCTTTGTGTTGCTCAGTTCCCCTGCTGACAAAAGCCCTCAAGTCAACACACACAGCCAGGAGGGAAATCATGGCTTCAGATGGTGCTCCTTTACCTAAAGGTACTCTGAACGTTAACCATTTATTCAAGCCATGTGTACGTATTTCCGTTCTTACAAAACATTGGATTTTAAAATCATCAATCTTTGAACCTGCATCATTAACATCCATGTTTACAAGTGCTAGCGGTCAAATTCCCCACTCCTTGCTAGTGCCTTATAAGGTATCGTAATGCATACTCTCCACCAACTGTCATTTAATGGAAAGGCAGGAATGTTTATCTCTTCACCTGTGTGCTCCTGATCATACATGTGCATCCTTGTGCTTGTGTTAGGGCGGCATAGCATACAAACTGAAAAAATCTCAACTTCAATAAAAGGCCCCATAGTTCAAAGAGTAAAACCAATTCATGACATTCAGATCTTTAAGCCGACCTATGAGGCAGAAGTGCACTGAGACACAGACTCTAGAAATTTATTAACAAAATTATTTAAGATCTGAAGGATCATAAGAGCCAAGGGTGTTCCATCACAGTCACATGCAATGTGACTATTGCATGAGGATTCTGTCTAGAGTTTACCATGTGGCCTAAGTCAATTGGTGTCATACATCACAGTGGGTCTTGGTCAGGAGACGACCAAGACCCACTGTGTGACAAGCCCATCTGGAGTTTGCCAAATGGTAGTTCAAGGATTCTGAGAGCATAGCGGGACAAAAAATGATTTGATCTCAATGCCCGGTGGCCAAGTGTCCTTGAGTAGGTCTGTTAAAATCCCAGACTGGAACTCTGTTTTGTGCTTTATTCACACAAAGCCATAAAAGATTGTGTAAAAATAGTTTTGGTAATCGTCTAAACTCTTAGTTTGCAGCGACTTCACAGATGAACAAAAAGAACGAGACAGACGGAGACAGAGACTCGCACACAGTTAATCTGCTGATAAGGCAGGGCAGGGGGGGTGAAGGTCGAGATTAGGGAAAGGAGCATTAGAAGGGGTCTTAGAAGCCCCATACTGACATTTCACTACTTAAGCTCCATTTCTATCCACTTCTAAGTCAAGGAAGTTGGATGACGAGCGCAAGGAGGTGCAGAGAAGGTGATGGGCCACTCTCCTTTTGTCTGATAACACGATGAGCTCCTATTAGTGCACTGCTTGAAGTTGTCATAGTAAAAACTGACAAAACAGATGGAAGAAAGGAGATGTGGGAAGCAATCCAGGTTCAAGGTAAATTCTGAACATTAGATATTGCTTTAAAACACTGTGGGCAAATGATGCCTTGTTCCCTTTAGAAAGTGTGCAAATGACATCTTTGAGAAACACTGTCAGTGAAGGAATGCTGATTAAAGTGTAACATAAATTTTCATTAAGCTGAAGTAAAAAAAAAACAAAAAAACAAACAAAAAAAAAAAACTGACCATCACACCTTATGATTCTGGGAGTTTTACCTGAAGAACATTAAAAAAAAAAAACTCAAGGCCTGCAACACCCCCACCCTCTGCCATGAATGGGGAGAAACCACACCTACGCTCCTCGGGCCTCCATAGCAGCAGCCAAGGTTAATCCTGTTTGTATGAGCGCTGGTGGTAAAAGGGGCTCTTGTAGTGAAGAGGGACAGTTTAGAGATGAGGTAAAGGGTGCCTCTAGGTGCTTGACCCCCTCCTCTCTTAGCCCCACATCTGCCCATTAACCTGGGCCAGTCAGCTTGACCTTGGCGAGGAGAGGAGCTCAGGAGTAGCTCACAGCGCCATTGACTCCCAGCAGTCACATAATTGGCCTGTTAAGAGGAAAGGATTGGGGAGTGCTTGGTTGTGCCGGAGTGCCAGTGCAAGCAGGGTGAAAAAAAAAAAGCAGATGTGGTCATTATTTTTTGGTGAAAGGCACAGTACCCCACCTGCACACTTATAGCAGCATTGCTGGATATCACACAGATACTATCCATCCATATGGATACAATTACGGATTACGTCTGCTGCTTAGTTGGTGACCTAAGAGGAAAAAGGTGTCAGAACCGAAAAATGACTGGGAAGCTGACTGAAAGCCAAGACAGACACACCTTTAAATGACATATATAAAGGCTGTTGTTACCAGTCATTACACTGAGCACCAAAGGAGGCAATGAAAGCAGCCTGGTGTAACATGAGCGTTTTAAATCAACAGGGGATTACAGTGCCATCTCCAGGAGGCATTGGTATGGAGAAATGGATTTGACTACATATGGATGAACTGTTACTCATTCTGGAAAAGGAGTTAAGAGGCAGAAAATGGCAAAATGGCAGGGAAATGTGCATGAAGAGGAGAAGGACTGGTAAAGACACAAAAACAGGGGATAGAACTATGGAAAAAGAAGGTGAAGATGGGAAGGAGGGAGGAGGGGGAGATGGAAAAGAGGAAGGGAAGAAAGGGGGATAAAGCCGTGCAGGTGTTGATTGGAGAGAGGCCGGGCGGTGAGTGCCAGCGGTACCTGTTGTCACAGCGAGGGCTGAGGTGTGAAGCTCGTCTCAGCAGAGGCCCTCAGAGGTGTGAGGTGATTATGGGAAAACGGGGCGAAAGACAGAGACATTTAGACAGAGAGACACAGGGAGAAAGAAAGATGGGGACAGAGAGAGTGAATGTGGCAATAAAGCTGGCTGCAGGAATAATGGCAGAGTGGGAAGGAACAACAGATTGAGACAGATAAAGTGAGAGCGGGTATGACAGAAACTAGCCAGTAGGGTGATTGTATAGTGTGTGTGTCTGTGTGTTGGTGTGTGTGTGTATGTGAGTCCCACTCCCATTTTACATGGCAGCTACTCAAACCTTGGTGTCTCATTAAACAGCTTTTTGCTGTAGACACAGGAGCAGGACAGAAAACGCCTGAATGTGTCACAGATGCATTATGATGAGTGGAGGTGTTTGTGT
This sequence comes from Toxotes jaculatrix, assembly GCF_017976425.1. Taxonomy (NCBI): domain Eukaryota; kingdom Metazoa; phylum Chordata; class Actinopteri; family Toxotidae; genus Toxotes; species Toxotes jaculatrix. The sequence continues at coordinate 16,592,570 of NC_054410.1, read as the reverse complement.
GCCCATTTTCTGGGTGAGCATAGATATACACAACATCAGATGCTCTAGAGGAATAGCTGGTTTCAGAGAGTTTTAACAAGTAGCCTAATTAGAAGCACGGCCAGGAAACTGGAGCTCGGGAGCCCCATAGGAGTTGGGTCAAACTGTAAGCCCAGGTTAATGACACCTCCTGAGGGGAGAGTTTCCCACAGCAAGAGCTTTGTAAGCTCCAACCTCCACACCTCTCTACCGTCCATCTGGCATTCAGACAGCGGGATGGGAAGTTATGGCCGTGACATCACTCCTAACCTGTGACATCATCACTGCCCATCAGTGATTTCACACAGGTTTGCCACAGTTGCAGACAAAATCTGATGTCTGCTAGCTGGCATGACCGACCAGGTTATTTATGAGCTGACCGGAGGAAGTAGTCACCCATTTTCTTAAGTCCCCCACCATTCCTCTTGGGGACACTAAAAATCGATTTCTGCTCCACAACAAATCATAAGACCAGCATCTACACCAAAGTCAGTGCTGACCCCTAAACTATGCTAGGACACACTGATCGGAGGGGGGGTTCACAGAATATAAATGATAAAGCGACAAGTCATCCTCACACACCAGAGATACAGGACAGTCACAAGATGAACTGGTGAAATCATAATTTGTTGCATGGTTTGTTCATCCCAACATAACTGCTATCAAAGCCTACTGGGCCTGTGTATTCAGATGAGCCGAGTCTGTAACCAATCTCCTTTTCAAAGGACTCTGGTCTCCATTGATGAGTCTTAGCGCAGCAGCCTTAGATGTGAGACACAATGGATCGACATGATTAATCAAACACAGGCCCATTATAGCCAGACAGTCACACAGGCCTCCATCGTGCATTAACAGAAAGTCATAATAAGATGAGCTACAAAAGGCTGATAGGGATGAAGATTAACAGATACAGTTCTTTGACTGGCTTGGTAAGAGTTCTCTCTGAAGCTGTCCTTTGTCAGTGATGATGACCAGAGTGACATGAATGCCACAGCCTTCTGTAAACATTATTAGGTCAGGACAAAGGTGGGCATCTTATGAGCTATCTGAGGTGAATATGCATCATATTTTCCTTCAGTTCCTGCTATTTGACTTGTTCAGAATCAAGGCAGGGAACAACGGCATCTATCTGATCTCAATTTGAACTTTTAATAAAAAAAGTCAAAGATGAGACAGGGAAGGGGCGTGCTGGACCCAGACTTTCATTGGAATCCATCTGAATATCTATGAGGCATTTCACCTCTTCTTTCTTCCAACCTTCATGAAATATATAGCGCGATAATTATTGTCAAGCTACACACTCAGGTTCTGTCCATCTGTACCCACCTCAAAGCACAACAGCAATCAAAGTATACTCATGTTCTACAATCTATTTGACACATCTAGAAAACTAGTGTGACACTTAAATTGCAAGACGAGCGTGCCAACTCTGGGTCAGGCCAAATGGCTCTGATCTTAACCCTGTGATAACACCATTCAGTCAAGTGCTGATGAAATATTAAAAGAAAATAAACAGAGGACTCTGCAATTTTAATGATGCGTGTGGCACGTGCAACAGAATAACTGTGATGCGTTACAGCCAGGCATCTCTGTCTCTTGTTCCTCCATTGCCCCCTCTGTGAAAGGTTCATTGGGCCAATTAGGCTGCCTGGCCTTATGCAAAATGCCAGGCATTTAGCGGGAATGATAATGATTAGCGCTAGGTTACATATGATCACAGCTGTCGTGAATGCACAGAGCAGAGAAGGTTTGTTACTGAGGGACAAGAGTGATTTCTCATTTGCCCTCATATCTGCATTTCGGACATATTTCAATCAATGCCATTGTGATTACAATAAGATATGGACTGTCTAAAAAATTACATATGCAGACACCGGCCCGTCTGGCCAACTTGTTTGTATCATTTTGTCAAAATGGTGTTAATGATGATCACTGAATATGCTGTTGCTGAAGGGTTAGGGATATAATGTAAACATCCTTTGTTGCAAGACAAATTTTTCCTTACAATGTGCACTTAGCCCAAAAACAAGTCTGTAACAGCTTCTGTCAGTCAAACAGATGCAAATCCATGCAGGTCTAACATCTGAATTACATTTAGCTGTTTGGTCGTTTAATCGAAGCACTCCCCAATGCTCAATCCAATTTCATTTATTAAGACTGTATAACTGGAATGATCTAGCTTCAAGAATTGATGAAGGAACTGATGACTGTTACACCCCAGCCTACCCAATGAATTCATTTGAGGATTCACAGTATGTAAGCATTACTTAATGTGTTGCAAAAACAATTAATGAGAAATACCTTCCAACTGGGCTGAATTTCACAACCGTTTTGCGTACTACTTACATACAGATGTGTGTGAAGTGAGGATCTGAGTACAGAATACTCTTTGGCTACTCATAGTTACATTACTTGGTACACACTATTTAGCATATTCTAATTTCTAGCGGGAACTTCAATACTTGTTTAAATTTGTAGAGCATCACCTTAATACTATGAATAAAGCTGTGTTAGCTTCCTGTTAGCATCCCATCAAAGAACATGTAAAGTCATTGGTACTGAATGTGGCTCCTACACCTCTCAATATCCCCAACAGAAGTTGGGGATATTATTTATGACACAGCAAAAGGTATCAAAGAGCTACACGCTTATCATGGATTTAACCTGGGGGATTTCTCAAAAGTATCTGGATCTCAGGGGTTCAGCTTAGGTGAATTCTTGATTACTCTTAAAGCATCAGTTCTCCGCTTAGTTCTCCTGTGTTCTTGTTTGGTAACAGTCATTAAACTGGTTAGATTAGACTGACAAAAATACGGCGACTGATGATTCTAATAGTTGTGTTATTTAAACTCTGAAGGTTATCTTGACTGAGTTATTTACTTGCTTTAGTGGTGATCTGATGATCAAAGTAGGTCAATATGTGAAGGAATTTTTATTATGTCAACTCATAGGTCACGTCTTATGAACCACGTTTAGTGTCTGTTTCCTTCACAATCTTTGCAGTTAACCATATAGCATAATACCCAAGCTTTTTAATTCTGTTCGGCTTTATAGTTATTACATTAATCTCTTCTTCTTTCTGTTAATCAATGTGTTATCTATACAAAACCTGCTGTAAGTTTGAGACAGCATATTAAGGCAAAGAAAAATACAGGATTGTGCATTGTCATTTAAGTAAATGGAAAATATTTTGAAGATTACAACAGAAGTGATTTTCTTGATACATTTCCTCAATACTACGCCTTTGATATATTTAATGTCAGTTCAAAGGAATAATCTTAAAGCTTCTTCAGTTAGGAAGGTGAAGATGTCCAGGCAGAGTGCAGCGAGATGCTGGAGAGACTTTCAGCACAGGAAAGACAGATGGCACAAACTCACACACAGGACAGGCCCTGAATTAGCTACTGCTACTGTCATGAAAAAGTATGTTTAAGTCTGGTCCATTTTTCTGTTTGGTGTTGTCAACAGCTGAATTGCACATTGAGATGGTGGTTTGTAGGTGGAGGGGATGGGGGGGGGGCTTCTGCTTGCTTATTTGTAAAAGTCACCGCACGCCATGGATTTATACACACATAAGCATGCACACAGAGAGAAACCCACACACAAAACCTTGGGCAAAAAAAGAAAATGGACTTCTGTGTTGGCAACAGCTTTTTCCTAATCCTCGCCCCTGGGCTATATTGTGCAGTCAAGCAGGCTATTACATGGCAACAATTAGGGGGGCTGGAGCCCAACACCTGGTCGTCTCCTATTCTGGCCCTTCAGTGGCAGCTGACTGTACAGTCTCACAGCCAGGTGGCCCTCCTTCAATGACATTAGCTAGTCACTCCAGGGTTAATCAGGAGCCTGCCATCATCCAGTGGGCATGCATTGAGCTCCATTCAAACTGGAAGCTTTTATGGGGAAAAGGGATGATGGAGGCAATGTTGTTATAAAAACTTGTTCAACTGAAGATCTCAGACAGAGGGCCCAGATAATCAAAATGAACTTGGGGGAGGGGTTAGGGCCTCTCGGATTCGTGGCCTAAGTGCGGTGCACTGCCTTGATTGGCTCAAGCGAAGCTCGCGGCACGTCAACTGTGCATCCTGCAGATTATAATGGACCTTTTCATGGGTGGACAAAAACAGATGGAGGAGCGGGAAGTGCTATACATCCAAGCAGACGGGTGATGGTGTGGGGGGAGGGAAACGGGATTTTGTCAAAGTCGGCAGATACAAAAACAAGTGGGTGTAGCTAGAGCGGCCCCGGCCATATCTGCCTGCACAAAGCCCCATTCCAAAGCCCCCTGGCTTCGAGATCTGAGGGTAAATAACACTCATTAGAATAACAAAAGCTATAGATTTGTACCCCAATCAGCTAGAGTCTCATCAATAGTAATTAGAGGCTATACATAACTAATGAAGATGTGTACACTACATTAAACAAAGGTACCGAGAGCTGCTGTGTATCTGCACAGAGTGTTGGATAAGTGGATGTCTGCTCCACAAAGCTTTTCTTACATTTCAAACACAACAATAAGAGCAAGCAGTTGAAATAATGAAAACAGAGAAATGATAATCTTGTCATATGAGTCCTCATTCTATCGTTATACAGTATGACAATGTAAGTTTTTTAGATAAGATGGACCCACTACTCGAATGTGCTGTGCGGGTTTCTATAACCAACAATACTTCCTCTTTGTTCGACATCAGACTCAATATTGTTACAGCCTGTTGCAGTGGAGACGCACAAGAAGATTTTGCCAATATTTCTCAGTGCTTCTCTTTCAGCCACAACCACCACTTGACAATGAAACAGACTATCAGTATTAACACATCAAAGGCTGCTTTCTGTAAGAAGAGGCAGACAATGCACAGCAATACATACTTAAATGTTTTGTTTTTGTTATTGCTTTGTTTGCCTTGCCTTGTCTGTTAATGCAGAAAATTCCATTTAGTGCAAAAATGCAAATGCTGTGAGGCACAAGGACATCCTCTAAAAGAGAACAATGGCCACAGGCCAGCGGAGGAGCAGACACTGCCTTTGAACCATTTAAAGAGGCATTAATGTGCAACTTATAAATAATCAACTAATTCCTTCTTAAAACACCCAATTAAGTCTGTGACATTAAAAGCAATGCAGCCTTATTAAAAAAAGCAATCTTAGTCTCTGAACAAAAAAACAGAACTGAAAATTTAATGACCATTTAGGGACAAAGAAGCCCAATAATGTCACAAGGTGTCCTCACAAGAGTCCCCAAAAACCCAAGGCCACAGAGACCAAGAGATTCCACCGGAGAGTGATGAGTGACATTTCACTGACATTTCCCAGCAGCATTCAGTGCGGGGCTGTCTCAAGACAGCGTCAGAAATATCTATGGATATGCTTGAATGTGACACAGGCGTTAAGGGATGCAGGTTCTTTCAGGGGACGGCCTCAGCTCTGGGGCCGATGATGAGGAGCCTGGACCCTGGGAGATTGAATGGTAATCACTGGAGCACAGATAATGGATGATTGAAGGCTCTTTCTACGCCGCTGTTGGATTTCAATATCAGAGAGGCCCTAGAATTGGGATTCTTATCAGGGGCGGTGTGTCAAACAAAGGAGAGCTGAGCGTGAAATATGGGGTCCAACTCAGGCACACGACCATGGCGATTAGCACAAGGATAAAAAAGGCCGCACAAACAAAAGAGGGCAGCTTTAGCTGGACAAAGGGCTGTCCACTGCCTTGTAACAAGAGACACGGAAGGAAGAGGGGACATAAAGGAAGAGAGAGTGTACTTGGTGGTAAAAGGAGGATAGGACAAGAGTTTTGCTGAGATGGCTGGAAGATGAATAGTGACACAGCCAACTGTTAAAGAGTGTTCCAGATTCCCTGCTTCTAAAGAGGAATAATGGACCAGCAGGGATGAAATGCAATATACCCCGCCTCAAAGCCATTCATACACATCCAAACAAACACACATTGTCATTCACGTACACACTCATACACCCAAACACACATGGTGGCACGAGGCTTCACATCTCTGCCAAGTCCATCACAAAAAAAACAAAAACAAAACACAACAAAAAAAACAACAAAATTATTCCCATTTATCCCCAGATTCCAAGCGCTACAGCTTGCCAGGAAAGCTCATTAACCCTCCCTTCAAGAACCCTGAGACAAAAGAAGGGAAAACAAAACATAACTAATCAATGAGAACGCACCCATTGAGGGGGGGGGGGGGGGGGGGGGGGGGTGGCAAGAACACGCATCCATTTGGATAACCTGAGAGGGCTAACAGCTTTTGCTTCAGTGTTGTTCTGGCCGGCTACGGGGCGGAGAAAGAAAGTTCATTAATTAAACAGGGCTAGGGGGAACAGATGGAATGGCTAGCTGGATTCTAATCACTTAAAGCAGACAGACAGGTTTTTACACCCGTGCTAGAAGCAGCACCACCACACATCAATCACGATGAACGTGGCTCCTCAATGGCAGTGCAGTCAGAACTAGTCCAGTGGTGACACTGGGGTCAGGGCATTCTGGCTGATTGACAGAGACCAATGACCTATTAGTAAGATTTCATTTTTTTTGTTGATACGTAGCGAGGGCATCTGTAGAATTTTGGGACAGTCTTTCCAAGGGTATAATCTTGAAGCCTGTTAACACCCAATCCAACACAGTCAGTCATTCGGTTACATATTAGCAGCCAATTTGGCATCATTAGTTACTGTTAGGCCTACAAATTCAAGTGTATGCAAAATGCAATAAAAATATTAGAAGTGCCTGCTCAATCTGTGGCAATTTACTACCAAGCCTTAAAATGTGGAGCGACAGAAGACTTTTCTCCAGCAGCAGCACTATGACATGACTGCAGCATTTTCTTCTTTTTAAACAGATACATATCAGTGAATTTCAAAATTCTATACGTCATTGTTGAAATCAGATGATCAACTAGATCATTAGCTATCACTTAGTCATTCAATCTATCAAAGTAAAAATTAATACCCAATTCTGTATTTAGTATGTATTTCATACAGTTTGTAAGTTTGTGTCAGCAGAAAAAAAAAAACATGGCCAACAACTTCTACTTTCTGACACTGATGACTGAAAATTGCATTGGAATTTTAAATATATCCAAATAGAGAATATACTGATATGCCCTAATATCGGTACAGGCTAAGCCGTTGTCACAAACACATAAAATCATTTACACAATTGTGTGGGTCTTGTTTATGTAATTCGACCTGATACACTAAGCCTGAGTTGGGGATGGGACAGGGAAGGCGATCCCACACAAAACTGGCAGTATTACTGGCTTTCACTTTGCCTCTCACAAATAGACAGATGTCAGACATGAATGCATAACAGACGGAGAGAGAAGGGGAGGGGCATGAGGGTGGGGGTTCAAGTTTAAAAATACACAGAGCATGACATTCTTTGGGTTACATTAGGCTATGCAGTTTTTTGTTCGTGCTAGCTGAAAGCCATGGTTTCTGATCATTTCATGTACTATTCAAAAACTGTTATTTTGACTAAAAGCTCCCTGACAGTATATAATGGTTTATTAACAAAAAGTAATCAAATGTAGGAAAATAAATCAAAAAGTGGAAAAAACTGAAATTACCCTGCCAGACTAAAATTACACAGAAATGAAGTACTTCCATTAATTTGGCAAACAACAACAAAAAGCAAACACAGACAATCCGAATTTGTTGAAAAGGTTGCAGTGAGACGCAAACAGGAAGCGTGGCACACCAAAAAAACAGACATGTCCACAGATAAACCATTGTGATTTTGTTGTACCAGAGGCACAACAAAATAAAAGCAGTTCCTGTATACATACAAACACAAACACACAACAGGCACAACAGTTTGACACCAGCAGTGTGTGTACGCTACCCCAGGCGGGGCTCTGGGTCCCTGCTGTTGGCCGTCTGGTTCCACGCCTGCTCTACCTGTGTTTAAAAAGGGGCGGCCCCCATGAAGCTCAGACCTCTGAGTGCAGGCTGGGCTGGGCTGGGCTGGGCCCCCAGGGCTTTCAGGGTGTGGGTGCCTTGCAGCGGACACCTTTTGTTACAGGCTGGGTGGCAAGAGGAGGAGGAACTGATGTGGGAAGGGTGTGTGTGTGTGTGTACTTGGGGGGGGGGGGCAAGGAAAAAAATGAGTAATGCTATGAGTCATTCTGCATTAGCAGCAGGGAAGGGAGACAGGGAAAGGGGGAGTGGATGAGAAGGGGGGTGAAGGGAGAGAATACTTTTGCATGTTGTATGAAGCTAGACGCCATATGCCATCCGAGCTGGGCTGCCTCCTGAGTCAGGGCTCTTGGTTTGACAGGCCTGTGCTTGCCCCCTCCGCACCCCTAAAGCTACCCCCTTCTCCCCTAACTAACACCCTCCTCCCTCTAGGCTCCAGCAATGGGCTACGCAATTGCTTTGGTTGTGCATGGTTGTCTGTGTATGTGTGTGTGTTGGGGGGGGTACTCAGTGATCTGAACACATCGGACATTGTCGTGAGTCCCGGCAGGAACAGCTGGTCAGCTGGAGAGAGGGGTGGGAGGGGGTAGGGATAAGGAGGGGGAAGAGATGGGAGGCAGTGCGGTACACTGATAATGGGATTAGGTTAAAACATTCAGTGGGGGAGAGAGAGAGACCCCTCCTCTCTGCGTAGCCCCCCAAATACTGCGTAAACTCTCAAAGCCAATGCCCAAACCATCCTGGCCAACTCCAGGCAGGGACACCTCAGAGCTGGCCCTTAACCCAACCCCCAACTATCTACCCTCCCAACAGCCAACTGCCTCCAACTAAAGGGGCTGCATCCAGTAATACAGATCCAGTACCAGACAGTTAATGTCATATACTGTGTGACAGTCAAGATGCTTTCTGAAGCTTCTCTCTAAGAATATTACTCTGTGTTACAAATCACTTGGGTCACTTTTATAAGAGCATTTAGTTGGTCATCCCTGTTTTCCATAAACAGGAAGTTGGCTAGTCATACTCATATCAGCTCAGGCCATTACATGAATCCAGCATATAATGACTAGCTTGGAGTCTCACTGTGCCCAGTCAAGCACTGTGTTTCACAGTGATATAGACTGCTGAGTATTATCCATGAGACTGCCGACAGTTATGGCACAACAGCTGGCAAATTAGACCTATCAACGATGCTAAATAATTCATGTGAGACAACACTAACGTGGCAGATCCTATTCATGGCACCCCATCATGCATGCAGGCGTACTTTCATCTCTGCTAGGTGAGGAATCTTACAGTATACAAAAGAACGTACTGCCGTTGGACAAAGACAAAGTGAGAGCGGGACAATAACTTGCTCAGAAGGGGTGTGAGAACATGTAACTGTCAATGCATTGACTGCAATAATTAAGATGGCGTCTGGACAGTGCAGCAAGAGCACACAATGGAGTGCATACAGGATATCTTATTTATTATGCTTCCAGTATTCATCCATTAAAATTACGTACATCATCTTGTTGTGGGCATTCTGTGGGACTGTAGATATGCTCACATGAGCCTGCGAGGGAAACATGACAGACCTCAGCAGCTTTCTGGGTTCCACTGAAAGGATCAAGCCTCGCACGCGCGCACACACACACACATACACACACCACCTAAAAGCCTGGCTCGCATGACTGGCGATGGGCAGAAACAGATTATGGTTATTGATCGCTGCCTGGAGATGGATCTGTGTATGTGTGTGTGTGTGTGTGTTTACGTGTGTGTCAGAGCAGAGGATAGGGACTAAGGGCAGTGTGCAAAAGCTATTGATTCTGTCCAGTAGGGAGGCTATGTCTCTGAATCAAGGTCAGCTCCGCACTGTCTCACCTATTAGAAACTTGCCATCTCCCCAACACACACACACACACACACACACACACACACACACACACACACACACACACACACACACACACACACACACACACACACACACACACACACACACACACACACACACACACACACACACACACAGTTTTTACCCTTAACAATACCCCCATCACAAAGAATGATGGACGGCACATCAAACTCAAGTGCTTGTTGAAGAGAGAAATGAATCCCAGCTTCTGGATGAAGACATTAGTCTACAGTGACAGTATGAAGGATCTTCATCATACAGTAAACGTCAGCAGACAGCAAGGCCACCCAGTGACGGGCGGGGTTCAGGTGACACAAACACACTCATCGTCCCTTTTAAGCCAATATGTCATGCACTTTGTATGTGGAGTGATAAGCTCCACTAATAGAGGCACAAAATGACATTCACTTAGGCTACTCCACTGCCAATAAATCAATAAAAACAATGGTGGCTTAATAAAAACTTCAGTTGTTTTAGACTGAACATTTTGTGGTCACATATATTAGAAATGCAACTGTAAAGTGTGGACTAGTTGCAGACAATACACAAAGCCAGAGCAGCTGCATTTTCCATCAGGCATATAAATAATAGATGATACATTATGAGTTGTCTGTGAGAGGCTTGTGATATGATGTCTATGAGGCTTTGGTGTGTGTCTTGACAGGAGGAACTGACACAAATTCTAAATGACATTGAGATCTGGCCAGTGCACAAGAAAACCAATGCAATGACACAGATTTCACAAATCCTCACAAAATGGGGGGGTGCAGAGAGGGGGAGGCAGAGACAGACGTGATGGGGAGAAAGACAGAGAGACAGCAAGAGGAGAGCAGCTATCTGAAACACACTCCTCAAGTCTATCTGTGTGTGTATTTTCTGAAAATCTTGCTGGTGGCCATTTTTCAATATCAAATCCTATTAGCCTGAGAGATCCTGCGAGCGTTGCAGTTGACTGCTGGAGTCCTCTCGAGCCTTGTGACGGAGCGAGAGAGGGGGCTACTGCGCCATACTGGCCTTTTATCTGGACACACAGGGGTCATATAGCTTCTCTTTGAAGAAATATTCAACTAATTACCTTGGAGAGTGGCCTCACAGGCAGAGAGCAGACTGTGGATTGTTAAGGTATTGTGAAGGGGTAAACTAAGGATGAGGATTTTCATCTTGCACAAAAAAAAACAAAACAAAACAAAACACACACACATGCACACACACCCCAGATGATGTCATTGTTCCAACCTGTGAAAGATAAAGGGCCACATATCCTGAGATGATGGAAGAATGACTACCGGGGAGGGAAAAGTGCAAAAAGCTGGTATAATACAACAACAAATCCGATGATGAAAACACATAAAAGGCTGAGTGCACCTGCCACCTCAAGACTGTTTTGTTCATGGGTCATGCCATTGCTGGACAATGAGTCAATCAGGACATTCATGTGGCATAAAAAAAACTCAACATTATTGTCATTCATTAGTTTTTACATTGCCTCTCCCTTCCAGCTAGTCAGAGTAAGAGCAGACAGACAGACATGCAGACACTTATGCTGGCAGTGTGCATTGCCTGGCACATTCATTCATCTCCTCTCTTGGAGTGCATGAGGCCTGGCAACCTATCAGTGCCAGAGCTCCAGAGGCAGTGCTTATCTCCTCTCATAGATCATGCCTTTGTGCTGTCTGCTCCTCTGCTAAGGAATGCCAGGTAAGGCTTTTGTGGCCCAGCACAAGCCTGGTACTGTCAAACCCACCCCCCTCCACTCTCACAGAGGCAGGTGGGCCTGTGGCTGGCCCCCCTCTGGCACTGAGAGTCACACTGGGCTAATTCACTTGGCGTTGGGTAACAGACATCTGTCACTCAGGATGCCCCCAGGGACACACAGACAAGGCCTGATATAGAGGTGGGGGGCCCGGGGATGTGATGCGCTGTGAAATGCATACAGGCAGACACATACTTACACACACCCAACTGTAAACAACATGCACAGGGTGTGAGAAAAATCCTCTGGTGTAAGTAACTGTGATACAAGAACTTGATAATAACTTAAAAACCGCAACAGCAAACAGCAAAACCAAAAAAAGTTAAGGGCCTAAAACAATAGATACTAGTCTTCCATCTAAATGAAACCTCCTTGGGGGAGGTTTCTATAGCAACCGCCAGAGGGGCAGCGTGGTTCTGGTGAGGCGGTGCTGTACATGCTGTCCGAGGAGGAGCGGGGCGTTAGGGGAGATCAGGTTTCCCCCTCCAGGGCCCATCCCGACTCTGCCCCCCATCTCACCCCCCAACTTTGTGCTGCTGGCATTCACATGCTAATTCATCTCCATTGGTGATTACACTCCCTTTAAACCAACTGACAACTACAGCTGGAGTCAGGCTCTTAACGGCACACTGTTGGATGGATGGGTGGAGGGATGAGAGCGCGTGTGCGTGTCTGTACGCACTTGTATGCATTTGTTGATGGCGCTCTTATTTTGGCTCTTTTTGTGCTCCATAAAACGGTAGTGATAGATGATGACACATTATCTGTGCTCCTACCCAAAACAGCCTCACACAACCTCCCATGCTGCTCCAGGCTGTGAAACAGTCCTGGCCTAATAGCTGTATGTAAATCAGCCAGCCCATAAAAATCAGTGTCAGCATTCAGCTGTGTACGTTGGCTGACGTGACAAGCACGCCACATGTCTCAATGAATTTACCCAAATGGGCTGCTGGTGGTGCTGAAAATTTATGCTCAGTGGTGTTATGCATCTAATGAAATCATCATAAAAATATTGCTAAATGTATGCTCATAACATTAATGGTCTCAGCTGTATGGGTCATAAACGGCTGATCTTTTTAAATTGTTGCATTCCTCTGACGAGCCATCCCCCATATTAGATAGTGAGCAGCAAATGAAGCAGAAGGCACATGGAGTAAAGGATACAAGCTCTGGTAGAGAGTCAGCCGGGACTTGACAGCTCTGCTGGCATTGATACAGGTGGCCCGCACCAAGCTTGGCAGCAGCGTCCCAGTGACGATGGCGCCATTAAACAGAGGCCCAAAGAAAGGAACCTGAGGAAGTTAAGAGAGGAAAAAAAAAAGAAAGAGTAAGAAAATTGGGCATTAAAACATCGACATTGACACAAAGTTAATTTTGTCAGTTTCCTGTCATTTATATGTAAAAGCTCAAAAATAAAGAAAGGGATGGATAAAAATCTTTTTGTTCTCTCTTTCTTTCTTTTTAACCGTTTCTCCATCTGCTTGGGGCAGGGTTCAAGTTGAAATTGTATTTTACCTAACTTTGCATGACAACCACACATATCTAATGTGAATCAATGTTAGGTAAATGAAATTAAAATGACAATCAATACTAAACAATGCCCTCATATTGAGCTACCGAACAAATACAAAGGGCCAATATCCATTTTAGCGGCAGCGCGTGAGTGTGTGTGGGTGCATGCGTCTGTTCATGCATATTGGAAGGGGGCCCTTAATTACAGAAGCTCAGTGGTCGTTGACCTGGAAGTTGACGTGAATGTCAAAGTCTCTCCAAAAGGTCCTGCTGTCTTCAACTTGGCAGTTCAGTGAGTATAATAACCAGTCAAATTAAACCATAAATGGATTTTAACCAGAAATGATAAAGACCAATTAACTTCATCGCATGTTATAAAACTAGAGTCACACAGTGTAAACTAGCATCAGACATCTCAGTGGATAACTTTACAGTCCTGTTTATGTATGGAAACTGTTGACTTTTTCCAACATATCTGAACAAGCAAACATTTGATCTTCTTTGAAGCAGTGCTTATTAATAAAGGTGATAAACAAATCACACAAAATTGACATTGCACAGTCATTTTTCAAATCCATAAAATGAATCAGGAGTTCCAGATTAGGTGCCAATGAGTAGAACCTCCTTAGGGAGCACAGCTAGAACCTGTCAAGATCTAAAGACTTGTCTAAGGCCTGTCTAAGAAAAAAAGACTGTGGATGCTGATCAGTTTGGCAAGGGATTCAAAAAGATCTCCAACTTATAATGGATTATGGAATTCAGTCCAAAAGCAGACCACCTGAAGCAAAAAAGTTTTCCAAGAACCCCAAATTTCATCACAGGATCTTACAGCTGTTGGTATCAAATTGAATGTGTCTACAATCAGAAAGAGACTGCACAAATTTGACCTGAATGGGAGGGATGTTGGGAAAAATCCTTTGCTGTCCAAAAAGAACATTAGAGCAAATCTACAGTTTGCCAGTGAATTTACAGGCAAAGACCAGTCGTTCTGAAATACTGTGCTCTGAACAGATGAATCCAAGACAGAGCTGTTCGAGCACGGTAACAGTAGACAGGAGAAGAACCTCACACCAACTCTGAAGCAGGATGGTGGAAACGTTATCGTTTGGGGTTGCCTCCCTGTCTCAGGGACTGAGCAGCTTGCAGTCACTGATTTAACTATGAACACAGCATCATAACAATGAGTCCAAAAGCCATCTGTCCAAAAGCTGAAGTTGAACCGGAAGGACCTTTCAACAGGATAATGATCCCAAACATGCTAGGAAATCCACCAAGGAATGGCTTAAAAAGAAGAAACGGAGGGTTATGGAATAGATTGGTCAAAGCCCAGATTTGAATCCCACTGAAATGTTGTGATTTGAAAAGGCCAGAACATCTTGCAACTGAAGGAATGTTTGCATGGTCAGAACATTTAGGCTAGTCGATGTCACGGATTGGTGGACAATTATGCAAAATGCCTAAAAGAAACTATTTCTACTATATTTCTAGCCTCTGAGGCTAAGGGTGTACTTACGTTTTCCACAGAAGAAATTTAAATTGATATTTTTGTTTAATACATGATTGAAAAAGCAAATTCCTTGCGGTTTTGTTCAAGTATGACACATTTATCATTATGAACTGTATCAAAGTGGATCACGTTTTCTCGTTGAAATATGTTGAGGGGCTGGGCTGAAGCTAGAATCTGTGCATTAAATCATCTCTGAACTTAAGTTGCCATACTCCTCTGAAGTCCTTTTTATCCTTGATGGATTTAACTGTCAGACATAAAGTGAATACAGTGCATGAACAATAAAAACAGGCTCTCATGGAGTCTTAATAAGTGCAGTTAGCTTTAGAGTAAGAATAACACTAAGTGGATTAATTTTCACAGAGATGAAAATAAAATTGTGACTATGACAATCAAGCTGGCAACAAACCTTGTCTGTAGAGGAGCAAATAACTGATAAATGAATGAGGAGAAAATATCGGAGTGCAGGTGACTATAAAACATGGGAAGCACTATAGGAACAGTACAGCTATTTCTCCAGAGGGATTATGGATCCTTTTGGGGCTGTTGCTATAGCTTGGACTGTCCTAATAAAGCTAAGCTGAGAAACAACTGTTTCTTGTATTATATTATGTAATCCTCTCTGAAAAATTAATTGTTTGAACGATAATTAAAGTCTTAACAGTGAGAAACAGAAAACTGATTATATAACATCTGAATAATTTTGCCTATGAATAATTGAATGGATGTATCAGAGCATTTGAGGTCAGCCATCTCAGATGAAGAAATTTCACTATCCTCTGGAAGGCCACACACTGAGTGCTGTACTATGGAGTATCCAAGATGAAAGCCAGCCAAGAAAGGCTAGTAACCATCTCTGAAAGCACATACCCACAGTGTGGGTAATAATGCACTGCTGGAGTGGGAGCCTTCAGACAGAAACCGCAACAGGAAAAAGAACCTATAAAACCCACAGCAAGTCTGAATAGAAAGCAAGCACTAGGGACTGCTTTAACTCATGAACAGAGAATGGAAATTAGTGCAGTGCTGAAAACAGCCTGTGCGGTTTTGTTGCTTATTGTTCCTGGAAAATAAGTTGTCATCTTAAGCACAAAAGAAAAAGCAGCAAACTAACAAATGTTGGATGACATGCGTTAAAAGTTACTTCCCACTTCCAATGTGTTTTGTTAACTAAGTCCTCTGATGGCAGTGCTTTACCTGTGGTTTCTTCATGATCTGGATGAAATACATGTGGTTCTTCATCGGGTAGATGACAATGAGCACGTCTCCAAAGTCGGTTGGGATGATGCCACGTCGGTAGTCCCTCGTGTGCTCTGACCACACTATGTGCACCTCGTCATTTCCCAGGTGACGCAGCTGTCGAACAAAACAAAATCAGTCTAATCAAGTACCTGGCGAGCGCAGGTCATTTTCATCCCTGCAGCGATGATGACAGGAATACAAATTCACTGAGATTAGAGCCTTGGGGTTTATTCAGTTGACACCTTCGGCCCCCATGACCTCTAGAAGTTTAAGGACTGAACTGAGGGGGATGAATAATAATAATAATAATAATAATAATAATAATAATAATAATAATAATAATAATAATAATAATATACTATTTACTGCTGGCAGGTCAGCGGAGGCTACATAAGTAATTATGAGCACTGCTGTAAAATAGTGTATACTAAAGATTAAACATAAATACAACAGGTGCAAGAGCAAGGTGACTGCTTACAGTAAAATCAGAAACTGAAAACAATGGTTTAAATAGGGGTCTGGGCCCCTGGGTTTGACTCTTTTTATAGCCTTTTTCATTACAAATTCAAATTGCAAACACAAAATGCACAAAATTGAGCATTTTAAAACCAAATAATTCAAATCCAATTAACTTTCTCCATCAGAGATAAAATTGCTTCCCATTTCCACTCTATTCACAAACACAAATGAAACCGGGCAGGACAAGAAGATACACTTAAATGACAGGAAATTGACTGATGCTAGTTTGAAACAGGTAAACAGCTTTCCTCTTTCCAAAGTAAAACAGATGGATACAGCTACATTATATTCTCTGACAAGTGTAGATCACTTATTAGGTGGTAGTCCAGTGATGTCGAATCAAGCTGTCCTTCCCCCTTCTGGGCTATCATGGACAATGAAAAGTGAGCCTCTACTCAGAAGAAAACATCTGCCAATGTACTGTGGGCCTAATGAGCTATTAAGAAACATGCCCTCGCCACCAAAAATGCAATTAGCACATTCTATTATAAGCCCTTAATTATGGTAATACGGTAATCTTAAACAAATCCACGGCATGCTGATTACTGGAGCTCGCCAGTTCAGTCTGTCTGTCCAAGGATCAGCAGGTACCAACCAGGTCAGTCACTGGGACAATTTCAGAGAAAATGTTGAATATGCATTTGTGGTAGACAATCAAGACTGGGATGTTAATTTGGGTTAAGATATTAGCATTTGGATGAGCTGAATCACAAGTTTAATGAGGATGCTTATGCTCTCGTCAATCATCTTCTGCACCGATCTATTTATTCCCTTGTTAATCACATCCAAATGTTTGAGACTTCTTTAATAAAATGTGATTCAAGTCAAAGGCTCTTGTCCAATTAGCCCTCTTTGACCTCCCACCCAGCCAATGGGCTTCACATACATGGAGACAGCAAACCAGAGGACCCCAGAACACAAGAGGCTCCTTATAAAAACAACCTGCAGCAGCCCAGTTAAGCTGCAGTGCCTGGGGGTTAATGTGATAACTAAAGCACCCGTCTATCTCCCTCTCTTACACACACACACACACACACACACACACACACACACACACACACACACACACACACACACACACACACACACACACACACACACACACACACACACACACACACACACACACACACACACATACATACACACACACACACACACTACATGGCCTGACCCCAACCCTGCAGGTCGCTTCTATAACCGCATTACTGAAGCCAGCTGCTACTGCTGCAGTCTGCACTTCCCTAAAACCCACAATTGGATTGAGGAATTCATGGTTTTCCCTCTTTTCTTTTTGGTTTAGCTGTTTTTTTTCCCCCTCCATCGTCTTCAAACAGGCGATCTGCCCAGTGAGAGCTCCCCCACCCTATGCCTCTACGGTCACAGGCAGTAAAGTGGGCGACTGTCGGACTAAAAGTGTTATTTCTAAATTGACAGGGAAACATCCTACTTGAACACAGACAAAGGCCGTTTCTCATTCCAACCAGCCCCCCCCCCCCCCCCCCCTCCCCCAAAAACCTCGCCCCCTCAATCTTTTTCTGAAGCATCCGTGCATGCAGCCAGTCTGCCAATTTCTGCTGGGCATGTGGCTGGTGTGGAGATCTGTGCAAGGTGAGCATGAGCAATTACAGAAGTTCCAGAGCAAAATGAATGGAAGTGGAGTGGCAGCACACTCCGCTCTGGGCACGGCCACCCCTCCAGCGCCTCACTCTGGCCAGCCAAAGTCAAAATCTTTACTCAGTCTAACTAATTTTTGTGGTCACTAAGCACAGGTTCAGGATAGGTTTGGAATGAGTAGGGGGTTATTTGTGAAACAGAGAGGGGGTAGGTCTGTGGAGGACTGGAGGGGGGCTGGATATGAGGACAGCCTGATGAATTTCCCTTCTCAGCAGGACACTGTATGAGAAGATTGGCAGCACGGGCAGGGGCCTTGCGGCTCATTTCTTCGTGCTAACTGCTACTGGTGCACTACAGCTCAGAATCCCACTGCAGAACCCAATCGATCGCTCCTGTGGCGGCAGCAGGAATTGGATAAAAGGATCCTGCCGGCATCCGGCCGGCGCCTGCCCTAGCAGGGAGAGCTAATGGCTGAATCCAGGCCCTGGTCACAGCACACAGGGAGGGGGGCAGGGGCTAGTAGAATCACAGTCATTACCACAGCGGCACATGCCCTCTCTTCACTCATGCGCCTGCGACTCTCTACTCCTCAGGCCTGGCTGACCAGGGTCACTAATCAATGCCCGCACTCTGGAGTCACACCTCCTGATCACAGCTTAACACAGAGCTGAAGGCTACAACAACATACTGTTCTGGGCAGGAAAGACTGTGTAGCCATTTCACTGCATCAAACTTGCAAAGCAATATTTTCTAATTTTTCCCAACAGACTTGTGTGCAGTTTATACAATACATACTACAATGTCACAGACAAGCAGGAATTATCAGAAAATGATCATAACACAGGTTAAAAACAGATCATGAGCATAAAAACATGATTTTTACCTTTTTGGTGAGGCAGTCATCAGAATCAGATGGCATGCGCGTGGAGACGTGGAAGATGGCTTCCACAGTGGAGGTAGCATAGTAAGGAGCTGTTAGACCTGTGCTGCCATTCCTCTGGAGGCCACCCATAAAGCCACAGTGAGTGGCCAGGTCCACCTGGGGAATACATGTACAATTTAGTGTTCTGGGTGTGCCTGCTCATCCATGCGGGCATATTTAGGCTGTATCTATGGATACAGGAGGTGTGTTGACTTGAAGGTGTGCTTGTCAGTACCTCCCATCCCAGTCCAGACACAAAGTCCTCATAGGCCTGGCTGCCTGCGCTGTTAGACAAGATGGAGCACTTGTCTTCTTGGCCTTCTCCAATATAGAACACAGCAATCTTGTGCGTCTCTCGACTACAGAACAAAATATATAGTAGTCGATATTAAAAGAACAGTAGCACAACAACCAATTTTACAAACGCAACAGAACTTGAAAAGCTTCTCACTACTCCAGCCACTTCAGATAAAAATGCTTTGAAATGTGAATCCAATGACTCAAAACACTACACCTAGCTTATCAAGGCAAATTGTGTGTCTAAATGTAATTGAGTTGTTGAATAAAATCAGGAGAGCAGAATGTGAAAAAAAAAAAAAAAAAAAAAGAACTTTGTCTGCAAAATTTTTCCACTATCTTTCCAGCTCAAACATAATTACTTTCCCTGTTGCCATGGCAGTTCATCATGCTGGGTTCGATTTAGGGGACTTTACATGCTCGCGTACAGGTTTTTATTGCCCAACCAAGTCTGGCCATCTGGGAGAATGAGGTCCAGGCCTGAGGGCATTCTTTAATAAGCCCCTGTCATTAGCAATGTGTGGAATACTTATTGATTGGACTAAGAGAGACACAGTAAGAGAAGGACAGCAAAAGTGATAGTGGGAGACTTTCAGGGCTGTGATCAGCACGAGGTGTTACAGATTAGGAAAATCATGGGGAAGGAGGAGGGGGGGCAACATGACGCTGCTTTGAACAGAGGGCACTAAAATATAAACCATTAAGTGCGTGGTGTCTCATTTCAACAGAGAAAAATCACAAAATTAATTTTCTGATAAGACATTACCACTGCCTAGAGTCCAGGTTCTTCAGTTCTCTTAAGAGCTTTGAATTTTTCTTCAGCAAATGGAAACTTTTCCTGTTTGAAAAAGACAGATGTGATTAGATATAATATTGCCAAATGTAGTTAATTCAGGAAGTTGCCACACTGGCACCAATGTTTGAACAGTCATTAAAAAAAAAAAAAAGTGGTACACTTTTCTAGCAAAATGTCAAAATAATAAGCTGTTTCAACTTAAGTTTCGTTTTGCACTCTGGATTAACAATAGCAAAAAAGGCACAGGTGCAAACAGCAATCTCCTACTAGCTGCGTGCATGTTGCACCATCACCATTAAGAGGTGTAAGCTTTTAATTTACAGGGAAGCACAGCAAAGATGTGGCTCTGTAAGGTAGACCTTAGTGAAAACAGCTGGACACTTTTACCCTGTGGAGAGAAGATTAAGAAGCTGCAGTGTGCTTTTAACTTTGCTCTTTCTCCTTTTGAGTAATGAGCCAACAGCTGAGTTACTCTGAGGACGAAGCAAGTAACCCGGGTACAAAAATAGTCAAGACTGCAGAGATTATTCTTAACTCAACTGTGTTTCATTTTTTTCTTTCTACATTTAAGATGTGTTTCGTAGACTGAATGATACAGAATTTATACTGACAGAAAGAGGCATCACAGCCCTGTGTGATTTCTTACAATACCACTTTCCTCCATTTGTCTCTTTCTTCCTCTAGTGCAAACCAGACCAATTACAGTTGGTAGTTTACCTGCGGTCCCAAGAGTTCATGCCAAGGTCATTAAGTAGCAGCCGGCAGAAGTAGAAAGGAGCTTTTGGTTCCTGGTGTGAGGGTTCCCTCTGGCAGGCAGCCCGAAAGCTTACATCAGCGTCCCACCTCCTCACTTGCTCCTCCTCCTGCTGAGTCTGACGGAGAATGGCCTCCAGGATGGCGGTCTCCTGCTCCATGTTCATGCCATGGGGTGAGGGGGCTGGCTGGCTGAGTTTGAGTTGTGGTTGAGGCAGGCATTCTGGGCTGCTGTGGCCGAGGTCCTCCAACAGCTTATCCAGAACGTCTACCTCTTCCTCCTCACAGAAGTCAGAGAGGGAGTCTGAGACCGAACAATGATTTTTGTGCGGTCCCTTTGTTGGAGAGCAGGGCTGGCTTCTGCTGTGAGTGACAGTGGTAGTAGAAAGAGGGCGGTCGACTGGACTAAAAACTCCCATGTCAACAGAGTCTTCCTGGTTGGTGCAGTAGAGGATCGCGCCGTCCCATGAGTATTTGCCCGAGATGTCCCGGACAATGATTCGCACTTGGGAAGAAGGTTGGGGGGGCTGGCCGACGGTGGGTGTCTCAGCAGGGATCTGCAGGTAGGACATCAGCGTGCTATCGTTGAAGACAAACAGCTGAAGGTTTGGGCTTTTGAAGACCTCAGAGGACAGCTCGGACGACTCCACATACGGGTTATCGTGATTTTCGCTCACGAGGCTGTGGAGAAGGGCAGGGCCGCCGCTCAGCGGGTGATGGCCCAGGTGGTTCACCAGGTGTGTCATGACCATCCGTGCTGTCAGAGGTATCAGCTCCATGTTCCGACGTCGCTTTTCTGGAGGATGAATGAGGGCAGGGAGATGAAAAAAAAAACAAAACATTAAGATCATCTCTAAAGAAAAATATGCGTGAGAAAGTGCAAAACATGATGAATGGTAAAAGTTACTGATGGGTTTAAAATAAAGCTGCACATGGTATCTTTTCTAATATGTCCAAAGCAGACTTTGTTAACCATATTTCAAAAGCTCCATATTTGTGTGCAGACATGCTATTATCTCTGTTAGCTCTTTTTACACAAAGCCAAATCTCATTTATGACTACTAACAGGGGTACTTTATTCATTTCTCACAATATGATGGCCAGCACACCTCTAAGTAGGTAACATCTAATCATGACAGACAACTTTGAAAAGCCCATTGAATCTTCTTACAATGGACAAGCGTTGAGACTAGCCAAGTGGTAATGAGAACCAACATCTTTGCAGGCTTCTGAATAGGACTCTACTTAGTGAATTGCATTTATGTAAATGCACAGGTTTTTACTCCCAAGTGAAAGGCATGCCGTGCTTTATTCCGCAGTGATGTGGGAAAAACAAGAAGATGCACTCTTGCATTGTGACAGTGCTATCAATACCATCATCCCCCATCAAAGTGCAGAAAGCTCTTTAGAAAGCAGGCCAAGCTGCATTAGAGATGCGCTGGCCCTTTGATGTGACTTGATCAATATGAGGTGGGGGCATGAATATAACTAGGCCGGCACTCTTTGGTTTGCCCTTTTGATAGTGTTTTGTTATTTCTACTAAGACACAGTGCAGCTGTGCACCGAAAAGCAGAGGTGTGGTGAAATTTTCCAGGGAAAAGCTGCTGTTGAAAAATCTTACATTGTTTCAGGAGACATATGCACTGTGTATTTGGGCTCTAAGAACTTTTCAGAAGTTGAGCACACGAGAGAGAGAGAGAGAGAGAGAGAGAGAGAGAGAGAGAGAGAGAGAGAGAGAGAGAGAGAGAGAGAGAGGAATATATTGCCTAATGGAATCACAAGGTCACAAAAAAAGAAGAAGAAAAAAAAAAATCACATTTTTATCAAAACCCCATAATGGGCCTTCTCTCTAGGGCTGAGCACTAATGCGAACATTCCATTCCCTGTGATGGTTGATTTCCTTTTCATACTTTTAATAAGATATTGACATTTAATGGAGAGGCTCCAAATGGATGGTCTACTTAGAGTTTGCTTTTCCCTGTTATCTTTTTCGGATTCTTTAGGTGGAGAATATATGTCTGTGTGTTCTGTAAGAAATACAGTTATGGTGTGGAAACAAAGCAGTGTGATCAGAGATAGTCATTAGGGGGATGAGCTGTGATGGTGACAGCTGGGAATAACCACGAACTGCTAGTTTTAGCTCTCTCATGCATGTGTGCCCATACATGCAGACACATGCACACACATAGTGCTATACACTCAATAAATCCGGCATCATTATTTCATGAACCAGCCAAGCGTAATCTCACACACAGCAGGTATTAAAAGGGGACTCAGGATGACTCCAGCCCCACCGTATGGATGCAGTGATGGCACGCATATGTGCCCTTACCTTCAGCGACGGTGAGCAGGTTGCCGAATTCGGTAGTGGTTGTCTGGGAGGGTGGTGGCTCAAAGCTCTTAACCTGACCCAACATGAGGTCATAGTCAGAGGACAAGTCTGACAGGGTGAGGAGGTAGTGGCTCTGTTGGGTGTGCAAGTTGGAGCCGGACACACAGCAGTGCAGCACCTGAGGACCAGGAGAAAAATGGCAGGACTTAGTGATTATGCTCAGATAAAGTGTGCCTGGCTACTAACAGTATGACAGTGAGAGACACTTTGATGACTAAACTTCCACTCTGATGTGTAAAGACACCGTCCTATTAGATATAATGGCGGCTGGCAAGACAATGTACAGTGACACTCCTGCAGGCCTGGTTTAGACTGACACAATCCAGGACCATATGAAAGGGGGCATATATGGTCCATTTACATCATAAGGCGGTGGTGGAAGGGAGGGAGAGAAGGAGAGAAAAGAGGGTCTTTATTGCCACTAATCCATTTCTCCTGTGATGTGTGAGTGTATCGATCTACATAACAGATGGCAGAGCATCCGTTGGCAGGGCTAGATAAGGCGCACTGGGGCAGTTGATTACAGCCATTGGACAGGTTTACACTGTTTGATTTAATTAAGACTTTATCCTTGTACTCAGCTCCCACCACAAACAACCACGCACACACACACACACACACTTGCACAGAAATACAAACACACCTGTAAACTGTATAATCTTGAGTGGAGGTAAGGTGCTGCATACGAGGGAGTAAAACATATGCCTGATGTATGTAAATGAGGGGGGCCTCTCATTCAGAGTGGAGTAACTTGGGTAAAGCCATGCGAAGGCTAATCCCATTCAGTACACACATACGCTCACACTTGGCTGAGAGACGCTCAGAGAGGCAGGCTGGCCCTGCCATCTGAAACAGTATTGTGTGGGGCAATGTAGACAGTATGTGGATGATTCTACTGAGCAGACCTCTGGGTGCATTGGGTGGGGGGGGGGGGGTGGGGGGGGGGTGGGGGGGGGGGTTGGAGGCTTGATGCTGAAAAGACCTGAACCAAACAGCTGCTACACCAAAGCCCCAAAGAGCTTCCTCTGTGGAGAGGTGGAGAGACAGAAAGGGAGGGGGAAAACCCACGGCTGTGCTTGACAACTAAGTGACTGCACTTCGCATAGCAACAGTTCCTGGAAGGAAACACACACTGCAACAAGCATACTGTAGTTAGAGAAGCACATAATGTATGGATACATGAGTACGCCTATTCACACACATAAATCAAATAATAAAAAGGCAAACAGAGACATACAGGTGCGTTCACGCACACACACACAAATACAAACACACACACACACAGGGGTGGTGCAGCTGGCTGCTGAGGCAGGCGGAGAGAGCAGATGGAGAAGCTTGAGCAGAACTCCAGTGAACCAATGAGGTCTAGTGCAATGTTGCTTTTCTCACTTTTCTCTATCTCAGGATGAACACCATGACGAGCATATTATCAGATGTGTGCATGTAACGTGCTCGTGTTCGACAGGATTAAAAGAGAGCAGACTGTAAGCTTTTTTTTTTTTTTTTTTAAACAATAAAACTGCAAATAAAAGACGTTGGGAAAATAAATGGACACCCAGTTACCTTGTCAGTGTCACACTCTGCTCAGTGATGGAATAAAGGGGAGGTGTTTTCTATTAGAGGAGCTATTCTCTGCTTGGTATAGAGAATAATTAACAGCCAATGTGTCTGTAGAAATGTATAGGTTTCGGTCTTGATAATTCATTGATATTGTCACACCTTGTGATGCCTTTGCTTAATATATTATTTCCAATGAAACCCAGAGGGCTCATGCCTTTTGTGTGCTGATAGACAACCAATCATGCCTAATTGTCTTTGCTTTCATAGCAGCTGCAGTTGCTCTCATATTAAGACATATTCCATTCAAATCTCCAGGACAAGCGTTTATTGCCTGAGCTTATCAAGTGGACAAAGGGTACTGTTTGAATAATTGGACCATTTCTTATCAGGGGTGACATCCTTACAAAGATCTGCCCTTGACTGCATCTGCCCAGACAGGAGGGAATGAATAATACCTCATTCATTTATGCCTAAAGCTTGGCCCTCATCCTCAGGGTCAGACCATAAAATAAAGGGTTAGCAGGACAGAGAGAAATAGACTGAATACTGAATATTCTGCCCATTTTAATCAAATGCAGTATATGCTACTACAAAGCACATTGTAAGGATTTCCTGCATATGATAAATGCCAACTGCATGCTATGGCGGGAACTTTTATGCTGTTGTGCCACTATAATGTTAAATGAGGCATAGTCATGAGGTCACAGTGGAGGTGAGTGTAATTAAAGTGGCAGGCCCATGTGGCAGGGTGGGGGTGGGAGATGCCAAAGCTGAAGTTGTTGTGTCTGTATCTACGTTTCAGAGGATATTAGAAAGCACTCAGTGCTTTAAAAGTTGGCTTCCTTCAAATCTGTTTGTTTGTTGTAACCCGAAACTCTCAGCTCGCCAGTGAGGCTACCCACCCTGTAGATGTAGTCCAGCAGAGGGGCCTTGTGGGATGTGCGGTCCTCCACCAAAGGCATGGTGATGGGTTCCAGCAGCAGACTCAAGGGAACGGCCATGCACCAGTCCAACAGGCAAAGCAGCAGTGACACCATCAACTGAGGAGGCAAAGCAGTACAGAGAGGTCCCTTTTTTTTAGTTCGGTTAACCAACATCAAAACATAAAAATTTTTTATTAATACAGCAAAAAAAGAGACAGGCCTGTTCCAGAAAAAAACAACAGGTAACAGAGGAGAGCTGCTGAGGCAGAAAATGCAGAGATAGAAAGAGGTAAAGAGGAAAAAAGGAGAGAACAAAGCACTTCAGTCCAAACATTCCTCTGCAAATGCACCATTCCAACATGATAGATCAAGGGCCTTTAGATCTCAGCAATTTCATGTCCCCCTCCTTTCCAACATGTACCTTTTTGTCTGCTTCCACTGTTGAGTGCTCTGCGCTCGGCAACAAAAAGGCTATTGTGGCCACAAAGATCTGTGTTGGGTGAAAACAAGGAGAAAGATAATTGGATGACACACTCCTATTCATCAGCTGAGTCAGGGCTGTGTGCTAAAATGGATGTGATGCCACAGGATGTAGAGTTTGCATATGCATTAGTAATACTAAGACTTGAGTATTAAAAGTTAAAGTGACTAAAGACAAATTTCTCATCTTACTTATGATGCGTTCTCACAGGCCACTAATGGCTACTGGGAATGTAACTGTGTGCATGTAGGTGTGAGTATGCGAACGTTACCTCAATGATTTTCTTCGGCAGAGTGGACTCCAACCTCTTGAGATGTTCCCAGTGAGAAATGAGCAGCTGAAACACGTCACAGGCTACCTGAGCCACGGCTTTGTTTCCAAACTGGACATACAAGCAAGAGAACAGGACAAGGACTGATTATTCATGAAGAGGACTTCATGCTCCTTTAGACAGTAAGCAGCATCAACAGAGAAAAAAATAAAAGTCGATATTAAGCCGGTATTTTTCTATTATACATGTTCATTCTTGGGGCAGAACAACAAGCATTCACTGCAAAACCCATTATTCTTGCTGGCTGAGCGAAGATATCTGTAACTCAATTTTTTGTGGTCACTGGCCATGATCAGATTTGCTTTCTTGCTTGTTTCACTAAAAAATGTGATTTTTATCAAGAGCTGTTTTTCCTAGTTCTAAAATCAAACCACAAAGTTGCTTCGAAGCAAATCAGTTTATTTTTTCTGTTTATTTCCCTGCAAGCAACACTCGAGATTTCTGGCAAGCCGATTTCTATATAAACAAGGTGAACAGGCAATAACAAAGCATCAGGAATATACATGATGTGCCTGTCTCAAATTTTGTGACTGCAAAAGATATACATAGAATAAATAACACTGGAGCCTCTTACACTGTTCAATCTGTCAGAACAGATACCCTGTACTTTTTCTGCAGTTAAGCAGCTGAAAAAAACTGTTACTAATATTGATGCTGTTGATGACGTCTTTACAGCCAGGACAAAAACAGGTAAGATTCAAAAATGGACACAACTTCATTAATGCACATAAGCACACAAACTACATATACACAAAGTGGCTTGATTGCGCTGCGTATTCCTGAGGCAGAACATTTATTACTTCCCAATTCCCAGACTTCAACGTTATTAAATTTACCTTTCAGACTTGCCCATGAGGAACACTTAGAATATACAAGGATAATTTATTCTATACTTTTCCCTGTTGGATTTAGGTCACCTAAAAACCTAAATTCAAAAGTGGGGAGAGGGACATCGCTGGTCAAAGATGAGGAGGAAAAGTTTAGGCATAGACTGACTGTGTCAGAATTCATAGTCATTTCCCTTAAATGTAGTTTTTCACTTACTGTGCAGATAATCAGCATAATTTCATTTCCACTTTAAACCATGACTCATTTTCTCCAGACTCATTGGAGTAAAGAATTGAGCTATTGACAATTTTCTTTCAAATGTTGATTTCTTCAGTGATTTGAAATTCTTTGTGGAGAAATAGAATTTCCCATTTCTTCCAGCTGAATGCCTCTCAACATGTAACAAGGGCAGACAATGTGGGGAGTGCAGAAATGGCCCAACACAAAAAGGGGCCCTGAGAGTTCAGCACCTGCTTTTAGAAAAGAGACTCTCAGTGCCACTCTTCCCCCTAGATCCCCCACCCAGCCTATACCCTCTATTTTGGGGCTGGCTGAGTCTGTGTGTCAAGTTGTACAGGGGAGTGATTACTGCTCCATTAGAGAAAGGGGGGTTGCTCGAGCAGGAAGCTGGGAGATGTAGCTGCTTAAATTGGCCCACATCTACTGAGAGCGAGCCGCCTGGAAATTACGCCACCGCCCCAAACCCTTTTCCATGAGAAAAAAAAAACACAGGCTCCACTGGTTCTCTGCATCTCTTCACTCAGGGTGAAAAAAGGGGGCTCTTCCAAAATATACCCGTGAGTCACATCACTGGGCATGTTTTATTCTCTCTCATTTCCTATGTTCACTATGTAGACATTGTTCTGCAGGTTTTATGTAATCAACTATCATTTTTTTGTTAGAGCTATACACTACAGGGCTTTTGCATGGTAAAACAAAACAAAAAAAAAAGACTGATGAAATCACAATCACTCATGAAAGGGTTGTTGTATTTTATATTGTATTTTATAAATCATATTGCTCTCATAGATTATTAGGTATCAAACTGTAAACATATGATGTGATGAAGCTTCCTTGTCTCAGGTGGTCACTGACCTTTAGTGTTACTCCCAAGACGTTGATGGCATCTTTAACCTGGTGGTGGATGTTCTTTTGCATTAGCTCCTCGCACACCCACAGACCCAGACTGCACACAGCAATGCACCTGAATCACAGGAGCAGAGTACAAACTTATGTAAATTTAATAGAATTTCAACAGTATAAAATGTATTCAGAAACAAACAAAATAACAAAGACCATGCAACTTAAGAAAAACATAAGCATCAACAATATTGCTAATCATACCTGGCCCCTTCACAATGTTCCTTTGTCGCTGTTTCTAGCAGGATGTTGACCAGATAGTCCTGAAAAAACAAAGACAACACAATCTAGTCCATCCACTTTAATTAATGTTTAATGTGAAAAACTAACATTGTCAATGTAATGTATGTTTACATCCAATAACAATGCAGTATGCCCATTTTCTTTTTTTTTTTTTTGTGTCATTACCATATTCTCAGAATAGCACAGGTTGACCGTTTACCTTGATATCCTCATTGCCTACAACAATGTCATCAGAGCCAGGCACACGCTGTAGTACAGGAATCTGACGGTAAAGGTTGGGAAAACACACCAGAGAGCCCAGGATTGTCTGAGCCTCCATCCTCGGAGCCTGGTAGAGATGAGAAGAGAAAGAAAAAAAAAAAAAAAAAAACGCTGTTGCTGCTGTCATTAATTCCCTAAAGCTACATGAAAACAACCCACTTCCAGGAAGCAGGAAGCACTCTATCCGAGGAAAAGAGGGCTGGAGGGATCCAGCAGAATTAATTTCGTCTTTATTCATGATTCTGCTGATCAACAGAATCTCCTGACACATGGTAGGTGTTGGACAACAAAATGACTAATTAAATGCGCGATGCATGCAGCTCTCAGCAGATTGTACATGTTGTTGCACCTGATGAGTTGCTGTTATTGTGAAAACAGATAATGAGTCTATGAGGGGAGATATGAAATTATCTGGCAATGAAGGTTACAGCAAGTATACATGTCCCAGCAGTGTCATGTTGTATACTTAGAACTTAGCGACAGTCAACATTAATTTGCCAGTGTTTAGGTTTAATGCTGTGCACACTGTGTTAAATAGAAAATGGTTCTCTTATCAGTCTATGAGCACAATCTCTCCAAATTCCTCCAAATCAGGTCACAGTTCTCCAAAATGTTCACATCAAGTCTGTGTGTTCGTGTGAATGCACATAAGCACACGATTGCCGAATATTGTGCGTAGGACTCCCAACAATCACCTGTTTGCGTCTGTTTTATGGCATCGCCCACTGTGTTTAAAGACCATGATTACCGCAATCACACGTTGATTTCCACAGTTAATTAAACATGACAAAGAGTCTTATTAACACTTTAAATGCGATGCTCTTATGCATTTAATGAAATGTTTTCTATTCAAACTGCCTGACTAATCAGTCATTTGTTCCAACTGTTAAGAACTGCTCTTTGCTTTCCAAATACATCTGCAGACTTTAGATTCAAATGTCTGAAATTGCGCAATAAACTTATTTAATTAACAAAGATGAAGGAATTATCATAATGACTGACTGTATGGCAAAAGTGATCAAGAATAATTTGTGCTTTAAGTCTCAGTTGCTCAGTCCAGCACTAAAGTCCAATGAAACAAGAAGTGCAGTAAGTTTTTTCATGCTTAAAAATTGCATTCTTGATTTTCTTGCAAGCCAAACAAATGAAAGAGGTTTCAAACATTTGTGTTATTTTGTCCCTCAGTGTCTCTTTTATTAGTTCTAGAGTTCAGAAAACAATTTGAACTTTTCAATGTCAAAAAGCTGCAAAATTCAAGAAAATTATTTAAGGGGCACATCGTTATTCATAGAGCTGTCAGTCACGAGTGAGTGAGTGAATGAATGTTGACAGTTCTTGACAATCAACAGGTTTGAGAAGGAATTCTGTGTTTGCAATTTGTTTAAGTTTCTTTAATTATCTGCTCCACAACAACAGCAAGTACTTAGCACCTTTAAACATGAGTCCTTTCGATGATATTCCAGAAAGCTTTTCAATATGAATAAAAGTGAATGACTTCTTAGATTCCAGCTTGATTCACATAATAAATGTAAATATTAAGAGTGTGCATGTACCTCTGGGGAGACGGAGCTGAGAACGCAGGCAGCAGCAGTGATGAAATCTCCAACCAGCATGGTGAAGCCTGGCAGGCCGAGGAAGAAGAATCGAGGGGAGCAGGAGCGGATGATAGTGTTCAAAACATCCTGATGACAAGTGTGCACACAGACAGACGTAAATGAAAATACATTTTAATAGGTGGCAAGCCATTTCTACATTACATTTTTCATGTTTGACTTAACTTGATGTAGTAATAAACATTCATCCCTCTAGTACGAACACTGAATATCTTAGCACTTCTCCAGTATGTTTATGGTTAGATGGGATTTTTTTTGCATTTGGTACGAGTGTGGGGGAGCGGTAACAGAAATATTTTGTAAATGGGCCACCATGTGAGAGACATGGCAGGGAGAAAGCTTTTTCCTCCAACAGGTAAGCTAAGTATTTTAAGTGTGTTGAGGAGAGTAAGGCACTCAACAGTACATGTCACTAAAGGATAGAAAAAAAAAAAAAAAAAAAAAGAACAGAGCGGGAAAGAAAGATGGAAGAGAGAGAGAAAGCGAGAGAGGGGCAGCAGATGGATTGTTAACAGAGGATAAGAGAGAGAACAAAAGACCACAACTTTTGTGAGTCACATGTATACACACACACACACAAGCAAACCTGTAATTAAAGCCAGAGACAAGGTATTGTTTTGCTGAGGTACAGGCGGCTCAGTGGCAGATGGGTGCTCTTTCAACATTGACATATGCTGTACTGCAGAGAGCTCCACACAAACTGCTCAAGTATGTACACTGTAATACCATGCTAGACAAGAGCATAAAAGGCTGTTAACAGGTTTTTCCATTCTATATTTAGATAGTAATGCTGCAGCAAAGAGGTTGATTTACTTTGAAAAACAACAAAAACAGACTCACGCACACACACACACACACACACACACACACACACACACACACACACACACACACACACACACACACAAACAATGGTATGAGAATTCAGCAACTCAGTAAGACAGAAAGATTGTTCTCTCCCTTATCTGAGACATGACTTTGCATATTTGTGTACAAAGGCAAGGTCCAGGCTAGAAACACCTGCCTTCTTGGCCATAAAGTTGTGTAAATCGGACAGTTCAAACATCAGCCTGTTTCTAGCAGAACCGGAGGGCACCTTAGCAAACATACAGGCACACAATTTCTCTCTCAATCACACACACACACACATGCACGCACCGTTCCACCTATCTATCTGTGACATTAATCACCTGAAGCTTTGGTAAATAGGGAATGCAGGTGAACAAAAGAGGACTAGAATAAACACGCAGAGGCAATAAATAGGAAGTCAAACCAACACGATGCACTGCATGTGGAAAATTGGTGGGAAGAGCTTTAGGATTGAGGGCCCATTTTACCCTCATTTTGCTGGTAATTGACCTCTGAGGCATAATGTGCAGTGCAGTCAGAGGTAATTAGCATGTAACAAACTGTTGCTTGATTGCCTGAAAAGAGCGTTTTAGAGGAAGCCACAAATGTAGAATGCAAAGTGTTTTCTATTGTATGTGTAAGTAGTGGGAACCCGATTTGAGGTGTGTGTATAGAAATGGGAATTTAGCTCTGCATGTGGCTCTGTGATGGCAGTAGGAATGGCCCCTGCATCAACAAAAGGTGCATTAACGTAACTCTGAACAGAGCCACATCGGGCCTTTTCATTTGGCCTCATCTCCAGGAAAGCACACACTGTCCACCTGCTGGCCCCCCCGGGGTGACAGGGTTCACTTCGGCATTACATCACTCCACACAGCACCGGAAAGTTTTCGTCTGAACGTATCCAGTTTAGCACGAGACGGATTTACAGCTGCAGTTCAACACCACTATCATCACTATGAATATGTGGGGCTTTCCCGTCACAAGCTGTTAGGGAAGGGACAAAATCCACCTGCAAAACTTTAAGGTGAGAGGTTTAATCAGCAGCCACGTTTGTGGCACTGAGGTCAACTGTCACATTTTAATCTGGCAGTGCGCAAATTATACAAGCCCTCACTAAGTTAAAGAGCAGGTAGATTTACTCCAGAAGCACAGCTGAGGAAAACTGTTTGCTCACTTGTACCTTGCATGTTATATAACA
The DNA here is from genome assembly GCF_017976425.1 of Toxotes jaculatrix. Taxonomy (NCBI): domain Eukaryota; kingdom Metazoa; phylum Chordata; class Actinopteri; family Toxotidae; genus Toxotes; species Toxotes jaculatrix. The sequence continues at coordinate 16,559,977 of NC_054410.1, read as the reverse complement.
GCCCTTGTAAGTTTAACAGTTTTAAGTGCATGACTGATCCATGCTTTCTTTCACCTAAGCAAAATGAACAGGTGTGATAAAAGGAGCTATGTTTGTGTACACGTCACAAAATATGCTGCTGACTATTGAAGTCCAGAGGACCTATTAGATAGATTACTGCTATTGTGCATCGTTCATGCCTTTGTGAGACCAGTGACCGGAGAGTGACAGACAATCAGGACAATAGCCCCGACCTTGGCACTCTGTCAGTTGGAAGGAGAATCCCTCAGAGGGAACTGTCATTTTCTTTTAAGCTTAGTTGATTGTAAAGGTGAACATTTACACTGGGATTCCCCTTGTTGTCAACAGAACATGGCTGTTTAACACTGATTTTATTACTTGATAAACAGGTAGTCTAAAGAAAATACTCGACCTGTAAGCTAAGAGTATTTTAAGATACAAAAATGTTCTGTACATATTACATTTAAAAACCAACACTAAACACACAAAAACAATATAATTAACGAATGAAATATGCACAATCGTATTAGACAATTTGCAGACCTGTCTATACTGATGATTACTTTAATCATATAAGATGACTGAAAAATGAACATTAAAGAATATGTAAGTATGTTGAATTTGAAAAGGTATATTTTTTTCCTTTTTCTGGGTGAGGTGGGGGTTGTGGGTAAAGGCAGAGAGGAAGGAGGAGGGGTATAGTAAGAGCCACTTTCTTATGTTAAGCAGGCGTGCGGCTGTCCTCTATTGTGTGGCGTGAGGACTCTTTTCTCCGGCCAATTTGAGCATGCTTCAGTGGCCAGCCTGGCTCTGGCCCCCTGACGCATTATACAGAGCCATAACAAAAGCTGGAGAATGTTGCCTCGTCCCTCAGTGCGCCCCCCTCATTGCTCTACTCTACACTACGTTCCCCAGGCTCCCCTCCCGCTCCTTCACACACTCGCGTACACACACAGGCAGGCAGGCCAGCCTACTCTGGGCCCCTGGCCGACGTGTCAGTCTAACGGAGCGCGACAGACGTCAATCCTTAATTAATCACGTATACGCGGCAGGGGCTCAAAACATTATTTAACGACATGGAAAACATTCTAACAAGCTTGTCGCACTGCCAAGGTGCAATAGAAACCCAATCAGAAGGGCGCATACACACACACACATCCAAAACAAGCCCCCCACCCACACACACACACACTTTTATCCCCGTCCTTTGTTTTGGGGCACTCCATTTATCTCCACTCAGCTTCGTCTGGAAGGAATGGAGCAAAGCCAGATTTAAATACAAGAAAAGGTGTGGCTACAGGAGGTGGAAGATGCCAAAACACAGAAGCATTCTTCATCACCACTGGTTGGCAGGCAGTTTTCAAAACTGAGCTTCAACAGTCAGAAATTGCAGGGCACCTATGTGACCCCTGTCCTCCCTCCTGTCAGTAATGGTTCTCAAGTTGATTCCAAATGCCCCTGATTCTTACTGACGCACCATTAGGTGCACATATGCAATGATAAGTCAAGTGTTTGCCTGAATTACACTAACAACAGATTTCAGGAAGAACTGAGTCATTGAAAATGACACATCACATAGGAAAAAGTAGATGGTACATTGGCAACTACAAGTAACTGTTTATCAGGTTTTAGACAGGGCCTGTGCACATGTCAAATGAGTTTGACTGGTGCGCCATCTAGTGCTGAATAGAAGGACAAATGACAACTTTACTGAGGTGCCACCTGCTGGCTGTACCTGGTCATCGCTGGTGAAGCCCTTGTGCATGATGTAGTAGAGGTGCACCAAGTAATCACTGTTGGGGAGCACATCCTGGTGCCTGGTCATCATCTCGCAGATCAGCTTGTAGGCTTGCAGCTTACCAGCCTTATATTCTGCTGGCAGCATGGTGGCCTGTGGAGGAGAGAGGTGCTGAGGTGAGTTTTATTATGAGGAGTTAAAGATGTTGACATGTTAAACATCTATTTTGCTGCAGGGATGGTTTGGGAAGTTGAAACGTTTTGGTTTTTATTGTTCTTGTGGAAACTTGGAAACTCATCTCCGGAGTCAGCTGCAACTAATGTGAATTCAGTGTGACAAACTACCAATTTTGAGTTTGACTTTAATTGGCAACATTCTTGTTTTCATGGTTTTTGCTGGAACAGATTGACTAGATGTGGCTAATTTAATTGTCCGTTTAGTGACAGTGTCTGTCGCTGCTAAAGCTCGCCATTAAATCCTGTTTTTTTTATTCGTTGCTGCTACTGGAAATGTAATCACACTGCTTACTGAGCATTAGAAGACTGTTTCAGGGTAACACCTACCAGATATTGTTTACATCTGCAGTTGAGGTTGCAATGATGAACCCAGAACAAGTTCAATAGCTATAGACATTTAATAAAAACACTTAAGATTATAATATTTAGGATGTGGCAGCAGACAGACTTTTATTTAGCCTCTGATAGATTCACTGTCTGTCTGCTTAACTAAAACAGACTTTCATTCAAACCCTCACTTCTATAGTTGCTTTTTGTTTCTTACCCTGAAGAGCCAAGAGGCAAGCATTCGGAGAGGAGGGATGAAGGCCGGCTGGGGAGGGGAAGACTGGTTGTCCACACTGATCCCAAGGTTGTCCCGGATCTGTAAGCACACGTTTAACTTCAACCAGTGAACACAGTCTTTATGCATAACCTTTATAATGATCTGATGATTAAGAATTTACAGGAAAAAGTTCTCTTTGTAAGACAGGGAGTGTATTTTATCCTTATTTGAGAGGACATGCCTCATATGTAGGCCTTACCTTGGCTAGCTTGTGCCAGAGCTCATAGAGATAGGAGAAGACTTTGGCATGGATTTTTGGGCAGCGGATGTTGTTGACATCTCCCAGGATACCCAATATCCTCCTCCACAGGACAAAGGCTGAATCAGGATGCCAGCCAGTCAGGGTCCCACCAGCAATGATGCTGACATCGTCAGCCAGGCACTCACTGCTGTCTGCATGGTCAGAGATAGTATATGGGGTGGTTTGAGTTACTGAGTAAATTATTTGGTAACATCCGTATTAGTTGCTGCCAGTACCTAATATAAAATGAATCCATTTAATTTTATTGGAGAGGATATAGGATTCAGTCAACAAATGCAGCTTTTATAAAAAGTTTTGAGACTAGTTTGCAATAAACTAAATATTAATAAACCCAGTTGTTGACCAAATCCTGTGGATTTGCCCAAATGTATCCAAGTACTAAGATCTTTGTCCACTGAAACTGATCGAAGCACTGAAACACTTTTGGGGAAAGAGGAAAAGTCACATGCATCATCCAAACAAACTCAGGTTGAATTGTGGGAGGACAGTGCCACCTGGTGGGCAGCAGAAAAAATGGTGGGGAGTACAGGGAGTGAAGGCCTGGAAAAGACACAGGAATGGAAAGTGTATGTGGTAGAGCTGAGGTGATTTTTTTAAAGCCCTTTCAAGATGCACAGGAATCAATTTTTAATTCCAAGGGAAAAAAGTAATTTAATATATTTAATTAAGTAATTGTCCATGATTCGCAAAATGGGAGAATGAAAAAAAAAACATGGAAAAGTAGTGGAAGGGAAAGTAAGGCTGGAAAATACAGAGCTCTATAGAACATGTAGAGTCAATGGTAAATGAGGACTCTATGGTCTATATGATGAGTAGCAGCTAGGGAGCAGTACCCAAGTGGTGTGGCATGTGTAAGACAGACTGATGCATGGTGTCGTCCAGGGGGCAGTCCCGCGGACACTCTGTGTGCACCAGCAGGGCTGGTGAGGCGGGGGGGTTCTGGGGGTAGTGGTAGTGGTTGTGGTGGTGGTAGGACGGGGGTGCAGAGTGGGGAGGGAGGGCACACTCAGGACCTAAAAAAAACGAGGAGAAAGGGGAAAGGGATAAAACCGGGTTTGAGGAAGGAAGCACAGCGGGACAAAGGAAGAGTGACAACTTCTTGATGACCACAATGTAGGACAACACAAACAAAAGTTCACGTACAAGGGTGGGAAGGGGACGGGGTAACAAACATTTCTCCATCAGTAATGATGGCTGGGGGGGGGGGACTAAAAGCTGAAGGGTTTAAAGTTGAAGAAGTATTTTGATTATTTTCACATGAATATGCACATAACCACCAATAACAAACATTACAATTTCATATTAATTATCGATCCAATGACCACGGGTCACTTTCCCTTCACAAAATTCACCACAAGCTGTCGGCAGGTTTAAAAGATTAAACGGCTTAGCCAAAGAAGCACTGCAGCAGATACTGACGGGCAGGTCGAGTTTCCTTACCGGGTCACTCTACCCAGCTATGACTAATCCATCAAGGGTGAGGTTACTGGAGGCGCCAAAACCCCAGCGGGATGGGACGCACCTCAGATGAACATGCAGAACTGCTGAACTCTTTCAACTCATTTTTCCACTCTGCTGAACGTTTACATAGGATTGCACTGTGCAATTCAGCACTTTTATATAAAGGACAATCAGTCTTAATTGAATAAAATCATTTAACTGACACTGAACACCAAACGAAAATTTAAAGTCAAGGTCAGTCTATGTGCCATGGCACAGACATTAAAATATATTGGCATCTGGAACAAATATGGGCAAAAATAAATAAATTTTAGGTGCTCAGGCTGAGTTCTTTTCAGTTTCCATACCTGCTAGAGCCTCATTGTGGCTGAGCAGCAGACTCCCCTGGCTCTGGGGGTCGGTTGTCACGTCCATGTGGGTTGACTGTGTGGACTGAGTGTCAGCCTCCTCATCAAAGGCCTGCCAGGTAACCTCAGCTTCATTGAGGTAGCCGTTGGATGTCTCACTGCTTATACTCTCACCTGGGTAGAGTGGGTGAATGAAGTGGATAAAGGACATGCAAAGTATAAGAAGGTTAATAGAGAGGAGCATGAGATGGAAGGTACTGGCTGTGTAGGGAAAACTATTAATCCATGCAAAGAGTGGGTTTTATTTGATATAACTTTTGATTTTTTTTTAAACTGAATTTTAAATTTAGAAACAGCAAATCTTTATGTGGAACGTTTAAATTAAAACAGCTACACAGATATCACAGTGAACCATTTTAAAGGAATAATTAGTGATGTAATCTCTAACTTTTCTCTCTGAGTTTGGGTCTTGTGTAGTTTGTGTGTCCCTCAGCATTGCACTCTGTCTCAGCTGAACTGTTGCTCCGCTGGATGAGGATCTGGGAACACAGAAATATGTATTAAAGAAGATATACATGTATAGCTAAAACCTACTTCCTTCATTTTACATAATGCTATTGTATAAGATGATTCTTCTCACCACTGGCGGCTCACTGCTTTCTCTCCTGCCCTCAGATGTTCTGCTGTCAGAGCCACAGGAAGTTGGGGAGTACTCTCTCTTCTGGGCTGAAGTGCAACAGGTGATGTCATAAACAGACAGTGAGACCACAATTATCTTAAAAAATGCCAGATGCTTCACTACTACCCTTTATGAGTGGAATTAGTTTTAGGGTTCATTTTTAACATCAGAGATTCTTATTAAATGTTTAATTCCACATATAAATCTGAATCTTCAGCAGATCCCATATCTCGACATGTAGTATCTCACCTGATGTCAACAAAAACTGACCATAGTAGACATAACAAATTGCCAGGCTATGTTTACTGGATTGCATTAAATTGTGAAGGGTGTAATTATGAAACTGGCAAATGATTTCTTTCCCTTTTCACTGAATTATCTGATCGCTTACATGTAGCTCAGCTAAATGTTATCTAAGCACAATCCTGATGCTAGACAAAGGGTGTTGATTCATTAAAGATCAGAAGTGAAAAATGTGTGCGTTTTGTTTGCATATACCTGGTAAAGTATCAGACAGATGCTGGGTGATGTCGGAGGTGCTACTGCTACGTGGCAGAGGGCTATCCCCGCCTCCCAGCTCCTCCTCTACACCACATTCGGACAGCTGACACTCCTCCACATCTGGCAGGATAAAAAGAGCACGTTGTTTAGACCACAAGAGGACAACTACGATAGCAGAAATCTTAAAATGGAAACAAACTGGGTACTGTGTGTTTTTTGTTATCATTAAGGGATTTACAGGAACTGTACAGATGAAGATTTGATACATTCATGAGGACATTAGGGAGGAACTGGGGCACGCACACATGCAGTAGTGATGCAGACATACTCTTGCTACAGACTGTATTCCTACATGATGTAGGAATTCCCTAAAGATTTTTTTTTTTTTTTTTTTTTACTATTTTCAACTCACACGACAGTCTGAAGTTCCTGTTAAAACATAAACCTTGGTGCCAAATACTGTCACAACAGATACAGACACTGGTCAAGTATGACTTTTGAGATCGTAACAGCAGGTGGATGGAGACGTAGGGTGGAGGTCACAAACACACAAACACATGCAGCTCTCAGAATACACTTTACCTGAGAGTCTGTGAGAGCAAGCAGAGTTACCAGAAGAGATACCAGGCAAGAAAGAGCTCACAGTGTGGAGCAGCATAGGAACACTTTTAGTAGTGGGCAAAGCCTCGTATAGATGAACACAGTTGCTGATGGACTGGCTTCGCTTAGCTTCCATCAAGGGAAGAGGAAGAAGAGGAAAAAGAAAGAGACAGTGGAAACAGAGAAGAGGTAAAGGGAAGAAGACAGTGTTCAATGACAGCAAAGTACAGGATGCCACAAAGGTGCTTCCACTGGTAAATACATTCTTGATCGGGAACGCAGAGCAAATAAAGCAATGAAGTGCCAGAGATTCACCTCAATATGGTCTACATCACTGATTGTTTAAATCTGAATATAAGAAATTTCACAAAAGAACAAACAGTTCCTGGAAAAGATCTACGAGGGAAGGAAAAAAAAAAAGACTGAAACCAAACTGAAGGCACAGAAACTGTAAATTCACAACAGCAGGACCATAAGTTAGCTGGATGCACTGACAGTATTTCAGTTTGATGGAGACATGGTTCCTAAATGACCTTTTCATTATCAGCCAATATGTTGTCAATAGATTTTTCAAAATCACTAATACTGATGTCAGTATCAGGCTTAAAAAACAGTATCTGTCAGGCTATAGTGGTGCCATATGACATAACACACTACAATTAATCAAATTAAAAAGAAAAAAAAAGACAGAAAAAAATGACCTGGCCCTATCAGTCATTATTTTGTCACTTGACATTTAATAAAACTACTCTGGTATAGCTTAAACTATCACTTCTTTTTTTATTGTTCTACCAGAAGCCCATTGTTAAGAAAAACATACTGTGTCCTGCTTTCTAAGACTAGTGTTTTCAGTTCTTATGTGTTTAGGGGGCTAAATTAACCCTGCACAGACTGTGAATACTATATTTTATCTTATTTCCAGCCAAAACACATCCTCTTGTGATTTTTACATCCTAGATGTAAACTGGTAAAGGTACAGAGATAATCATCCCACCTCACAGTGAGAGCTGGTTCAACTGGGTCTCAGTAGTTGGAGAAGCTTAATGAGCTCCCTAATGACATATCCAGCCTTTTTCTTTATCAAGACACGATCTCAGAACAATATTAGTTTGTATTTGCATGCATAAGTACAGCCAAGTTTTGACAGTTGTCAATGCTGAGGCATTGCCATTGTGTCTGGACAGCACTTCAGGGTTAATCTCAAAGCGAGCCATGAAAGAGGACAGTTCTATTGTCTGCTTTCAGCACACTTTAATTATGCCTTTCAGTGAGAGAGAGAGAGAGATACATAGTCTGCTACAGCCCGCCACTGCTTCCCATTTATGCATATTAATGAGCATTAATTACACTCTTAATGAAACTATCAAAAACTGCCATGCAATTGATGTGTGGGCCTTCTTTTGAGGAGTAGGGAGGAGGGCTGTCGGGCCTTTGAAGATCAATGTGGGAGAAATCCAATTAGGCCAAAGAAAGGGAAGGGAATTTGAATCCGTAGTGTTTAATGTCCATCTTTGCTTATACACGGATACATGTAAACAGACTAACAGAATAGGTGCATAAACATGCTCACGAGACACATAATAGATGTGTCAGCACACACACACACACACCCTTTCTGAGACTCCATCCTTCAGGCACAAATACATCTGCTCCTAGCTCAACAAGCTCGTCATTTCAGTATGTTGCTAGTAATTAGAGAGGCGTAATGGCCAGGAAAAGAAAAGGGATCATCTCTGTCTTTTATCCTCTGCATTAAGATTCTGTCTAGACAAAATTAAGACAAGCAAGACAGGAACTGCAGCTAGTTACTACACTACTGCCTTCCAGCTCAACTTATAATTAGCCTGCCACATTCCCATCAGATAAGGGGTGTTTGCAGTGTCTGAATCGAGCTAATGACAATGAGTGTCCAAAGCTGGCCTCTGACATGCCGTCGAGGGATTGTTCTGTATGCCCGCAATCGAGCTGACATGGAAACATGTTGACATTGACCAGAGACATATGAAGGAAACAATAGGGGCCATCTGCTAGTCTCTTTGTCTTTGGTGTTGGGCCTTTCAACGACACCTGGGCTTGCGTACACATGGACCTGTCTGAAGGCTTTCACACGCAGTAAATACAGCTGATAAACCCTATGGTGTGACATTGTGCTCCTAGAGGGTTATCAGTATTGTGTTGTTGGCCCACACAAAGCCAGAAGATTAATACAGCATGGATGTGGAATACTTCATGCATCTGGAGGGTCTTATAAAAGCCGCCCCTTTGTATTTTGTTTTTGCCTGATTTGATAGATTAGTAATATACAGCACAATAGCACCACAATATTGTTATAGCTTATAAGACTGGTACTTACCAGAGGCCTTCTGTCGGACGTTGTTTCGTGCCTTCTCTACACCAGGAGCTCCTGATGTAGTGGCAGAGCGAATCCTCATGGGCTCTTGAACCCCTGGCCCGACCTGCTCTCCCTGGTTCCTCCAACTCAGTGAGAAGGAGCGTGCCACTGCTGCTGCTGCTGCTGCCGCCGCCTTCTGGGAGTCCTGGATCACTCCTGACATAGAGAGAGCAACACTTGCTGATTACTGAGGCGTCAGTGTACATTTTTTATTAACAGATTATCAGATTTATATTTGGAGACACTTCTCTGTGGCTATTTCAGACCTTAAAAAAAAAAAAAAAAAAAAAAAAATCAGTCTTTGAATATAACACTGCTGTAGCGGCTGTCAGGCGTCATACCTGAGCACTCACTATGGCAGTCTTAAAAACATCAGACATCAATTCAGAAGATCCATTACACATATGTAGATTTATGTTCACAAATCGAAATATAGCGTTTATAAAGTTCTCATTTCCTCTTTTCATGTTTTTGTGTTTTAGAATATTGAGTCAGTGATCAACAGAAATGAGTTTTAAAAGTCAAAGTGAAAGACACTAACATATCCAATCATAAAATAAGGCTCAGCTGGAAAGTAACCAGAACTAGCTTTCCAAAAGTCACTTTCAAACCTTTTTTTTTTTTTACCAAAATTCGAGCCATCTCATTTCCCATTTTTTGTTCCCACATTTCTCTCCCTCACCACGTCCTCTCTGCTTCTTCTCCTTCTGTTCACTGAGTTTGTCCAGAGGCAGGTTGCCCATGTCCAGGCCATAAACGGAGCGTGCCAGCACAGCCGTCAGCGAGTCCATGATGCTGGCCCACTCTGTCACCAGCTCCTCCCAGCAGGTAAGAGAGGACAGCACTGCCAGCAGCTCGTCCCATAGCTCCCGGGAGATAAATACGCACAGGTTGGCTCGCACCCACGCCACAATGATGGTCTGAGACAACAGCAGAATGAATTAGAATTGACAGACAGGGTTGCCGCAAGAAATTACAGCCCCTGGTAGGATGTGACAACATGAAGCTCACACTGCTACATCTAATTTGATGCAGTGTTTTCTTGCCTTTTTGTTAGCAAACAACCCAAACTAGACACACACATACAGTATACAGTAAATTTGTGAAAAACAAATGTTTATTAACATACCCTGTATATCAGTTAATGTAAAGCTAAGCACATGCAAACATACCCTAAAGAGTATAGATGCTAAACTTTCAGCAAAGCTGTCTTTTCTTTGGTTTTCCTGTGGCCTCTTCATCACTGCCTCAGTGATCCTCAGCAGTACCTGCAGCATCTGCTCCCTGCAGAACACAGACAGTAAAATCTAATCAAATGACATTTGAGAGTCATAAAGGATTATCTCACAAGAAAATGGAAAAAAAATAAAACATCTTCCCATGTATATCTGAACATCTCACTCACCATGTCTGTGTATTCATCGTGTGCTCCATGATCATGTGCCGGTAGATACTAAGAACACCCTTGCACACTTCAACCTGGTTTTCCAGGAGTTTAGGTACATCCTGGCAGGGTTCCAACAGGAACACATTGGATGAGTTGGTCAGGAACACCTACACACAAACAAATAGTGAGGATGAGCAAACAATCAAACACAAACACAAAGTATTGCTCACTCTAATCACCATGTGCTCTGATCTCAGGATAAAAACACACCTCTGAACATAGAGACAGACCTGTAGTGTGGGCTGGATGCCAGCCTTGATGTCCCTGTTCTGCTCCTCAGTGAGAAAGCCCCGATTGATGGCGCTGCTGAATGAGTAGGTCCTCCCCCAGCTGGACGACCGTCTGTGACCGTGACTCTCGGCCTTGCAGAAGACAAGGCAGGCTAGTCAGTTGTTCAGCAGACATAAACTAAGCTACTAAGACAGATACTATGCACATTATATTAAAGAGGATCTATGTTTGTTATGAAAAACATCTTATGGTGCTGTCATGTGTATCTTGGTTGTTTTTGAGACTATAATAGTGAGAGCTTTCAGTCTGTGACCTACATTTAAACAACAAATAAAAAAAAAGAAAAGCTAAAGCTAACCAATCAGACCAGAAAACCATTAAATAATTATTACACTACACTACTAATCCTTTTTGCCTTTTCCTTTTCTTTCCTCACAACATTAGTATGTATGATAGGAAACTACATATTTATTGGATTTCTCTTTACCTGTGCATGCATGCTCTTTGTCTCGGCGCTGAGTATCTGTTCACTGCTGTGATCTACTTCATCTTCCTGGGTAGTTGTGTCAGGCTCTGTCATGAAGCTGGGCTTTTCCTGCAGGATCCACTTCCTGTACACTTTGATCACCTTCCTGGTTGCAGATGCCTCGCAGGATGGCAGCAGGAAAGCCTTAGGAGAGAGAACATGGACTTTTATCTTTAACTTACTCAGTGTGAGGGGTAACCTGTTAATAAGAAGGATATTGAAGATATGTTAAATGGCCAGCAGAGGGCAACATAGTACATGTAATTGCAGTGTAAGTGTCAGCATGAGCCAATATAAAAACTGCACAATAGCTACAGAGAAATTAATTTTTGCAACATCAAATGAAGAAATGCTGCTTGTTGACCCCACTGTACCTGGTGGAAGACCTCGTTGACAAAATTCACATTGTCCCTGGTGGACAGCAGGATGGCATGCACCATGTCATAGACATAGCGGTGCTCCTCCTCAATGCTACACAAACTGGAATCGCTGGGCCGTCGGTCTGATAGCGTGCTGCTGTTGGAGTGGCTCTTCTCGGGTTCCCCCGCTGGTCCATTCGTATCCCCATCCGACGTCTTATCCTTATCCTTCTCCTGGCTGCTACTGCCTGCAGTGACAGTCTGGCCACCACAGAGAGATGGTGTTAAGTCAAAGTCACTTAGTATGCCATAAGGCTGACTACTCACAGTTAAATAATTGGTCACAAGAGTCTTACTGACTAGAAATTCCATAGTTGATTAGTTGTATTTTATAGTCATTTTTATGGAGAATGGGCTACTGTATTAATCATCATTCTGTCAGTTCTGTCTCTTCTCATGATTCCTGTCACTAAATTTACTGTTATGTAAAGGCAAAGTGCCCCCAAAACAAGAAACTACAGTCCTGTATATACACTTCACTTAGCTAATACAACTAGCCAGAACTAACGCAACAGTCCTGCATTAAATTCTACCTTCATTAAGTCTTGGTTGAAACTATCTTAGAGAGGTGTTGATTCAGTTCTATCATCATTTTGGAGGAAGTAGTCTGTGTTGGAGACATGTTTCTGCTTTTTAGCCTACTCTCAATGATATAGTTAAGGTGGACATAACATTTATGTGGATAAAAAATGTGTGAAAATCATAGTCCTTTGTGCTCAGGTGTCTTTATACAGATACAAGGGCTCAAGGTTTTTGTGACAACAATACACTCAAAACATATGTACTTCCTCCCTGCTCAACAGCAGTGTGAGAAATCAACAGAAAGGTCCTGTCATGCTCACGTGGATGAGTTTGGGAATGACTTCAGTGCCGTTCTTGGCGTTCTGCGCCGCAGCAGCACTGCTGACATACTTCTTCTCCAGGAAGAAGGTGACCAGCCAGGTGATGAAGGCCACACGGGGTGCCAGGTACTGGTCCCTGGTGCAGAAGGTGCTTTCATTGTTCCGCGTCACTGGCACATACAAGGGTTTTGGTCTGTGATGGGGGAGGTCTGATGGAGGAGGAGAGGAAAACCGAGTGAAAAATAGAGGATGGTAACAGACGGAGAGTTAATTAAAAAAAAGGAAAAAAGCACACAAGGAGTAGAGCAAGAGAGATAAAACATCAACTCCAAAGGTCTGGCTGTGAAGGTATTCAGAGTTTTTCCAGATGAATCAAACTATTCACTCAACCATGAAGCCGTGAACCAAGAAACCATGAACATGCAGTACATTTTTTTTTTTTTTTTTATTTCTATCTGTTCACTTGTTATACCCTTGTCATTCAGAATCAGTTTTTTTTTCTTTTTTTCTTTTTTGGAGCCCCCATAGCACAACACACATTGCACATCTTTCTCTCTTGTAGACAAAATACATTTGTTTTGGTAGTTTAACTTGTTACGAATTAATGAAAACCCACATATAGAAGACTAAGGAGTCCTGACTGCCATGGACTTTCCGGCACAACCACCTGACCTCAACCCCACTGACCCTGTATAGGCAGTTGTAGACTGAGAAAGCTAAGCACTGTCAAATCATACTGGGATAACCTGGGTCATTAGTTGTTTTGCACAAACTTGTGAAGCCCATGCAGCTCGAGGGCTAAAGTAAAAGGTGACAAAGCAAATTCTAAGATATTCTGAAATTCATTCAATCACAAAGACTCATATTTCACTGAAACTGTTCAGCTGACAAGGTCCAATCAATGAAACCAGATTGGAGGTGTGGGTCAGAGCTACTTCCACTCATAAAAAGCACTTAAACATATTTGTTGGGTTGTTGCTATTCACGAGAAGCCTCTGCTTACTACAAGAAAAAAGAGAGCTCTGAAGACTTACAATCAAGAAATGCTGATTTGCATGAAGCTGGAAATGGTTATAGTCATTTCAGAGAATGAACTGTATGACAGTTTTCTGAACAGAAGCTTTACCCCCCCACAAAAATGTAGCATAAGCAGACACTGCAAACTGTCACACTGAGATTTTACAACCCAGACAGCAGTCTGAGAAGTGCAGTGCATATATCTTTGCAGTAACAGACTCACTTTGAAAAGGCTTCTGTATAAAGGTAAAAATGTATATGTCCGCTTACCTAATAAGGGCTTGTAGAGGTTTGTGAGTTTGGTGAAGGAGGGGAATAAATGTGGAAGGTAGTACTTCTTGAACAGGCTGAAGAGAAACCTGAAGCCTGTGTTCTCGTTCTCTTTGTTCTTCCATTCTAAACTGGATGCCTGGCAGACAGACAGCACAAAGGCAGACAAGGTCAGGCTACAGGGAGAGGAGATGGTTCCAGCATCACTCAGACAGTGACAGTATAGTTTTTCCAACACAATAGTTTGAAGGTTCCTCTAAGAAACAGTATACACAGGAGAAATGGTTTGGACTGGGTATACGTAAGATTAACAGACTCCAACTTTACACACTTAACAACTGATACTGTATTAAGCTTTTCTCTTACTGGTGTATACAACACAGGTTACAAACTACCTGACCCGTGCCACTGTGACCACCTCAAGCTAACAAGGGAATTTCAAAAACTCAGATTCCAAATTTGAGATTCAGTTATGACATCTGCAATTTAGGCACAGGTGGCAAAGAGTTGTGCAGTCTTTTCCCAGCAAAATTAGTTATTACCTGAATGACCATGTACTTGAGCAGGGTTTCGAGGATGTAACAAGTCTGGTCATCTGCAACTTTTTCTCCCACCACAGCCGGAACAAGCGCTGTAATCTCCTCGGGCACCACTTTTGCTACTCAGATTCAGAGATAAAAAAAAAGACCTGAATTAGAAAACAAGGCTTCTCCACTAAAAAAAAAAAAAAGGAACATAGACAAACTGATATCAGCTTATTATGTTTTTAAATGACCTCAACGATAAACCTCACAATCACATAAGGCTGCAAAAATGTTACAGAATCTATGTCATCATAAATGTTCACATGTAGAAGTGCGCATATCCCTGCCTCACCGTCATGGGGGTTGGAGGAGGCGTTGTAAATGGTGTCGAGGCTGAAGGGCCCTCTGGTGGAGGGCACAGCAGGGAATCCGGGCACCAGACAGGCAAAGATAAGAAACTGCTCCTCAGCACAGTTGTCCCTCAGGGCCTGCAGCCACAGCAGGAAGAGACGGATCCCTTCACAGCGGATCTAAATCAGAGGACATCAGGACATATTAATGGATACACACAAAATAAGCTAATTTTAACTATCTTTTCTTTAAAACTAAATGCGACCTACTGCATAGCCAGATTTATTCTAAGTTAACATTCACATTAGTGTCACATTAGTACCTTGAATGAATTTCCAGTGTGTAGAAGTTTTTTCAGAATAGAACCTGGAAGAAAAGAAATCCACAGTTGTCAAAGACTTTTGCAAACCACATATTTACCAGAAGCTTCCTACACAACAAGGAGAGCCACAACAAATAGCACGAAACTGAAAGGAGGGACATGCTTGTCATCTCCACTGACGCAATTTGACCTTGATGGTGGTCCTGACAAACTAGTGGGGAGAGTGGCAAGGCTTCACATTTTCCTGATGAAAATTAACATCAGTTGGCGGCGACATGCATTCATGAAGGCAATCTGGTTCCGCTGTAATCAAATGAGACATTGCTCTGATTGCTAAATACCTTGGGCGGAAGAGGTCTGTGTGTGCGAGTTAGGACAGAGACTTGACAGTCTGCAGACAACACTGTTCTTATGAGGACACTGGTCCTAATAGTGATTTTTAGTTTTAGTATTGAGGTTAAAATTTGAGGTTATGTTAGGGCAAAAATCGAGCTACTTCAGAAGTGTGTTTGAGTCTTAATCAGGAAGGTCCTTCACTGAGTGATTTGACTCAGACATATTAAAGCGGTAGCCATGAAGACCTGGCTGAGTATAACAAAGCTCATGAGTTTGCATGTGAGTTTATGTGTTTGTCTGGTGGTTTTATTATTCTCCACTCAATGGGCTGAATCAATAACATTTCTACGTTTGTCACATAAAGGTGTAAAGGAATCCTTTCATAGGTCTTGGGCTCAGGAAAGAAGGAATTATAAGTAAGCACGATAAAAGGTTTGAGAATTTTCTTCAGCTTTTAATGGGTCTGTTTCAAATGTCTGTGACCTTGCAATCCTCAGCTAAAAGGACAAAAACACTAAGAGTCATTATTGCCACACACACACACACACACACACACACACACACACACACACACACAAGGAATGTATCATCTGGAACTGAAATGCTTTCAGCAATGTTACTGTAGAATGTGATAAAAAAAAAATTATATGTGAAAGAAAGAGTTATCTTAGGAATTCAATTAAACTTCAGGTATGGTGAGAAGCTATCCAGCCACCACCACACATTCTTCGGAGCAGAAGTACATAGTGACAGCACAGCATCTTGACCAGTGACACATGAACTGATGAGTGGCAAAGAAAATTCTGTGAGTTCAGGAGAAGGCCAAGAGGCAGCTTTAAACCTGTGATGATTTGTTGTCCAATAACTGACAAAAAAGGGAAAGTGAAATTGTGTGGGGCATCCACCCTGAGATGAGTCTTGATATTTGGAATTACAAGCCTGAGGGGCAGGGCAACCTACCACTGATCTAGACCTAGACTGTTTAGCTGCCAGCGGCTGACAAACAACGGTTATAATGGAGGTTATCGCTACTTGCAAGGGCTTTCCTTTTTGTGTGTGTGTGTGTGGGACTGAAATCATGCCAGCATAATTCAATTACTTATTTGCATTTCAAATGAAGTGTTCATTTGCATTTTTTCCATTTACATCCCCTTCTAAGACTAATTATTTTCCCTTTATTATGGAAGGCTGAGGCATGGTGGTGGTGACATTTTTGTTACCACCACCATGTGTATCTTAGAGGTTACAGAAGCACAAGGAGGAAAACACATATACAGTCCATAACTACCTGTTAGGTATAATAAGGAGACAGTGGTTTGGATTCAAGGTGGTGCCAAGTATGTGAGACTGGTAGAAAAGTTAGTAAATACATACCTATACTGTGAAACTGCCATCGGTTGTAGATTTTCTCAGGCAGAAGTTGTAGAATTTTCTGATGAAAAATAGAAAAAGAGTTGATTAGGTTTGTTAAGTAAGTAGTTGTTGGTTATAAGAGTGGCACATTTCAGAAATAATTTCATAAGGGTTGCATTGGGTTACATAGTAAGGCTATCCCTTCACCATTAACTTTGCTGAATCACGCTTTTACTAAGAACCTAACTATTATGCAATTACTTGACTAGTTGATCATTAAGTTTTTTATTTACTTTTTAAGTAAAATTAACAAAATTCGTGGTTCCAGCTTCTAAAACATGAATAATTCCTGGGTTTTGTGATATTCTATGATTTAAAACTGTATTTGTGGGTTTTGAACCATCTGTCAGAAAAACATGATGTCTGAAGGCATCACCTTGGAACCTCAGAACCAGTGAGGGTGACATTTTTTTTTTTTCCTGACATTTTATTGATCAAACAAGTTATCAATTAATCAAAAAAATAATCTGCAGATCAAAAGATATTCGCCCTGTTTTTCTCCTTGAATTCCAAAATAAAAGAAGAGAGAAGAAACAGCATTTGGCTTTGCTCTGGCGCCTGTCAGTGTCTGGCCAAAGCAGTATACGCTTGAAGAACGCAGCATCCCTGCCCTTTCCTTCCACTTGGCCTTGCGTGTCTGCAGATCTCTGTGTCACAGGACAGCACTGAGAAATGTCATCACCTCGCCAACAACCGCTTTACAACTCAATTAGCGCGCCCTAACCTTTCAGCAGCCTATCATTATTCTTGAATGCAGCGACAGGTTAACTGGGTCCCTCTGGAGAGATTGGAGAAAAAAAAATGCTGGGGGAGAGCAAATGTGTACGCGCGTGCACGCAGTTAATAGTCAGTGCGCCGTGAGTGAGCAACTGGTGCCCCAATAGCTCACTTCTCATCAAATCCTAATCACTGACCCAATAAGACTTCATGATTACAATGTGGAGGTCAAGTCTGCCCTTTACTGTGTTATGCATGCAGCTCTGATCCACTCCACCAACTGTAGTCAGCATGACAAAAAGCTCATTTGTCCTGGAAAGTGAGAAACACAGGAGAGAGAAGGATACAGAGCATGGCCAAAAAAAAAAAAAAACTACAAAAAAATAAGTCTTCTCGAGAAGGGCTGAACGATTTTAGCAAAAGATCTAATTGTGATTTTTCTGGCAGACATTGCAATTTTAATCTGGTTCACAATTTTCTTCAAATCAAGCTTCAGTGCAATATTCACAATGTACAGTAACATTTACAAGCATGACAGAAAATTACATCAGATCATTAAAACATTAAATACCATTACTCTAATACAAGAATGAAAACTAAAGTTAAGAACTGACTTTCAAACGTATTTAAGGAAGACGAATGTACATTCTATAAAGTCCTTGACCAACGGCAGTTATTTTTCTACTTTCGCTAGACTTTTCTTCGGACTTTCTCGTCATGCAAATGCCTGTGGTGATTTTTCCAGTGCAGGTATAAATTGGTTGTGTTTCCGCTGGATGTTTGAAACCTGTGCAACTTCACAGGTTTTGGCACAGTACCTGTTTCTGGTGCACGTCTGCAGCCTCAAACCCGAAATACTTCCAAATGACCGACGTGCTGTTTTTTCTTGGGGCTTAAATCCAGTAACTCCGCTTCTGCTCCAGCTGAAACCACTTCAGTAATTAAGGCGCAGGTGGAGCAGGTTATACTGATTGCGTTCGCGTGACCTGACCACGAGCAGCATGCCGCTTCTGATTGGTGGGCTCGGCAGGTAGGGGAGACACCATGTATATGTATAATAGTTGACACAGCAGATCCTGGGTCAGTTAGGAGCACTGCAACAAAAACCCAGCTTTGGCGATCACATGATCGCGTTGAAAGACTATGGAGCATCATTTTATGGCGTGAGAGAAGAATGAAACTGCCAAGTGACAACTTGTCTGATCTCAAGGATTTTTCTTCTGCTTTGTTCATATAACAATGGGGGTTATTCAGATAAAATTATTTATTAAATGAAACTGAAGCTGAAACACATTGAGTGAATACACATTGGATAGGTTATAAAAAGAATTTTGTAATTTTCAAATGATGCACCTAATGTACAATATTTCATGTCACTTTTACAGGATAACATACACATAAAAGTTAGTTTGTCTCTATTGTTTTAGACAACCAGCTGATCATAATAAAACTTCATTTCACTACAATAAAATCCCTCTGAGAGATGAGACATGATGACATTTTGTTGTCCAGTGCTACGCCACATTATGAGTTGTGGTGGTCCAGATGTCATCTCATGTTTGGAGTGTCGCGGTTTGTCAACAACTGCCTTCTTCCCTTGTCATCCTCCATCTTTAACTTTCCCTTCTTGTCCTCGGAGACTAAATCCCTGTCATTATCAGTGACGCTGGAGATACTGAAAGACATACATCACTTTGAGGGCGCTGGATGACTATCTGTGCTGCTCAACTTCTCTCTGATCCACAGACGTGATGATATGCGTGTACAGGCGTGTGGCTGCACCTTGCTATTGATCCCACATGGGATTATCACATCTCTGTACAGGCTCTGCACTGGCCTCCTCCACTCTGTCTCCTTGGCGCAGCACAGACATTATGCTAGGCAGTAACACAGCAGGGTAGCCTGCTTAAGCCTTTTTCCCTGTGTGTGTGTGCAGACACAATAACACCATCTTTCTCTCTCCTTACAGAGCACCAGGACGGGAGAGTGGGAATGAGATGGAGAAGCTAGCTCAGAAAGACTCCCTGTGGAGCTGGAATGGCGGCCGCAACAATGAGGAATTTACTGGCTGATATGAGGCGAATGCAGAGTCTGCCGGACTAGAGGTTGGTGGAGTTACTCTAATCTGCAGCCGTACTCCAGCATAAAGATGGGGGCATTACTGTGGTACAGCAGCAGCCTTAACACATTTACATGATCCGCACTTAGGTTTCCAGCCGCAGGGCCTGAACATGTTGCAGAATACACTTCTCCCAGAGGTGGTCTACAAGGGCTTTTAGATGGCAGCGGCAGACATTCAGCACTCTCAGAAGAAATCAGCTATTTCCATATTGTTTAGGTTTTGATGAGATGATTATGCCATCTAAGGACAATGAAGTCTCTGGAGAGTCAGGACAATAGAGACATAAAGCGTTCACGTACTAAAGGCAGAGCAATAACCAGAAAACTACCCGTGTGTCAATCACATAACAAAACACAGGCAAAATGTAGATCTCAAAACACAGCAAACAATGTAGCAGTGAAACAACTATTATCCATCACAGCAGAGCATATTCCAGTCTACAAAGAAACTGAGTCCCTGATGCTACAATCATGTGCTGGCCCCATGCACAGTGTGAGGAAAAGACATCAGTTACAGACCAAACCAGACTGCTTATTTATTATACAAACCAAATTTCTGAGTTTGCCCTCATTATTTGTAGGTAAATGCTTTGGTAAATGCAGGCTAATAAAGCATATGTGATGTAACCTCAAAAATATTATAAAGCCTACTACTTTTTGCGTTTTCTTTTAGAATTACTTTCCAAAATACCCTAAACTATGAGCACAATTAGTAAGACATGATTTTATTCTCATTCTCCTCTGCAGCCAGAGGGTGGCAGTAGCAGAGTGCGATCAAACTCCTTCCCAGGCTTCTCCATGGCAGTTAGCTCAGCCATCAGGCTCAGGTTCCTCTTTGACCTATGAAGCCAAACTGCAGCAGGCTTCCTCTAGGACAGAGGTGTCCTAACAGTTCCACAAAGGGCTGTGTGGCTGCAGGTTTTTGTTCCAACCAAGCAGCAGCACACCAGACTTGACTCATTTAATCAGCTGATTTCAGTCTTCAGACAGTTGATTGGTCAAACTGTGTGCTCTTGATTGGTTGGAACAAAAACATGGTCCTTTGTGGAACAGTTTGGACACCTCTGCTCTATAATTTTAAATAGTTATCTGTACAATGTACGGCAGAACCCCAGCAGTTTAGGTTTGAAGGCTAAGGAACAGGTTAAAACATAACCTGAGACATTTAGATTCATTTATTCAGCGTGTTCCATGTGCAAACCCAAGCCACACTCAGTAAATTTGCATTTATGCATTAACCAATAATCCCCTGCTGGTGAACTGTCAGTCATAACTAGGAGGAAAGAGGGAGGAAAAGAAATCACTTAGCTAAATGGCCCTGGGTTAATTTCTCAGACACATGTTAGCCAACATGTAGAGGAGAGTTTGAGCTGATGTGCATCAAGGTGAATATGATGCCATTACGCCAAGCAGAAAAAGGCAGGGCCGCTGATGGCTGTTTGTGATACAGAGTGACACTGTGTCTTTAACTACCTACTTTCTAATTTCCGACCATTTACACACACACACGCTGCTTAAATGGTGTATTTGTGTGTGGCATTTAAATGAACATCATCCACAATCAGTCCCCTGTTTGCCGTGAGCTGTGGCAGGTGGACATTAATATGCCTCTTTCCTCCTTGCTTTGGTCTTGCTTTTTTAATGTTAAGTTTCTGACTTATATATAGGAATATCTAGCTCTTTGTAAACAGGATTATGTTCCTTTATTTTCCTGTATGTTGGTTCAGTTTTGGTTTGTGGTGGTTCTGCTGTGGATCTCCTTAGATTTTGATCTGAAATGACCATCTGGGGATAAAAAAAGCAAAAATCAGCTGAAAACCTCTGATTTCCTGCAGCTTTCTAAAAGACACCAGCATTTCCATTACCACTGAGCGAGGTTAAATTCACCGCTATCCCTCAAAAATCAGGAAAACTAGATTTAATAAGCAGATTTACCCATAAAAGGCAACTCAGTGAGCCAACACTCAAATCTAGATGGGGTGGGGGTGGGTTCACAGAGAGGATGGCAAGGGGAATTCAGAACGCTGAGTCAGGTCCGGATGACAGACGGCAGGACAGGTCATGGTGAGGTCACATCCTGGAGTGAAAGTGGATATGAACAAACTTCCCTCCGAGTTTTGTTGGTGCCAGAGCTGTCCCTTAACCTGTCCCTTAACCTGTCCCACAACCTCGGTGGCACCAGGATCGAACGGCTTTCAGACAGTCATACGGGAGCTTTACGGTCATACGGGAGTAAACAAACTGGAGTCCCCTGAGGCCTGAGAACTGAGAAGCTCGATCTGGTCTTCTGACAGCAAAAACAGCCTCCTAAAAACAGAAAGATATCTTATCCAGTTTCATTCCTGGGATTACACCTACACACAAGTACAGCGTAATTACTGTTAATCTACAGCACATTTTCTGTACCTTTCTATCTGCTTACATTTAATCTTGGTTTGGGTGTGCAGCAGCAAGAGGTGACATAAAGGCAATTAGAAAGAATGCATCCTGACTAAAATACAATATAGAAATGGCTGCCAAAGGGACACAGACATTATCCAACTGACAAGGACATTGTCTTAACACCTGCCAAGTATTGATGCTTGAAAACTCTTTTTGTAAACAAGAGAACACAAACCATTATAGACCTAAATGAATAATCAATAGGTCTGTGCCAGTGTTGTACATCTGGACTGTGTGCTTCTTTACCAGTCCTCTTTGCAAAACTGCTCCGAGCTCTGTCAAGTAAAACTGGGGCCATTAGCAAACAGCAATACTGACCCAAGTTCTCACTTAGATAGGTCTAAATTGGACTTTAGGACATAGAGATTGTTGTTTTAACTGTGGGTTTCAGGTTTGGGGTCATTGTCTTGCTGGAAAATAGATCTTCTTTCAAGCTGCAGTTATGCTGCACACAGCAGATGTTTTTCTTCCAGACTTTAACCATCTACCTTCACAAACCCTTCAGGGTCTACTGCAGTGAAGTATCCCCACAGCATGTTGCTGCCACCACCTTGCTAATGGGAATGGAGTATTTCCCACCGTGCTGCTTCATGGTAGGCCTGATGTGTTTCTGCTGATGTGATGTGTTTGGCCTATATCAAACACAGATGGATAAAAAGTCTTGATTTAGGTCTCATCAGATCATAATTGAAAACCTTTATCTACTAATGAAATACCCAGGCAATAGCTGCTGTATGGACAGCATCTCTCACCTGAGCCATGAACCCTGTAACGCCTTCAGCGTTACCACAGGCCTCATACTCTTTTCATTTACTAAGACTGAGCTCATTATAGTCTGAGGGGTTTCCAGCACCCCGCAGGGTTCTCATATTCTTTTCACGGGCCTTGTTGCTGAATTTGTTTGAATGTTCCTTTGTCTTCATGAGTTTGTTGTTGCCAGGGAATTTACTTTCACGCAGTTGCATCCACAAGTGTATTTAACTCACAATCACTTGTCACACCTTGATAACACACAGGTCTCCAGTAAACATGTTATGCAACTACTAAAAACAATGATCAAGACCAGTGATGTTTAGGTGTGCCGCAGTAAATGGGGTGAACACTTAGGCCAGAGGTGTCCAAACTGTTCCAGAAAGGACCGTGTGGCTGCAGGTTTTTGTTCCAACCAATCAAGAGCACACAGTTTGACCAATCAGCTGTCTGAAGACTGAAATCAGCTGATTAAATGAGTCAAGTCTGGTGTGCTGCTGCTTGGTTGGAACAAAAACCTGCAGCCACACGGCCCTTTGTGGAACAGTTTGGACACCTCTGTCACAGACCTTTTGATAATACTAATAGATCAATACTAAATTAAAGTTACAAAAGTACTGAATAAATCTGTTGCTTAACTCTGGTTTTACGTGGTAAAAAAGAACAGATAGCCCTCAAGCAGAGTGATCTAGCATTTTCAGTAATGTTGCATTCTCACAGAGATCAGGTCTCTCATCTGTCAATCCTGGTGCAGCATCTCAAACTGCCATGGATGGCTCTGTGGCAGCAGACACAAAGAAATCCTGGAAGGGAATGGTGATGGCTGGTGGCGGCAGTGGGGGTGGGGTGTTCCAGCACAGTTTGGGGGGAGGGGCAAAACATTACCCCCTCTAGATATCCATTACTCAAACAGGCTCAGCATGGGGGATCATGCCCCCCCCCCCCCACAGCAACCCATGGAAAAGGGGTCACATACATCATCATGACAGTGAAGTAATCCCCACATAGCCAGCACAACGCAAACACACGCGCACTGGAGACGTGTACTGTATATGTCAGCCAGATTTGAACGCAAGGAGGGGCTCAGGTGACGGAGGAGTGTGTGTGTGTGTGTGTGTGTGTCTGTCGGGGGGGTGGGGGGAGGGCGCGGGGATGCCGGGAGAGATGAGGACATAACTGTGGCTTTCCAGGGAAATTCTTCCACAGACTAAGAGGTGCAGAGATGTTGAGCTGTGTTGTTTTTCTTTACCCGTCATACAGCATTAAAGTGTGTCCAAAAGCACAGAGCCGCAAAATGCCTTTTGTCCCCGCAGCTATCCATTCACTGCTAATCTACACACTGCTCCGAGGCTTGCTGGACAAAGGCTGCTAGGGCTTATGTTCTGGTCGGTTGACTTCTGTGGCTTAAACAAATGATACACTTTTACGAAAAGCATTATGCTGGAAGGAAAAGTTAGGTTCCTGATAAAATGCCTCAAATTTGAACTCAGCTTAAGATGTAACTGTTTGTTTTTGCTGTAGAAAGGAAAATGATTACAAGTCACAATTCACTTGCCTGAAAATATTACATCGGTTCATCTTTCATGGTACTACACTGGGATAACATGATACATATTAGCAGTGCATGTTTGTGAGCACAAAAGTATCCATTGATATCATATTCATGGCCACATATGATCCAACATGCCTAATCTAATATGGCATAAAAAAAGAGAGTCCGCACAGTGTAGCAGAGCCCAGGATCAAAGCGACCCTGTATCTGTCCTGTACACACCACTCAAAGCAAGCTTATCTCCTCAGTGCACGGGTAAAAGCACACATCATCACAGGCAGGGGCTAAAAGGGGACAAATGAGGGTTAAGCTGCTTTCAATATTAGTTCTTTTTGAAAAGATGACTCCATAAATATGTAGCAGGCATGAATCCAGGCTTTATTTACAGGTCAGATGACTGAATGCGGACCGGCAGGGAGGCTATCTTCCTGAGGAGTGGAGAAAACTGGGGCGAAATACAGCGAGTTAGTTTTCTTTTTAACACATGGGAGCACCTTTCTGAATGAAATGTTTTATCCTGATTGGAGACCAATATAGTTTCCGAACAGTGGGCTAAGGAGAAACAAGCCTTCATAATAAAGTCTAAATGTAAGTTCATAGTATGGGAATAAAGATCAAGTTGCATTAGATATTCCTGACTATTAAAGTAGGAATCCATAGCAAAATAGAGACTACAGCAGTGTCTGGCCTGATGATACTGTAAGAAATTCATGAACTGGTCCATGGGCCTGAATCCAAAGTTAAGAATCCTATTCTGTGCTGTTTTAGTTGGAATGACTTACTCTGTGTTGGACACAGTGCAAGGAACACTCCCACACGCTGCTCCCAGGTGATCACAAAAACTAGGACAAGACATACTGTACAAAGAGGGACAAACACACTGTCCCCCATTTTTTTTTTTGATTCGCTGCCATCCTTGCAGCCCTGCCCTGTGCAAATGTAACTGGAGAGCTGACTGTTTGTATTGGAAACTGGAGCTGCCTTTGCAGTCAGGTGGGAAAACAAGGTAGGGGACTTTAACCTGCATGTGCAACATAATAGTGTTCAGAAAAACAGAGGGAGGGGCTACAGAGCCAACAATGCACTACACAAGCAGACACAAGACACACCTCCTCTGATCTGCATAAACACCTAGGGTTTTAAAAACAAGAAATGAACTGAAATCTCTCTCACATCCTGTCCAATGCTGGAAAATGAGCCTGTTTTTTCATGTGCACAATTTCCAGTTGATTTCCTGGCTATTTGAGGCAAATAAAGGAAGTAACTAGGGTATGCAGTTTGGCACCATGGAAACTGTGGTCCCACCCCAGAGTTCAGCGGTAAACAGGTTGAAGCTGTAGCAGCTATCAGCGGAAATCAGAGATGGAGACATCAGCACAGAAAAAGACAAACGACTTACTTCAAAAATAAAGAGGATAGAGTCCAGCTCCTCCCTTTGAGATTTGTTCCCTGAAACACAAGGAAAGTACTTAGGTTTTTAAACACACAACCTGGAGCTACACTGCATTAGCTTCATCAATAATGTAACAATAATATGGGCCACTCATTTAAAGGAACTTGTGTTACCATGAAAGCATACTCCCAGTGGGAATGTATCCCCCTACACATGATAGTGCTATACTGGTTATACTGGACATAACCAGAAACCGCTTCTCTGTGGGCTCATATACTTGTTTCTCTGTACATGTGGGGCAGAGGGAAATAAACCCCTGGCACAACACACACCATTAAGAGGAGGGAGAGGGTTAATTATTGAACCACCATCAAGGGTGGTGGTCAACTAGTCAGTGTGCAGTTTATAAAAAACATGGTTTGAGCTCACCTTTTTGTTTTAAGTTGCTTTCCAGTGTAATGAAATTTTCATAGAAGATAAAATAAATCTGAGAACAGTTGCTCTCGAAGAATGCCTTCAGTTCACTCTTGTCAATGATATCTGTGGAAAAAAAGGGAAACACTGTCAATGACATCTTAGAAGTAAAGAAATAAAGCTGCTCACATGAAAAAAAAGCACATTATACCTTGTTGCTAAGATGCATCTTAAATCTGGATCTGGGCAATAACTTATTGTGAAAGGCAAACACATTTTGTCGGGATGTCTGTAAATGATAATATAGTGTTGTAACGTGCATTTGTGTTTTCCAGGTCATAAAGGCATTTTGCATTGTCTGTAATGATACAAACCAATTACCCGAACTCATTTAAAAATGAGTGATCCTACTTGTTTGGTCAAAATGTAATTTTGGTTAATTTTCTTTCTCAGAATCGTTGAATATCTAACCAAAGAAAAACGACTGTTGCTTTGATTTTGTCAGTGTTGTTCAGCTGTACTAAGATCTCATGATATGTTCATTTTCTGTGTCCATGTGTCCAGGTTTGTCTGTGCACAGAAACTGCCACTACATATCTTTTGGTAACCTGTTTGAAACACCTGACTTCCTCTGAGTATCCCGTGTCGTTAATTTAAAGACGCTCCCTGTATTATATGCTGTCTCTTTAATTCAAATGCGACAATGTTAAAATCACTGTTGCACAAATGCCTTTAGACTTGTTCCCCATTTTGCCAACTACATCTGCTTTACATCAAGGCAAATTGCTTCACTTCCTTGGCCTGTGTAACTTCACCCACCTGTAATCACGTGTGGAATGATGACAGGCTTTGTGAACGTGTAGAAAACAATCTTGCCACCCAATCTGATAATTTCACAAACCTTGTGGAAGTGCAGAGATTTCTAAAACATCCCCCTGCTCATGATGCAATACGGTATAAAGGATTTGATTTGAGGTGGAAAGAGAAGCACAATTTGAGACAAAATCACATCTATGTGCCACTAACTCTTGTACTGAGGATATTTCTCTCACTGCTGTTGACCTATACACTGCTCCACAATATGTTGAATACTAGTGAGTGTAGGAATGTGTTTCATTTCCAAGATTTTTTTTTGCGCTTTTAGCAAAAGGCACTGTTAAGTGCACTCAGCAAATATATGTTGGTTTTCCGAAGTGCAGGACAATTCACATTGATTTTTAGTCCCCATTTAGGATGCAAGTTTCCCATCACAGCTTGGGTGAGTGTGGGGATTATCTGGCGTGTTTGGATATGAAGAGGGGTGGTCTGGATCGAGGCCACGCCACCTAAGGCTGCAATAGTTACTGAGGGAAATAGGTGGTACATGTGTACAATAACAAACAGACTAGCACTGACAGAACCCTAAATTCATGCAACGAACCCCTATCATTTGCCATCCTAATACAACCGTGGTAATGAGGTAGGTCTGGACTGAATAATCAAATATAGGCCGGGAGGAGTCCTGGCACAATAACAGCAATTAAGGTTCACCTTCTGCTGTGATTCTGCCTCTACCACATGGCAATCTGGAAGACGCCCAGAAGCAGTCCAGCTCATGTGAAGTGCTGCAATTATGTTAGTCTGGGACAAAGACTCAGATGAGTTATCTTTGCCCTGAGATTAAAGCAAAGATAATGAAGATGCATGATGGGAAGATCAAGGCAATGGTATGACTGCCTTTAGTCTTCAGCCTTGACGCAGGAAAAGCAAGCAAGGCATCATCTGAAGATGTTAAGATGTCTAAAATGTAACAAGGAGGTGGATCCAGTTGAGCCTTAAGAGCAATTAATAAAATCTTAAAAAACTCTTTCTAAAACTACCAAAAACAAGTAGCCAGAAAAAAATGCAGGGATTATAAAGATCTCTACATTTTTCTGTTGTATTTTCTCCGCTCTGTCTTCCAAACAAAGAACACATCCAATGCTCGAAGTCCACCTCTCAAAGAAAGCAACACTTCATTAAATGCTCCTTGCTCCTGGCACGGAGCTAATCATATCTGCTAAATTCACATTTAAGCACAAACTCTGACACACACGACTGAACAGCCTCACACACACACACACACACACACACACACGCACGCACACACACACACACTATGGACCTTAAGGAAAACTTTAATGGTAAGAGTAATGATTGTCCATGCAATGACTTACAGTCTCACAGTTTTTCTCTCCTCTGGCATGAGCAGCAACAGCCGACACCTGAGGCTGTGGACGCAGGCAAAGTCAAGCACATTTGAGGTGAAGTAAAACCACTGTTACTGGTTTCTTCCCAACCAGTGCTGTTAGCATTTATTTCTTTGGGTTTATCTCTGAGCTGGTAGCATCAGCTAACCTAGACTGCTTGTCTTCAGTATAGGTAGCTGCTCTCCTGCACCTAAACAACACTCCTGGCTGAAAATCCCATGGGCCTCTATACTAGAAGATGTGTGCAGTCAAGTGTGGAGAATGGACTTGAGCTTGTACTAAGACAAACACCTCTTAAAGACAAAAACTACTACTACTACTACTGCGAAATGTGGCAAAAAAAAATACTGCATGAATCTCATTTTAAGTAAAATTTATCTTGGTTTTCTTGTTTGTTTGTTTTTAGAAAATTTACTGTCACAGCTGCTGCAAAAATAAAAATTGCTTTTTAAGTTGTGCAGTTATTAAGGACCAGGAATGTGACCCAGACCAGTACACGAGGGCTGGAGTCTGAAGGCGCTCCAGTCATGGCCCATCACGTGCTTCAGTTTTTACCACTGTTTATTCTGTTGGGAGGGTTTCTTAAAAGCTCAGGAAAACAGGGGAGGAAAGGAGAGGATGAGAACATCCTTACTGAAACTAATTTTGGAAGGCGCTAGGATCAATGTGTGTGTGTGTGTGTGTTGTTTTTGAGAACGCATGAGCACGTTTATCATGTGCATCAGAGAATGGGCTGCTGTTCAGATTAAACAGGTTTAAGCCAGATTACAGTTGACTTGCTTCATGCTCTCACATTCACCAAAGTCCTTCAGACAACAGGCAAAGAATAGCTTTACCCTGTGTTCTATAATTAGGCCATTACTTAAGTCTGACACTTAAAAGTCAGTTCCAAAATAATTTAGTGCCTAATGTCAATTAAGATTTGAACATGTCGAATTTAACAATCCAAAAAAATTGCATTTCATACTATCAGACAGGTCTGATCAGTGCAAATCCTGTACGCGTGTACATGAGAGTGATAGACAAAGGATAGAGAGAAAGTCCATAATGATTATGCAACTCTAATTTGAATATTGTTGGGTGTGTCAGGAGTTGATGGGGAGGGGCGCAGACAATTTCACATGTCATGCTGCATGCCACAGAGCCATCACAGCCTGTCATCCTGTGCTCTCCAGTCTTCAGACTCACAGCTCTGCATCTGCTCAAATACCCCTCACCAGCCACTGGAGCATGACGGATGGTGGGAGAGGCCTTAAGGGGAGAGAGGGAAAATCTTAAAAAGGAAGATCACAGGACTTCTGACACTGAGCAAGAATCTCCAGTGGACGCTAACCATTTCAGAAAAGGCTGACAAGACACTGGTCAGCCTCCCAGTACTGAAGTCCAGACAGGAAGTCGAGCTCTGTGATTCAAATTAGTAACAGGCCTATTGTCCAGGCTTCATACAGTTATAGCAAACCTCACAGAAACCAGTGATGAATAAATATTCTGTATGAATTGTCAGTTACTATTGACATACTATTGTCAGCAATGATCTATAGGCTGAGTAGAATGATCTCTGGTTTAGAGTTTTACCTTTTGTAAAAAACAAACAAAAAAAAAGCAAATGTTTGGCTGAAAGGATGAAGCTGTACAATGGTTGTAAACATTGTGAGCGCTTGATATCCAGCGAGACCCTTCACTCAGTGGCTTCACTGACGTCTCAGGTAACAGCATGTGGACAGAAAGAGACAGAACCTGTTCTCCGAGCCCTGGGAATGCAGGGGATGACACTGTATCCCACGAAACCAACAAGATAACTGTCTTTTTCAATTGACACCCCTCCTTCTGCAAGACTCCCATGTCAAGAACAGGAAAACAGTGTTGGATGAACAGCAGCTGTAGAGAGTGGGGATCACACGGGGCTGTCATGGTGGGAGGAGACCTTGTGTCTGGTGACACTGGTGACAGCAGCTGAATGAGCGGATGGCCTGGTTGTTTGAAGAAGTTAATGCCAACACTCAATGATCTGATTCACACTGAAGAACTAACAAAAAGGAAAAGAGAAACCCCAACCAAGTTCAGTAACATGACAAAGCAGGGCTCAATTGTTGCTCCAAATGCTATGCTAGTAATTCTACTTCCTACCAAATGAAGCTAAATAGTCAGCTAGTGCCCATCAGCTGCTTAAACTATAGTAAACTATCCTGCAAGGGGATCATTAAGTCAGCCTTATTGTTAACTGACTAAAAACGGTATGACCCATGGTCTAGATACTGCTGACAGTGATAACTTAATGATGCAGAGCCCCATAATCTTCTATAGTGGAATTAATAAACACATGCCAAACAGACCAGCCATGGCAGGTTTGGGTTGGACGACACTGTTCTCTATTGTGATACACTTCCTGTTAACTGTAAGGGAAGGGCAGATGTTCCACCCCCATGTCAGAGGACCAGCTGGAAAATAATAATGTGCAATCAGAGCTGAAGGCCATAATGTAATATTTTGGAAGGCACAAAAACACAGCATCTTCTCAGCATGTTCTGTGGACGCAGATATTATCGGCTCAGTGACATTTCCAGAAAATCTCGAAGGAAAAATATCCCACCCAGGTGTCAGTGCAAAGATTAAGCTGTTATTTTCCAATCGCTGGCTGGATAAACACGGAGTTCTGATATTTCAGATGTCGTCACATCACTGAATGTCTCCCAGTGTCTCACAACGACTTGTGGGGGCCAAGGGCGAAAGGGTGGATTGAACTGCTGAATCCCACACAGTATTATATAACTATATGGGATGCCTTTGGTGCATAACAACTTCACATAAAGTTTAACACTGGAAAGAAGAATACCATCCATCTGGTGGTTAGAGGAGCATAATGTTAAGCTTTGGCTGAATAATTAGCGTCTCTTTCTCTTGCTTGCTATTCAAATGAACTGCTGTTAAACTGGGTTTGCCCAGCAAGCACCAAGAGTGTGCACACAGCAGCGTGCACACTGGGCTTGTCAGTGAAAATGGGTGAAGGTCATCTAGTCAGCTGAAGCCTATGGTATATTTACACAATCAAAGCCAAACGTCAGGCTGCTCTGCCCACAGCTCCCTGTTCAAACTTAATCAGCACACAACGCATGCAATAGTAACAGCTCACATTTAATGTTCAAAGGTTGTGTCAAACCATAGTTTGACCTTCTGGGCAACCTACAATATATGCTGTTTATACCACCTGAAGCAGAATCATTCATTTGCAATGTCATGCTCCAAAAGCAGTCTAATCAGGTCTTTGATCACACATACCCTCATTTGCATTAGCTCTGGGCTAGCGAACACCGCAGGTGCACTATATTCTTGCCAGAAAGGGGATGAGGAGAGAGAAAAGACTGATATGTTTCTTTGGCAGTACGCTCAGATCAGACACAGAGGACTCTTTATAGGCCCCGGCAGAGGGATGCCTGGAGGGTGCCGACACATAGAAGAAGAGATACGGGGGTGGTAGCTAAAGTGGAAGCTGATGGATGCACCATAGATGGCGCTTCCCTCCCCTAAGCGGTTTTCTATAAACAAAGGAAGGCCATGAGAAAATCAAAGACGCGGAGAAGATAGAAGAATGATGTGGAAAATAACTAAATTCGTTTGTGGCCAGTGGTTTGGAGAGGAGGTTGATATTTGACCATAGTGAAAGGAGGTTAATCATAAATCTGTTGCAACCGGCTGAGGAGAGTGAGTCTGTCACATGATGCAATTCACAGTTACAATAGGTAGCAGGCTGTGTGAGCCTCACTGGAGGCCTTGATAACACACAGCCGTTTCTCATCCTGTTGAATGTGCCAGTCTTTTTCCTCTTCCTCTTTTCTCTAACTGTACTCACAAAAGACTCATCTTCTCTGGGCTGGTTAAGCTCATAAAGTTTGCAGTTTGCAGAGCAGTGCAGCTGTGGACAGTGGACTCGCCGGTTTTGAGCTGCTAAGGAGAAAATATTAATAATTGGCTTAGCCATGCCACGTATTGTCCTGTCTGAGCAATGTATTCACAGTAAATGATTAACATACTGCTAAGCTAAAGCAACGCACTAAAGCATGCTGCTCTCTCTGAGTTGACAGATGCACCATGTGAGCTATAAATCACATAATGTATGTCTGTAGTAACTAAACCTTCTCTAAAACGTCAACAGGCCTCTGAAATAACAGGATGCTTCTAACATACACAACAGCAATGTCATCATATTATTATGATTATCAGAATTATTATTAATAAGGATTACTGTTATGATTCAGGGCTCCCTACAAATTAAAGCTGCATTAAAACAAATCCAAGAAAATTAATTAATTTTAATAATTATTATGAAAGAGGGCTTTCCTGCATTCACACTGCAAAAAACACTTTTGATGCATATGATTTCATTATGATGCCACTGTGCCAAACACTGCATGAATGCCTCTTGACTTGCAGACAGCGTCTAGCTGTGCAACAGATTGGGGCCTATAAGTCTACAGAGAGCACAGTGTGAAACAGTCATGGTAGAACTGGCAAAGCCTGACCTTATTCCCAGTCTGAGTTCACACATTATAGAGTGGCTTATCTCGGCAGCTTAGCACTAAAGAGCTGCTAAACTGGCAACTTCCACTCTTCCTCTTCAGGTAGCCCTAAAATTCTTCATTTCCTTGTAAAATGATTCCTACTGGACATAGTTTTCCTCAAATGGAGGTCTGGAAAAAAAAATCTAATTAAAGATGGATACAAAACCAAACAGTAAAGCCCTTACAGCTTCCCTTCTTCCCTTTCAGCAAAGGTATAAAACATCACAATTCATGACAAGGAGTTGTGTCTGCAAATTATTTTTATGTTTAAATCCAAAGTGAAAAAGTTATACTATTAATTCAAATAGATTGTAGTCAAAAGAAGGCCAAGCCTGCATCATTTTATTATTTTGTATTAGGGACCCAAGCCTTAATTAACCGTGACAAAGAAAACAAGGCTGGTGTCTCAGAAAAAAAAAAAAACCTTCTATTTTCTAAAGTTTTACCTACTTCAGTCCCCACTTAGTCCCTTTGAAACACTTAATTTGTAACTTTTTCAGGTGTCCTTGTTTTTATCCACTTTAAATGAAAAGAAAATGTTATAGCAACTTTTTTTTTTTATCAGTTGTGATGGCCATTCAACTTCAACTTTAGCTGATCTCTCACTTCTTTTACACATCAAATGTCATCACCAGGGGGCTCGTAGAAGAGAAGTGCTGCCTTGAAAAATACCAGTGAAGTGTGTATACAGATATATTTTTTTTTAATTCCCTTTTCTACAATAGTTTATCACCAAGTACCGGTCACCAGGGTTGCTAACTTAAAATTTGCTCTCAACATCTCTGTGTAGCAATCTACTAACACTGTAAGCCAAAGTTAAGTGTTTATTTTTCTTTGGCTTCAAAGCCCAAAATCCATAGCAGATTAGCAAGAGCTTGGGCACTCCGACAGGCAACATAAAATGTAAATCCACTTTGAGATCAAATCTTGTTAACATATGCTGCTCCAGTAAACCACAAGTCTTGGGCTAGGTTTGGCTTTTATAAAAGGGAGGACAGGTAAACAGTGTAACTGGACGGACTGGTTTTTCATGTGCTGTGTAAAAATCACACAGATATTATCCAAAGCTGAACACAGAGCTCTGGTGTTTTCAGAACTCTGGCTCTCCAGCAGGCCAGCAGCTAAAAGAAAAAAGCCTTTCATTCAGCACCATGTGATTTTTATCATATTTGAAATTTGGGTTTCAAGGAAGCTCAGAGACACATGACAGTAACGCCACAGAATGAAATCAGAAAAGCAACAAGACACACTGCCAAAGCTCTCTGTAGATCAGAAACATAATACTACTTAAAGGTTAACAACATGTTTATATTTTGAAGTCATGTGTTACAACATGTAGCCTAATAACTCAGAAGTTCATTAGAAAAAAAAGAAAAAAAATATTAGGTAAAAAATGTACTTAGTCTAAAAATAGCTAATGACTTATTTTTTAATAGTATAAATGAGGAAAGACATGAGACACTGAAACAGAGTCAAGTATTTATGTCATGCATGCCTGGTATAGAAGTCAGTGACACGTTTCAACTCCCATCTGTTTTAAAGAGCCTGCTCTGTGATGGTATATGGAGACTGAGAATAAATGATTCATCTAGCCTTCTGGAGCTTTAAAAAAACAACCACCAAATCCAAGAGTTGAAGCGAGAGCAACTGGACTCAGTTGCAGAGTCCAGCTGCCCTTGATTCAACTCTTCTTGGATAACCATGACCTGGATTACTAAGAATTTTCACAGACAACAAATACCAAAGTAAACCACAATCCATACCCATAATGACATCCCTGAAAAGTTTGTTAACTGGCAAGACCTGTTTACTGATTATTTTGCTAGGAACATGCTGCAGCACTCACAAAATATCAGTAAGAGCCCATCACACTCTACGAGGTGTGGTGATCCAGCCCCAGTAATAATTGTAACGTGCAACAGCCACCTATGCTGCTTTATCATGGCATAGTTTGCAATTCTAATGACCCAGGGACAGCGGCACAGGACTTCTTTATACAGCCAAATACTTACCTTGACACCGCAGGAACAGAGGTGGAGAGAAACTGAAGTTCTAAATTATAGATTTAATTTCCTCCATTTATGCCTAATCACTTCACTAAACAGTTGTACTAATCTAACTGTGCAAAAATGCTGCTTCACAACATGTTAGTCTCTGTACACATCTGCGTGCTGGCTGATAACTTATTCTTGTTATACACAGCAGAGACGCCCAGCTCCTTTCCTAGCTAGACTTTTTATATGCAAGCGAACTCAAATTTCCTTTCTCGAGTAGAGCTTGACTGATACTGCCAGTCCCATATTACTGGCTTACCACAGATAGCAGCGCTGGCACATACGGCTTGGGCCTGGGTGGTGAATTTGGTCACGGGAAGTAAATTAAACTGCAATATTAACTAAAGTCGAGCTGAATTTAGTACTTCATGATTCTATCGAAGTATTTACTATGCAAATTACAACCATGCAACCTTACATACTCCATAATTTAAATGCAGCTCTGCAGATCTGATGCTAAGGGAAAGAGCTAAGATTCTAAATGCCAAGACCATAATGACAGAAGCTGTTATCATAATAGGCAACACTAGACTAAGACCTGATAATGGCTGTCTAGTGTGAACGAACCTCAACAGCAGAAAATCTCGCTCACACAGCGATTAACTGTGTCACTTCTTTGCCCTCTACTTATGAAAGGAAGCCTCATGCTGCTTGAAAGGCTATGTTTATCTTTTAATCAGGGTTGTCTCGTATATTTTGGCCGATGGCAGAATTTAAATCAGCTCGTACAGATTTATTTGAACCTTGACACAAAAAAAAAAGGTCTATTTGTGCTAATCAGTGCCAAACAAGCTTAATTAATCCCCTGTGTTTTGCCTTTTCATGAAACAAAACTGTAATCACACTAGTTTTATGGCGTGCTTTAAATCAACACGTGACAGTGTGGTTCATTTGACAGGGGAAAGTGAATCGCACTCTAATGCTCAACAATCACCACGACGGCAAGTCACTTGACCGTTACTGTATCACTGTGAAACAGAATATTGAAAAACTATTGAAGCACAGAGACTTGTGGATTTTTATCCTTATCACAAAAGTATACAGACTTAACTTCAGTGTGTGATAGCTCGCAAGGAAATAAAACAAAAAAAAGCCTCAAGACCTTAAAAAGTTTAGAAAACCCATTTATGACTATTTGCTATGGTAGTTACATTGAACAACACTTGGAGAAAACCTCTTAAGTGTTGATATCATGCCTACATGGTGTGGGATAAAAGATCATAAGAGGCTGAAGTTATTCACAAGTCTAACCTGAGTGTTTTAGAAAAGAGGAGAATCAGAAGTCGAGTGATCTCAGCGTTTGCTTCAGCCACACAGGGGACCTTCTTGAGAGCCCTTCCAGTGCTGCGCTCATTGTTTCCTCTGGTGCTTCACCTTGTGATTTCCTCTTATCCCGGCAGCGCTTTCAGTTGACCCTGACCCCAGCAACACTCAGAGCCCGCACATGGAGAAAAGTCAGGCGTAATGACACTATATTTCATTTCTTCTAAAGATGATTGCAGAGCTTCCAAAAAAAAAAAAAAAAGTATTGCCTTTGGCTGCAAACACAACTACACCCACAAACATACCTGTTATCGCTAACAACACATGCACACATTCCCTGTTGTTCCCATACAGTTCACCAACAGGTTCAAGATGAGCTTGTTTACACCAGTGGGAGAGAACAAAGGGAAAGAAAAAAAACATCTACTTAGCTTCTTCTATTAGGTGGATTAGGTTTTCTAGTTACTCGTCCTTCAACCAGTGGACCCACGCTCAGGTCTTCATGACAGCAAAGCATATTTGAGCTAGACAGTGAATCCTACTATCACCAGCAGCACTGACTGGTCTACAGCTGGCCTGGTGCTGTGACCTTCCTGCGGAGGGAGCGAATGAAAAGAGAAATACCTGCGTCGGGATTCAATAGGTATTCCCCCAGACATACTTCAGTAAACAAAGCAGTGATAGATTTCCAACATTACTGCTGCCATTTTTTACCACCACCTTCAGGTTATTTTGGACACACTGGGATAAATGATATGCAACAGTGAATGTGAAGTGAGCTGGGCCTAAGCTCGGGAATGACTTTGAGCAGGAAACAGTCAGAGGAACAGCAGTTTGTGCCTCCACTGAAAAAAAGCAATGAGTGATCAGGTGGTTTGCTGGGCGCCTGTAATTAACAACCTCAGCCAGATCCAGCCAGGCATGACCAGCAAATTAACATGCAGCAGCTTTCACACTCTATCCCACAGATCTGCTCAGTGAGCAGAAAACCAATACAGGGCCACTCTGAAAATAGCCCAGACCACAGATTGTCCTTTCAACTACAATACTGCTGATACTACGACTAGATTCAACAAGCTTGCTTGACAAATTTCTGGTCCTCGTGGTACAAAGCCACTTATGTAACATCCAAATCAAAATTCTTGTAGCTTTACAGACAATTAATTTGGAGAGGTCGAAGATAAAGTTAACAGGCTCCCAATAACTCTTACTTGTGCAACTTATGAACAGAAATTGCACAGACATTTTGAAATCGGAGTCATTTCATTTCAGTAATCCTTAACATCATCAGTACCTTAATGGAATGAAATATTCAGGGTAGGATAAATAAGTATGAAACACTACTCTTGCTACTGCCTATTTTCAAAATTAAAAATGCAGGTTAAACTTTTCACCCTCTAGTCATTTAGAAAATTCCTTTCCGTCACGGGCTATTACAGTCATCTTTAATGTTGACATTTTACAACTATCACATGAGGGCATTAAGCCCAGCAGCCTAACCTTTTATCCAGGGTAAATGCTTCACTTGCTAATATTATGAATAGTGTTACTTACAAAAAGACAAAACACTGTGAGCCATGAAAGGAGTTCAGTTATATTTCTAAGTCCCTGTCCTATCCTCTACAGCACCCCATCCTTCATCACTGCTTCCTGTCCACACAGGAACCAGCAGCACCAGGAGGAAATCCTTCCTTAGCTGAAAGCGTGGTGAAGTCTGGGGCGTTGGGGGACATCAACATGTAGGCCCTACTATCAGCTGCTGGACAAACAGACTAACTTTATCTTTAACTGCACATGAGGGAAAGAAAAACACAGAGGACATGCAGAGCTTGTGTTGACCTCTGTTTTGGTTGTACTAGTCTTGACATTGAAGGTGCACTATGATGGCAGAAAGATTTAACCATATTAACTCACAACAAGTTTTGCACAAGCTTCTAAATACCATAAAGCTGATACTGGCAGTCACAGTTGTGCTGCTGTATAAGATATCAATAAAACAGCAAACATCCTACTACGAAAAGGTTACAACTAAGCGTGCATCGGTCAAACAAATGGTTGAAACCCTAAACATCTCAAAAGTGCCTTGTTTTTCCTTTCTACTTCTTCACTGTAAAGCTTTGCCTGAAACTGAACAGTCCATACAGTAAGGATGGGGGATTTTATTGTGGTTCACAGTTTTCATGTCCTAATGAATATAAGTTAAATGTTGTTGAAATATGTCACAGTATGAGATCTCGAAGATTTGAGATACATACATCCATACTTGGAAATTCCATAACTATAAACCATGTTGTTTGGATCTTTTTGGTAAATTTAAATAGAGACAACGTTAAATACCACAATATTAATTTCATCTATATTGCACAACCTCACCAGAGGAGTGCTTTTCTCTTCAAAGCTTTCATATTTGATTTATTTTGAAAAAACTGAGGATTTATTGATCCTGTTTTCCAGCTATTCTGGAGTTAAAACCAAGCTGATTAGACTTCACATTCATCTGCAATACTAGATCTTCTTCCTTGCAAGACACAAACTCCATGGTATAAAGAAATACCTATGCATAAATGACCTACTTTGACTGAAATTCTGGAGAGAAAGCACATTATACTATATGCTGCACATATAATGGATCTATTGCCATTTTCCTACAAACCCAACTATTCCCTCCTGACAACTGTCTTCCTCTCCACACTTTCTCAGGGTACCCACTGACCCCATTTTTTTCTGTCATGCACTGAGAATAACAGAAGTGTTAAATACAGTACAACACAGTCCCCAATACCAAGAAGTTTATCTTGGTTGTAACAGAACGAGTCTTCTCCTGTGGGATGCAATGAAAAATGTATATGTGCACGCCTGAGACACAACAGAGATTATGCTATAGTGTGAAAAATAACGATATAGATTATTTAGATAGATTTTGTTTCTAAGTTATGTGGAATTAGGTTCAGGAAAACAGAATGGCCATAAACTATTTAACTGGCATGTCATGTGCTTTCTGCTTCAATGTTTTGCAAAGTGGAATTGGCATTTAGTTGCAAAAGGGCAAAGACATCCATTATATGGACTCTTTAGAGCATTATGATAGCTGATCAATGAACAAAACCTTGAAAGTGGACTGGAAATAGGCTCCATTATGTGTAATTCAAAACTCTGATGTACAGCACATGTCAGGCAACTACAGAGCAAATGGTACGTCTCTTTTGATTATCATTGTGCAGGAACACTAGGCTGGAACAACAGCTACACCACAGTTTTATGACATGTCATAAATACGGCACTTCCTTGTCCAATGAAAGACACAAGGGACTCCACCAATGTGGCACATTAACGTATTTTTATTATTATTATTTTCTAATCAAATATCTCTTGGGTAGAGTCTTGATGTCAACTGGACCTAGCAACCAGATGGAGGAGAGACATATTCTCATTTCAACCTGAAGTATATAAACGGGGATCTATTGTTGTGCTACTCACTACACATAGTCACAATTACTACGTTTTGAAAACAGTCTGGATGACACAGAGCTAAATGACAACAACTGTGGGGGGCATCTGCAAATCAACTGCAGATGCCCTGACCATGCAGCATCAGTTAGCATTGTGTGGCTAGTTAGCCGAAAGATGAGTTAGCTCCCATTAGCTAGCATCCATGCCTTATGACAGTGTCACTTGTCTCTTATCAGTACACCAAA
Organism: Toxotes jaculatrix; assembly: GCF_017976425.1. Lineage (NCBI taxonomy): Eukaryota > Metazoa > Chordata > Actinopteri > Toxotidae > Toxotes > Toxotes jaculatrix. The sequence goes on along the minus strand of NC_054410.1, from coordinate 16,520,274 downwards.
AAAGGGGGAAAAAAATCAATGAAAACAGGCGATGAGTGGCAAACACATCCAATTGCAAAGGTAGTTTTTTTTCTGCCATTGTGCAAATTCGTGTTACCTGTCAGCTAGCTTGCAATAGTCACCGCAGTGACAGCCAGCCAGCTAACCTGACGCCTCGTCTGACGTTAGCTGTCGGCTGATGCCAGTTAGCTAGCTCGACTAGCTAAGCCTCGGCGATGCAGCATCAAAAGCACCCGGTGACATTACACTCACCTAACAGTGACCGGAGGTGTTTGAGCCGGGTCAGCACATCCTTCTTTGGGTCCAGAACTTTCTGTGTAGATTTCTTGACGTCTCCATACCCCCTTCGAGTGAACATTCCGCTGTAAATTGCAACCGTGGAAGCTGAAATCACCTGTGTTTCACCATACACCAAGCCTCCAGTGTGACTGTCACTTTCCTCACCACCACTCTATGCTTGCTCGGTAAACATTCATCCGACGGCCGCTAAGTCCTTTTTTTGTGGGTGTGTGTAAACACGGAAGCGCAGCCTGACAGAGAGGAGTGGTCAAGTTACAGGAATACGCCTCCTTGTTTATAACCGTTGCACCTTGCACTTGCATCGGTCTTTTTTCGTGCATTTTCAGGAGTTATTTCACCTTTCCATGTACTTTACTGCTATTTTCTAGCGTAAGGCCAAGCCATTGCATTGTGCAGAGAGGGGTCTCGTCCATTTATACCTTTTGAGACCGACTCTCTTCAGTGCATTGTACTGTCTAAAACCAGTAAACTTTAGACTGGAGACTGGCATCCAGCTTCACTCTAGAGGAAGGGGGAATATATAAAGATTTATATATTCCTCTTTCTTTAATACAAGAGAGGTTTGATGAAAGGAGGTTGGAATCTGGTGGTTGTAATAGCTCCCAAGCGCCCTCTGGTGTTTAAAATAGTTAAGCACTACAATCCAGGAGTTGGGACGCATCTTTTTGATACGGCATTTGTTCATCTAATTTACTACTAATAATATATGTTTGTAATAACAACTAAGAACTTCTTAAAAGATTATTTTCTTATATTCACATCAACAGTGATTTTTGGGCCCTTTTGTTTAAAAAGAATCACAAAAGTGGCTTCTCATTCATTTTCTGTCAATTCACTACCCTCAGATTCGTTTTTCAGGTTCTCCAAGGGCCTCAAAAAAGGCGTATACAAAGCCAGTCACACCCATTGTATGGGTTAATTTCAGCTAATAAGAATATAAACCTAAATTTAGCGCAGCCAATGACATACATGTAGCCTCACATAATCAAATTTGAATGCATATTTTAGCCCACTTCAGTAGAACAATGTTGTACTAATGTCAGTGCAGCATTAACACGTTTGGTATGTGTGTTTGATAATGAAAAGAAACTGGATAACCACAGTGTAGCGCTTTCAGTGTTGTCATTAATAACTTCCTATATTTTTATGACAAATGAAATGTGTGCAGCTTTATTTCTTTGGTTATACCATAAACAGACTGTTTTTCACTGCAGACATTTGGGCTTTTTGCACTGTAACACGTGTAATTTATAGCATTAACGACGGCTGCATTCCATTTAGGAGTTCCAGGTCTTTTGTATTGTGCTGCAAGTGCTGGCTCACTGATAATGGCTTACTGTAACACTTGCATGGAACAATAAGTCAGTGAGTATATAAGAATATAAACCACTAACTTTGTTGACTACACCTGTGCTTTTTCTGCTTGAGAAGTACAAATGGGGTAAAAGTGTCTGCTATAAAAATGGCTTATAAAATGCAGGTGTAGTGCTCTAGCTGAAACACCAACAATGTTGATTCTTGTGTGATATCAACACAAGCACACCAATGCCTGTGCCTTCACTTTACCTTATCCTGGTTAACCCCAGCTCAAAAACCTATTCACATTGTAGTCAAGGCTTATATTTAAAATATTGTACGTCTCCTTCCTAATTCTCATAAGTGCACCCATTTGTACAATGCAGTTGAATGAACCAGGGAACCTAACTTCCTGATTAAAGAGACCTGTATTTTTTGATATTCACACCCTACTATGGTGACACTTACAAAGAGAGAAAAGGTATTAGAGCTTCACTGCTCATTCAAGCCGCTGCCACTTGACACTTTAAACTGGAGGTTTTTATGAATGAATGTAAGAATACAAGGGAATTTTTGAGTAGAAGAGCTTCCCTGCTGTTAAAGAAAACTTAGGGTTACACCATATTGCACAAAGTTCAGTGTGCTCATGACGTTAATGGATTTTCGAAATAATTTGTTCTACTTGATTGTGCAGACAGCTAATTCCATCTTGGAAATGAAAAAAAAAGTGTTTATGTTCTGAGATGAATCTTAAGTTTAAAGAAATTGGATGCATCCGTTAATCAACTCCAATAAACTGACGTTCCGTGCAATCTCACACTTTCGCTTGTCGCTTGTCTGAACCTGTCTTATTTTTGGAGGCAATTAATTTTGAGGCTAAGCTGGGAAAATTATTTTATTTAGACATCGTAGACACATCTCACTGAAGACACAGCTTAGACTGCAGCGTTAAAATGGAGTTCAAATTCTGAGTGGGAAATCTTTCCAAACTCAGATAATGTCTGCTTCTATAAAGAAATGCATTTACTATCTGTGCCTCTGTCCATCATTATTAGATGATACATTATCAAATAATGTATATTTTAAGACTAAGTATTTTGAGATAATGTCTATTAATATAAATAAATATTGGCATCAAGAAAAAACTTCAAGTGAGACTCACCCTGGGTTCTAGCATTACTGAATTTATGACCAGGAGATGGCGCCTAAACCATTGGTATGATGATATGAGTCCATCAAACATACCAGTGCAGGCTACATATATTTTGAGTGTGTTTGCTTTCATGAATAAAAAGTGGATATACTCTATGCATGCCCTGCATATATGAGGCTTTCAGTGTGGAAAAAGTATTGAGTGTGGAATTGGTTTCATTGGGGGACAAACTGTAACCAAAGAAAATGTAAGAAAAGTCTCTTAAAGCAGTATGTTTTGTTCGAGTGACTCAAATCTGAACGTAAAATAAAGGCAGTCACAAGAATTTCAGTCTTTACAAGTCAGTTGTGAAGGATCCTATACTCTCAATCAAGAATACAAGGCTGTGTTCTGTTTCATCTACCACCCCCACATACTGAGCACAGAGAATGTGGCGCGAGTGTTTGTCTCTCTTTTTCAAGGTTCTCCATAATGGATGTCTTGAATGATACGAGAGGGAACAGAGGGTAGTGAGAGCGGAGGCCAAAGAGGAGGAGTAAAAAGAGGAGTAAAATCAGCCTTTGCCCTGCAGTTTGGTATGACACTCATTATCTGAAGTGGGCCATTCTGAGAAAGGAGGAGGTTGCCTGTCACAACAGATGTTGATTACACAAAACAGGGTAGTTTGGAAGGATGCGTGAATAAAACACAAGGACACGCACACACACATACACAGGCACAGGGTTATTGTTGGTGCTTTGTCATCAGTCTTAATTGATTGTAATCACCATTCCTTCTTGGCAAACCTCCCCTGTTCTTAAAGTGCAGGTTATTGCTCATTATCTAAGATGGCGTGGAGCTACAATAATCTATCAACAATAACAATGGGACTGAATGTTTTCTGCCCTCTCTAATCGTGCACCTGGAAGTATTTCGGGTCCAGCTCATTTTTGAAATGATATACCGTAGGCTAAGACAATTCAGCTTTATAGTCTGCGGCAGAGCCCTGCACTGCGTTCTCGAAGACAGTTCAGTGCCGAATTAGACAATTATGGTGCCAACTGCGACATTATTTTTGAATGAGATCATTTATTTCAAAATGGGATTTCTAGAGATACAGGCCTAGAATTGCCAAGTGCCAGGCTCTGGCAGAGAAAAGAAGGCCTCATCACGACCAAATGGTGGCACTGTAGCCTTACAAATATAGACCACCCTTCTCATGGCCAGGCTGTCGGACTGATTCCAATCCAAGGTTTGAAAAGCACTTGTCTGCTCTAAATTGTTCTTATAAAGAGCTTGGAAATACTTGACTTTTCTCCTTATGTGGTTATGGATTTCCTTTTTGTACAATTAAGTGCCATTAAAAGCTAATGTATCCTGTTAAACCACATTAAGGTGTTGGGGTGGACAGTGGCACAGTTACCCATCCGCACACTGTGAATAGGAGCCAACTCTGGGAGCATTTTTTTGAAATCTATATCGGACCATTCAGAAACTTCAGGATGAAAAGGATCAAAAGGGAATTGTCCACAGGGCTGCTGATTTTCAGGCTGCGAGACCACCCACAGCTGCTTGACATAGATGAGCCACGGAGAAATGAAACGATGAAACAAAACCTATCTGTGTTTGACTCAACCAGGCTCACAGATGTATACTATCTAATACGAACACCCTCTGAATTTTAGGTTTTTTTTTGCACACCATTTTTTTTCTATTGTACTATTTATGGGTTTGTGAAAGCCTGGAAGAGAAGAAGAGAAATTGTGAGAAATGATACTGATAAAATTTTATTAGAAACATTTCATAAATTAATATATTTTAGGCCCACTGTTAGTATATTTAATGATTATATTGGAAACCTTTCTGCCATTCATTAACAGCAGGTTCTACAAATAAAGCACAAACAAGAGCTTGTGGCTCCCACCAGGGGGCCTCATAGTGCCCTTAGCCGCCAAGGTTATCTCACAGTTAATAAGTTCAAAGCACAATAAGTCCTAATTGTATTGTCTATCTCTTTTATTTTGAAATTTTGGAAAATTCTACATTTTTCTAAACAACAAAATGAGGAATAGTTTGAGTCAGTGCATTGAATTATTCACCACTTATTTTAAGTAACAGTATAAATATGAAGTTCTGCATATGGATATAAGCTATTTCAGAGTCTAGTGTTTGTAATGCACACTGTAGTTTGGAGCACATCTCCATGGAGGTTAATGAGGGGGCACTCTGAAGTAATTAAAACAAGAGCATTATAAGGCAGCAGTTTCACATAAGGTACTCACAGCAACATACCGCATACTTAATTAAAACTCTTTGCTGACAGCATTTTGTATCTTCTCAGGTAATCTGCTGTGAAATTAATAAGGAGGGAGAATTAAATGACTAATGTTGGCAAAGAAAGGCTATTTTTTATTTATTTTTTTTTGCTGCCGTATAGATGACAGGGGTCTCTATCTGGAACGCGTGATCCTTATTATGCTGAAAAACACTTCTTCAGATTCTCTCCATAATCTGATTCCAATTTCACTCGGGGTGTGACACTGTGAGCGACAAGCCTGGGGGACGTTTAATTGAAATGTCCATGCTTTTAATTGGATTCTGTTAAGATGTGAAATTACCTCCTGAATTACAGTCTTGTACCTTTAAATGCTGATACAGGATGGTTTCCAGTGGTGATCAGTTAAGGGGCTGAAATAATGTTTGAATAGAAAGACAAATTGTTCAGTCTGGGGCCTTGCATTTCAAAGACAGACATTTATATAGAGAAATGACTTGTTGTTTTTAACAGGGTAGTGCTTGAGAGACAATGCAATACTTAAGTGTGCTCTTGTAGTACCAGAGATTGGTTTCAAGGCAACTCCGAACAATTCTGGTGAGATTTCCTTATTTTGCATTCTGTATTTAGATTCACAAATGTCCATTACCCATAACACAACGGCTGCCAGCTATCCATTGCAAGGCAAGTGAACCTGGCATTCATGATATCATAGTTAAGCTGAAGGTGTTAGCATCAGACTCAGGCATGTTCAGGTAATGTGTGGGTGGTAAGCAGCAAAGCTTCCTTCACCTCCTTTAGGGTTTTGCTCTTCCAACCTTCTACATTGAGACTGTGAATTTTCCCATTCTAGGGCCCATGTCACCCTGCTGTGGCTGTGCAAAACATCCCTGCTCTCCCACTGCTGCCTCCTCCACCTACATCCATGACCCCTTCTGATAAGCTTGGAGTTCATCCCTTTCACTGATTAGTTTGCTGGCAGATTGAATGCCCATGTCTACAGCCCTGTGTCACCCGGGCTGGCGCTACCTGTGTGTGGCTGGATCAGCAGGTGGCTGGCACACTGGCCAGCGTGATACTGAAACCATTATTTATACATAACAGTTCTCTGGTTGCTCAGCAAAGCCAAGTTTCCCTCCTCAGAGAAAATCTGTTTGGTAATAGACGGCATCCGTGGTTATTTTTCTAATTCCAGAAATATCGATTATACCTCTTTTTATGCTAGGTGTGCACTGCGTTGGAATAACTTGCAAAAATGTGAATCTAGGATTCATATTCCATGAGTGAGGATCCTGTAAATGTGAGGTCATTAGTAATTTCTCTGCCAAAATCTCCCCGCTTTAGTATACTGTGTGCGTATGTGTGTGTGTGTGTGTGTTGTTTGCGTGAATTCATGTGTTTGTCTGTTTACCGTGCCACCACTGGCCCAAGCTGAAGCCACAGGAGTGTGAAATAACAAGCACAAGAGGGATTTCACGCCTTTACAGAGCTGAAAAGATATATTTTTGTCAGAAAACTCAGTCCATTTCCATCCCCGACAAACTTTGTTTACTTCCCACTACTCACAGTCTACCTATTTCCTAACCCCCCCTCCCCACCCCACCCCAATTAAATGGCATCATTATATATGGGTTCCCACGGGTATGGTGTGTCCAGGTTTGCTAATGCTACACCCCTGGCCTGTTTTATCGCTGTTATCAGTGGCACACGGTGCATCATTAGAAAAAGACAAACAGCTCTGTTTCTTTTTGGGGGGCAGACACGCTGACAGAAAATCAATACTCGGTTTCCCATGAGCACCTAATTAGGTGGGCACTTGTGCACTGTTGAAACACGGGCCGGATCTCTTTGTCCGCTGAGTCGATCAGGTGAAATGCATGAGAGACACCTTCAGAGCAGATAAAGTGTCAGAGAAGTGAGGAGTAAACACATAAGTGACACTTATGGTCTAGCACGTCTCACACCCACTATATGCTTTGGCAGACTCGATTTGAACTTTATCGTCCGTGTCACTGAGACATTTCACACTGAGGGCAATATATGCTGCTGTCTTATCTGTATCTATACCTCCACTGATATTAATAATACATATATACATGTAATAAGATATTATAAGGCTGTGAAATAATAAAGATTTTTGTTTAAGGCTGAGTTTTCATTCAGCTGGCTATCACACAGGGTCAGTGCTGCATGTGGAGTTTTAACTTGAGTGCCATGCAGAAGGCAGTTTTCTAAAATGGCTCTGACTCAATTGGTCTCTCACTGGAATTTCTAAGCATTCAATAAAAAACGGAAGAGGTGGGTAAAAAAAAAAAAAAAAAAAAAAAATTAAAATGCCCAATCCTATTCTAAAACCTGTTAGAGTGACACTTGCGAATTTCCACTGTGGACAAGGTGGCAGTACAAACGCAGATAGACGAAGGGGAATAAAAGGGCCTTCTCATGACAAACTTTCTGGAAATGTCAGCCTTTCATGCTGTTGAGAAGACCTATTTCATATCTATTACAGCAGGCATTCTGTGTCCGATATTTCAGATTTCAGTCCTCCCCGCACTGCAAATCCTCTGCCAATCTTCCACCCTTAAGAATCTCTGCCAGCCCCGATGCATTATTCCCCCTACCTCCTCTCTCCCTCTTTTGATGTGACAGAACAAACCGCGACCTATTAGGATTAAGGCTTTGAAAAGATCTTTGAAGCCGCTCAAGGTTCCTTTAAACTGGGGAATGACAATATGAGCTGTGTGGCAGCAGATGCTGAATGGAGTGATTGCTAGTCCTCCTCAGCGAGGTCTGCTGTCACACAAACACACAAGCATTCAAACACATGCGTGTGCATCTGTTCATGCACACACACACAAACAACTTGCCGCATCCATCATTTACCCAAAGCACTGCAGTTGTCTTTTACAGTACATGTATTGTGCTCACAAATGCAGATTTGGTTCAGCACTTTCCTTTTTTTTCTTTCTTTTTTTTTTTTTTTTTTTTGCTGTGAATTGTCAGGGCTGAGTTTGGCTCTGAGCCTTTGCTGTATCTGAACTGCTGCCTGGGATGAAAACAAACAAACACACATTACAATACCTTGCATTTTCTCCTTTAATGATCGGTTTCTGTTTAGGAAACAGTCATGTCAAAAGCATCATCAGAGGCAGGATGCTGTAATGTGAAGGACGGGGGCAAACACGAAAGGATGTGGGCAGCTGGAAACCGGCATGAAAGAGAGAAGAAGTCATAACCCATTTGTGTGTGCTAACAACGTCTGTATGAGAGCATACGAACAAGAGTTTTGTGCCTCCTTAAAATATAATAGCGTGCTCTGGGAACAGTTTATCTGGCTGAAAATTAAAGGAGCTCAAGGTGTCTCACTGCTCAGTGCAAAGATTCTCAAAAGCACAGAAGAATTTTTTTGTTATCTTTTTTGATGATGCCTCAACACTGACAGTGCATCTGATGATGCTGGAATGATGGAATGCTAGAGTGAAGCAAAGGAGAGCAAATTAAGTACAAATGACATCCTGAATGCTTCCTATACACTTTCCTTCAGTCACACAGACATGGCAGAGTGCAAGCACCATTGCTATGCATCTCCCTCAATCAAAAAAAGAATTTAGCTTTCTTTTATCTAATCACTCCTCTGAATATCCCTTATCGTACCTGCCTCATCCCCTGAGGTAGCCAAGGACAGATGTGATATCAAATATTCAAACCGGGTGATTCCTGGAGAGATTTATCATGGCAAATTTCACAGGCGATCCTATTTAGATATTCACTGTCTGTTTTGCGTGGTGTCTGGGGTTAAACATGCCCCGGTGTGAGATGTCACTGAGAGACAGTCACTACAGATAGCTGGTCTGTGGAGGAATGAAGCCATGGGGCACGCAAGGTAAAGGCTTCTCGGAACACAGTCAGAGAGACAAGTTCTCAGGGAGCTGCCACCATAGAGCACATATTGATCTGCCATTGCATCTTATCTTTGTGACTCTAGATTAAAATGCTCAACATTGGCTCTACCCCTCTCTCTCTCTCTCTCTGCCAGGCTGAAGGCCTTTCTATATCCCTGAGTGGAGGAGCTCTAATCTCCCCATGAAGTAGTGGGGGCCTATCGCTGGCAGAAAATCGCACAGTTCTTGCTGCAGAAAAAGGGGAGCTCAGAAATTAACCAGCTTAAAATGCTACCCATCTAAAGAGAAACTCGAATGATAATCAGGTTTGATCTGTAGTCTGCATATTTCGATACTGACAGTTGTTTTCTCTTTACAGAATGTTTTGGCCTGTAAGATTGTCTGACTTTTTTTTTTTTTTACCCTTCCTTTTCCACTCTTTTTTCTTCTTCTTCAGGCATTGTTATCATAATCCAAACAATTGGCTGTTGTAACTGTATGTATTCCTCTTGTGGGAAATGGCTGGGAATCAGGTCCTCCCGGGTCTTGTTTAAAGTCCTGTCCAAATGAGCAGGGAAGGGTTGAGGCTCTGACAAAAACAGGCAGGAATAAAGAGGAGAAAGCCTGGGCAGACAGACGGATGAGCCCCGGGCTCCAGGGCTTTGACTTTGGCCAAACAAACGTTTGTTTTTCAAAGTGTTTTTATAGAAGGATGGATTAAGGCGGATGTGGACCAAAGCCCCCCACCACCCCTGCCCATCCGTGGTCTTGTCAAACGGTGCATTGAGAAGAGGGGTCGCACCTGTTAGGGCAGCCCAGAGGAGCAGGACCAGGATGATATTGAGCAGGGCTTTGTGGGTATCAGAGTCAAAACAAAGCTGTCAGCCAGGGCTCATTCATCTTTGATGTTCATTGATGAGGAAACTGGTGGGCCTCAACAGGGCATTGTTTCCTCTAAGTGGTGCCCATTGATAGCCAGAAAGCCACGTTTGTTTTTAGTCTCTGACGGGTGGAGCTAATTTTAAAAGGCTTAATGGTGCATTTAACCGGTCCAAAACACTGTGCTTTGGAGCCCTCCTTGCACCATTGGCTCGGGGCTGTCTTCCTGCTTCCTAAATGGCCTATAAACAATAATAAAATGCTAATCACGTGTGAATGGCCAACACCGGTGGGCATGCATGTATCGTCAAATCCTGGGCTCTTCTAAATGCCTGCTGTGACAAATCAAGATCCAGAAACGGGGGGCATTTGACTGCCATCGTGTCTGCTTGCTGGCCCATTCTCCACCTCTCCACTCTCTTTGTCATAAAAACCTGGATAGCCTTCATAAAGTGCATTTCTCATGCTATTGTTCAGCTAATCATGTCCTCTCCAACAATTTCAGGATGTGACAAGATAAGATAGAGAATATTAATGCCATATCGCCTCATCTAAAATTATGAAAATATGTGCAGGGGGTGGGGGTGTGGGAGGGTATCTAGGGGGGGAAATAGAAATCAATTTGTAGCACTTCCATTTTGTATATCGCCTTGAAAAGAAAACAGTAATTTTCCATGTTATCTACCTAAGATCCTATTAGAATCAGGTTAATTTAGTGGCAACAATTTCAAAACGTTATCGTGCCGTCCTATCAGCTGATGTCTTTGAGTGCTCTCTGTTTGTAAGGTGTAACTGTTCAAATTTAATCATGTCAGATAGCATATCTGACTGAAGCATGATCTTGGATATCACTTGCAGAATGGTGAATGCAGGGACACCGCATTAATTAAATTCTCAATTATAATAAGCCTACAATGTGGTCCACCTTTGAATAAACTGAGAGTAACTGTTCTACAGATGAAAATCCTTCCTTCTTCTTCAATAAAATGGCAAGTTATTTACCATTTAACGCTTAGCTTAACCTTACATGCCTTGTTTTTATCTTTCTGTGTATTCCCACTTCTTTGTTCGGCATCTCTCTATAAGGGCACTACATTCAATCATATTTAATTAATGAGAACCCCCCCTCTTGCCTATGGTAAACACTCTAGAAAAAATATAAAATACAATACATATAATATATAACATATAAGATAAAATATAATGTAATATATATTCTTTAAGCAACTAGCATGAATACTGCACATGGTCTGCGCGTTTCAGATGTTCCACCACTCATAAGCAGAGTTGTAGGTGCATATTCATAATTTACCACTATAGATCCTTAATTCATGAATATGAATGTGTCTTCCTCAAGAGCTGGCCCCTATTGTTGTGAAAAATCAAGGACCCTTGCCTAGTTTCACTACAGAGGTCTATTGAGGATGCAGAGCCACATCTTATCTTAAATAAGGGTCTCTGTTTACACCTTGAAAGCACTGGAAGAAGACGCTCTCGCAGAGTTTCTTTTCCTCTCCCTCCTGATTGTTTGCAAGCTTGATTCGCTTGGATTCTTAAATGATAGGCTCATATAGAGTCCCAGACTTTGTTTACGTGGCTGCGTATTGGTTGGCTGCCTCCTTAAGCGTGAGGAGATATGCAAGAGCAATCAAATATTTCTATGGCTTGTATAAATGATGGTGGATGGGAGAGGAAGTTTGAATTTTTCACTCCTCATTTGTGGTTCAATTGCCAGAGTGTGTATTGCCTGTTTTTCCGGAAAGAAAATAGATGGCTTTGTCACTCAGTATGCATAAACTGTTGGTCTGTTTGTTGTACGCTGTCAACGGAAATGATAGCAATTCTATTTGTCTCGTAAGAAAGACACTGTTACAAAGTCTGAATAGTAGTTTTCATGAAAGGGATTGTTTGTCCATTGTGAAGTTATTTTCCACAGACATTATATGACATATCTACATGAACTCTTTCAAATGCTGAAACCCCTGTCACAATGTGATATGTTAAGAGGGAAACAGAAAAGAAACTTGACATTTATATATATATATAAACACACATACATCTCCGTTATTACTGACTGAACATAGTTTGAAACGTCATCCTGTTATTTCCACGGGCAGTGTGTGGAATTCTGAGACAAAAACTTGATTCAAGTGCTGGTAATTATGAGATACTCATCCAACACTAATAGTACACCACAGAGATCACAATTTGTCTCTTTATATAAAATGACACACTGTCATATATGCAGCCCGTCCAGATCTACCTTGCAGCCTCGTATCATTTCAGCACTTGAACCAAACATATATTTCTATCAAGGCGCGGGAGAATAGCTTCTTCCGTTTGGCGCAGAGGAGGTGTGTCCCCTTCTATCTTCACGAGAGAGTAGGAGAGAAAGGGGGGAGGGTGGGATGGACGGTGTGTGTTGGGGGGGGGTACCTCTCTTTTGTTCACTCCCCTCTCTAACTGGTAGTGTTTGACTTCCCCCAGCCAGGAGTGGGTAATTCTGGAGCCCTGTGTGAGGTTGTTAGATCACTGAGGCCCAAGACAGCACCATTCTTTGCAGACCCTTGACAGCAAATATGTGGTAATGATATTGTCTCCTGCTGGGTAATAACACACAATTCAGACTGCCACATACTGCAGTCGCCGGGGAAAAAATGGAGGGGAGAGAAAAAAAAGAATTACACTGAAGTACTGGAGGAAAATGACAGGAGAAATGTCTTCAACCTGAAGTGCTATATTGAAAAAAATTCACTCCTGCACTGCAGTGAGAACAACTGTTTTATTTCTGCACTTTTCAGAGTGATGTGGCCTGGAATACGATGGCCACCGATACCTGGAATAGGAAACAAAGTGGTTTCCTCACGTAAATGCCCATTTCTGAGCATTTCTTTTCTTTTATTTTGGGATGTTTAATCATCCTCATCATGTTTTCACTTGGTCATTTTAAATCATCCGGTTCCTAAATGCTAAATACTGCAGTTAGTAACTCTGGCTGTTTGACAAAAACCATGGCTTCAAGTGACTAAACTCTTTTGTGCCCATATAACACACTGCGTAGTTAGCGTTTAGCATAAACAGCATTTTCTTACCATGGAGACCTTCCATTGTTAACCAGACCACACTGGCAGCTTCAACCTTGACCTTTGTGTTGCTCCACTTGGTACTCGGCTTGTAACTGTCAACACCATCCATCACTGGCCAATCAGGTCCCCAAATGGGGGCAGGTCCCCCTGCTGTACTGTGAAATTGTGGCATGTGATCCTTAATGTGCGTGAAGTAGACAAGGCCTTGACACAATGCATCAAGCTTCAGGGGGGCTCCTCTGGGCTAGTCTATTAGCCCCCCGCTGTGCCCCTGGCTGCCTGGACGTATTCTTAGGGATAAGTTGGAATAATAGTGTTATGTCTGCATGCCTCCAAGACACCAGTCTTAGCCCTGCTCAGGCCCGGGGCTGGCTGTCAATCAGAACCCTGACCAGTTACACAGGACATCATGTAGGTAGCATACTGTATCTCCCAAGTCCAGCACACCATTATTATTCTAACAAAACACATTTTCTTCCCTTTCTTGTGAGAAAAATAGCCAGTGACAGATATGGAGGCTATTTGGGCATTTCTCAGCTCCACATGAACCCTCTTCTCACTTCGTCAAAATGATCTTCTCTGGTCTCCACTGCTAGTGTCCGTGATCTTAGATACAGACATCGTCTCTCTGTAAAGTGTGTGTGTGTGTGAGAGAGACACTCCCTCTCCTTATTCATACATTTGACTGCCAGAGCAAGATTGTGCAATGGGCTAAAATAAATGAGAGCACCATGAAAAAAAGGCAGCCTTGATACTGCACGACTGGGTGAAAAAGGGAGGCACACTGAAACGGAAGAATTCATCTTTTCTATCAGCCCCTCCGCTCACGAGTTGAACCAGGTATTCAAATGGGTTCAATCTCTGCCGCTCAGATTTGCATAACACAGACAGATGAACTCAAGTGATTGAATTGGGCTAGGTGGAGTGAAGACAAAAAAGAAAAAGAAAATGAATTTCCAAGTGAATTAGGAAATGATGGAAACGGCAAAGGGTATATTATTTATTTTTCACACCGAAATAATTACGGAATTAACCTTTCTTTCCACTGTGACAGCCCTCGAAACCCTCTTTATCACAATGAATTTGATGCACTGGTTTCACATGGAAAAAAAAACTTGACTTTTTGGCCTTTTGACGAATAAAACAGTGTTACATGGCATCTTCACGCTGGCTATTTCCTCTCCCCGCCAACCCTGCGTCTGTTTCACCACTGGTCACGCTGGTCAGCTGATCTGCATCGGTCGGCTAAGCTCTTCCATGTTTTGTTGTCTATCAGTGATGTAACACTAATTCCCGTGCACCCTCCCCGTGACTGGCACTGACCACTATAGAGTCACAACACACTGCAGGAGGGGAAAAAGCAATTTCATGGTTCACTCTGTGGTTAATGTGCTGCTGTATCTTTAGAGAGGCCTGTCTTTTTTGTTTAAGTTTCACAGAATAAAGGGTTGGACGATCGTGAGCTCAGGCCAATTAATCACTGGGCTAAACGGTGGCGGGAAGCTATCCACTGGGAATGAGCCACGGTGAACGTGTGTGTCTGTGTATGTGTGTGTGCGCTTTGTCTAGCGAAAAAGAGTCAGTCTTTCATTTTGTTGGTGCATGTGCTGACATCAGCTAGCGTGTATGTATTTACCTGAGTGTGCAGTATGTGCTTTTTTAAGGAGGTGGGTGGAGGGGTGGTACCCTTTTTGTGTGTGTGTTTGCGTGCTGTGCTCACACAGCCAGGTAAGCCTCTCTAATTGCTGCAAGGTGCATTAGCACTCAGCCACCTCTCTCTGTCTCTCTTTTTCCCCGTGTCTTTGTTTTTCCTCTCAGTGCCAGTCTGCGGGCCAGAAGACAATCAGACCAGAAGGGTCATTTTCTGCAAGAGCTCACCTCCCTCCTCCAAGCTTCGCCGCTGACAGGCTCACGCTCGGCAGGAGCCCCAAATTAACACTTGACGTCTGCGAGGCTCAGCCCTGATGAGGCTGCAGAGAGACAAAATGTCAGAAAACAAACACTCCATCATTTTTGCTTCATTTCCTCCACAGTTGGAGAAACACACTCACCTGGAGGGCTGGAGAGGGCTGCGGTGACATTCACTCCCCCCACCCCATCTGTTGCCGTGGATCAGCCCTGGTGCCTGTTGGCCGAGGTGAGAGGTTGAGACCAAATAAGAATGGAGGGATGCTGAGCAGGAACTGCTAATTAGGTAATCATTACCAAGAAACAACTGGAGGTAGAACTGAATCATTTGACACCTGTTGGGTTTGGATCAATTAGCTGCTCTTTCCCCTTTATTTCAACACATCAAGACAGAAATTGGATTATGACTTATAAATATGTAATATTCAAAATGTATTTATCTTGTCAACATGTATAAGATTCAATTTTCGTTGTTGTTGTTTTAGAATCTTTATTTCCCTGCATTGGGATTGCATTGCATTAATCTCTTTGGCATTACAAAGTAAATGATTTGTTTTCCTGAGCACATCAACAACAACCCTCACTGGGGATGTGCACAACACTGGGACTCAACGCTGTAGAGTAGTATGATACTATTTGAAGCCTACTTCAAATACAGTGCCCCCAGCGAGTTCCGATAGCGCCAGTGTCTATTTTATTATTTGCTTGATCTCTTTGTTGCGTGAGAGTTTATTTGTTTACATGAGAGGGATTGGAGGTTTGGTGATCTGAGCAAATTGCAGCAGAAAGTACTTCAGATGGGAATGACTGTAATTAGCATGCTCTTAAATGTGGAACGCTCTCCTAATGTTTTTGTTTACGTGGGGCAGCTGATCTGTGACTCGGTGCGTGGGAGGCCCACAGGCAGGTTAAAATCACTTGTCATGCCAGAGATCATCATTATGAGCTTACAATTGGTCAGTGTTGAGGAACAATCAATGCAGCGCCAGGTAGACACTCTACAACCAGCCTATGCTGCGGGATTTTGTGTGCAATTTTTGTATTTATAGTTGTGTTTTCTAAAGTGGATAATTTGAAAATATGAGTGCGTTTATGTGTGTATGTTTGTATGTGGTCATGCTCGTATGTTTTGGCTCATAGTTTTTCTTTTCTATTTTTTTTTTTTTTTATGATTACCGAACTGTCTTTCCCTAATCTCTGCATCTAAACCGAAGCATATGCTCCATGACACTCATTAAGAGTCAATTAAGAATTTGCTGGTGTGCCCAGTTATTCAGTCAGTGATTATATTTCACTGGAGGATAATATCCAGGTAAATTAAGATTTCGATTTAATTCAGCCCTGGTTGTCGCTGCATCTCCATTTCACATCATGGAACAATTGAGATCTTATCATGGATTAAAGTGGGGGATATTACACCTAATTTAAAATATGCACATCTACGACTGCACGCACAGCTTAAGCAGCAGCCATGATATCGGGAAACAAAAAAAAAAAAAAAAGATGAGTTAAACAAGCGCCTTCCCTACAAAATTCAAAAGGCTGCGAGATACAATTCATCAAATTGGCAGAGGAATTCAGGGCGGAAACACTGCCTTAAAGAGTTCTTGAGAAAGATGAAGAGAGGCAGCTGAAGAGAAGGAGACACCAAAGGAGCAAAGAGGAGACAGGAAGTTGGGAAACACTGAAAAAGGGGGTGCCATGGTAGTCAGGTGACAGTGTGACAAAGTTGTGCTTGTTTAAAATGGAAATCTTCCCAGACTTCCTCCCTCTTGCCCTCTCTCCCTCCCTCAGCCCCCGTAGAGCCCATTGCGAAACGCTAAGCTCCGGCATCTGAAGTGGCGACACTTGAGATGGTGAAAGTGACAACATCTTAACATAAGCTGAGGGGCTAAAGTGAAAGTCAGTGTGAACCCCCAACCAACCTCTTTTTCCACCCACATCCTACACTCCCGCTCTGTCATCCCTCTTAACACCACCACCCCCACGCCCAGGCCACTCAGAAACCACGCTGTGGCTGCTTGGACACGGAAAAGTTGCAGGTATAGAGCAATGGAGGCGACAGCTCATGATTCAAAAAGTGAAAATAAAAGGTGAAAGGTTGAGAAGAAAGAAAAGGGATCTCTCTCTCGCTGTCTCCTCTCTTTCTATGTTTCACTGTCATCGTTGGTCCTCCCTTCCACTTCCAGTCACAGGTGCCTCCAAACAGAACTGGAAGCATGTAATCCGCCCAAATCCAGCCTCTTCCGAGGAGTGTAAAACCAGGAATGTTCTGTGGGGGTCACTGGATTAGACAGAATTCATGGTGGTAGCTTGGCTTGAGAGGCGGAATTAGAGGAGTAGGGAAAAAAGGGAGAGGAGACTGAACTGGTTTTGTATTAAAATGAGCTTACCAGGTGGTCTCCCTCCCAAAAGTGGACACAGTGTGTCAAGTAATCTGAAAAGCCCCCGGGTGTTTGTTGCTCATTGGCCAGAGGCCTGGTAAAAAGAGAGAGCGAGGGACTGAGAGAAAGCGAGAGAAAGAAGGGGGGTGAGTGGGTGGGTGTGGGGGGGGCTGGCTAGGGAGGTGGCACTGATGTGGCCATTGAGGCCTCAGTGAAATGTCTGTCAGGCTTGGTTTACCACAATCACAGCAGTGATTAGGCCCCTTTTGATGACAGGTTTAGTTTTCTGTCCATTGGCAAGAAAGTGAGAATGAAGGGGTGGTGGGGGTGGGTGGGGGTTGTTGGGGAGCGGGCTTGGGTTGCATTGGGAGACTTTAGGGGTGGGCGTTTACGCGCTGTTGCAGGAAAATGGGAGGGGTGGAGAAGGAGTGGGGGAGTGTGGGGGGGTGTATATTAATGTCTTGCACCAGGGAGCTCCTACGTAATTTCCCAGCGGGTCGTGGGGTCAGGTTTGTATTTAGTTAGTGGTAATGATCTTGTTAGGGATCTGAATGGACCACCGTCTAAGCCCATTGAGGACAGCGAGTGTGCCTCCCCATCCCCCACCTCTGCCTGCCTTGTGTGGGCTTACACAGCCCGTGAACTGTGATTAATGGACTTCCAGGGCTTAATAACTTGCAAAACAGTATTAAACAAGGGAGGCCCCGGGACAATCGGAGAGGCTACCCAGGCGGAGTAGGAGGTGGCTGTAAACAGTACCCAGCAACAATTGCAATGCATGGAATTAACTGAGATGGGCCACTCACAATGCTACAGCTGGCTAGTGGCAGGGAGCCAGGCCTGGGAGAAAGCTTCACTGGTGCTTCCAGGTGGCCCAGACCAGGCCAACCCTTTTCAGTTTTGTAAGTGTTAAAAAATAGAAGAGGAGAAAGGCTACATTTGTGATGGGGAGACAGTGAGAGGAAGCCATTGAGCAGAGACAAGAAAGAGATTAAAGAGCACAGAGAGTGATAAGCAGATAATAGGGGGACACATTCAATGGAACAAGTAATCCTTGACATGCAAGCACAAATATGAAGCCTTTTGTCTCTTCTGTCTAATTCAAGTCACAACGCGTAAAGTGGCAAAGCAAGAATAGTGATTCACATAAACAAGTACACACAGACAGATAAAACATACTCATCTGAGTGCACACAAACACACACATATTTCCTCACCAACTCCCACCCTGAACCACCCTTCCCACATCTTCTGCTTGTCTGATATTCTTTCTTTTTTTTCTTTTTTTTTTCCCACCCTTGTGCCCTCTTATCTGGAAACAAATGATCCCAGCATGGAGTCATGAGTACTGATGTGTTCAGACCACCCTCCATTCTGTCATGGAACTTGTCTTTTCTCCCAAGCATTGGTGTGCATTTTATGCCAGCATAATGTATCTCAAATGTGTAAATATAAGCAACGGGGACCACTTGTGCCGAGGGAAAAGCACTTTTTAACGGACATTAGAGCTACACTGGTCTTCTTCTGGAACGGATGTGAAACCGATTAAATTAAATCAGTAAAATTTAAAATTAGTAAAATTGGTATGTGATCAGGGAGAGTTATGCTTTAAACACACTGTTGTAAATACAATTCAGATGTTTTAAGTTTTGTTTCTGATCGTGTCCAAAAAAAAAAAAAAAAATGTGTGGAAGTATGTTTGAAAATGAATACCAGTTATCAGTGATTGCCATTGTTGAGACAAACACAATGCCAGCGTGATTTTAGCAACTGCAGAAAATAGATACTGGCGTGAAACAGCAAAACTGCACAGTGTGTGTTCAATTATAGGTAATTATGAAACAATTTGGAAAGCATTTGATTAAAACACGAACAGGTAGTTTCTCTCATCATGAGGCATGTGAGATAAATATTTTGTTTAACACAATGTAACCGTTGTTGTTATCACTTAAATCTCTTAAAAATATATTTAGCGACTAATACACCGGAACAATGAAATCATGTTGAAATAATTATATGTAATTCAAACATATTTGCTTTCTTATATTTTATCTTGCTTCAATAGGAAAAATCTAAAAATTATCCATGTTGAAAAAATATAGTTTTTAATATGTTTGTGTTTGGAGGAAACAATCTAATAAATGCATGTAAAAAAAAAAAAAAAAAAAAAAAAAAGCAGGAGCACATAGACAAAGCTTAAGTGTTGCTGCTGTTTGACATTCTCTCCAGCATGTTTGGTTTTTCTCAACAGTGACTCATCTCCAAATAAGTGACACTGGGGTCATCCTAATCTGCTTTTCTTGCAGATCAGAGACAAGTTGGACAACAGCTCACTTTTCCATTCACTCTGGCACCAAAGTCCAATATGTGCCCAAAATATTTGTCCAAACCCTTAACTTAATCAGCAGCTGAGAGGTTATTCAGCAGCACAGTCTGATGCGTGTCAAAATCACTTGAGTGATTCTACGTCAAAAGGCAACTTTAAAAATCTGAATTGATTGGATTTTGGATATTACACAAATCTGTATCGTAAACAGCTTTTTTTTTTTTTTTTTTTACACATGTATCACAAACTACACAAAATTATGGCATTAAGTGTGTGTGCGTGGGAATACATACTGTTGCATTATCACCCTCTCTCCCTCTCTCACCTACCACCTCACAGCTGTCGCCCATACTCCCCCACCCCACTCACCCTCTCTTGCATCAGGGTGTGGGTGCAGCGGGTGCAGTGGGGGCCTTGGCCCTGACGAGGCCGAGGAGGGATCCACTGCTGTGCTAAGCCTCTGGCTCCCTGCTCCCTCCCCACCTCCTCACATCATGAATAATGGAACAGAGAAATACATTTATCTTTTAATAGCCCTAGCCCCCTGGCTGAGACCGTTGCAGTCTGGCCCAAGCCGCCACAGCACAGGGCTGAGGTTTCTGAACACTCCCCCCCTCCCCCTCTCCTGTGCCACCCCACCCGTGATTGTCTCTGCTCCTTTTGAAGTTGGGCGCTTCTTAGTGTCCTAGAGATGGGTAATCAGGCTTGATTTTGGAAGGGTCAGGCCATCTTTTGAAGGGGCGGTCATCCCCAAGTTCGACCATGGATGGCTGTGCTCGTGAGCTGCTGATGTGCAAGAATTACTGTAATTTTATCAGACGTATTCACTGCCCAGTTTCGAATTTAACAGAAAAAGTAGATGAAGAGAGAAACTTTGTTGTGCCAGGAATATTGTAGGAGGATTGTGTAAGAAGACTGTATAATGCAAAGTACGAGCCGTGGGGTAATTGCAAGGTAGAAATATTGCGTTTGCTTGTATTCAACTTTGATGCTGGAAGAATGGTTCTGTTATTGATTTAGCTGTGAAGCCTTGGGAGAGTAAAATAAAATAAAATATAATAAAGAAATTTATCCAGGAGTGGATTATTGAGAAAATGTGGGCTGTGCTGCATCCAGTTTTCAAAATCCACCATACATTTCTTGTTCAGACTACCGCAGTAATGACTATGCCCTTGTATATATTTTTTATAAACTTAGTTTTGTTCTAAATTATAATGGCTTTTTTTTTTACAAATTTTTTTACAAATAAAACACACACATAGGCACAAAGGTTTTTGATGTACTTCACATTAACCTAATACTGTTTACATAACTGTTACTGATACTAAAACTAGATATTAGCATCAAATAAAGACCCTGTGTCCATCTCTGCTGTCGCACTATTTCTAATAAGACACTGTTATTTCAAATCAGCCAGGCATTTAATGCGCTACGTATCGGTGCACCATAATGTGGGAATAACACCGTCTTTCTCTATTTAACTAGGATCAGGAGGATTTCGGTTCAGCCTCCTCGTTCTCATTGCTTACACATCTGTACGTGTGGGCTCTGGGGAAGGAAAGTGTAGCCGGATACCTTAACCCTCTGTTTGTCTACGCTGATTTAAGGCTCAAGCAGCCCTCGCTGTGACACCTGCAGTAAAAAGAAACACAGGAGAGGGACTGAATCAGCCTGCACTGGCTTTGACAGTCATTTGACAATGAATCTGTCACACTCAGTAGTTAGTTTATAATACAATTAGTCAAACAAAAATAATTAGTTAGTGTGTAGCATTGTTTGTTGACGGACAGGCATGGTTTAATAGTTTTTACATGGTGTACATTTTTCTATTTCTTTTTTATCCCAGGGAGCCATTTGACTCACTGCTAACTAACTTCTTTACTAAAATAGTATAATGCACAATTACAGATAATCTTATTTAATCAAATGCATATAGTTACAAGTCTTTTGTGTAGGAGCCTTTGATCTTAAAAGCATCTTTACAATAAATAGTATTTGTTATTTCTGCATATTCAGTGTAACCAAAACATGATTATTAATTATTAAAAAAGGGGTTTATTGTAACATTTTATTTAATAATGTTCTAATAAAAGGGGGCAGTAATGTTATTGTATATACTAGTGTATAAATTGTTTTTTTTTTTTAATATATTAAAACAATTACAGTTTTAAAAGATTAACAATGTTGGCCTGGCTTATTAGGCAATAATTACTTTCATTTAAAAAAATAAAAAAATAATTTACTTTCATGTTTCTTGGTGTCGTATCAAATCAAATATACATAAATAAGAGTCAACAATATAAGTACAATTTTGAAAGTTTTTTTTTTTTTAAAGTCAGATATTTTATGTAACTTGTGATCAGATTATCACATAACTGAAAAATACAGGGAACAAAACACACTTGAGAAACACTGAAGCTGACATCACTTTTTCAGCCAACAATAACAAGTTCAAGCACACACTTCTTCCCAACATGCCCCCTCCTCCCCCTCTCCCAACACACACACGCGGACACATACACGCGGACACACACACGCAGACACACACACACACAAACACACCAGCAGAAACTAAATCTCTTTTTCTCCATATCCACACACAACCCATACGGCACCAAACCCCTCTTACCCACCACTCCCCTGCACCCAAAGCCTTCAAGCAGCCCCGGGCTTGTGTAGTCATGCGTCAGTTGCCTGGTGTTGGGGATGAGGCCTTGCTAGCCATGGCTGTAGCTGGGTCCTAGCCAGCAACTCCTGCTGGCTAGCAGCTCCCTGTTCTGCTCTATGGAAGGCAGAGAAGCTGAAAGCACCATTTATCATCACTTGTGTGGGCAGCATCACCACGGCAACGCTCAGGCTGGCAAATGCCACTGCTGTGAATACTAATGAGGCTCTTGGCAGGCCTGTGTTGGCGTCAATGGGGCCAGGGTTGTACTCTACGTGTGTGTGTTTGTGTGTGTGCATGCGAACGAGCAAGTGCTGGGCTCTAGGAGGGCTACAGTAGAGGTAAACAGTCCAAAGGAAATCAATTAAGTGTTTCCACAGTGTTTGGCAAGCGCTCTAATCTTCAGCACCACATTTTAAAATAAGGGCGAAATCTGCCTTTAATACCTCCTCTGCTTTCTGCATGACAATAAACAAGCAGGCAACAAGAAACAGCCGAGCACAGCCGAGCTTGACTAAGTCCTCCAGTCTCTACTTTGAGAAAACACAAGTGAAGTCATTATTCCAGAGTTCCTTAGCTTTTTATCCCATGCAGCATGTCTGTTTTCACGTCTAAACTTTGCATCATGAAACTAAATAACAATTAGTTCTTCAGTGTTTCATATTTTACGAACATAATCTTTATTAGTTAGATGATTTAAATGAACCGTTGTGAAGCGAATCCCCGAATAGAGGCTGGAATTGGCGTTTTAGCTAATCTAATGAAGTATCAGCAGTGCACTGACATGAACTGGGATACACCTGCCTTCCTCCTACACACTCTAGCTTTTAGTTTCAGCGGGACCTTCACATTGTCACCTGTCAGTGATGCTCTCTCTCTCTCTCTGTCTGTGTTTCTCTGTGACTCTTATGTTAGAGAGATGCTGTGAATAAATTGGCTTAGAGCATGCCTGCTCCGCTCTTTATTGATTCAGGCACTTTGATTGAGCAGGGATCTAATCAATTCTTCAGTGGTAGTGAGACGCCAGAGTAAAATTATTCTTAGGCAAACCCTTCAAACGACTTGCCATTAATTTGCCTCTTTACTGGCACTTGTTTGCTGGGAAGGAGATGTGTTTTGGGCTTTCTCTGTCTATTAGCGGGGTTGTGCTCCTGGGATTTTCATGGGCTGCTAAGCTTAGGGTGGAAGAGAGAATGTGTGTTTGCGTTTTGTGTACAAATCTGTTTATGCCTATGTGAACTGGGGGTGATTGGGCACACTATGCTTGCTCATCCTTACAGAGTGACTTATTAGTGCTAATTGGGAAGGACAGTTCAAACAAGCACAGAGGAGTGGTTGTCACACAAGCGTGACATGAGTGTAGAGAGGCAGGCAGTGCCGGGTGCGCTTCCCAGCTTCAGCCCTCCCTTTTCCCAAACCCGACCCTCCCTTCATCTCCTCCTCCCTGGACCCCCCTCCCTCCTGGTTGTCCCTGGCGCCCGGCCTGGCCCCGCAGAGTGGCCACAGAGTGGGCTCTTTGTCTGGACACGGCCATTAGCAGTCAGCGGACTTCAGAAATGTGAGCGGGACAAGGCAGTGGACAGAGGCGCAGACAGAAACACGGCTGTCTGAGACACTTAGGAAGTCAACAGCTGACGGAAGGGCCAACACAAAGGAGGAGCTGCTGAAGCATGGGGAGCGTGATCTGCATAGAATATAGACCTCCCTCCCTTCGCTTGTGCACACGCAAACATCTACACACACACACACACACACGTGCACACACATCATGCAACTGAAGAATGCACACACACACACACACACACGCACACACAGAAACACACAAGACTGCACACAGATGTGAATGTGCTACATCAGTGCCTCCATTAGCTGGTGCAGAAGATGCACTGACACCACAATATGATAGGAAAGGCATTCCCTCTGCCCTGAACCCTCTAGTTAATGATGAATCAACCGGTGGTGCATCGACACTAAGACCTCTTCCTGGAAAATGCTCCATACTTCTATTTAGCATGGTTTTTGCTAAAAGATGCTAATTCCAATGATTATTTAGTACCATAATAGCTGCAATTATATTCTGCACAAACTGATATAAGGTATAAGCACCAATTAGTAACTGGTCATTATCTTAAGCATTTGGTGCAGGGAGAGTGAAGTAATAGGCAACCATTCAGTAACCCTTGCTCCGAAAAATGACGGCATAGTGCCTCAGTAATTAGTGGAGCTTGTTTGCCTTTAGTCTTGAAAGTGGGTTGTATATTCACTAACCTGAATGGCTGCTTATTGCTTGCAGTCACATTTCCCTATTATAGAGACAGCCTTGCTATTAATGGGCAGCATGAGGACAGTGCCATATTTTAATTATTTTTTATTTGGTTATGACAAGAGGGAGCTCTCAGTGAAGTAGTCTTTTCTCTGGGAACACTTTGCATTTTCATGTACCTGTGTAGGTGCTGCGTAATACATTTTTCAGTCATTGCAGAAATGGACACAAGAGATGAGACCAAATACTGGTATGAGGATGGCAACAAAGTGCGCCAAATAAGGCAAATTTCCATGTAAACACATGTTTAACGCGCAGCCGAAAGAGGTGATATCATGACAATAATAATGGAAAATTCTGGAATATATAAAAAGCCCTGTGTTCAAATGGTATATAATGGTGATGGCCTGGGCTCTGTGCTGCGTGTGTGTGCTTTTTCAAAGCCACGCCAGCGAGGATCACAAGAGCTGTATCAAAGCCCTCGGCCACCATGCGAAATGTCTTCTCGCAGCAGGAGGTTGTGGGATTGTTGTCAGCATCCCAACTCTCTTTGAATGTCAGCCTCACTAACAGGGCAGTTGGCCTACATGGCACTGCTGACAACACAGCTACACTTTCAACTTTTATTCTTTAATTCCCCCCCCCTTTTTTTTTTTTTTTTAGCTCGACACAGCGCCTCTCAGTGGCAAAGACAACGACAGGCACATGGACAATTCTGAAATACATTCTACCCCATCCTTGTGGAAGACACATCGCATGAGTAGGTGGACATGTGTTGAGGTGAACGTCGGGTCAGTGTGTATTATTTAAGGCGATGTATGCCGTGGGATTTTTTTGTTCACACTGACACATACAGGACTTGTGGAACATGTAGCCCAATACGCTGCAGAGTATCGGGACAGCTGAGCACAACAGCTTTGCACATAAATCAAGCGCACCCCAACACACTGGGCCTGCCTAATAGATGTTTAACTAAACCCCCTCATTTCAAACAGTTTGACCCCAGTTCGCTAAAACACAATGTGAGAACTCCCCGAGGATTAGGCCCTGACCTCGCAGGGAATGGAGGGAATGGCCCACACTGGCTATAAAGGAGCCTGCCATTGTGCTGTCCAGGCATGGGGGAGGACAGTGTGAGGGAGATACATGCCAGTGGGTGGAGATAGCGTTGTTGTAACGACATCTTGATGGAGCATCTTTCCCACCCACCGGAGCAGCACCGGCTCTGTATGTATTTTAATGAGGCTTTGTGTCTGCCCACATATAGCCCCTCTACTGACAGGGAACGTGTTAGCAACATGCTCACCCTTTGTCACAGCACCCAATCACATAATCGACTGGTCGGCTAGATTTATTCTCTTGACTCTATGTGTGTGTGTGTCCATATGTGCAGGGATGTAAATAGCAAGAGTGACCTTTTACAGACACTGCACTGCATAGTTGGCATGGGTTGTAAAGCTGCTGGGGTGAACTACAAAACTCATGGAGCTTTTGTGAGTGCCTTTACAGACCCTGTGTGTGTGTAGGTGTGTGTGTATGTGCAAGGGGATAGTGGAACCTACATATAAAACTTTAACAAATCCACAATTTACAAGGGTCACTGTGATGATAGAAGTACTCTGCAAAATGCTTGTCCTGAAGATGAATTTGCCTTTCATATTGTAAGATCAAAATAATAATTTTTTACTTTTGAAGCACAGTCTTTTCATTCCAAAGTGTCCCTATTGAGAACACAGTGAATATGTTCATCAATGGGGGGAGGGGGGGGGGTAATTTTATTTTCTTAAGCGGGGATATGGCAGGGCTGGAGGATCCAATTGTGTGCCAGGATGCAATTCAGATTTTATTTTCTTAGTTACTGACCTTGATCGGGGGAACTGCAGGGTCAGAGCCTCTCCAGTCTCTATTGTGGGCTCGAATAGAATGTTAATGAAGTGGTGCACTGAATATTAAAATGCAGAACTGCTTTCAGCACCCAGTCAGACTACTGTGGCATGTTGAGTGCTTTGGCGGCTAGACATGCAGTGTTCTCCTTGCTCAGAGTCTGCTGCTGACTGGAGAAAGGGTGGGTGAGGATACTGAAGCCATTCCATCCATTTGTAGCAGGGTGAGTCTTTTCTTCCTCCTAAAAGACTGCAGCCAAGTCTCACCGACCAGGAGAGGGAGGGAGTGAATGAATGAAGAAACGGGGTTGGGGTGGGTGAAGGTAAATGTGTGATTTGTAGGTATGGGTAGTGGGTGGGTGTGGAGGGGCGTCACTTGGCCCACAATTGGGTGCTGTGTGATCCTGAAGCTTTTTCTGGGAGAGTACAATGGTCCATTTAGGGTGCACCCAGTGCTCCGGTCCTCCTCGCTGGCCCCGGAAGTGCTTCATTTTGTTCGGAGGACAGCTGCACAGCTCTGTTTGTCTTCCCCTGCCTTTTGATTGGCCTGGCATGCTTGAGAGGGGCACGAGTACTGATTGTTTCAAACAGAACCTGGCATGCTATCAGCTGGGAGGATTGTTTATTGGGGGAGAGGCAGGACAAAGTCAACAAAGAGAGCCTGGACCCAACAGTGGGTTTTGGAAATGTCCAGAGGCAGTCTTCTAAGGAAACCAGCATCAATACAGCACCTCCAAGCCACTGTGAAATATTACAAATAGCAACAGAACCCTCATCTCCCTAGTACAACCACAATCAATGGCTTTTGTAGTCAAGTATTAGCCCCACTGAGCCAGAATGGGCTCCATGACATCAGCGGCCATCGAAGGACGGATCACATGTTGAGAAGCATGAATATTAATTATTACACAAACAAAGAGTCAGTCAGTGATAATAGAGAGCTGTATGACTGCAGTCACGACAAGGGGTCACCATGTCCTCAACACACTCTTGAAGCATATATGTGTAGTGTACTGTAATCTTATTCATATTTAAATGAGAATGGGAAATAGAATGTGGCTGAATGGTTGTAAGTAACAATAAAAAAAAATAAAAAAACCCCGATGTTTCCTACTGCCTTCTTTATCAAGGACGTTTACCAGTAGCTTTACCCACGGAAAAAGAAAGAAAGGAAAAATTCCACATAAGCAAACACGAGTAAGATATACAGAGCACAGAAAGTATATTAAGAAAGGTGAGCTGGCACAAATCAAAACCCGAAGCATACATCAGCAAACACAACATGAACGCACAACTGATTCAACACCGGCCACGATTTGATTAAATCTAATTACTAGTTAGCAGCTGCAGTTATTACTGTATCTGTCTACCTATTGAAGGGAGCTGCATATTTAATGTCACCTAACTGACAAGGTGAGCTGAGTTTCACCTTGCATTTGGTATCTAAATGGAAAAAAGGGGTTATCCTTTTTGAGTTTGGCTGAATAGAACAGATCCCGGAATTCATTTAGCCATGCCTATTTCTCTTTCACGGCCCTGCACCGAGTCCGTCAATACAAGGATGAGTGAGTTGTGGCCTCGTGCTAGCCTCCATCCTCATGAAAGAGGAAAGGGAGAAAAGGCAGCAAATAAACAAAACACGTCTTGGAGTTGCTTTTCCTTGCCTCTCCATCCTACTCATTTTGAAGCAGCTGTGCGAAGAATGTCAAAAATTCAGAGTGTCTTCTTTTTATATACCTTTCTGTCAAGTATTTCTTTTTTCCCTCAGGTTCAGATAGAAACCAATGTCTGATGACACATCTGAGGTACTCTAAAACGACCTGGAGAGAAAGGGAGAGCAAGAGAAGTAAAAAAAAAAAAAAGAAAGAAAAAAAAACAGAGGAAGGAGAGAGTATGTGTTTCCCTCTGTCCATGTGTTCCTCACTGTGCATCTGTGTGTGCGTGTTTGCTAACACACACCGTCTGAAGATGGTGCAGATGTCCATGCTGTGGCTGGTCCCCCCGCACACTGTTCAACATGCCTCAAAAAGAAGGGATTTTCCCTCTTTGTTTCAAATTTCACAGGCCGTCCAAATGGGCACAGACATGCTTCCAAAATAAATAAATAAATGGATGTATCAGTGGCCAACATCTGCAGATTATGATTAGCATTTGGAAATTGCGTCCTTGAATGAGATTTGGATGTCGACTGTCAGTCTTCTTTTATGAGTGCGACTCCTATTCTGGGGAACTAGAGGGTACCGCTTTGTCCCTAAATTGGCTACAATTTGGAGAGAGAAAGAAATCCTCTTCTCTCTCTTCCCCTCTGCCCGTTATGATGTGCCGTCTGAACAAGAAAGAGACACTATTAATTGTGCTGAATATGAATAGCTGTATTTGGTTAACCAGTTTCAAAGGAAATTGGCCCAAAGGAACTTCTTTTCCTCTTCTTCCCCCTACTGCCTGTCCCTGCTTTTTCTTCTCCCTTTATCAAGATTTTTTCTTCCCTCTCTAATTTTACACTGAGCGAGCCGGCTGCTTTAGTGAGGCTGCATTATCTTATGTATTCAGCTTTCAGCTCCTCTCCCTCTCCCGATGAGGCGAGGCTTAATTGGGCTCTGGCTTTAAAGTCTGTAGAGCTCTCCACTTGCTCATAGAAACACATTCAGGGGCTGCTCATTCACTTCGAGTATGTGTTAGATGTACAAATATTATTTACTTTTATACTCCAAATCAAAAGGCACACACTTCCTGCCTCTCTACACACAGTCCGTGCAGGAGAATTCACAGTTCAGTTCACTTCAGGGTGTTTTCCTTTTTTCCTCCTTCGTCAACTGCATTACAAGAATGTGCTGCTGCTTCACAACAAAAGTATTATTTAAAAGGGCTGTTTCATTACAATGTAGTGGTATTGTTGATAAGAAAATATTAACAACCCTTTTAAAGGATAGTAATTATTACACTGCCTTGTGGTGGCACAGAAACTAGTAAAGCCACCATATTTTTATTTTAATAGGAAAAAGAAACTATTTTCACCTTTACTCAGTTGATTTATTGCTATTGTTAGTATTTAGTATTATAATGCCACCTTTGTGAACCATAATTCAATGCCTGTGTAATTTTTTTAATTAGAATTTCAAAAATTTGTACAGCAAATAATTCCTTAAAACAACTGAAAAATATTACAGTGAAATCCAATCAACGGCAGAGCATATTCTTGAATTATTTTCTATTCTCTGTGTGAAAAAATTAGCCACACACACACACACACACGCACGGCACACACATGAAAATAAAAATAGACAGGCAGCAGAAGTGGAAAATTAAGGTTTCACCTCTTGGAGATCAGGCAAAGGGAACGGCTTTGTACACACACTCCTCTGCAATTCCTCACAACTAAACAACCTGAGCAATTAGCTGCACCATTAGAGCCTGGAGAAGGGAAAAGGAGCTGTTAAGCGAAAGATGTGGGAGAGAGGAGAAGAGAGGGAGAGGGAGAAGGAGGGAGAGAGAGAGAGAGAGAGAGAGAGAGAGAGAGTTAGACAGAGAAACTTGGTGGCTCTTGTTCCACAGCGAGCCACTGTGCTGCTATGTGGAGTGTCTCGGCGCTGCACGCTGACGACGCCGAGGCCATTTCAGGCGGGAGCTGATGAACTGCAGATGAACAATTTCGCACTTCCCTTAGACCTGAGCTTACATACAAACTCCTCCTCATTAGTTTTTGTCACTTGCTTGGGTGCCAGGCACAGGAATAAATGAGACCACTATCAGCTGCTGCCTTGATAAGCTGCCTTATCTCATTAGGTTCCACATCAAAGTTAATCAGAGATGGGAATAGTAATTGGCCGACTAGACAATGCCACAGATCATGGGGCTTTTGTAGTGTATGTCATCTCCAAAACATCAGCAGGCTGGGGCTGCAAGATAGGGTGCATCTGTTGGAGAGAGAAGGAAAGAGGAGTGTGTGCAGGGGTGGGGTGGTGCGGGGGGGGGGGGGGGGGGGGGGGGGGGAGTGAGAGCTGGGAGTGAGTGTGCATGATGAAGAGCAGGGGGTGAGAGAGACCCAGAGAGAGAGAGAGAGAAAGAGAGGGGATGAGAGGGGAAGGGAGTAATGGCAGAGGCATAACAAGCAAGCTGCTCAGAATTAATGAGCTTACTCAATAAGAAAAGAATAACCAATCAGTGTGTGTTGGGCAAATATAATTTGGGAATAATTGCTTGATTGCTTTTCCATAGTAGGCTGATTTGACCACACACAAGAACTGAGAATTAAGATGTCAAGACAAGAATTAATTTGGCAAGCGAGGGCACACAAATGTTCCTCTCGCTCCCCACTCAGGCGGCTTGGGAGGCACCAGAGCCGTGAGTTGGAGCGCACTAATGATGAAAACACAGTGGTAGATTGCGTATTCATTTCCCTGTCTCTATTTTACATAAAGAGAGCCATGGCTAATGCCACAGATGTTGGGATATCATACAAAAAAAAAAAAAAACCTGTGCGTATGCTAACACATTTAATTGGCATTTTTGCATATTCCACTCCATTGTTGATAGCTAGTTGCAGCTGATTGTTCAGTTTGTGTCCTCATTGATTTCAAAGTGTGTGTGTGTGTTTTTTTTTTTGGAGGGGTAACTGTCTGGGGATAGTAATTGGTGCGTTTTGACGCTTCCCATCCCCAAACAGTGCTTATTTCTGAAGTCTTCTCTCCTCTCTCGATTGCCAATTCGTGAAGGCTTAAGAGTGTGTCTTTCATTACTTGCTACCTGCTTTGAGAAATCAGCCTCGACCTCACTCACACACACTTGTGTGAGAGGCAATGAGGAAATGTTTTTGTCCTCTAACAAAGTGCCGGTGGTCAGAGTAACGCATTAGAGAATAACCGACAGGGATACTGTGAGGAGAAGAGCAAAACAACACCCACCCTAGGACCCTAATGGCCAGCTGCACCCTGCTAATGATACACACACATACACGCATGCACACAGGCACGTACATACACACACACAACCCTGATGCTCCATTTCCATTACAGGGCACTGTATATGGTCTCCGATGTACACATGGCAGGAGCTTATTAATAGTAATCATGGGGCATGATGCAGGATAGAATCCAACATTAGCGCCACATTTGGAATGGATTCAGCCAACCCCCATTCAATTTAGATTTGAATAAGAAATATATCCCAACCTGACCACATGCATATGAATCGCCACATATATTTGCTCCCACATGTGTCTGGTACTTAGTTCCAATTAAGCCGAAAACACTGCTGCTGTGACGGAGGCTGCTCACACCGTCTCAGTTATCACTTCTCTGCAGGTTCCACGGCTAAGGCTATTCATTTTCAAATGTGTGTGTGTGTGTGTGTCAGCGTGTCAGGGTGTGCATGTCCGTGCGCATGTGTGCATTGACATTATTTGAGCAGTGAGGTAAGTAAAGGGAATAAATAAGCAGGCAGAGGTCCTGTCATGATGATGTTATTGCCGCCCTGGGTTTGCCTGCGGCATTATGAGGACAGGCACACTGCCATATCCCTCACTGTCACATGCACACACACACAAACACACTCTTGCACGCATACACATGGCTGCGTGTGAGGGATCTAGGGCACATCCTCTAGGTAAATTTGCTTTGATCCGCATTGCACCTAATTGAGTCACAGGCAATGTCTCTATTCCCACATCAAGGAATTTGAAAATGTTAGATTATTTCACTTGGGGATTAAACCTAATTTTCATGTGTTACGCATTAACCTATTAGGCTGGTTCATCTGCATTGCTAATGCCCCGGTGCAGACAGCTGTCACTGCCCCGGAAAAAAAAAAAAAAAACACATGATCATGCAATCCTTGAATGAGTGATCCCTGCACCGATTAGTGGCAGTGAACTTCGCTGAGCCCAAGTGATAAGGCTGCAAAATTCCCAAGTTGCCAATAGCTCCGAAAATTATCAGACTGTAGGCAAAGGAGAAATTGTGCCTTCCGGCTCAGGGGCTTCAATCCAGGGTTTGCCCAGATTGACATTATTTAAAGCTATGGAAATGGGCTCTGGCT
Source organism: Toxotes jaculatrix (assembly GCF_017976425.1). Classification (NCBI taxonomy): domain Eukaryota; kingdom Metazoa; phylum Chordata; class Actinopteri; family Toxotidae; genus Toxotes; species Toxotes jaculatrix. The sequence continues at coordinate 16,487,963 of NC_054410.1, read as the reverse complement.
ATCTGGAGGATTGCTAAAATAAGAAATTTTCCAACAACATTTATGAATACGCTGACAGGAGAGGATAGGGGCAAAAAAAAAATTATATATATATATGTATATTTATATATTTATATATTTATATATATGCTATGTGCATTCTCGAAAAAGCAATTTTAGGGTAATTTCATGATTTTATGATCTAATCTAGGTAAATAAATAACCAGATATGTGTGGAGGGAAAACCCATACGGCTGTAATATTCTTAAAGGACCTCAGCAATCTTTACTGAGAAGCTACTTTAACAGGAATCACTGTGTACTCTATGTGCAGACCAAGTGCATTGTTTTTCTAACCTGATGCAGCAGAAATGGAAACAAAATCCTTTCAATCGCCTCCTGTTGTTTAGCCAGGACAACAATTGTGCAATGTCTTGAATGTGGGATACACAGAGAGCATATTATATTTGTTGGTCAGTAAAATGAATCCATGTTCTTACAAGATTCGGCTTTGGTGCATATTTTTTTAATGTCACTGCAGTGATGCCTCCATCGTGGACAAACACTCACACGCACTGCTGGCACATCAGCTCTTTTTAACATGCACAAGCACAAGCGAATTGTGTGGGCACACTGATTGACAAAAGCATTTGCATGTGATATAAGATGATGCGTGTGTGTGTGTGTGTCTGTGCGCAGGAACACAAGTATTTATCTGTCTTCGAGTGTGAATGTGTCTGTGAATGGATGAGTGTGTTATCGTCACCTGTGAAAATGTGTGGTGAACATGGGGTGTAACTCGGCCCCTGAGTACCTTTTCAAAATGAACACAAACATCAGTCGCTGGCCGGCCCCTCGCGTTTCCAGCCTTGGAGGGTGATGCTGTAGTAGTCACACTCATGCTCCACCCAGGACGCATCTGTGGTGTTTTAATGACAAGCAGAATATTAATCCTATTTATTGTGTTTTATTTTTTTAATTATCTGTTTTCACTTTTTGTTTAAACGCTATGCAAATCAGGTATATGCATGTGTGTGTACGTGTGAGTCTCAGGGCTGTGTGAATGCGGTACTGGACACTTCAGCATGGCTAATGGATACAACTTCATTGGATATGGTCATTATCATGGATGTTCAAGAGCGAAGTGACCTCACATTATCACAATAGATCCCCTGCTATTCTCATCCACTGTCTAATTATGTATGGGTGCTGGGCACAGTGCAGTATACCCACAATATCCACCTTGCCAAGGCTGAATTGATTTTATCATAGCTGGCTGACTGTTTTTGTATGCTTACTAAAAATCTGTAATCAGCCTAAATACTTCAGTTCATGGTAACAGGTCAACTTTCTTTAGCAATGCCACACTGAAATGAAAGACTAAGCCTAAAATTAAGACTCTAGCCAGTATAAAAAGCTAGCGCTAACTTTAGACATTGCCTATTGGTAACCCAGCGGCTGCAGCCTGAATGTAGGGAGTTGCGAAGCACAAAGGCTAATCACTGTCAGGGTGGAAGCGGAGAATCCCCTGGCCCACCCTATTTGACTTAACTGCTCCGTTTGTGCTCCTACTGATCCCGTGGTCTTTGTGTACATTGTAATGAGTGCTGACATAATCCTGCGGATTTTCCTGGAGGCCAAACCTTTGCCACCCCCATCAGGCCTGGGGTCTCTCCTGCGATCAGGAGGGCTGCCAGAGGGGGGAAAGCCAGAACCACAATGCCCCCCGACCCCCATGAGATACTTACATTTAGGGATGGTTTGAAGCTCTCTGTGATTGAGCTAGTAACCCATTTTAATCCTATTAACACTAGCCAACAAAAGCTAAATCTGCTGCGGGACAGGCAGGGCTGGGACATGGAGGCTGGGCTGAGGATAGAAACTGGGGGGCTGGGACCAGAGGGAGATATTGTGGAAGTATAAAAATTGTGTGGCAAAGGGAATAAAAAGATGCTGAATTGAAAAGCCTGCCCTTAAGGGTACTTCTTTTTTAGAAAAAGAGATGGGGAAGCAGGAAACAAAGGACAACAAGAAGAACACAAGGAAAAGACAGAAAAATCGTGAACAAAAAGCTCCTTTGTGCCAAGTCAGCCTCAAAGAGGTGGACCACCAATAGCCACTGTCAAATATACACAAGGTTAACTCATTCAGCAAACATCCATCTTGGAGCTTGAAGGGCATGTTATTGGCAGAGCAGGGTAATAAATGTACAGCAAAGTGCAGCACAGGAAGTGAGTCCAGTGCCTTGTGGGTGCTGGTACCTCGAGGTCGAAGAACAAAAACCGGGGAGACTCTCAATGCACTTTTGTTTTGGGTGCATCATGGGGCAGAGGGGCCAAGTATGCTGGTGGTCCTTGCCCTAGCCCCATCAGAGAGGGAAGGGTTTTACACATCTAGTGTGGCAGCTTAAAACCTCCCATTGTAAGAAACAAGAGGGGAGTGACAGGGCCCATACAGACAGAAAGTGTTCTTTAGCCAAACAGGGCAGGATATGACTCTTTAAGGGGCAAAGGGGTGAATGAACAATAACTTGCGTGGAAGAATGAAACCCTGTGTAAGGAACACTGATACTGCAATTCCTCACTAGGTGTCTTCAGTCACCCCTCAGTGCTGGGCTTTGTGATTGGACATATTCCCCTGCTCTTGCCCTCCTTTTCCGTTCCACTCCCCAGCTCCTTCCCCTACTTCCACGTCTCTCCTCACCACATCAATTTGTCATTATCGTGGCCTGATCTGGCAGCAAAAGCTACATATATGATTATAATTGTCAGTGTGGGGTCTAAGTGATGAGGTATGATATGTCATTACAGCTGTGCAAGGTAGTCTTTGACATGGGTCATTAGACACAGGAGTCTTAACCAGAGATGTGACAGGCCATGAACCAAAAACTCCAACGGGAATAGCGGGCACCCCTGTTCATGGCTCCGACATCATTATTTAGACACGACAACGTATAAAAACCCTGCTTCTTCGCGCCCTTTCCCTGTGGAGTATCTCCAGTGCGGTCTGGGAAGTGTGCATAATCAGTGAAGCGAGACACGGGATTGGCTGACTGGTTGAGACAGAGTAGTCAGCTCCTGTGAACCTCCTGTGAGGTCTGCCCTTCTCTCTTCCCAGGGCGAGGTCCTTTAAGTATCCTGAGATCCTTCTCTGAGACGGGCCACGCTCGCGGTAGCCCAGTATACATTTATGTATGGGTCTGACCTTTCCTATAATGAGTTCACATCATAACCATTGACCTAAAACAAATTCACAAATGTTCTCCACTGCTGAGGTGCAGTTGAAAAAAAAGAGAGAGAGAGAGAGAGAGTGTGAGAAAGAAAGCAGGAGGGAGAGAGAAAATGAAAAAAAAAAAAAACAACCTCAGCGAGTGTGACAAACATTGTTCTTGTGTAAAGTCTCATTTTACAAGCGCGTTAGCTGGAGGCTAATTAGATAACAGCCCATCTCTGCTCCGTGATGATGAAATGGGTGTGTGATAAAGATCCTGCTACTTACTTGTAATGTTTACTGTGCAGAAAATAAACACACAGAGGACAAAAAGCTGGTGATCTTTGAAATGTTAAACTTATATTCTGAAAGCTTCTGTTGCTTTATATTATTTCAGTAATTGTATATGTTTTTTTTTTTTTTTTTTGGAAAATCCGAATTCTTAAAAGAAGACATTTAATTTAGAAAATTTTAGAATTAGAAATTTGGTCAGCAGATCAGTCAGGTTTTGGAGAAGGCACTGTATGTTCTGTTAGCGTAGCTCAGGTGTTAGACATTATAACAATATGAATATTTGTTTTTAAAAATTCAAGCTCACTTTACCTGTTTACTGAAAACCTGTACAACAAAACAGATGACATGGTATTGAGTTGAGACTAAGTAATTAGAATCAGCACTGTGGATTTATTTTTTTATGTACATGGATATTTAAAAACTTTTTCTAGCACTGGAAAAACCAAAAACAAAAGAAACGAATAAAACAATTATCACAATTTAGGTTGGCAGCAATTTTTGGACAAGTTAAATTTGTCATCACTTTGTATGCAGACAGGTAAGATATTAAAATAATTAAACCTTCAGAAATGTACATATTGAAATAAACATGACCTGATTGTGAAGAGTCCCAGGTGGAACATTTTAGATTTTAATTATCTTAATTTTTTTTTATTTTTATTTATCCCAATCAAGAAAGCCTGCAATGGGTTTAACATAAAAAAACAAACAAAACACAAAAAACAAAACAAAATACGATGCACTATTTAAATATGTACATTCAGGAATTGCACATTATTTCTCTAAGCTAATTTTCCTTCAACCTTAAAAGGTTGAGATTTTTAACACAGATACCATCGTCCACTACAGAAAATAATACTGTTGCATTATGGGGGGGGGGGGGGGGGGGGGGGCATATAAACAGTGTGTTATCAAATTCTAATGTCTGAAAAACAATTCAAGTAAAACAAAAAAACTGTGCCTAAAATAATATGTGCATGTGTGTGCCTATTTGTATGTGTGTGAGAGAGAGAGTGAGAGAGAGAGAGAGAGAGAGAGAGAGAGAGAGAGAGAGAGAGAGAGAGAGAGAGAGAATAAATAGCTTCTATGGGACATAGTGAATGTGGGCCTCTGAGAGAATACCTTGACAACCCAGTGTGTGCCCTGTTCACAATAGAAGGGACCACCCTACCAGTTAAGATTGCAAATTCAACCAGGGAAAGTGGGCTTGGAGGAATTGCTTGGCTATATTGGATATGACCTCCTGGCTACAGGTATATGATAAGCACTTATCTGTTTGCACTAACGTTGCACATGCATTCAGAGGCTTCCTTCCCTCCTGCAGGAGTATTTCTTCCATGCAGTGTATGCACCATCCGATGGTACACACACATACGCACTGGCAAACACGCACAAATGCAGCACGAATGTTTACATCCCAGAAATAATATCTCTATACAATGGAAAGAAAGGCAGCAAAATAAGTAGCTGCCCACCCTGCTCCTCACCCCAGCTCATCCTTCTCATAATTAGCTCTCTTGTGCCGTTGTGCGGCGCACACAGCCGCCACAAAACAAGTGCTTCATGGGAGGAGGTATTTATCAACATTTCCATTTACTGTGTACAAAAAGGACATAAGCAGCACATTCTCCTCAGTTCATGGACAAACTCTTTTAATTCAGCGAGGAAGCGAGCGGGTTTTCAGCACACGCGGCTAGACAAGCGTATCACAAATAATGCCAGGCAGGCAGATAGGGGCTCATAACAAGAGATCATCAGTAATTTTCAAAAGTACTGAGTTCCGCCACGAACGGCGTTCAGCGGGTCAGAAAGTGTACTTGACAGGAAATATGCATACTGAGTGGATCCTACTCCCCTGCTTTTCATTTGCATTGTGTATTGATTTTTTTGGTCCCATTTAATACAATATTATGTGTGGGTCTACGGCGGCTTTTAGGTGTCCCTGGAGTGGACCAGTTCCATTGGAGGCTTAATGATAATTGCAGCTGGTAGAGGCAAGCTCAGGCAGATTTCATTGCAGGGCCATCAGGGCCCTCTCGCCCACCTCTACTTCCATTCCCATACCCCCTCCTTATGTTACGCAGACATGCACACACACAAACACATAGACACACACAATCACACTAGAAACGGTGGAGAAGGAAGGAATGTATCAAGAGAGGAAAAGACAATGTTGATGATTTTTAAAGCAATCACCAGCCCCCTTTGACTATTTGTCACCGTACATGACTATAATGACATTTTACACTTTGAGGAAGGTGCTGAAAACCCCTTTAGGCTCTGCTTCTATTTTTCGACCAATAACCTTTCCCTGAACGTGCACCGGGAGTCTGCAATGCATAAAAAGATATTAACAGAGAACTGTGAGCTGCTGCCATGCAAATCACCTTCCTCCTCCTCCCAGGAGACCCTGATTAATGCCATTATTGTAATACAATTGGTCATCCTGCGGCTTCCTTTGAGAAAAATAAAGTCAAATATGTAACTCCCTAATAACATGATACTTATCACTAGCCTGGCTTATAAAACTGTTAAACCATGACACCAAAATACACAAATCATATTAAGGTCCCGGTCACGCTCCCCAGCTCCCTCTTACACACACCCACACTGAGGTTAGAGATTATTAAGCTGTCACAGACAGTGGGAGTGATAAGCGTCTATTTGGTCTACAAATTAGGCATAATTAAGGAGACATGTTGCCAAACAGAGCCGTGGATATCTTCATCTGGCCCAAATATGACAGCATCCCAGTCCTATGGCTGGATTTACAGAGACAAATCGAACAGGGGTTGAACTCAGGTGTTAGGGAGCAGATAGTAATGCCTGTGTGCTTTAAGTCTTCCGGTCGCTCTGTGTCTCGCCGGCTTAAAGGAAGCCGACCAAAGTTGTATATCTAGGGAAGAGGCCGATGGCGTCGATGACGACCGTCTTTTTTTAAGGGCTTAATGCTCATCCCTTGTTTATATCTACAGCCACCAACAGACATGCACAAACATTCACGAGATAAAGAGGAAGCGCTGTGCAATATTTATTAGGCTCGACAAACACTTCTGGGCTTTAGTGTGCTGGGAACGGGGCTCTCTCCGGGGGCCAGTGTTGGCACAGGATGCCTGAGCAGGAGAGGCAGATGTCTCGAATTGCCAAGAGGATCTGCCTGCCTGCCTGCCTGCCACCCTCAAGAATGCTGCTCCACTTCTCCACACAACTTTAAAATACACTTGATGTGTATGCGTGTACGTGTGTGCTTGCATCTCTTTGTGAGCCCAATAAATTCCCTCCCTCCTTCGCGCTCCTCTCCATTTCCACAAGTTACCGCCTCTCTAATTTTTTATTTTCTCTCTGACCGCTCTTATAACTTAAAAATGCAAATGTGTGGATTGTTGTGATCATTGATGAGGACCTCTTTGTATTGTGTGTTAACCTCCATTAGGCAGGATTACAGGGACAGAGGCACACTGGCATTTGGTCAGTGTCACAGTGACAGCACTTGCTGCTGGAATGCCCGGCTGTCACAGTCGGCTTTATCACTGGGCTTTCTCTCCTCCGAGTGTGGACTAATAAGCCTAGAAATTACAATTGCCTCCCTGCTGAATCCCTGATAGGCGGAAATAATGATATCAGTGCCCTGCTAATCTTCTTGGCTTGCCGCTTGGCATCAGCCTATTGAGGCACCTGTCATACTTACGTCTGATGAGATGAATTTAATCTCTCTGTCCGTAATGACAATAGGGGCCATTTTAATGTTATGGATGATATTTGTCAAGGTTCTGTCTTGGTCTCTTTTTTTTTCCCCTCAACTCTCCTTCTTTTCTAGCATGTAGCCTATTTGAGACATTCTGTCAAGGTATCAGGACACTTGGACATTAGCTAAAGCAGACAGAGATAGTATGTCTTCCTTAATTTTCTCATTTCTTAAAGAAAAGAAACAAGACGCCACAGCGGTGCAGTATCTGAATTTAAATAGATCCTACACTGAATGTTCCTAAGAATAATAGGATGTTGTAAGTGCTAACAGGACTAAGCAGATGCAAACAGAATTGTGTCAAGAAAATGCTTCAATATCTCAGTTGTCAGCTATTACTCGGTGCTATGGGGTCATTCAGTGCTCCACAACGTCCTTCAACTCATTATAGTCCCAAATACGTTTGACAATGTTCAGCACTCACGCAATAGCAATGCATTTCATTATGAGCGATGTACATCATCATAAAGGCATATATGCTTCCTCCAGCTGTTATTAATTTTCTCAGGAGACAAGAAATAAGTCGAAGGGTGTGCAAATTTATATAAAATGCTATTCTTTGATAACAGAGGCATCCAAGGATGCCTTTCCAAGAACACTCCGATCTATTCTCTGCCAGTTCTCCACAACCTAAAACCACATAGCCATTGTTGTGACACGTCAAGGTCACATGACAGCCACAGCAGTAACCTGTTCGATACGTGTTGCGGAGAGTTTAAGAGTGGACATATGTCTAATTGAATTTAGAGATGAGTACTACTGTGTAAAGTGAGATACTCCCCCGTATTCTCTCTCCAGCAAAACACACCACCCAAGTTCCCTAAAGTGCAAAAATGTCACCATTGATTGAGTTTCCTTTCTGTCACTTATTCACAGGAGTGGAATTTCTACAGTGACCTCAGCCATGACTGAAAAAGTGAAAAGCGAAGGACTCAGAAAGCCCTTCTGCAAGGAAAAGGACCAACTGCAGTCTCACAGGGAAAATATGATTTCACATTCATTGTTTAAACAATGCAAAACCTATTGTCATGGAATGAGGCAATACTGCTTTTGAATATGTTTTCATACAGTGAGGAGCAATAGCTAAATTATCCTGCATATGTATCAGATTAAAAGATCAGGTATGATTTTAATAATCAGTCATTTTAAATGGGACAATCATTAGCATAAAGTTCCTGTTGATGCTTTTGTGCTTCACTGATAACCTTCATGATGTGTGAACGTTATAGATTTTCCTTTATAATACAAGAAAGAAGACAGTTTTTTCTTGATGCCCTTCAGGAAACCTTTAAAATGTCCACCTGCTTTAGAAAAAATGCAGGAACGAGGATATCTGACAATGTTATGCCAAAATAAATGTTTCATTTTCTACACTTGAGTTGAAGTATTTAGTGTTAATTGCCCTCTGTGAATGCCGACACTCAGTAACAGTGCTGGACAATATATCACAGAATATCACTAAAATTCACTGGTGAAAACTAGACATGCTGTGGTATTGTGATGAAATTTAAAAAAATCATCATTGTGTAAAAATGATTAGCTTCTGGTTTGCTATAAAAGTTTCAAATATTTTGCATTCTGTTGATTAAGTGTAAGACCAGAGAATCCACAATGAATTTATGAAAGTAATACCTTTATGGACAAAGCTGAACATCACCACAAAGAATCTCTGTCCCTTGTTACTGAATGTGTTTTACTGTGTTCAACTGACACAGCCATTGGCAAATGTTTGGCACCTACCCCCCCCCCCCCCCCCCCCACTTCCACCACACACACACACACACACACACACACACACACACACACACACACACACACACACACGCCCGGCTGCAGGAGGATCGATTGTTGTCATAGAAACTCTGTCATTAGATAAATGACTGCCTCCCCGAGCTGTCAGATTAACTTTGACAGAACAATCAACACTATGTTATTTATGCCTGGCTGACAAAGAATCGTTTTGGCTTGGCGAGAAACTGAACAATTCCACTGTGTCCCTAGTTGTCCTATTCAGGAAAGTACGCCATGACAAGGGTTGAGTTATGGAACATTCGACTTCCTTTACTGTCTGTTTATAGGCCAACATTTGAATCACTCTCCTATGTAATGGAAATTAGGCCTTGGTTATTCATTGGCAACTTGTTGAAAAGGACTTCTTGTGAAGCTGTAAGCCCTTAACGTGGTTTTAAATTGGTTAAAATAAAAATTACTGTTACGTGCCATCCTGTACACAAAAGACAGCACAAAAGTAGCAACACCTACTTTTCTGTTCTTGCCATATGGTGCCAATTATTTCAGCAAGAAAAACACAACAGATGTACATTAATATACAGTATATATAGTGAAGATGTTTGAAGTGAAGAACAGTGGGGGAACGATGATTATCATTATGATTTGATGTGTTTGGCATCAACTACAAGCACATCACGCAGATAGTACACGGCAGACACTCACTGCAGCAAGTTACTGTATAGGATTATGCTTTCGGTGGATGCCTTTCATGTGTTAACTATGAAAAAAACTATGAAAAAAAATTACAAAAGATGCAGAGTTTACACCAATAACCACGGCCAGATGTTTAGTAACTTTAAACCACTGCTGGTGTGCACAAATCCTAGTGTGCGTGGGAAGAGAATATCACCACACCGTCTGCTTTGTTTCCATCCTCAGTGTTTTTCCAAACTGATTGCCTCTCCGCTTTATGCTCTAATTTGAAATCTATTTGGCTTTCCTGGAGGAGAGTATTGTTCTTTCCTGCACTGTGCTGTTAATGAGTATGGTTAAGAACATCATTATTTTTTAAGTATCATTTGGGTGTTCACAGTGGGTGATCTCAACAATAATCTGTTTTCTTGTTTCATATCCAGAGTGACAGCAGTGGGTGCCTCTTTAATACCCAGAAAATCATTAGCACTGAGAATCTTTGGTATGCTGGAGAGAGAGGGAGACAGAGAGAGAGAGAGAGAGAGAGAGAGAGAGAGAGAGAGAGGGAGAGAAACTGTAATGAAGACGTATTAACTACGGGTAATTTGGTTGTTCTTCAGCTCGAGTTTCCCTTCGCTCTGCTAGTTGGTTTTATTTGCATTGATGTCTCCTTAGAAGTAGTTTGCTTCTTGAACAAAGGGGCTGGCGTATGTTAAGTGCTTTTGAAATCACAAGCGTTCCAGCCATGAGGGCTGGGCCTGATGAAAGGGTGTGAAATACAATGTGGAAATCGATTTCACTATCTTCTCATTTGGCCTTGCCAAAGCACAGCTTTATGTCAAAGCAGCAGACATGGGGCTGCTGCGTGCATGTGTGTACATTTAACACACTTCACGCAATGAAGGACTAAGAACAGGGAGCCTGGTTTTAAGCCTGATAAATTCACGCAAATTCCAGCTATGCTATGGACAGAATACATTAAAGCTGTTTAGTCTTGATATGAAGGCTTAACAATTATGAAAAAATAAAGAGGGAAGTGAGAATGGTTCCATGAAAGGATGCTACTGCACCAGCAGCCTGAAGGCCCCCATAGTTAACACTAAGCCACTTGTAAGATACAAAGGTCAAATACTTGATTTTCATTTCCTCAACAACTGACACAATCGTATTACAGTTACACTAATGTGAATGCTGTCATTCAAGAAGAACGACGTGTGGAAAAAGGGGCAAGTCACAGGAAATCGGGGGGTCCGTAGATAGTAGTGTATGCACATCATTATACTCAACGCAATCTGTCAGCGCTGAACCAAGCAGGCATCATTAATTTCTTTCCATTTCCAGAAAAACTGCTTTTTGTTTTTCCAAATAGCTGCGTTGTTGCCATGACTCGGGTCGCCCATCCATCCGACCATCCATCCATCCCCAGTGTATGTGTCTATTGAATGTAAATGACAGCTCAATGTCTATACTGTCACAAAAGGGCCACAGAAAGTGGGGGGCGATGGAACAACAGTGTGAGAGCTCCTCTGTGGAGCGCTGGCAGTGCCATCTGTGGGGATGGGTAAACAGGAAACGCACACAATGAAATTATAAGGCTTTCTCTCTCTCCTCGCTTTTGTGATTAATGGCAGTGATATCCGTCAAGCCGTTTCACCATATTTAACACTGCGACAGCAGTTTGAAGCTGTTGTATTTTTTTCCAGTACAGAGAGAGAGAGAGAGAGGGAGAGAGAGAGCATCCCAATCAAAACACGGAAAAATCACTGCTGACTATTCTTTTAGCACATTAACTCAGAGCATAAAAACAAACAAGTGCACCCATTTGAGGCCATTTGACACAAAACCAGCCAAGACTACAGTCGAACAAAAACATTGCTCTGCTCTACGCTTTGCCCTGTGAGACGAGGCCTCTTATTGGTTGGGTGGGATCAGTGAAACTCCAGGTCAGGCAATGGGCTAGGGGAGTCAATTAAAGGAGCTCCATCTTAATAGGGCTGTGATGTGGAGCCATAACAGTGTTATCTTGGCTCTTGCTCGAGGTGGCCAGATCTCTTTTGTGACATGAGCCAAGTAAATAAATAGCCAAATGAGGGCACACAAAAGCGTCGGCAATATCCCAGGGCACCTATTATGCAAGGGGCAGGGGAAAATTATGCCCACAACAAATTACTAATGATGAGCCAGTGATGTCTTGTTAAGCGACATTGTTTTCCCTCAGATCCCTTTGTGTCTGCGCCTTGTTCTCCATTTAACGAGATACACAAAAACGCAGCCGAGCAGCTCTGCGATATTTTCCCCTTTCTTCTCTCTCCTTCTTCTCTTTTTCCTCCGTTCGCTTTTCCTTCTTCCTCCTCCTCTTCGCTTCTCCTTTGCAGTTAACTCGTGTCTGCGCCTCTGTTTTTCCATCCCCTCACATCCGCTGCCACTCAGAGGGCCTGATTTGGCGCATGAGAACATGCTAGAGTGGGGCTGCTCAGCAGGGAAGGGCCTTTTGATGCAGACCCCCCTGGGATCCATCCACTGAACCAGCAGTACGTATCACAGATGTGACAGCTTTCATCTAACAGTTAACTTTTCCTAATTAAAGTCCCAAGTCTAATTACACACCAGCCTATCTGATATTTCTGAGATGGTCATTGCAGTTCTGGGGGCAGAGCCCATCAAAGATCCAAGCATTGGTGATTGGGAGGGTGGGTGTTTTTTGGAAGGAAATGGAGCCTTGCTTGTGCCCTGTGTGGGCTGTGGGCTCACCTGGGTGTGGGGGGCCGTGAATGCCAAATGGCAAGGCCTCATCTCATTTGCAAAGACGCTGCCCCTGAATGTGGATGTGCAATTATGAATCAAGGAGAAAAAAAAAAACGGTTAAAAGAAAAAAACATTCCATAATTAGCAAGGCAACTCCAAGCACAAGCAATGGAAATTAGTCCTGGTGTAATAAATTAGCCTGTGCATATATTACATGTGATGAACACCCTTGGGGCCTCGTATTAGCGGTTTTGGCTGTACACTCCCGTGTATTTAAATAAAGCAGTCACTCCTTCGTGTGCGGGACGAGTGACAGACATTTCTCTTTAAAACCTCAGTTTTTTACAACTCATTCTCACTGTGTCAGCTGGGTGTGGTCTCTTTGTCTCCATGATACCACATGGGCTACTGCATCCTGCAGCCTCAATTCTCTGCACAGTCTGCCAGCCTTCATGGGTTTGTAATCATTGGATATTTTGTTCTATTTTACATTGATTAGAGTTACCCATTTCTCCCTAGCTATTTTCTCGAGCTCTGATAAACAAATGTGAAATTAGAACCAGTTGAGATGAGCTGGGAGGAAATTTGCATCAAAATAATACAGTGTGCAGCTAACAAACCAAAATCAGATAGCAGCAACAAAAGCTGGCAAATTGCAAATTAAAAGGCATGATGTAAATGGTATTTTGTCATTAAGCTGCAGCAGCCATTTTGAGGGTGGGGGGTGGTGGAGGTAGTGGAGGTGGGGGGAAGGTGGGTGGGGGAGGAGGGGGGGGGGGGTGCTCATGCCGCTGGTTGTGATGAGTCTTATCCAGAGCGATTATTCATACTTGTCCTTCTGCTTGAATTAAAGCAAGAGTGCTGGAGCCAGTTAAAGCCAAATACTTGAATGGATAGTGAACTCTCACCTTCACGCGCATCCATTTAGCTCACAAATGAAAGCCAAGTACAGTCAGTGGAAAGCCATAATGGGTCTTTCTTCTTGCAGAGTGTGGCCATTACATACTAATTTCTTCTGGAGGCTCTTCAGGAATTTAAACACTTGGCTGGAGCCGCTGAGTCTTGTGCTGAGACGAGCAGACCCAACAATGCCAACACACAAGGTGTTTGTGCTGGTCACACTCATGTCGACTGACCACAATTGTGCTAAATTGGATGGCTACAGCATGTTGCTGTGTTTGGATAAGGGCCTGAGTCTTTTATGCTGTGGAATATTTTGATTACTTTTTTAATTGTAGTTTTGAATCTGTGCTTATGTAGAGTCGCCATCATGTAAGAAATGCTTGAGATAATATTTTTTTAACTATTTCACTCAGACTATAATTTGAACAAACACTGCTTTCCACAAAGATCACTGTGGAGATAATATAAATACATTTAACATTTAAAATAAGGTGGAAAACTCATCTTTAATCATTTCGTAGTTAATGGTCAAACACGCTGTACCTCCATAACTATTAAACAGAAAATATGGTAATGTTCTTGATTCCCACTTTTAACTGTGCATCAATCTGAATAACTTCTTTTCCACACATACGCAGCATAAATGACTGAAGGCATTTTAAGCACTGTGCCATTCTCCACTCTAACAATAAACAAAATCTCTTTCCCAATATTTTCTCTAATGTCAGCCAGTTCACATCAGAATGGTGTAAAAACTGACCATAACCTATTGTGTATTTATAAAGCAAGTTGTCCTTGGTGAGTTGCTGCGGACCAACCCATCCATTACCATTATCAACCAGCCCACATTGTTGATGAATGGTATTTTTGCGCCAGATTACCCACTGCACATCAGTAGCACCCAGGAGGCAGTGATTTAATTATGCAATTAGTGTGGTGGATGATTAAATGGCTTAATTAATAGAGGCAGATTGGGAATTTGGCTAGAGTTGACAATATTTAGCTAGCTCCCTAGTTTGTGTGGATCTTTCAATAATTGGTCTTTAGCTCTTTTGTTCAGTGTAATGCGTTGGTATGATGAGTGTGATGATGGCAAGACAGCCACTGAAAGACTTCAATGCAGCACAACAACAGTTGCATTCATTTGGCTATTATGAATTTCAAGTGACATTCTTTTCAACGTGGCTTTCCACTATAATATTTCTGGTAGCGACTTGTTAACCAGCTAATGACTCCACTCAGTGAATCAATAAATATGATTATCTATCATTGCGACAAATGTCACTAGCTTCGCCTCACATGCAGGCTCAGCTGTTCCTAGGAAAGAGCAGGATTTCACACTTCATGCCTGCTTTGGAGTCATTAGATTTCTGTGTTCCCAGCTTCCCTCCTGTGGTTTGAGACTGGATCTTCAGACAGGATTTTCCTCAGGTTGAGGCTTTTGTTGTATTTACTGGATTAGTTCAGCTCTGAGCTCTCTAACACAGCGTAGTGTACACTTGTCCATTTGATTGACGGCCTGTGGGGACCGAGTGAGCGAGTTATTTACTGCTCGTTTGTTTGCTCTCGCACGGAGATATACGGAGATACTAGATTGTGAGGTAAAGTCAATGGCAAGTTACATGGGCCTTTGTCAATCACAAATAGTTGTGGCAAAGGCACAATCATCGAAGCATGTCGTCTCCTGAGTTGAGCAGTGCTTGCTGTGAGTGCATATTGTTTGCAGCACTTGACACTAGAGCATGAGGCTGAGAGAAGCTGCTCACTGGCCCTCAGAAGTATGATGTTGTCTTGCATGTGGATAAAGACGACCCTGTCGGCTAGGATGCTACTCAACATAATTGCTACCAGTGTATAGCAATTTGTGTTATTTCTTCTTTGACATTGTGGCAAGAGTTTCACTAAAGATAGTTTTTTTTTTTTTTTTTTTTACTTCTGTCTGGAGTGGTGCTTTAATGCTTCACATTTGCAAAACCTGAAAAGAAACATTGTGATAGAAATGAATAGTTGTCTTTTTAATAGTTTAACTCCTGTTGCACTGTAAAAGCCATATGCAGTTTGAACTTTTAACTCCACTGGTTAAATCCTTTTCATGGATCAATTTAGCAAATGGAACATTCTCTTAATTTACCACAGTGTACGGTATTGTGTCCTGTCAATCAAACTGTCAATACAGTTTTACATTTGTCAGATATTTCTGTCTTGTTCAGAGCGTGAATGCAATACAGTAGATATAATTACACTATTTTAATCACACATACTCAGCAGTCATAATCAAATGGAAAAATTACTAAGTGTGCAATTTTCCATTTGTCTGTACAGAATTGCACTAATAGAGGCTTTAAAGCCGGATACAATTATTTGCTTTTCATTTTGCATGGTTACATTATCCCTCTCTATTTTGAGCCTTCTCTCAGTTGAATGGTAGCCAAGCGTGGGGTTCTACCCATCCACATTCAATAAAACACAGCATCTCACTTAATAAATATCTAGGTCTTTACCGATGCTCAGTCAGGTCACATTGTGGTCACTGCTGCAAATCTAAAAGTCACTGTCTGTTAATTAAAGCCCATGGCTCGCTGTGTGTTTGTTGTATAAAGAATTTATTTAGAATTTAAATAGAATTGCCTTCTTTCAGACGCGTTATTTATATTTGCGTACTTATTATTTCTTTCATTTAAAGGTCCGTGAGGAAATGCAGGTGACAATGAAGACCGACTGAAATACCTGCATGAATGGTGCATTTATGTGCAATCTTGTGATTCCTGTATTTATGTGAAATCAGTGCCGTTTGCACCTCCCTTCCCTCCCCTCACGTTCATCTACCACAAATATATTCAATCTGTGGGAAACAATGAAACTGTAACCAAACATGTGCAGGGCAATGTGTGGATCCTTCATTGTTACCTTTAACAAATAATAAATACTGCAAGTAATCTGATAATCCACATTATCCAAATCTACTGTAAAATTTATGATCTAAGTTGAGCAAAGTGTTATTTGTAATTTTATAAAGATTTCAATTCTATTAAATAAAAAAAACTGATATCTCAATTAAATGATGTGGAGGAGAATTGACCGTGAACTCAAAAAGAACTGAAACAGACTTTTAATAAAAAAATATAAATAGATGAATTAAATATATTAAATAAATCATAGAATGTATCATATTTAATTGCAGTATCAAAGATTCACAGATCAAGATTGGGTTTTTCAGAGGGTCACTGAAAGAAGAGGTAGTATGTACACTAAGATATAATTTTATTTCAGACAGTTATTGTTTCTTACAGTATTAAAAGTTAAAACACAAAAAAAAAATTGTGAAGAGAAGATGATTTTATGTTTAGATCAGAGCCTGTAGATATGCTGCGAACCCTTGGACGAAGTCAAAGCAGATTCCCCATGTTGCTGCCGCTGTCAACAGCCTGTCTGTCAGTCTGCCACGCTGTGATTGAGACATCAACCTAATCCATGTTTACACTGTCCTGCTCGTGTCACGCCTAGCCGTTAACCACACAGAATTAGGCCGTGTTTGACACCTCCTGCAACCCGCCACTTGAACCCACCATCGACTTCAGGCTCAAAGAGCAGTTCCAGTGCTCCGTAAGCAGTTACTGCATTGTCAAGGGCCGAGAAAGCAAAAATAAAGCAGGAGGCTATAAGGGAATCAGGGGGAGTAGGGAGGGTAGGGGAGTGGAAGGAGAAACGATGGATGGCTACGGGTAAGTGCCACTCCTTGAATACCCTCTCCGGCTCCCTTCCCACTCTGCCTCTCTCCCTCTGTCCTTCATTCTCCTCATGTCTCTCCTCCTCCCATCTCTCTCCCTCATTCTCTCTATCTTCCTCTGCTTCCCTCTCTCTGTTGCTTACTCAGAGAAGCTGCCAGTATTTGCTTCTCCTTATCCAGGTTTCTAATCCGCCGCCAGTGAAAGAGTCCACTAAATAGGTGCCGTCGAAACGGGGGGGAGAAGGACAGGCAGAACCATTAGAGGAGAGTTTATCAGAGTCGCTCAATCTGTTATCACTCCTGTCCCTCTGTCCCTCCCGCCAGCCACCACCTCCCTCCCTTGTCACAGAGCTACTGATTATAGCCCCTACCAGTCCACACAAACACACACATACACACACACACGCAGCCCACCTCTGAGTATGTTTGCGCATGTCTGTTCAACAGCTTTGTTGGTGTGCTTTGCCATAAGTGAGCGCATATGTTACTGGTGCCCATCAATTTCTACACCACCTGAAAATGGCTGCAGCCAAGAATAAATACCCCCCCCCCCCATCTTTTTCATCAAGGGTGTACTCTCAGGTAACTTCCTTTTCCAGATCACAAAGGGCCCAAGAAATAACAGCAAATATGGAGTATTTCACTAGAAAACGGAGAGGAGACACCGAGTGTCCCTGAGGGCACTTTGAAGGTGTGAAGCCGGCGCTCTAAAATATGCCTGCGCCGTTTTGTTGGCACGGGTGCCACTGGGACTGAGAGGGGAGTGCTAGAGTTTACCTAAAGGATAAATGTCAGAGGATCAGCTAAATTAGATCCTGCCTGTATTAAGACATCAACTGCTGCTGAAGTGTGTATGTGTGTGCTCCGTGTGTGCGAGTGTCTGTTCTGGTGTGTGGACCCCTGCTCTCAGCTAGACTGCAGTCCAGGCTAAAATGGAGCTCAAAATTGAAGTGGGAGAATAAGCTGTTTCCTAGAGTTCTGTCTAGTGCAGAACAAACCAGTGAAGAGGGACGGTCCTCCTCTCTTATGTCACACTGTGCTGCTCATTGTCTACGGCCAAATGACACTGTCTCATGACAGATAATGACCATTTTAATAACTGATTTTTTTTTTTCTGTATAAAATCGCCAGGATTATAACAGTGCAGAAAAGGAGCGGCTAGTCAGAAATACATTTAATCTACTGTTAGCTACAAGACTCTTCAGCGCAGTGATAGAAAGTGCATCAGAGCTCCTTGACCACTATAGCTGCAGGCATCCCAGGCCTATCTTTATTTGTCATTAAGGTTATATAGGTGGACACAGTGTAAGTAGTGCTGTGGCCCTAGTGCATGAGACAGGGAACATATATACCCCAGGCCCTAAATGTAGTATGTTGGCTATAGTCTCTGAGAGTACTGCTGATTATACTGCTGCAGGGCTTTGGAAGCTTCCAACACTCATCACACTTACTGTTCTTACATCCCTGGCTACCCAGAACATGCTGGCTATCAATTTTATATGAAAATACAGACGGGAAATGACTGCATTTGGATACGGTTTCTGTGGGTAATTTGCTGCGAAAACATTACCGAGGGCTTTATTAGAATTTGTGTTTTTCAAATTTTGATGTCTCCATCTTGGTTTATGGGGGAGAACAGCGCAGCACAAGGCAACAACAGGAAAATGGCTGGTTTAGAGTGACATTTCTGCCACTTTGTCCATGTTCCGTCATTTAGAGGTAATGGCCGTGACCACTGCCTCCATGTTTACATAGCAGTGGGCTCCCAGCACCCAGCCAGTGACAAATTATAAAAGCCGGGCCTCTGTGGCTGGGTTGCATTTCATTAAACTTTAACTTCCCTTATCTGCAGCGACAGAGGACAGAATAATAAAGGCTGACAGGTATCTAAAGATGTATGTTTGGACTAGGGGACAGGAACAGCATGAGATCCTTAGCCAGCTTTGTCACCAAAGAAGGGACATATGTTGTGCGCTATAAAAACTGAAGGCAGATGTTGCTGTTTTACTGAAGCTGGGAAAGGTTGTAGACGCTGATGGTGCTTCGCACATATGTCCACCATGAATAGATGTCTGTTTCACTAACAATGGGGCTGTTGCACGTGACAAAAAGAAAGAAAATACAGGTGTTATTTATTATCTGATCAAACACAGTGAAAACATAATATTCACAAGACCTATTTGTCTTTTTTGTAGCCTATCACTGTACATTTTACAATGGTTTTGTCCGGCCAAAGAAATGTGAAAGGTGGTAATCTCCACCTATAGGTGGACATATCTAAAATGCAATATTAATAAAAAAAAAAGTAAAAAATTCTACTGGTGCATTGCAGTCACACCTAAATAAATCAGGATGGATGAAATGCCTGAATTTTATTTCCACATCCTCATGCCACACTCATGTGATTTGTTGTGAAAAGTTGAATTTACATTAAAGATGAATGATTTAAAGTTTCTTTGACCACGGTGAATGAATGTGTCACAAAAAACACTTGAGGTATGCTGTCATTCATTATTAGCGAGAACAATATGCCTCAGCCTTGCTTGTCTCTCTCTAGTTGTGTTTTTTCCCCACACTGAGGCCTCTCTGAAATCCACTCTACACAAAAAGACTCCTCAGAAAAAAAACTTGGATCTCAGGCGTAAGTTGGATGAGGTTTATATCTCAAAAGGACAATGTGGCAAGGCCAACATTAAACCATGTTAAGATCTTCTGAGAGAAGCAGTTGATTGATTCCATAGAACCTTGTTCATCAAGGCCACCAGGTCTGAACCAAAGATATTTGGAATGTGAGGAAGAAAGAGGTAGTTACGGCAACAAAAAGCAGCTGAAGCAGTCTTTGTAAGTATCTGAAAGGACCTATCTACAGCTTGCTAGGCTCTCCCGTTGAGCAGACGAAAGACTACCATGTAAATAAAAGCCAAGGGTGAGCTCACAACTTTGCCTGCATGAATAAAAATGGCCACAATAACATTACAGATGCGTACACAAATAAAGCCAGCCATTCATTTCCTTGTAATACTCAGCAGGCGCTTTCTCCTCATTCAGTGCTGCGAAAGTATATGAATATCTTGCGCAGTTTAATTCAAAGCAGAGAAATAAATTCATGTCCTATCAACAATTTTGTTCACTGTGTTCACTGTCAGCGCCGACGTTGTGAGACCAACCACCATTTCCTTACCCTGTAACATCCAGTTTCAAGTCTGGCTTGGCTGTGCACACTTTTAAGTAGTGCCAATTTTGTGAGTTTCCTACTCTCACCGCGAAAGGTTGTTTTCTGTGGCTCTACCAGTGTGTGTTGATAGACAGCTGCGCACATGCTGAGATAAGGTCAGATATGGCCAGATATGGCCTTCCCCGTGGGTGGTGCTGGTTGCGGTGGAGGGTATCGGCCAGCCTGAGGAGCGGACTAGGTGGCTGAGATAGCCTCCTCCTGCAGGCGAGTAGGTCTGGAGTGGTGCTGCCGCTCTCTCCCCCCAGCAGCCATGTCCTGTTGGAGTGAGCCCCTTCACCAAAGCTTTGTCTGAGAAGAGAGTAGCCGAAAGGGCCCTCTGACACACTGGACAAGACCCTTCAATACACAAGCGCCACCTCCACAGCCTCATAACCAACCTCAACTACACACACACACACGTGCACACATTCTGCATACGCTCATGTGTGGCACCACATGAGTGCCAGCGTTGTTTCATCTACTGTTTTTTTTTGTGTGTGTGATTTCAGAGTTTGAACAGAGTGCTAAGCTCAAACACAAACACTGGGAGCTGGAGGCGAGAGCAGAGCGCCATCTGCCCCGTTCACGGCCTATCAGGCTTTCACCGTCCATTTCCAACGAGAAAACCGCTGCATTCATTGCAAACCAGGGGAGAGAAAAGAAGCAAGATAGTGTTGAACACAGCCTCAGTGAGTTTTAAATAGTTCTTTATCTACAGTGTTTTTAGACTGCATCTCTGGAAGGAGAAATAGAGATGTAATCAATAATGAACAACCTTGAAAATGGCTGTAAACAGATGGCCTATTGAAAAGAGGCATACTTTCACCTTTTGTACTTTCCCCCGATATTTGGGTTTTCTAATTTCCAATCAAAAAAGAAGTTTTTCTCCATTGCTGAGCCTCTGACTGTGTCTGTTCCTAAAAGAAGATTGTAAATCTTCCAGTCAATATCAGCACACAATTGTCTTTCATGTTATCATAAATAATAACCCACCTTCGCTTGTCTCTCAGCAGACATTTCCTTAGTCTCCACAGATAACTCACACCATGTATCACAAGGCGTGACAAAGCCCACAGTGTGACGTATCTAGACCAGTGGAGAGAACTCGGAGACGGTGAGGGAAGAGAGAAGAATGAAGAAGAGAGCGGTGGGGGAAGGAGTGTTAAAGAGGAATGTAGGATAATGTATAGTGGTTTTGTCCAGGTAACTGCTCAAATGCGGCTGTGACACATTTGAAATTGGTCCTGGCCTGCCCACAAAGTCGGACAGAGGCGTTGCAAGCACTAGCCAATCCATACTCTCCAGACACCTGGAGAATCCTCAGATATTGACCTTCAATTCAGCTGGCATTCAGAGCTGATGAAAAGAGATAAGCACTCTAATCTGTCCGTCGTCTTCGCGCTCCCATTTATTGACTAACTGACACAGACTTATTTTAGCTCTGGCTGCACGCTGTCGCCACACGCCAATGCGATACATAAACCTAATAGATGTTTATTTGAAAGAGGCTAATATGAAAATTGCCTCTAAAGACACATGAATCAATTTTCAAAAGCAAACATAATTGGATATTCCGGGACACTTATTAAATGTGAATTGGCCCGGGTCTTCTTGTCTGTCAGAGAAGTCTGCCTTTCTCACCCCCCTCTTTGCTATGTTTCCTTGTGTGACATGTTATTATGCTCCGTTTCCCTCTGTCAGTCGTAGCCATTTAACAGATTGGCTGCCATGGAGAAACTGCTTTAAACATTCAATGGAGGAGTGTGTGTGTAAAATGAATGTGTCTGTATCTACCACCATGCTTTTATGTGCATGTGTCTGCCTGTAGAGATACATTTACACGTTATACTCGGGTAGGTCCTCTTCTTACCCCTCCCGCTGAGGTCCTACATTTTCACATGACGTTGTAGGCTTGATGTTAGAGGCACTTGACAATGAGTAGGGGAGTAGGAGGAAGTGCTTACTGAGAGCCTCTGCAGAGGATAGCCATGCCTACATACTGTCTGTGTCACAAACCTGCGGTGAGGGTGACCATGTGGACAGAAACTCGCACATAAAATCAAACACGTGCCAACAGGCAGATTATTGAAAAGATTCACACACATCCAGCTACACATGGTCACGCAGCCCATATCAGACAGCCATCCGGTCATTTTCATATTCATATTTACATGTATATGAGAGCCAGCACACCCCGGGAATACAGATCTATGTAAATTCAGACAGAATCCGTGAATACCCACCTCCAGAGAGCCAGAAGAGGGGGAGAGAGAGAGAAAGAGGCCAGCATATTTATTTGAGTGACATTGTCTAAATTGAAGTTTGACACTCTTCACCACTCTAACCTTTATGCAAATGTGAAAACATCTATATGTGATGGACAGAATTCAATTAACTGAGATGACAGAAAATAATCTAGTGAACTGAATACATCATGCAGTTGAAAGGTAACATAATCATCCTGGTAGGAAAGGGTTGGGGAGGTTGGTGGTGTTGGTGGCAGAGAGACGGAGAGGGTAAGAGAGAAAAAGAAGGAGAGAGAGGAGAAGGGGGTGGAGGAATGGGAGGGAGGGCACGGAGGAAGTAGAAGATAGAGCCCATTTCTCCGCCGTCTTATCGAATGGCACAAGCTCTATTTCTCCAAAGCGGAGTCTTCAGTCCACTAAACTCTTGATCTCAAATGAGAGACCCTGGAACACTGTTGCTAAGCAATTAGGGGGGCTTATTGAGCAGCTGATTCCTGCCGCACAGTGTCCATCATTACAATTTTTCCTCACCTCATAGACTTCCATACTGATGAACGGCAGCCAGCGCCCACTGACCACACACAAGAAAATGGGCTCCTCCAGCACGGCTGCAAATTACAACGCCGCGCGCTGCCACCCTCATTTCACCCAATACACCAAGACTGCCCCAAAACAACTGTTGCTGCATGGATGTTGAAACTGTGTGTGTGAGAGAGAGAGAGAGAGAGAGAGAGAGAGAGAGAGAGAGAGAGAGAGAGAGAGAGAGAGAGAGAGAGAGAGAGTAAAGGAGAGAGAGTAAAGGAGAGAGATAGCAATAAATCCTTAAAATTCTGGTGCAAAATAAGCATCTTCCACAACTCTTAATTTTTTTTGGTAAAATTAAATTCCACATTGTAAATACTATTAGATGTCTAAAATGATCGAAATCACCTCATGTCAACGCAGAATTATCATGGGTAGGTTCACACAAACAATCTATATTATGGGACACTGAGCCTTCATAACAGGAATCAGTGCAAAGAACGAGTGGTGGGGTGGGAGGAAGCAAAGGAGCGACCAAACTGCCTCAGCACCATCTGTGAACAGATTAGTGAGCTGTTGGCCAGATGGGGGCACCCTTAACCAAGATATGAGAAACCATGCTACATTACTGGGGCAGCTTGACACAATGAAACAAGGATGTGTGTAGGGCTGGCAATGCTTATTGTTATGCTTCAAACTATGCAAAAGTTGAAATACTAACACTTTACAGTGTTCACCAACCACTGTGTATCCAAATACATGTTTTTGTTTTTGTTAAATAACAGATTATTTTCCTGCATGTTGTCCAAGCTATGCTGAAATCAACCTAGAATGGATTTTCTTGAAAACTGTCACACAAGTAAGCCCGTATATTCTTTTAATAATTTGTCAGTGTGCTTTTCTGGCCGTTCAGTGACAGCATTGTAGGATGTGAAGCCACCAGAGGAGCCTATTGTGCGCTGAGTGCTAACACTAGGTGGCTCTGTGCTCTGTTAGTGCTTCTGAAGAGCCACTCTGTCTTACTGGATTGGCCCTGTGTTTACATACTGTAGATTTTACAAGTCTGTTCTCATCTAGCACTGAATCTGAAATCCAACGAAAAAACTGTATTTACATCATATTAGTAGTGCTTAAATCATTATTATAGATATTATATTACAGAAAATCTAGATTGTTGAACTGCAATGTATTGAAGAAAATCAATAGTATTAATACATGAAATCTACCTTACTGGTTTGCAAAACTCCTCTCAATTCACACGTCTTGGCTAAATTGTATTAGAACGCTGATTTAATCCCCATCATTTACATGTGGCTCGAGAACAGTGCCACAGAACTGAAACAGCAGTCGTAATGGATGGTTAAGTGACTCCTCACCAGATCTCTTACATATAATATAAGTTCCATTAGCCCCGAGATGGCTACTGTATGCCATTTAATTAAATATAGCCTTTCAAAGAAACCCACGGCAAGCAATTTAGAGTGTGGTTACATTTGAAGCTTGTGTGAGGTTACTAGTGCTTTTAACTACTGCACCCACTGCATAGACTGTTAATTAACATATTTAGAATGAAGTAGATTTGCCATGCACTAATCATTCTCTAATTCACAGTAAGAACCGCAGCCTTTCAAACACTGGACATTAATCAACATGCCGGGCCTAAACATTACGTAATCGGCAATTATGTTTCGCTGAAGGAAAGGGAGAAATATATAAATAAATATATATAAATTAACAAAAGGTTATTGATGTGATTGGTTAATGGATGCCTTTATGTGTTGTGAAGGCAAGGTCTATTTGCCGTGCATAAGCTGACACACACTTTGTCACCCACAATAGACACATTCACAAGAATGTCAGAGAGGGAGAGTCAGAAGAAGAGCGCGTGTTCTCAAGTGCTCTTAATAAGTTTAAATACTGAAAACCAATTTCAAACATTATGGTTCCTGCTCTTTGGAATTATTTCTCAACAGCAATCAAAACTCTGTCTCAATATGTACTAATGATGATTACACAAAAAAACATCCGCATATTCCCCTTGGCTGCAATGGAAGTGAGTCCATCCCACCCTGCGTGGTGCAAGGGATGGACCTGTCCCAGAGGCCCCAGTGCACCATGGGTAATGTTTTGACTCCTCAGGTATAATGAGGGAGCTGTGGCTCGGCTGCTGAGAGGAAGAGTGGCAGCACTTCAGCCCTGACCCCTTCCTAATCCCGGGAAACCCATCCTGGGCCGACTCCCGCCTCACTCGCAGCTTTAGGGTTGAGGAGAGAAACGGGAGAACTGCTGCTGCTCAGTCACAGACAGGACCAGGAGACTCAATGTACCTGTGCCCATCCACAGGCTAAACACTGAACTTACTCTTAACTGCACTCCTTCTGCTCTCATTCTCTTGGCTCTTTACGGCTCTTATAGGATCACCTGTATATACAGTGGATAAGACTGACTACTGAGATATAAGTACCGGAGAATGAGTGAGATCTTTGCTAATGCATTTCATTTTATGGCAAAAAATTATCCTAGGCATCATTGTTTCATTGCTTAAATAAAATGTTCATCTTCAATTACAAGAGACCAGAATATACAGCTGCATAAAAATCCAACAGTGAAAAAAGAACATGCAACCCTTTCTAATTTTCTGAGCCAATTTTCTCACTGAAGTCAATGGGAAAATTAACCATGCAAATTAGGACTGTTGAATCAGAAAATGTGAAAGTCAAGCTTCATGGCAGGAAGGTAATCACTGGATGTCTTGTTCGTGACCACGGCAAACACAAGGTAAAGCAATGAGCAAACCTGACGGGATTCAACTGTTTTGTATTATTAATTATTGCACAAAAGTAGTTACTTTTGGTCATTAGTTTGGTTGCATCACACTCAGGAACTGTGAAGATCAAACACACACATATTCTGATTGAAAGAGGGCCGATAAACAGAAAACCCGCTGGGGGTTTGGATATATATTTTTTAAATATCGCACGACTTCCATCCCAGAGGCCTGCGGTTCAGTCACATACACATTAGGAGAAGATCACACAGCAGGCAGGCGGGCCTCTGCTGTACTGGCTGCTGTCAGGTGACTCTCTCTATGGCTTCAACGGCGGCAGATCCCAGCAGGGGATGTTGCTGATTGCTGACCACGCACACAACAATGTCGCCTGTGAACCCACCACTTTATGGCTGCCCTGGCTTTGATGCAACATGTAATTGGCCGAGATGAACTGTTGCTGTAGCAGCTTGGGGCCCAGCTCCACTGTACGCCGGTCCACACAGTCACTGTCTACATTTAATTAGGTCCCCTCTGCCTCTTGTGTGTGTATACTGTATGTGTGTGTACGCACATGCAGTATATCAATATGTACACCTGCCTCTGTGTTTGCCTTCAGTTGATCTTGATCATATCTCTGTGAACTCTCAAGTCCATTATGCGTCTAATTTAAATTTTTGTTGTGACAAAGACAAAAAGTACAATTATGACTTAAAATCACAATTAAATAAAGAGGGTTGGTTTCCCGTTACAACCTGTGATACGATGAGCTGTGTGGTAGAATTAAGATGGAGAGGTTTGGGGTTTTACTGCCTGGTGGTTTGTTTTCTCAGTTCTTAACGTAGCTTGAGGCACTAGTGATTGGCTCGGATGATGACAGGGTGCGGTCGAGTAGAAGAAAGAGTGAAGGGTGTCGTAGTGGTTTGTTTTCGCAGGCCCTTCACTTCTCAGCGTTTGGCGATGGGTCTGGAGCCTGTTGTCGTCACGGAGGGGCTGCGTGTGAGTGGCGCTTTGTTTAACTTCCTCTCAGTGCTGGAGGAACCAGCAGGGCCTGGTAATGAGTCTGCAAACAGGACTCACGAGGAAGAGAACCGCGTTTCTCATTACTAATTGCAGTGAGTGATGGCGATGTGTTGCCTGGTATTTTAGCAGGTTTGGTTTAAAAGCACATGGTGATGTAATCTGTCATTTGCTACAAGGAAAGAAAACCCACACTTCTTCAGAGCCTAAATACATAACTCATAGAAAAGAACACCAGAGCTTAGCAAATACATAAATCATTCATAACTAACACCTACATGAAAGTTGTGTTGGCAGTTATATGCCAACAGACATTTTCATGATAGAAATGAGGGGCAATTTTAGAAGCTGTACTGCTTTGTTTATTTGCATAAAATTGAAGAAACACCACAAAGTATCATGTGTCTCAGCTTGTGC
This sequence comes from Toxotes jaculatrix, assembly GCF_017976425.1. Lineage (NCBI taxonomy): Eukaryota > Metazoa > Chordata > Actinopteri > Toxotidae > Toxotes > Toxotes jaculatrix. Next base: position 16,460,751 of record NC_054410.1, on the reverse strand, counting down.
TGAACTCACCAGTGCACAATGACTGATTATGGCAAATTACTATCCCTGTACGAGCTCCCGAGAATCCGCTCTCCGTGCTGTATGCAGCCCTGAAGCAGGGGAAGAGAAATTGTTCCGCCCAAGTACCATAAAAACAGATTGGAAGCTCGGCGCTGTGAATTAGCTGCACAGGAAGCCCCCTAAACCCCCTGTTTTATTCATGAGCATGAAGGCTATCGGAGTCTAAGAAACCCCTGTGGTCTCGCCCGCTACATCAAGGTTGCATGCCGCGTCCATGGAAGGTTGCTTTTTTTTTTTCCCATGTCATATTGATGCCACATTAAAAAGCATCAGAGATTAACCGCCGCTGTCATTTTTAAGTATATAAACAAATTCTTTACCCTGATGCGGTGAGACAGATCAATCCAGCGGCCATGCTTGCAAAGATTTTAATGAGCAAACCGTCATTCAGCTCATGTAATCCTGCTTGAGATGGCCACAAGTTACATTTTGGGGTTCAGGGCTTTGTTTGGGCATCCAGGGGAAGAGTTGGTGTAGGAGGGGAGCGGAGGAACTTTGCACAACTGTTGAGGAAATGCATTGTTGTTGATAATCCGCTGGAAATTGAAATACGGAGAGGCAGTGGCTCCTAAGGGAGGGCGATGCAGTGGACACACACATGGCAGTGCTACACTGGAGTATTGCAGAGCCTGAGAAGTTGGTGTTAACCACAGGGGGTACAGTGGATTGGAGCCAAGTGAGCGGAAGGTGAAGAGGCCACATCTGCCAAAATAGCCAAGGTTAGCCAAGTTACCAGTGTCTCATGCGATCTGTTTACTGTTAGACTTTTTACTGCTGTTCCTACAACAACTTCTCCACAGTTAGGCACCTGTTACTATGACAACACTTAAATAGCTGCAGTCATTTAATATAATGTTATGTTATGTAACAAATGTAAAATATGACTGGACTGTTACACTGGCACTGAACATAAAAACATATTCCTATGTTGCACAAATGTCCTTGGAGACGCAGCGAAGTGGTCAAGAAAATGTGAATTAACTATTTTTTTTTTTTTATCAGGGGCTCATGACTTGTCTTTAATAGGGAAAATGTACGGGTCTCTCCAAAGAGCAAAAAAACAAAAATGTAAACTGTGACTCAATGCGATACTGAGACATAGAAATGTGAAGCTGATTTGCTACAGTCACAGCTGTGATAAACAGTGTTTATTCTACTGTACATCCAGATGCTTTCTTTTATAATAGCAAATCCAGTTTTAAATAGAAACTGGCACGAAAAAGCATGCTTTTAATCTGTGGCATTCCCCTTTAACAAGCATAGAATCAAACACGAACAACTTACTTCACAAGGAGAGGGGAATTAATTGGTCTATTTCCCATTATGCAAATAAACAAGCAATAACAATGGAGTAGCTACTGTGGCAAGAATTACCCAGTAGGAGGCCATTTATTGCTTTTCCTTTTTTTTTTTAACTACCCTTGAAAGCTATCAGGTGTATCTCACAATGTCAAGCCACAATATATGAAGGATTCTGAGCCATGTGTCCTTGTTTACTTGGTCTGTCTGGGTGCCAGCATTTCCTAATTGTCCTCTGTGAATTTAGCAACTTGGTCTCTCGTCATTACGGCGGCACTGAAGTCCTAATGAGTGGAATTGTTATCTGAAAGATGGCCCCCTTTTTTCCCTGCTGCGAAAGCACATTAGATCCAGACAGCTCATTTCCATTCCCCCTGTCATCTCTATAGAAATGACGTGCAGTGCTTGAAACTGTTTATTTCCAAATTCAGACCTCCTCCGCGGCAGCCATCGGCTTCAATTACCAGTTTTTCCTGAGCGGAGCCATCAGGCAGCCTGACACTGAGGTCCAACCTAATTCCCACCTTCTCCAAAGTCAAGAGCATAATGTGCAGATAAAAAAGGTGGAAAATAGCCTGCCGCTCATTAGCATGCAGCGCCTGCCTGTTCATTTGCTTGCTGCGAATGAAAGTTCTGACACTCAGCGCCTTGTGCAATACGAGAATAGTCCTCTTCAGACTGCCTCGTGTCCTTACTGCCATGGAAAGGTCATCGGCAGAGGTGTGGGCTCACCAACCTGACTTGCTGCTCTTCACTGGCCCACCTGGGAGAGGGGTTAGCTGGGGGTATGGATTCAGGGAGAACCTCATTACCTGCTGAATCAACATATTATTGCCATGTTTCACCCAGCTGAATTGTTTACAAGTGTCTTTAGCACGGGCAAAAGCCTGCTCTGGTGGGCCGCGACCGCATTCATTAGTCCCTGACCCCGGTGATTATGTGTTATCTGATACGCTGCTATCTGGCTTGGCTGCATGAGCAGGGCCACTGGCCTGCATTGGCCTGGGCCCATTACAACCCCTCTCTTTCTCTCTCTCTGTTTTCTCTCCCCCTCAATCCCTCTTTCCCTCTGTCTATGCTCCCTATGAATGTATCCATTAGCCTGCCGATGTGTAAATTGTTTTCACCTGCACTGCGGGCAGATGGGGAGCAGTGTCTCTGTCGTGATTTCCTATGCATGAGCTTTCTAATCAGTCAGAGAGTAACACGATTCCCTTGCTCCTTGCTAGAAAAAGGTGAGCTTGCGCGAGCATGCACACATACATTACATACACACATGCATGCACACATGTTCTCGCACTCACAATGTGCAATCAATATGCACGCTGTGTTGTGGGGATATTGGTGCAGTGGCAGCGGTGACAGGGTTCATTATATGAGCTTGCCTTACAACACTGTGATGGCTTAATACAGAGGAGAGGGCCGGGGCCCGAGCTGATCCTTGCCTCTGCTGTTCCCAATTTTAGTTCAAATTGAAGGATAATTTGACCTAGAAGACGGAACCCACATAAGCGCAATGACATCCAGTGAAAGTGTCAACCGAGTGTGACCCATGGAAGAGACAGGAGAGGATGCCTCTCACGCAAACAAATAAAGCATTCCCTAATGCCTTAATGTGGATGTGACATGTGCCCTGTGGGCCTCTCCTGGGTGATTGGGTCAAATGGGCCATCCAGGACTGGATTGGCTCTTTGGGTGTGCAAAGAGGTGATGTCTATTGGCTGCTCGGATTCCTCAGATAGAAAGTTACAGATCTTTGTAGCATAATTCTTGAATTTAAGACACCATATAAAAATTGCTGATTACCTGTACCATTATTGCAGTTTTAGTATACATACAATGTTTTTACAATTATACTGCAAAGTGAAGAAAATACAGACTACCTATATATGTGATACTGCTGTAACACATAGAAAACCTGGGTATACATTGGCTTAACACACAGGATACTGACACAAAGAGACACAGGACCAAAAATGCCACAAGCTACCCACTAGTTCAACATTAGTAATAGGTTCACATCAGTGCAAGTCACCCTCTGTGCGAAAGAAAGTCCACTAAAACCGAGCCTGGGCAGGTAAAGATGGAGGTGGGTGAGCACCATCTTAACAAGACCAGGGATCAGTGTAACCAAGCAGGCCCACTACAGGAGCAAACATCAAGCCCTGGCTGTCAGGCATCTGACCCAAACAGCCCAGCCCACATGAATCTCATCATCTGACAGCCACATATGCTGCCCTTATTCGCTGCTGTGTGCCACACCAACCCCTGCTATCAGCTGTCAGTCAAACTCCAGACTCCACAGACTCTTGTCAAACCGAGAGATGATCCTCTCCTTTCTGTCTCTCTCGCCCGCTGACAGGATCTGCCGGTGGACGACGAGAATGTAAAAATTACTGGAAAGAGACACCAACTGCAAATGCCCAAAGGAAAGGATATATTAAAAAAAAAGAGAAGGCAGAGAATGAATCCAGTCTGCAAACTACAACATCACAAGGCATGCATGCACCAACAACAGGCCACTGTCATTAGACCTGGGACTCTTTGTTAAAACCACACTGAAGCATTGTGCTCTCAGACAGCACTCGAGACTGCCCTGATGTTTATTCAAATAACCAACAAGTGCAGCATCATTGTGAATCTGATCTCCTCACTTAGCCTTACTGATACAAGAGACAATATCTACACGAAAAAAAAATGCAAGTTTTAAGAAAAAACTCTGCATCTGAAAGAAATTTTATGCAATGTGGTTTTACACAGCTTAGCACAGCCTCTTGGCGTTCAATTTCTTAAGTCACAACTGAAAAGGCAAGCATTGGAAACTAGCTTCCCTCCGCCCCGTTCTATTTTGTCAGCTTTCTTTTCCATGAAATTATAAAGGGGATTTGTTGCAGCTTTTCGTTCACTTGATAGCACTTAACTAATTGCTGTCCTCTCGTAGACAAAAACGTACTCGCAAAACATGGACACAAATAAACTGTATGCAGGCATGCAGGCACGTGCACACACACACACGCACACACACACACACACACACACACACACACACACACACACACACACACACACACACACACACACACACACACATAAAGCTGTGATATTTTGCATCCTTTTTAAAATTGAATCATTCCTGGTTTTGAACAGATACTACTAATATCATCATCTGGACACATTCAATCTTTTTAATATAACTTTGTGAAAATCAAACTATACCTGTGCCAACTACAAGTGCCTACCTTTTGAAGCGATTATAAAAGCCCGGTCAAATCTCTTTCGCTAGTGGTATCAGCCAATTATAGAAACAAGTGACCATTGAATTAACACGTGGAACTTGAAAGCTTTTGCACTCTGATGTAGAATGCACTCTGGAAAAAATATGTCAGACCTTAATTTGCAATTTCACAGGGAGTCACCTGAGTTCTGGGCAAACAATGGGCTTTAACTGAATGGAAGCACAATGGCATTGTAAATGTTAAAATGTGTTGATAAATGTCACAGTTCTTCTTCAACATTTTTGTAAATGCTATTCAGACAAAACTGTGAATGAATAAGAAATGTTCAGACAAAGTTCATTTTAAACTTGCCACAATAGGCAACTCCTAAACCTTTTTTCTTCATAGATGAGAATTGAGGATTTGCATTAACCCCAAACACTGCTTCAGTATCTAAGTGATAGTGAAAGGAGTGAAGGGAAAGCCATGAAAACCAGAGCTGTGGAAGAACAGCCACAAAAGACAGATAAACCCAACACCACAGAGAGGTGAGCCAACTGTTCCAAGTCTCACACAAGGGGAGGAAGAAAAAGGGAGGGGGTGGAGAAGATAATTTAGCATTTGTGTAAGCTGTTTATCAAATTATTAACTGCACAGATGTTTCTGACTAGCTAGGGGCTGAACATGGGCTCTGCCAGGCAGGGGAACAAAGGTCTGAAGGATTCAACGGAGATGTGCACTGAATATCAATTTAATTTACTAGCTGTTAATTCTCATGCAAATTGTGACCTCTGTTAGGGCATATCAATGGCCATACACATTGTATGTTTTCAGAGAAGCAGCAGGGAGAAACAGCGCAGAAACAATGTATAAAACTACAAATGGGGAAAATAATATTTTCAATGCAGCCATTCATGTAGTAAGATTTTAAAAATGTATGCATGGCACTTTTTTGTTTTTACTGATAAATACTTGGAAAACTACACCTACTCTATCATCAAAACTATTTTTATTTTGCATTTGGGCTATGTATATTTTTTTCTAAATAGGGAGGAACTATATAGTAGATAATTCACTGTAGAGTTGAAATGGATGTGTTTTAAGAGATATATAGATAAGAGCACTCATTATTTGTGAGCCCAGTAGTTTTGCTATGCATTTGTCTATGCAGTCACTGATATTATATTCACCAAACTGTATTAAGTCACAAATTGAGTCCAGACGTTTCACCTTACCTGATGTATCTTTACTTTTGATGCAGTCTCATCCATGGTGCCAGTATATACAGAGTGATGAGTTTTCTGCATGACACACAAATTAAAAAGGAGAGCAACAGGGGTATGTTAAGCAGTGGTCGAGGTTTTCTATATTGTGAGCCATAATCTGCTGAAAATAGTCATGAATGCACAGTATGACATCCAGCAAAGGCTGATCACTGGCATCAACCTCTGCTGAACTCAGCTGGAACAGCAATGTTGCAAGTCTCATTTTCTTCATCACCTCCAAAGTACCGCCTTTCAGCTCTCCACAGCACAAACAAAAAGCCCAGCAACAATATCAATTATACATGCAGGAGGCAAACAAGGGGATTTATTTCACAACAAATAGCCTCATAGAGAGATACTGAATAGGGTAGATTAGCATTAGAAAAGGACAACAAAACTCCTCAGTTCAACAGCTAAAGAGCAGTTTGATGGGAATGGAATTGGGGAAATTGCTTGATTAGGGTGTGCATTTGGAGGGGCTGTCAATTTCAGAATCCCACCAAAGATATATAGTGTTGTCGCTTTGAGAAAACGACGTGCTGCTGCAGTCGAAACATGACATTATGAGAACTGTCAGTGGTGAACTTTGATAATGCAAGACAAGATCAGTAGCCATCTGAGCAAATGAGGCATCCATCTGTATCTGATAGAGAGGCTGGAGCTTATCAAATAAAGACAAAGAAAACCTTTTGATGACTGGTATTTAGCCCAGTCAGGTTACAGACATACAATTGGATTTTTTTTTTTTTTGTCAGCAAATGGTGAGGTTTTCTGAACTATGAAGTCCACTGTATCTCACTTCATTATACACTCTATACGGTTTCTATTTTTGTAATATTTCAAAAATAATAAGGAATGACGTTTAAGCACCGGTATGTAAGACTTTCTAGCTTGTTTTAGCTTGTTAAAAAAGGTGGGAGGAAGTATGGGGCTCTGTTAATATTAGTGTACTGTACTGTACTGTAAATATTAGTGTTGGTTGAAAAAAAAAAAAAACACTACAGTTTTCCTTACCCGTAACAGCAGGACCATTTTGTTGTAAAAATCACCATTTTACCATGTACGGAACCATACAGGTCTATGGTACGGCGGAACACTGAGAAGGGCTCGTGTCCACGCTCGCACCACGTGCTCTCTGTGTTTATGTGCAAGGATTTCTGGGAAACGGTGTTCATGGTAACCAACATAAACACCAGCCACCCTCCTCCTCCTCTTCCTCCCCCCTTCCCTCTTCTTTTCGTTGCTGCTGCAGCGCCAAAGCGAGCTAAAATGGCAAGCATTACTCGCAGCGACGACCAATATTATGAAAAGATAACATCGACTCAGCAAAGCATGCACAGAAGGTGAGGTTTCCATGATTTTTGTTGGTGCGAACACGGCCCGGTGGTGACCGCGGGCTCGGGTTGTCATCGCTGCCGCCAGGTTGCCTCCTGCTGCCGCTTGGATATAAGGCTAGCTACTTAGCTAACCAGCCAGGTCGGGGTAAACAGCGAAACCGTAAAGCTAGCTGGCTCATTAGCCTAAATAACTCGGACGCTAACTTTAACTAACAACTGTAACATAATGTGGTGGTTCTTGCATGTAAATGAATGGAAAGCTAACCCGACGTAATTAGGAGACGTTAGCATCAGCGGATAAGCCAAAGTTCCCATGAAACTAATGCTTTTTTTGGTGTGTACCTAGTTCGTAGAGCGCATTCATAATTAGTATACGCATTACAGTGTATTAAAGCGTAAATAGATAGCACCGTGAACATCGCCTATAAGCAGCATAGTGATGTTTCAGTAGTGTGTGAGTGACAGTTTCTATCACTTGTCTGTGCAGTGAGAGACGGAGGCTGGAGCTGGAAAGGGAACTGTTTGCTTACTCCAGATCTGATAAAAGAATGTAAGTTATGCAGATTACTGTGTATCAGAAAGAGTGTACCTTGTTCATGTCCACTGACTTTCATATTAATCTGGTATCTTAAGTATATGAGGTTTTAATTAGGCAGTCCTCACTGTACACAACTCAGTGTTTCAAATGAAATTAGTTTTGAAAATAATAATATATATGTAGTAAGTACTAATAGGCCTACTGTATATACTTTATACTACTTTAATGCATTCTGATGTTTGTAAAAAAAAAAAGTATTTGTGTTAATATGAAATAGTTAATTCCATTATAATGTCACTGTTGTACTCAAGTGTGTTACAGGCACAGAGCCTCTTTGGATACAAGCACAACAGTCTTGTTTTCATCATAAATTGATTCTCATAAATATTAACATGCCAGGTCAAAACAGCAAAGCTTAGCTTGATATGAGAGCTGAGAATTAGATTTAAATTTAAAACACATTGTGCTTAACCTTTTCTTGTGAAAAGTCAAGCTCTTATTTTTTGACAATGCTCTTAGATAATATTTCTTTTGAATAATAGTTCTCCTCTGCCTTCAGCTCACAGATAAAGTGTTCCAAACTGCGCAGTTATCTCAAGGAAATCTCTGACAGGGAAGCACGAGCGAAAATGAGAAACCTTGAGCTTCAGAGAGAGGTGGAGTGCATAGAAATTAGCATGAAGGAATATCATCCTGACCGTGGCCCCATGCAACAACAAAAGGTATACAGACAATTTCATTTCTTCTGCGGAGTAGTTTTTCTCATTATGGAGTTATATTAAAAGCAAGACGAACAACCCCCCACCTGGGTTAATCCAGGTTTAGACTTCTGCTTTTTTTTTCTAAAATGTTTAATGAAATTTAATAATCATTCATTCATGTTTGAATGCTGTGTGTTATTAGATGTGCTGTGACTTTAGAGCAAGAACGACAAACTCAGACACCCACAATATGACAGATTTTTCCACAAGGAATGTGTGTTTACTAATGCAGCATGTTCAAGCACATTTGCCTTAATGCTGTGTTGTAATTTTGACAGAGTAGAAATATTTGCTTGTAATTGCTTGATGTGACAATAGTAAACACTCAGACTATGCAATTTATCACGACAAGCAAATGAACGAGGGAGAAAACAATGAGCCAGTCAGATTATCACTTAAAACTCAACGACAGTGCTTGACAGCTTAATATCAAATTAACAAAATTGGCTAATTATGACTCGCTGAGTTAATTGCCCAATATAGAGACTCTGAAGTGCTCCAGAGGTTTAGTCATTCTCTCCCCTCAAGCAGTTGCTTTATTTCCTCTTGATGCTTTATGAGTCCTACATGTTTGTTGTTATTTTGGTTGTCCCGCTGCCCTTTGTTTCCATTTTATAAAGTCTCCCTGATTTTTTTGTGGTTTAACTCTGATGTTTTGAGTGCAATGAAAAGCATCAGTTCTCATAAAGCCGGTGAGTAAAGTGAAGTTACACATACATATGCTGAGGTGCATACATTTATATAACAATTTTAATCTAATCTTTGTTAGTATTGGTTGTGCAAGACATTCAAAGGCAGAAACTCTCTAGTAAAAAGGACTTTTTACTAAAAGGTCTGCCTCTGTAAACTGCTGTTGTTTTGATGAAGCCGATGGTTGAGCTAATCTGAGTGCCCAACAAGACCATTAGGTTTTTTTTTTTTTAATAGGAGCTGGGATTAAGGCAGTTTGTCTGGCTGGTCAGATGAAATGTTACGGGGGGTCAGCAGCTACACAGAAGACACCCACTTTGGAAAACACGCTGTGATTGACTGATGCATGACGTTGTCACTTTTGCTGTCATACCCTCTGCTTTTTATAGCATACAGATACAGAACTCAACAGCACTATGACAGCATTATAACAAACAGTGTTGGCATGCAGTGTCAGTTTACCTGCCACAAATATGACTAACATCTTTGTGTAATTTTGTGATTTTTTTTTTTTTACAGTATTATATCAGTATGCAAAGCAGATGATCTGTCTGTCTATCTATGTCTATGTATCATTCTGTCTTTACATCTCTTACAGGCTGAGTTTTTCAAAAAGATTTCCAAATTTATGGAAGTAAGAAAGAAAAAGGAGAAAGAGTTTGAAGCAGCAAAGGTAATTCTAATATTTGTATCAAAAAATGTATACTTCCAGTGTAGTAATAACAATATTATTGGTTTTTGGAAGTAATATAATTGTAAAAAACACATAAGCATGTATTTTACATGCCACATATTTTGTTATGTATTGTGTGTGCATTCTTACACATCTTTTTTGTATGCTGGAAAAATGGTACTTGCTTTTTTTTATGTTGGATCCTTCTTTTTTGAAATGTTTACAAGGTTTATGCAAATCTCAGTTCTATCAAGCTGTGTTTTCAGGTTTAGAATAACAAAGGAAAGTAGACATTATGCCTGGTAAGTCTGTAGAGGAGTCTACATTTAAACTGTGTATCTGTAATAGCACAGGTGTCTAATCCTAGCTGGTGCATCTGTACAAGCGGTGTAGTTCAAGCCCATAGCTGCTTTCTCCCTTCACTTAAAGCAGTTAAAGCTCTTTTAGATGAAATGTCTAAGACATCTCATAATAACTTGGAGCATGCTGTCTAGAGCAGTCACTTGTAACTGTGTGCAAAACCCCCCTCAGCCTGTCGATATTGTAATGAGCAAAATGGTACCGTCACTCCATTATGCATACAAGCCATTGGCTTGCAGTGTGCATGTCCCTCAGGCTGCAGCATTCATTAAGGGAAGCTTACCGGGCTGAAAGCTGGAGACAGATGATAACGGGATATGATTTTCATATTTAATACATTCCTTGGAAGAGCACACGCGTGCCGCAGATTGATAGAAGAATCAATTGCTACTTTAGTGAAACACTTTCTACTTTGCCCTGCAGCTACCGATGGAATCACTCAGCCAAGAAATTAACTTTTCCTCTTTTTTTTTTTACCTACTTTGTGGATCTGCTGGGCAGGCTGCATGGTTTACACTGAATGTTATTAAGCAGCTAACTGTTTGGTATTTAAGACGCTTATCAGAAAAGAAACAGAAGCCATGCTTTTTGTTATTATGTTTGGAGGGAGGCTTTTTTGCTTCTCTCCCCCCCCCCCCTTGGTGACATTGCAGACATGAATCAAAACTTGTCTAAAGGATTTCTAATAAGATTAAAAGTTAAAACATTGATCCTGAGACATTCTTCTGAAAGATGTTGTGAAAAGAATTCTGACCTTGGCTCAAATAAGCTATACTTATTCAAAATTGTAAAGTGGATAATTAATATACTTGAGTTGAAGTTCTTTCTTTATTTAACCTAAGCAAGAAATTTAGAAAAAAAATTATAAGAATTGTTTTAGTCTAGAAAAATGTAATTGAAAGTTCAGTCTTTAGTTAGAAATGAACACAGATTTTCATAGATTTTGTTTTTCACATTTATAGATTAAAGCTGGGCATAGAGAGCACCAGGATGGCTCCATCTCTCATCCTGCTAAGAATTTTTCACCGGCAGAAATTTTTATGGACCACGAGACCTCCAGAGGGTCTGACGCTGAAGCTGGCTCCACAAGTGTACACTCACACCAAGCATTGCATCGTTCACCCAATCGCAGCATGCACTCCTGCGAACGTCTACCGAGTGGCCTTTTGAAGGACTTCAGAGTTGGCGGAGAGGATGCCACCAGCAACCGAGCACATTTATCAGATGACATTTCAGACTCAAACGATTCCCCTGACGGCTGTAATTTGAGTGACAAACATGAAAGAATGGTGGGGGTGCTCCCGTCTGTTTGTGCCTTAACGGGCGCAGCTGGCAATGTGCCTTCTGAAGGTGATAATGAACAGGAAGCTTCACCCCTGGTGACCTTGACGGGGCCTGAGAAGAATCCATCGCCCAGCAGCGGAGGCCCTGTGAGGGCTACGAATTCCCCTGCAGAACACACAACCTCCCAAGAGGTGGCTCATCAGCCACCCATTATGGAAGCTGGAGGGAGAGATCTCAGCCATTTGATGCCTGAAACCACTTTTGGAACAGAAGCTCAAGATACACCAGGTTTTAAATGTTATTCCTTGCTTATTCCCTTGTAATATTTTTTTGTGTATTTCCTGAGACTCAAAGTTGTAAGCTCTTAATTTTGTTCTTTTGAAGATTTAAAATAATATGATCCTTTGCGCTGTGTTTGCGTTCAGGTAGACGTGAAAGTGTCAGCACCCCAAGTTCTGATGTGCAGTTGTCAGAGACCAGTGCTAGTGACCTGTCCATTTCGTTGACACAATCTGAGCTGGAGGACGATCTACCAGAGGGAGAGGAACGTCAGAGGAGTGTCACTTCTGGAGGGAGTGATGATCACAATCAGCACAGTCCAGAATCATCCCTCCGCTCTGACGGGTCCAAGAACACATCTCCAGCAGTGACCTTGGAAAGGTATAGTATGTCTGACTTCTGTACTTTGTCTGGAATTTTCAAGGTGACTCAGTCGAGAGAAACACTAACATTTTGATTGTTTTATGGCACATACTCTTGTTAAAATGTGCCAGTGTTTTTTAACCTCCCAAAATTTAAGACCAAGCAAGCTAGGAAAGGAGAATGTTCTGCATGGCCATGCTGAACCACGGAGGGCTGTTAATGATTGGAGCAGGCGAAGACACAGCACGGTCCTCCTTTCCACCATCACATCTGAGGCTGACAGAGAGGATTGTGGGAGTCACGGTCCATGCCACCCTGCTCTCTGTAGCTCAGCGGCAGCTGCGGTGGTGGCAGTGATGCATCTTATAGGGAGAGCTCAGGACCTGTCACCAACAATATTGCCATAATCCAAGATAATGCTGTAACAGAGCAATTTTCTGCTTGAGAGACCTCAGGAAGTCCCCAGTGGAGGAGGAAATTTGTGGCACCATAGAGTGTTCTGGAGGGTGGGCATGTGGACAGCACTTACAGCCACAAATCCTTAGCGTGATGATGGCCTCTGAGTTGAAGGATCATTTTGGATGGGGTTAGAGCCATAGAAAATCCCACGTGAATGTTTGCTCCCAAAGCCTCCTGCAGTTTCCTTACAATATATAGTATTATATGACCAGGACCTCTCATACTCTTGAAAAAGAAGGAGAAAATTTTATTTTTTTGTGTATTTTTTTTTTTTACCATATTCTCAGGGAACCCCCCCATTGTTGATGTTTTGTATTATTTCTGTCCTATGGTTATACATATTGTGCTTGTTTAGTATTATATGCTTTATTTTTTTCGATTAAGCACCCTGTTGCACATGTGGTAATGACACAGTCAATAAAAACACATTGTTTTCTGTAACTACAAATACAAATAACTTTTCAGATGATTATCTAGTGTCAAATGCTTTATTTTGAAAATCTGTTTGATCTCTGTATGTATCAAAAGTAGTGTGAGGGATTTTATATTCTCTCTGTCAGGGTACCCCGTTTGCTTGTGCATGACTGTGTGGTCTAGTATACTGTTTATATTGTGACCTCAGGAATAACTGCAGTTAGCCTGTGCTGGGGAAACGATGGTGGGGGCTGCGGCTCTCATTGTTAACACAGAGGGCTTCTGTGCATGAGGAGAAAACCAGAGGCTTTGATGTAAAGTTCCAAGAGCATCCAGCCTCTATCCTCTCTCTCTCTCTCTCTCTCTCTCTCTCTCTCTCTCTCGCTCTCTCTCTCTCGCTCTCTCTCTCTCTCTCTCTCTCTCTCTCGCTCTCTCTCTCTCTCTCTCTCTCTTAAGGTTACATTTTATATCGCCCCCTCCATTCACAGTCAGAAAACACAAGCCTGGGCAATTCATTAGATTATCCCATTATATTTCTCCTCCAGCATGGCTGGGGCGACTGAGAGTATACGACTGAAATATCCTTCAGGTGTCTTCTTCAGGGATCGTCATAATGGCCTCACTGTGTCCTCCTCTTAAATTTGTCGTCCCTGAACTGCATGATGGTTCTGCTCGATTAGGGACAGCTGGGTTCTTAAAAATCCAGTGCAAGTCTTGAAATAGCTGCGCTCAGTGTGTTGGTATTACTTGTGGTCTATTTTTCCATTCCTTTGTGTGTTATATTTGCTGTCTTTGCCAGCACGGCAAGATTCCCCTGACACCAATCACTCAACGGTGAGGCCATTCCGTGTGGTAGATCACCCCGGAGTCGGTACTGTACACTGTAGAGCAATATCGCTGCAGAGAGGCTGACCTCTTCCTCCTAGCTAACAATGCGCTCCTGATGATGTCGACATGCGGACAACAGCAGCATCTAAAGTGAGGTTGGAGACCTTGACATGAAAGCTGGCAACAATACAATGAGAGAGAGAGAGGTTTGCAGAAAAACACAACTAATTCACTTTCTCCCTCTCTAAAGGTCTCTTTTTGAAGAGCATTGACAAATAAAGTGGAAAGAGAAAGATGACTATTTCAAGGCCCACGCTGACGATAAGGGAGAGAGAGAAAAAAAAAAAAAGACAGCTTTTGCCTATGCTACTTCAGCCACACTGAAGAGGACTTAGCATAGACGGATTGCACACTACAGAATGTCATGGATATAATTCAAGCTAGCTTAATCAGGATGTTACCAGGAAACAACCTGCAAAATAGAGGGAGCAATTGTTTGCTGACCCCTAACCCAGGAGCCCATTACAGATTGTCATAAATTCTTTTTGGCCCCTTTTATGTTAGGGGGGCTCAGGATCTCTCGGCTTGGGGTTTTCTGGGAGAATTCAATGAGGGCCACCCAGAGCTTAATGCTCAAGAAAGAGATGGATTCCCAATATCCACATGCATTAGACATCCATTTCTCATTTTGCAGCCTCACACAGGACCAGATTAAAGTGTAAATCGCTCACCAAAAGAAATCATCAAGAGGCCCCCTTTTTTTTGGTACCCTTTTCCTTACACTTTTGAGCGTGAGTGGTAATGTGTTAATGGTACAGAGATTTTATTTAATAATATTATTGCATATTAAGTTTAATTTTCCATTTAACTACAAGTAGCTTGATTTGAAGTTTTACTCTAGCAGCTAATTCTACAAACTAGTTTTGAATGCCAGGTTTCCCCATACAACTTGTGATTACATTCATTTGAACTTGTTAAGGTCCTGTATAGGGGGGCTTGTATTTTCATCAGATTCCTCCAGCAGTCCTTGAGTATGTCAAAGAAATTGTCTGGAAAAATAGATCACTGATTTCTTTTTTTTCCCCCCACAAATAACGAGCCTATCGATCACATGACCTCCTCCATTTTTATTTCCTTTCACCACATTAATGGGTAATGTTTTTTTAGTCTCTCCCAGGAAGGACTCTTTAATCTGCTAGACAGCATCGAAGGACGACTCCAGGGTGAATGGACCAGCGTGTATGGGGATTCTTCAATTGATGGAAGACAACTCAATAGACTTATCAGGTATACTCTTGCTGTCTTTCTTCAGACTTTGCAATCTTATCTCTCCCTGTCGAAACTAAATGCCTTGCATATTTATTTAATAGCCATGGAGCAGTTTGTGCAGATGAGGAAAACATATTATCCTTCTGCCAAGGGCTCTCACTTTAGATGAAGTGTCATCACCGACATGCACACGTCTTTGTTTCTGAGGGGGTTTTCAAACACATGGGATTGTTATAGTAACCACCCTGCTGAATTGTTATTGGGAGTCAGGGAGATTGAGGATGGAGAATTTGTTTCATTAGACTGGGCTTAATTTTCATAAGCCTTTTTATATTTCATAGCATGATTAATTTACCATAATTGGAGTTCTTGTTGTAAAGTGTGGATAACTGTCTTGTAAAGGAAAGCTTTGTCACTCTTTCAAAACCCAGTATATATTTATCCCCATCTATGCAAACGTCCTAAGGCTCCATGGCAATAGCTGACCGTTCTCTATATATTGGGCAGCCTTTGTAACGGTGGAGCGGGCTTGAATGACGAGGACCTTGAAGCATGCGGAGCAGTCGTCCTTCATGAGCTTCAGAGGTTGTCATGGAGCACAGCAAAGGGCTGCCTGCTACCACAGGATCTAGTGAGTTCTCACCAGTCCAGCCCTGAGCCTAATGAAATAAGGTAAGGAGCCTGGTTTCTCCGTGAATCCAACACCGAACACTGATGATGGCGTGTTTTTTCCTTTGTTATATTTATGTGTGCTTTTTTCAGCTTTATGAGGTTTGATCATTTGTATAAAGTTGCACTTGTCATGTAAGGTTGATTTTAACTTAATTCCTTTGCGTAACATAATGTTTGTAACAAACTCCAACTTCTGAGATGTTGGAAAAAAGAAAAAAATATATAATACAATAAAATATTCTCTGTGACATAGTGTTGTATAGTGTAATATAGTGTGTGTTCTGTGTAGACAATGACATTTTCAACCACCTTTAAATGAATAGCGCTATAATGGTGTAATTCAGAGTACAAATATCAATACTCTGAAAGCTACAGAGTTCAATAGACCTTTCTCTTCTTTTCATAGAGGAATTGAACAGACCTATAGTAAAGGTGAATTCCCCTTTTCAGATGAAGAATGGAGAGCTGCCTGTGCATTTTTTTTTCTTCTATAACCAGACAGTGGGGGAGGGGGCACGCAGTTCAACAGTCCCTGAGATACAGCACGCTACCATTCGATACAGTCTCCCTTGTCCACAAATGTAAAGGTCATCTTTGGTGTCACCTCGTGCGGTAACACTGCATGGGTGAATGTCATGAGTAAATTAAAACGCCCTATCTGTGACTTCCAGTCCTTTGGATAATGAGTAGTTGTACTCTGAGCCAAATCCATGCTTTGCTTCACTAGTCTATTGATTTCAATGAGACCTTTCCTGCTATACAGTCAGTCCAAAGAAACAGTGTCCATCTCTTTCCTGTGGAGATGCCTGTTTGCATCTTTGACCTTTTTATCCAGTTTTCAACCAGCAGATACCTGTGTATTGCTGTTACTGTCTATTCAGTGTTAACTGGAATTCATTAATGATCCATATCTTGTGTTTCAAGAAGGGGAACCTTTTGAGAATGGGGAAAAAATTAGTTAAAATATATTGTATTTCTTCACATAATGGAAGTTAGTAAAACTTCTCAGTTTCCTAAATTTTCTTGACAATCAAAGACTGTTTTCCTGCAAGGAGGTGTAATTATGATTTATTTGATGTCCTGCTGCGTTTTCAATAAGAAAGCCTCCTCTTTCTCTCACACCAATCCCACTCCCACCCCTCACCACAGCACCAGCCTCCCTCCTGATGCCGCTCGGCTGTGGGATCGTTGGTTCAAGCACGCCCTTCTGCTCAAGGAGCGCCGTGTCCTCACCACTGAGCGCTTAGTCCAGCTGTTCACGCCGCTGCTGCTCGAGCGCCATGCCACCTACAGCCACCAGGTAGCGTCGGAGGCACACACACTGCCTCTACGCACGCACTCTTTCACACACACGCAAATAGGAGGTCACACACTTGTACTGACAGACACCCAGCCCCAAAAGCAAGCCGGCATTAACACACACAGATGACTACAGGAGAGAAATGGCTTCTTTTTTCTTCCTTCCAAAAAGGCCGGTGTTTTTATTTCTTTTGTTGTTTCGTTGCATGTTTTTTAAAGGGAGCTGTAGTTGGTGCTGAGTGCCCTCTTTGTGTCTGGTGTTTGAAACCAAACCCTGGCTGCCTACTCATCAGATTGCTCCACACGTTGACCTAGACAGAAGGGAAATCCTGACCCATGCGCTAATCGCAAATTACAGCCTCTGCTTGGCTTCTTTCATCTCATGTGGTGTATTCATCTGAGAAACACTTGCTTTTAATTTGGTATTAGCCAAAAGTATAGCAATCAGCTCGGTCCGATTGAATGAGAGAGCCATTTGGACCTTCTCCACAACAGACAGGATTATTTTGAATTTCCCACTCATTGACCTTGTGCAGATCATGCTCAATTAAACAAAGAAAGAAAGTACATTGAATATTCACACTTAGAGTCCAAAGATGATGTCGAGAGATTTGTCAGGAATCCCACTATTTCAAAAAATGTACCATTCCATGTGCAGGAATGATCATATATATACATTCTGGTTTTTGTGTTATTAATTTTTGCGGACTCATCTTGTGGGGGTTCTTGTGGGTTGGAGATCTTGCTCCAGTGTCCCCGACGCAATGAGAGAGGCAAAGAGGGAGACTGTAGAGCCTCTTGAAAATATGAACTGACAAAAGGAAGAGAGGTACTGCCATCTACATCATTGTGTCCAAGTGCATCAGGAAAAGCCTGAGTGAAAATCTTTCTCTCCCCTTATCTCTCTCACTCTCACTCCATCTACTCCATCTATTTCTTTCTCGATTTCTCTGTCTCTCCCTTTATTTCTCTCTCTCACTCTCTCTCTCTCTCTCTCTCTCTCTCTCCTCTCTGTCCTCTCATACAACAGCTTACTCTCCACACACAAGAGAAAACAGAAATTTCCATTCACGTCTTGCCACACAGCCTGGCTACTCCGACAAATGGGAGCATGCAGCTCGCATGCACACACTCAAAGAGGCCCTTTGAATATTCAAGTGCTAACAGTTGCATTCATTGATATTTAAAATGCAGTGGGTCTGCAAGAGCCCTCAACTCACGGTACATTTGACTAAATCTAAAAAAAGAACAAAGATGGATATCGGGGACAAGGATCAAGACAGTTTTTATTGTTCAGCAGCATCAAATACCAAGTGGCAAGCTCAGATTGGCATGTGTTTGCGTCTCTTCCCCTCTCAGAAAATGAAAGCGTGTACATTGTCAATCTTCACTGCGACCCACTGATAACAACTTACAATGCACTTAAAGTTTGTCACTGTCAAAATCCTCCTGATCATCCCCTCCATATTAGTGCTCATTAAAAGTTGCAAATGGCCATCTGAGACTGAGAGGCAGTCTTTGATCACAAAAGAGAGATGATGATGGCAGGATTTGATATGGGGGAGGGAAAAAGGAGAGAAAGGAAATCAGAGTGTGGCATCTCCCTGCTCCTCATCTCCCGGAACAGCTCCTCTTAATTGTGTATCCTCATCTCCCCAGAGATAAAAATGAGCTGGAGAGGGAGGAAGAGAGCAGTTTGTCTCAATCCTCTCAGCCAAGAGGGGAGATATCTGGAACGTGTTGCACATTAACGCCAGGGTGATTGCATTCTTTAGGCGCTTCTCTAATCTCATGGATGAGAAGAGAGGGAGAGCTAAAAAAAAAAAAAAAAAGTGTGATTGAGAGGAAGAGCGGGAGCGAAAGTGTGCGAAATAATCATTTTTTGGTTAAACGAGTGAGAGAATTTGAAGTTATTTTCTCTTGGCGTTTGAACGCGCACTACAACTGCACCTCTGTGCGAGCAGCCATGGCCAAGTAAATGACTTGCCTAATCGGCGAGAGTTCAATTTGACACTTCCTTCACAAAATGGGAACAATTAAGAATGTGGTTTTAATTTGTGCTGCTTGCAGGCCAAAGTGCTGCTGAGGACACTTCTGTCCCGGTCCAGTGAGGAGTGCCCCTCAGAAGAGGACGAGAACGACTTGTCTTCTTCATATGGTCCTCCTTCTCTACTAGTTGACGGAGATGTGAAGCCCGCCAGGCCGGTACAGAAGGAATGGACTCAAGGTAACTGAGGATTATCAGAATGAGTACAATGGGAAAATTCTAATTAGACAACAGTATTTGAATGCAGGGTTTTGGTTAAATTAGTTATGGAGGGATGGAGGCTGCATTTTCTAACAATCAGAATCTCTCCTTTCAGCTAATGGTTCAGTTTCATTACAGTTGCCTGTAGATTCCCGCAAACCTCCAAAACATTCCACACTGAGTTAAGTCCGTCTTTGCACAGTAATATGTAACAAGGCCATTAATAGGAACAAATGTAGACTGCCGCTATTTCTTGCGAACCACCTCTGCAGAGAACTAAAACTTCCCTTTTATAAAAGAAATCAATTTCACCATAGAGCTTTTTTATGAATCCCTCACAGCCCAGTTTTCATACAGCCTTCTATTCAGAGCTAAAGAAAGACCCCCCATTCCCATTTCTATCCCTCGACTCCCTTCCTCCCTGCCACTGCTTCTCACTATGCGCTTCCCTTTCTTACAGAACTACAAAGTACTGAAGAGGACAGCCAGGACGAAAGCCCTGTGGAAAGTGTTCCTATTAGAGGTAAAAAGGCATCGCTGGTGCCCCAGCATTCACACTGTCCTTATGTTGTGGTTTGTTTTCTTCCCACTGCAGTGAATAATGGGCTCTTTTACGCAATGGCTGAGGCAGGATGATCAAGGTGAATCCAGGGTCAAAGTCCCACCTGAAGAGCTGTGCTAGTTCTCTCTAATTATCTCCGAGAAAACACTAGCCGTGTTTTCAGCCTGGTCTGAGGCATTCTGGCAAAATTGATAATTCGCTGGCCCGGCATAATGCGGCTGCTTTAATTGTCAGGACACCAGGGTGGGAAGCGCAAGAGATCTGTCATCGCTTCTCATTATCTTCTAAACAATACTCCGGCAAGGCTGGGCTTGAAAAATACTAGATGTGAAGGCATCCAGGAAGCAGTTGGTGTGCCCATCCCTCAGCGGCACCTCTGAAATGTAAAGCAATCCTATATTACCCTTGGCTATCAGATTTCCTACCGGGTGTTTCATGTGTCCGCATCCCTAAGGTGCACAGCCAGCAAAATGAGTCCAGTTTCGAATCGCTGCACTTAATCAAAAGAGCCATAACCAGCTATAAAAAAAAACAAAAAAAACAACATGACTAAAGATTTTGCAAGCAAAAGCTTTTGCTGTGCTGAGCGACATCAATGTCACAATCAAATACCATGACCTTGGAACTGATAGTAATTGCCAAGACATGTGCGTCTGTAGACCTAGTGGGGTGTTTTTTTTTTTTTTTAGACAACATGTAAAAGCCGTGACTGTGTGAAGTGCTGTGGGTGGAATAACACTGCAGATTGTCATCCACTGCAAACATTACATGGTTTTTAGAAAATGATTAAAAGTAGCAGTCTTTGTTCTGAAACCAAGTTAAAAATGTTAGGACTTGGTCACACAAGATCACAATTTTGCTCCATCCTTTGATTTGCCGTGTGTGTTTTAACCACATCATTGAGACAACAGCCCATTTATTATGTACTTCTGCTCTGCTGATTTTTGCCAGCGCAGTCTCTGTGCTCCTCTCAAATATGATACCTACTTTAGTGTGCCGGAAAGTAATTATGAGTGTTTTTAAAACAGAAAATCAATCATTGCCTTCCTGCTAGGGGATGCTGAGATAATGTGAGATGCTGATTGCTGTCTCATGGAAACTGTTGCTACATACTGTAGGCTTGAATCAACAGCTTAGCTGATTGAGCACGGTGTTTTCACTCACTCTGTACAGCAGTGAGACCAAAAGACTTAGCTACTGAAGCGTGTTGTCTCAACAAACACAGAAACCTCTGAAAGTTGGAAACCTGGGTTTTAAGCAAATATTTGACAGTGACTTTGTGTGTGTGTGTGTGTGTGTGTGTGCGTGTGTGTGTGTGTGTGTGTGTGTGTACACTAACAGAGACAAAAGAATATCAGTTACTTAAACAATCAGCCATGCAGAAAAGGCTGCAGAGTTCTGAAGAGGAGGAGGAGGATGGCCTCTCAGGTAAGAGATGCAGTCCATTCTACCAGGCAAGTAGCAAGCAGCTGGAGCCTAACCATTGGTCAGCACTGGTATATGTTCTCATAGCACATCACAACAGAAAGACCACTTGTGTTGTTTATGTAGACGTACACCAAATAACAGCCAAAGCCCAACGCTATTAGCCCAAGTTTTCTTAACCATTTTTTGGCTCGCAGCCTTATTTTCAGTTCCCCAAATTCTCAGCATCTCAACAATGAGAGGCTTCGGTTTGTTGGGTGAATTTGGAGGTGGCATATTCCTAATGGATTGTGAGGAAAATATTATGCATAAACAAATATAAATATCATAAATATCTTCTCCCAATACGATGGGTGGATATCAAGAGACCCTAACATCAGTCTTCCATAATCCTTACCATAAGTTTCTTTATAAATATGCATTGTTAATTAGCTAGTGATGAGATGTCCACACCAAATGGTTTTATCTTGCGCTGTTTGCTCTTTTAAGGAATAAATCATGGCCATGAAGAGGACCTGGGGAGGGCCAAACGCTCCTCACATCAAGACCCTTACCCCCGGTAAGAACATTGTTATTATTCAACGGGCCACAGGAAATGGGCCACCAGACACCAAAGTGGTTGATGTACATTTGCATGGCTGCTCTCATAATTCCCTGTTCATTTCCATAAGATCAAGGGGGCGCCACCCATTAACTCGCTTACAAAGACAAAAGGCCCCTAAAGCCCCTCTCACTCACTGTTTGCTGGGTTGAGCCAGGTTTTAGAAATCAAAAGCAAAACAGCTACCACAAAAATAAATTGGAGTCATAATCTTGCTGTCTTCAGCCTTGTTGTCAGAATGCAAACAGATCATGTCAAGAAGAAAATCAGGGACAACTGTTTTGGAAGAAGGGGACTCAAGTGTTGACAAGGACAAATGTCCTTTGATTTTTCACCCTTGAAACACATTTAGGCTGCTCAAATCAGAGCCCTAAGTGGCTTGGAAAAGAACATTTAATGATAAATAGCTTGGTGGAAGCTAATACCATCACGGTTACATTTGAATATCACCACGACTTCATCAAATCTGCAATTGCATGTCGGGTCCTCAGAGCACCTCTTCACTGCGAACCCATTTGGGCTGTAGTAATGGCTGGGTAAACGTTATGAGGAATAATCTTCTCTGATTTCATGTGATTACTGGGCACCACGCTGACACAAGGGCTGAAGTCTGTATCTCCCTGGCCTGGCAAGCAGGCACTCCCAGTCTGCCTATTAGCCCAGGGAAGGGCCTAATGGGCTGGCTCTATTGTGGTCCTCATAGCCGCTGATGTCTGCCACTGCCAGCCCCAGTGACCACGCTCTTTAATAAACATGAGCCAATTTCGGGCCCAGGTCCTCTCAGATGGTGCCTGTCTCCCTGTCATTAATGTGCATGGGAAGTCCGCAATATGTGTGATTAAACAAAATTTGCAGAACAAAGAAATTAGACAGAAACAGAGAATGCAGCGAGCAGAGATGAGACTTTGGTCATACGATTTCTGCTGTCTTTTCTCTGCTTCTCCTGGATGCTTAGATTTAAGCATTCCACTTACCACAGTCACTTCTTGCGCTTTATTGCTACCACAAGTGGTCTGCAAGCCCTGCACTTAAGAAGAAGCATAACACTGCAGCATGCTCTTGCCCTGCTTCTCTCCTTTCTCTCTGTGTCTCACTCTCTCTCTCGCTCTCTTGCCCTTTCTCCGTCTCTTTGCCCCGCTTCCTCTCTGTCCTCTTCCTGTAACAGCCCCCCCCCCCCCACCCCCTCAAAAAAAATCCAACTTGTTAATTATTTGCTTTATTTTGTCAGCGAGCTGATGAGTGACATCAAAAGGAGGATGGAGCTGGACTCAAAATACAGAAATGGCTTCTTCTCTGTTGTCTTAGACAATAATTATGATTTCCCAGTTAAGCCTAGACTACAGCAGAGGGATTGTAGTTTAAAGCAGAGGCTTTGGTGCAAAAAATGCATTTATAGCCCTTTGTGAGGCTCCTCATTATGTGTGGGCCCGATTCATTAAGTAATTGGTTTGCAGTTGTTTACATGAGTATTAAGGCCTTCTATTCAGGGCCTTTGAGAGATACATTGTGCAAATGTTGCATGTTATGAATGCAGAATGAGAGGCGGGGGGCCAGTCCTATTGGCCAAACACTGCACTCGGCTGAAAAGCGAGAGAAAAGCACTGGGTGCTGCTTTGCATAGCAATGACTAGAGCCTTAATAAGCTTTACAGATTAAATACATGCAGTCTATACAAGATGCAAAGAGATACTCTTAACACATTTATATGTGCTCATTTCACTATTATGGCATTCGAGAGAATCGAGGTCTTTCATATTCTTTTTTTTTTCCTCCCTCCCTCTCTTCCTTGCTCTCTCCCACACAGTGTTTTTCAGTCAGATACTTTTATAGAATGTGCTGTTTATTGTATTATAAGTCGTGGGGAAGCGACTGATCTGCAACATTTATTAAGGATTTGTCCATTAGAAATCTTTTGCTGTCTTTGTGAGTGGCAAAGTAAAATCACTTTGTGGTTGAGTGGGGATGAAAGGAATAATGCACGAAGGAGTGAGTCTTAATAAGCAGCTGCACTCCATGTAAAGACCACTTGTTCCCCTTTGTATGTGAGTGCATGCCACTGCTTCCTCTCGTGCAAAGCATCATTGTGCTCCTTTCTACTGTAGGCATTTCAGATACCACTCCTTTCTTATTTTTATTTTGGGTTTTTTAATACCTTTTTATTTCCCCCCTGTTTTTGATCCTAAAAAATGCCTCAACACATGTGCACAGACACACACACACACACACACACACAAAACAAAATCCTCCAGCCATCAGCCGGTGTGATGATTGTTGTGCCTAGTGCCTGCTTGACAAAAACCTTGACTCAACAATTAGTGGTGTACAGCTTTGCCTTGGACAACAGGATGTGCTCAAGCATTTGACCTCAAATCACTCAAAGTGTCAAAATCAGAAGCTCTCTCTCTCTCTCTCTCTCTCTCTCTCTCTCTCTCTCTCTCTCTCTCTCTCTCTCTCTCTCTCTCTCTCTCTCTCTCTCATGGGGAGGCAATGTGTGCAGATCTCTGACAGTTCACTGGGAGGAGGGATGGAGGGGTGAGAGGGACATGAGCTGAGAGAAAGGAGTGGAGGGGAGGGGACGTAGAAGGAGAGAGAAGGAGATAGAGGGAGACAGAGAAACAGTAATGGACAAAGAGGGAGTGAAAGATAGAGAATTTCTGTTCTAAATAAAAAATCCACCAGTGAATAAAGGAAAACACACATAATGACAATATAATACATAGCAGTTTGACACTTCTGGCAGTAGTTGCTCCATCAGGCATGTGGCAGGACTGAATGTGTACCTCTGTGGTTGTTTGTTTTAGATAATGTATCCTCTCAAAACAGCCAATAACCGAGATACTGAGTGTTTTCTTTCTTTTTTTTTAACTGTCAAATAAATTAGCTGATCTTCTCCTTCAGGACCAGAGAATAAAACCAGACTCAAACCGGTCAAACAAGGCAGTGCCTGTAGAGGAAGGCAGCATTTAGAGGCTCCAGCCAGAGGAGGTCACTGTCCTACACTGGCTGTCTGATATCAGCAAAGAACCCCTGATTGCCCTATCAAAACATTAAAGTTGGCTTTCAGACACTTTACGTGCTTTATTTTTTTTTCTCCTCATTTTAATGTTGATTTAATTTATCCTTAGGGTTTATTTACAGGTCAATGCAAAGGCTGCATAGCAAAACCAACAGACTTCAATCACTTTCCTCAAATACATTTGTTGTGATCGCTGTCAGCTGTTACAAGACTGACAGAGGCAAAAAAAAAAAAAGGCAAAAGATGGATAAAATGTTAAAGGTTTGACATCTATGGCAATTTATTGGGTTGTCGTTTATGGCGATGTTTTGTTGGATTACTTGATCATATTATTTTTGTATGTATTTTCTCCACATTCTTTAGATACTCTGATGTGTGTGTGCTGGACAAGTCAGCGAAGGTTTACTTACCCTCACACAGGTTATGATGTACCAAAAAAAATAATGTAACATGAGCTGAATGATTTGTCCTTAAGCCATCCCTTGCACTGGCTGTCTCCACTAGACTGCCACCAGTCAGGGGGAGAGCAGGCTGTGTTGAAATCATTGGCCCAGTGCCTCTTCCTCTGAGTTGCAGTACTTACTCATTGCCAGCAGAGAGCACTCACATGTTAGAGAGTGCCCACTCACAGTGCACTCACAGTTGCCTCTCACTGTTTGCCCCCACTGAGGGCTATATCCTGCTACCATTCAGGCCCGGTAGAGTACATCTAAACGGAGCCTAAACAATGTTTCTGTGGGGTCATAGCTGGGATGGGAGTAGGAGTTGATGGGAATGATGAGGTGATGGGTCTCCCTTTACCTTTAGACAAGCACCGCTGCGCAAAAGTGCTATTGTGCTATTAGCATTTATGTGTGGGTGGCAGGAGCTTAAAAAAAGCCAGGGTAAATAAAAGCAGTTTTCAAGCTATCGGTGTGTGCAAGCCAGTATTAAATGCTTGGTAAGCATTATTTCCTCTCATAGTCCTCACATTCCCGAGTGTGACTATAGGATTATAAGTGAAATCTGTCTTCAGTGACTCAAAGAAACATATCCTAGTCTTACACATGCAGTTACCTTAACCTGCAGTTTGAGAGGACATTATGTTCTGGACGAAGACACTTTTGTCCATGTGCTATTGGATATTTTTGTCAATAAACAACTACAACATAGTTCAGATATTTGATTGCAGCCTTTGTATTTTTCATTATTTCTGTGCTGCTTTAACTGTAGTACATGAAAATATTTTGTACTGTATGTTGGTTTAAGCTGTGTGCTGTTTTTTTCTTTGACTCTAAAAAGCATAGAGAATAGTCCCTTAAATCACAGTACTGTGGATTTCAGTAAGCTGAGTAATTGTTCTGGGTTGCCGTGTCACTATTCCACACCAATGGAACCTATATTTTCCTTTTGTTTGTACATTGTGCCTGAGATATGTAGTCACGTGACTGTCCCTGATTTCATCATCTTAATTTGTTTTTGCCCATTGTATATCGCTGCATGCAGCACATTTTTATCTTTATTTTTAAAACCTGATTGAAAACATGTAACAAAAACCCTGATTTGAAAATGATTTCAAAAATATGTAAATACAGGAGCTTTACTAAAAATATATTTTCTTTCAACACGTTCTTCCGAGGTCCAGTTGTGCAATGTGTATAAAACTCATACAATTTTAAAGGTCGCTGTGGATTCAACTATGCAGCAGACGCAAAAACTGTTAAAACACGAGATAAACAACAATATGAAACAATTGCAAAGGCCAGAGAATGAGATTGAGCGAGGCACTGGAAAAAAAGGGGACATTACAATAGCTGTAATTTGCATCATTTTACACATTACATTCACCTCTGTCTACCAGAGCTTGTAAAACACTGGCCAGCCCAGTCTTACATATTCAGATCATTGCCTCAATTAAGGGAAACTCAGCAGAAGATGAACTGGCATAATGTTTATGGAAACGGAATATTAGATTGGTGGGGTCAGATCCAGACTGGGCTCTCTATGGTAATAGCCCTGTCTTGAAATCAGTCCTGTCCCTCACTGAAGTGGAACAGCTGATAGACCATTCCCATCCCGGGGGGAAGTTGGAGAAAAGAAAAGCCCAATTTACTCCCCATAACAGCTATTATTGTGGCAAAGGAGAGGAAGTAATCGTATAGATTATTGCTGTATTTTTGCTGCTGCAGGGGCTGGTTAAGATCTGTTGCCTAACAGTTGTAAATGGTTGCACTAGTCCTTGTGGTTTAGTTGTGCTCCAGCGTTTGTACTTTATCTCTTATTCAGTTTAAAAAGCTGAATGTGGATAGCATGCAGCATAGCATTTTTGTATATATTCTTTATGTATATATTCCTCTCCATAGTATCCATTATTAGCC
Source organism: Toxotes jaculatrix (assembly GCF_017976425.1). Taxonomy (NCBI): domain Eukaryota; kingdom Metazoa; phylum Chordata; class Actinopteri; family Toxotidae; genus Toxotes; species Toxotes jaculatrix. The sequence goes on along the minus strand of NC_054410.1, from coordinate 16,433,477 downwards.
TGTACCAAAATCTGTTATTATGTTTTGAATTTTATACTATAGCCTTGACAGAAAAAAATATTATTGTCATATCTGAACATATAAAACTAATTTTTGCATGTTAAGTGTATATTAAAGCACTAAAACATCCATACACATCTATGGATGGTACATTTACAGAAACTAGTGAAAAGGGTCACATTTGATGTTCCTAAACATAACGTAGTCTAGGGAGATATTACAAGCCATCTACCATCATTTCGGACTCAAAATAGGCTGCACAGAAAGATATTTGCTGTCTGCATTACCCTCCATTCACCAAAATGTGTGTTTTTCACAAGATTTGATACACATTTTTGGCAAATGATAACCTCTGTTTCAACAAAACACAACATCCTTATATGTCAAACAGGTTGATGAACTGTCTTTGTGTCTTTGCTTTTTAACTTTTTCTTTTTTCTTATATACTGCTTTACTTAATCAGCCTCTGCTTTGATTTTCTAGCATTGTAAGTGCCAGAGGTTCAATGTGCTGCCTGAACAGATGCAAGAATCATCAAAACGTCCTGTAGGAAGTCCTATCAGCATATGAATATAAAGGTTATAAAGGTCATATTCTAATGATTACATTGGCTCTATGGTATATTGCTTATAGCACAAAGCAATCTGCTCACAGTTTGGAATGGGAGGTGCACCTTTTTTCTCTCATTCTGCCTTGAGTGGCGCAAAGCAGCAATACATAGTTTAGAAGATAGCAATTGGAACGCAGCCAGAGTAATTTGGTCCTTATCCTCAATGTACAGTCACATGTGCCAAGACTTGGCTGAGGGAGAGATGAGGAGATGAGAGTGATTGAGAGACTGACAATCAGAGAGGTCAAGGGTTTGACTTGATGCATAGGGAGCAACACACCACACGACTGTTTTTTGCTTGAGCTCATCTGCTTGGAACTGTGCATCTTTTTTTCTTTTTTCGTTCGAAGAATAACGTCAGCGCAGCTCTGATATAGAAGGTCCAAACAAATGAGCCATATGGATATGTATGCTAACCTGGGAGATGATGAGGATATATTGTGGGGTTTTGAATAGGCTCTGTGATGATGTAAATTAAAGAGGAGGCCTTTAAAAGTGGAACGGGGGCCTTATTGCATATGCATTGAGGTAGATCAAAGCCTTTTCGGAGGGCACACATTTACATAGCGATATCACCAGAGCTATGGGAACCTGGCAACCCTGTCTTTGGACTGTTTTTGAATAAAGACGGCCTTGTGGAAGTCCTTTGGCACAATTAGAACAGGAGTCAAGGAAGTTCCCTCTGCTGTACTGTCTGAGCTTAGCCAGCAACCCCCCCCCCCCCCCCCCCCCCCCCCCACCCCTTCCAGAGTGAAATGGGTGTCTTCACAGTGTTTTCCATGAATCCATTTTTGCCATAGAGTTGTAGTATATTACCTGTTTGGCTATTTTTGTGTACCCTGCAGAAACTGGTGAAGCCAGTAGTTTAATTTTAGTGCCGCGTTTGATTTCACACCCATGTAAAACAATGAGCTGCCTTTTCCCCTTTTTGCTTTAAAGTAGTGGGTAAGAAAACCAAACTTAGTAACTTTACAGGGCTATTAATTGTCTCTGTGTTTCCAGGAGAGAGAAGACTAACTCAAAGGCTCATTCTGCTGTACGGTCAAAAGGTGAGTATTGACAGTCATTTGAATTGCGTGTTAAGATGCTGTCAAAAAAAAAAGGGTAATTACACCAAACAGATCACCACAGAGAGGGTTCAGGTGTTAACAAGAATGACATGATTGTAAATTTTGGGCTTCACATCAGCTATTTAATGAAATTTCAAATGCAGCTATGCCTTTTGAGAATGTGTAAATGGTAAAAAAAAAAAAAATGACCTTGAAGCCAAATCCTGAAAGCCTAGATTTATGTTGTCAGTAAGCACTACCTAATCCTCTGATAAATACTGAAAATAATCTGTGTTCTTACATTACTGAGCAAACCTCAAACAAAAGCCCAAGGATGTTTTGTGCAGTTTATGAACTGCCATAGATTCTACCCTGAGAGAGCATTGTTGATTCTAATGATGAACAGCCAGGAGTGTGCCCTTGTTATGAAGGTATATATACAGTGTGTGTGTGTGTGTGTGTCTCTCTCTCTCTCTCTATATATATACACACACACACTATAATGCAATCTTTTTTTTCCCTGTGTGCCTTTTTTTTTTTATAGCTTTCTGGGGGGAATCAGATGACAGCAACTCAGAGATTGAAGCAGCCTTACGTCCTCAACCCTTCAACACAAACAACGATGACACTGATGACTTCTATGACTGATATTTCCCCCGGAGATATTTTTTTAAATACACTACATTATATCGCTGCAAAATTTTGGGCAGTTTGGCTCACGGTAATTCACCCCCTGACCATTATTTTAGTGGTCTGCATTGTAAATCATATGCACACTGTATCATAAAAACAAATAAAGTTGACAGCTCTCACGCTGAGTAAAGTATGTGAAGAGTTGTCCAACACTCTGATGTTAACCCTGCTTCAGTCTCTTTATCTGAACAACTCTCCCAGCTCATAATAACAGCTCGAAATAGATTAAACTGATCTTTTAAAGCGATTTGTTTGCACTAGGCTGAAAATCATGCATTTTGAATGCCGCAAGCATCTCCGAGTGCTCTACCTCCAGCATGCTCGAGTGTAGTGATGTGAATCACCTGTGAAATGACAAAGCACAATGGCCACTCTGCACGCTGCTGCGCGACCTGTGAACCTGCTGAAGAGGCCCATCTCCCAGGGCACAAAGTGTTGCAGCGCTAACAAACTCAGAATATTTAGTCCCTCCGACAAATGCTCTGCTCATATTTTCACAGCTCCTTCTTCAATAATTGTGCTCATGTTAAAGAAACACAAAGATACATGCCCAGATTCCTCTGTATTAGTGTGCAAATGAGTCACGAGTGGCAGAATTGTTTCTGAAACCACAGGATAGAGTTTTCTGCAATTGATCATTTTGCAGAACGTTCTGTATCTATTAATAACTCAGAGCTACTGTGTGGGAGGCTACATTCCCAAGTTTACATTTATAGTTCATTATGTCTGTAGTGTAAATTTCCAAAACTGCCATTCTGGGATGTGGTAAAAGCCCCTGGCATTCAGTGTCAGCAGGATTCCATTAGTCAGCTTTAGGTGACTTTACATGCCTGAACCTTTTAAAGTAGGACTCCACATTCATTACCAATAATGGCTTCAGACAGCCCTGACCCACCACAGAAAAGGGACTGTGGCAGAATAATTTGGAGTTTGCTAAAAGGCTCCCTAACATAATATCCATGTTAAGGAGCATGTCAACAGATACTTGTGTGCGACAGATAGCTCATGGTGGAAGTGGAGTCATATTGTACTAATGTGTACTAACACAATAACATTTTTAAAAGGAACTTTTCTGATTCCATGCCAGAGAGACGATGGTGATGATGATATTCAGCTCATTCTTTTTTAGAGTGTGTGTAGCCAGACTGTCACAGGAGCATGTGTAAGGTTTTATTTGGCAGTTAAGGGGTATTATCCACATAGTGACTGACTCAATTATAGTATCAGCTTTGCCACATTACTTGATCTATCATGTTCAGGTTGACATTAGCTCCGCTCTTACAGCAGTGGTTTAGTGAAGATGACCCATGTTTATGTTGATGGAACAGATAGTGTCTCCAGGTATAGATTTGTCTCAAGAATGAAGGATGCTGGGGAATATTTTTTTTTTTATGATGGCCCCAGAGGACCACTTGTGATTTCAGTGGAGAAAAAAAGCATTTTCTCTTTTAATTTTGCTCCATTCTGATTATACTAAAAATAATTAATAGGTCCAAATAATGAGTGCTTTTCTTAATAATAACAAATGTTGATACTGGTGACACTGAGGGAAATTGGCCCTTAAAATCAGCAGGAAAATGTTTTTTGGGGTTGATTTGATGTTTATTTTCACATGCTAAAAATAAATAGCTTGTAAACATATTCCACAAAGTCAATATGTCCTTTTGGAGGTCATCTGGGTGCTTTCATATTAAAGCTAAAGAGAGTTATTTGTCACTCTTTTATGCCTGCATTGCAAGCATGTCCATTATTAATGCTTTTACAGTACGATTGTTATGCAGACTGACACTTTTGTAAATGCTGACATGACTGACATTGGAATGGGTTGGAAAAAGTATATGGGTGGCTGTGAACTCTTTAGCAGTTTCTTGTGCGTTTCTATAAAATGAGAAACTCAAGGCTTTGTCTCTTTATCAAATGTGAAGGTATCACAAATCTAGACTCAGCTGGCCTTGATCATAATAATAACATGCTAGCTAAAGTTTAATATTAAAATTATTCCCGCTGGTTCAACGTGAGACCAAAGGGCAAAGAGATTGCTTGACTGCAAACACATTTCCTTTTCAGATGAAGATAAAACGTACAATTTCTTATGGCAGGCAAACCAAAACAGAACATCCGTGCATCAATGTCAGACATTTGAACATCAATGTCAGACTTAAAGAATTTTTCGATTCAGCTTTCCTTGAGGAACTTTTTCTAATTGTGACCGTCAGATTTACTGCATATTAGCAACCACACAGACTCTGAGAGAAAACTTTTTCTAAATCTTTGGCTTGAAAATTGAATCAGTAACTTTTTAGATGGATGTTTTGGATCTGTAATAGCTCATAGCTGAAGCAGTATGTCTGGCTTTTAACAGACTTTTTATGTTCTGTAACTCATTTAGCATTGAGTAACAGTTGAAAGAACATTTTAACAAAGTAAGTCAGCATAACAATAACGTGCAGAACTACCATGTGTGCTGGCAACATGTGAATATGTCTCATGTTTTCACTGAATGCTATGACTCACTCTTTATGTGCCCATAGAGCTCTACAGGTGTAACAGAGGTCAAGGTCTGACTCTCTGCTGTTTTGCTTCAATGCAGAAACACAATGCACAATGTCTGTGAACCTGTCGGTAAGTGTGACACATTTCACTGAACACATTTCAGTATTGATATAACAGGAAAACACAAACTCACACACAAAAAACATCTACCAGACAGCAATGAGATAAGATCACAAGATAGTAAATAGTAGCAGAAAAATCTAAACTGAGCCCTCTTTATCTCAACCTGCTTAAACATCTTTTTTTTTTTCAATTTCCTTAATTTTTTTTTTATTTAATATTGTAGCAGACTTATGCCGGCGCTTGTTTCCATTATTCAAAACACAGCACATCTTGAGGTTGCATTATGGTTGAACAATGTTGAAAGAAACCCTTGCTCTGTGATTCTGGTGGACTCACAGAGCTCAGACGATTAGTTGATTAATTGATGAGTTGACCGACAGAAAATTAATCTGCAGCAATTTTGACAATCAGTCATTTGAGTAATTTTTGAATTTTGTAGAAATGGTGACAAATCATAGGTTCCAGCCTCTCAGATGTGAATATTTTCAGGATTTCTTGGTCTTTTATGATAATAAGTTGAGTGTCTTTTGGGTTTGGACTGGTGTTAGGAGAGGACATTTGAACACAGGCTCTGGGAAACTGTTAAGGGCGTTCTTCACAAAGTTATCAAATAATCTGTAGATAAATCAGTAATGAAACTATTCGTTTGTTTACAGCAACATCGTAGATCTCTCATAGAGCTCTGCAGTACATACAGTATAGTATATTGTAGACATGTCTCATCCAAGTATTGCCTGTTATTCAGAAGTATGGCCCCTTTGTGTTGTACATAAAAAGTTGGGTTTTTCCAACAAGTCCAGGAACAAAGATTTAAGACCAGAAAATGTTACATCATAATACACAAAATACCACAAACATATTTTAGAACAAGAGCTCGCAAGTATGGATGCCTGTTCCTTTCAGTCTGGCATGCTATCAAGTGCTGAGTTTAAACCCATTCATGTTCAGTCCCCATCAGTTCAGCCTTTTTTTTTTTTCCCTTCCATGAGTGCCTGGAAAGTTGAGAGGAGGGTCTTGCTCCCTCACAAGCCAGACTGACCTGCTTTTTGTCCAGACATCTTCCAGTAAGAAGGGTCAGTGTTCTCTCATTGGTGTCTTCCATTTGAGTCTCATGCATGTGTCTAAATTGTTCATGCGAGACACTTGTGGTGCTAGTAAGAGACATTGTGGATTCATTCCTCACATTACAGTAGATTTCATGTGTATCATGTATGAACATCATCTGTTTGTGACATTAGTTTACTTTTGAAAAGTGTGTCAGTCCTCTCTGTGCACTTTTAAAGCGACTATTTGGTTTATTAGATTTCTGTTGAATTAAGGATTTGATGGTAGCAGTAATTGGTTGGACATGTAAATGAAGACAAGTGTCAAATTTAAACACATTCACCGATAATTCTATGGCTTTGCTCTCATATGTTTGTGTAATATATTCCCGCTTGCTGGACAAACTGAGGCTCTCGAGGGTGCGCCTTCCATTCTCCCCTTCTCTACTTTTATTTTTGTCAGTGAATAATCATTTAAAGCAAGGTCATTTTGATCTTCTGCCTCAATAGGCCTCAATTAAATATTCATTCATTCTGATGTGGCCTCTTCAGCAGCTTCTTTGGTATGTGTGTTAAAGAGACAAAAGGCTGTGCTTTTGATTACACAAGCTTGGGCTTTTTCAAAGAGATCAGGCACCATTATATAGAGTTAAACAATCTTTTCCACCAATCAACAGAGTTGTTGGTAAAATGTTTACTTTGGCTAGGATTGGTGATTTTGTCCTTGAATGTTGAAACAAAAACAATTTATTCAGTTTGCAAAGCTTAATCGAGCTGCGTCTCCAAGGCTCCCGTTTCATGTTTCATTCTGCACTGCTACATCTTGAATTTCAGTGATTTATCTGCTGCTGCGCCCCATTTAGTTTTCTGTTGACAAGAATGTAACCTGCATTTATTTAATCTAATATTTGAACATTATATGAATATACAGCATGATAAAAATTACTTGCAGGCCCTCTTTACAGCTGACATTTTAAGTTACTGCACAGCATAAAGATCACAAATGTTATTAGTGTTACTCTTTTCTACTCAAGTATCACAATGGGTTAGCATTCACTAGCAGGGCTGCATCCAATAATCCTCCCAAGTTACTAAACATATGTAACCTCCACCTTTTCATTTCCAAATTCTGAGGGTGACATTTTTTGCTAATTAAACAATGGAGCAAAAAAAGCTGTGTCCATGGCATGTGCACGACTTCATGCTAACAATACCACAGTGCAGAGCTCCACATTTTATAGACACAAAAAATTTAGTCATGCCACACTACACCTGTGAACGATGACGCAAATCAACAATGATTCAGAAGTGTCCAAGATCTCTATGCACTCCTCACTACTGGGTAAACTACTGGGTGTCTATGCTGGGAGTGAATTAGTGAAGGAGGGAAAGATTTGGACACAGCCCAGGACTCTGAATCAGAACAAACTAAATGGAACTGGGCCTGCTTTGATTTTATTATTTACACCTGTGCTTTTCCTACAGTGACATGTCAATGTGACTTCAGTGAAAAACTCTTATCTGTTCTGTTGTAATTAGCATTACAGCCTCTCCAGGGCTATAGACCTTTAGTTCTTTTATTGAAAATAATATTATTGCGAAAAATTACTTTTATATCTGATTCATTAATTATTTACAGAACATTGAATTTGATGAAATATTGGCAACAAAGAACACAGAAATATTAGCAAGAGATGAAAAGTGACTACTCTCGTTATAAAACTTCTAAAAAACTTTCCCTCACTCTGTAATAAATAACTTCTACTTGCTTTCTATACTTTCTAATGTAGTAGTCATTGTATACTAATTTAGTAAGTTATGATCGCAGTCTGGATATTGCAGCCTTGTTGTTACACTAGAGACCCTTGTTTTGTTTTAATACTACATGGGTTCTACACTTGCTGAGGCAAAATCTTTGGCTCTGAAGTAGCTGAAAACTGTTTCAGTCGCCTATACTCAGATTTAGTTTAGATTTACTGTGATAGTAAATTATTTTTGATCCTGTCAGCAAAAAGAGACAAGGACTGTGCTCACTGAAAAATGAACATGTTGGACAAATGTCAAACAAAAAGGAGAGAAATGTCAGTATTACTCAAAAAAATGTATTGTGGCTGTTTGTTCTGACTAGTTGTATAAAATTTGTTTTGCTTCTTTGAACAAATGCGAGTGCTTTGATAAGTCTTATTATTCCTTTTCACTATATGGAACATATCTCCAGCCCTGCCATTACATTTATCACTTGATTCAGCAAGTATCTGAAAGCGCAGTGGGTGAACAATAGGTCCCACGATGATTTGCACATGAATGATGTCTGTGAATGAGAGTGGGTTACAGAGGAAGGCTGTCTCTCCATAGTCGGGGCAGGAAGGTTTGCTCCCCTCTGCCCCCACTCCAAAGACCAGGTGAGATTCTCCGACACAAAGGGCCAAGTGAAAATCTGTTCAGCATGGACACCTAAAACCCTTATTATGGTGATGCGTGAGGGAGGATTTCATTGGACGTATATAAAAGCACTGAGTTGCTCCCGTCTGCAGCTGGATACCATGTCTTTATGGATTGCTGTTACATGTCCACATGGCTTTGATCTTTTGATTACAGATTGGAAGACTATATTTTTGCCATATAACATTGTACAATGAGTCTCAATTTCTGTGTGGAACCAAGATCAAGCTCACAGAGTCTCTGTGCTTAGGCTGTTCACACTAGGCTGTGTATTCACTTCCTGAATCTTTCATGCTGTGCAAAATAAAGCATCTAATTGTCCAAACTTCCTCCGAAACAAACATTGCATTTTCAACTTTGTTAGAATATGAAGTGTAATAAAATGACAAGATAAAAATCAGGGATAAATCATCCTTTGAACTGTAATTACACATAATAAGTATGTTGACAGCAAAAATGTGTTCCCTATAATTCAAAATACGACAATTTTCACATTTTCCAGTGCTCGCTCAACCTTGCTGCTCTTTGTTTTAATTGGCTTATTTAAGTTGACACTGTTCGATTACATACCTGATTTATTGTATGCTATCATAAAATGCACGGCCCAACCCCCAGATACACACTCTTAAGAACAGTTGGATGGCCAATTATGAGCATCATTCTTAGAAACAGCTATGGAAGATGTAACCTTACTCAGTCCTTTGCTTAAGTAAAAGTAGCAATACTATGGTCATTCAATTCATGTGAACAGTGATTGGTTAACTGTAAAATACAGCCACAGTGTTACAGTGTTCACTGTGCAAGACCCAGTCAGTTTGACAGAAAAGGTGCTGGAAGTTGCACAGTACTTACAGTTGTTTTTAACTGTCTCAGTTTGTGGGTCATTAGCTGCTCCAGCATCTCTGTAACTATAAAGCTGTATAATAAGCTATTACAAATGAGGGAAGGGAAGATATTGCAAAGCTGACTTATATTGTACCTATTGTAACATAAAGTGCTGCCTAGAGGAAGTAGGCAGATATTATTACCAGTGAATACCATCGTCATTAGTATCAGTTTTTTCCCTTAACAAAACATTTTTATTGAAAACATATTTGTATTTTCAATTGAGTGCCTCAGTTATTTCAGGCTGAAACTCTTTGGACATCAAAATAATCCAAATAGTCAGGTCAAACAAAATCGATTATCTCCAACTTGTTACTGCTGGATGCCACTTGTTAAAAGCAGCTGCTGCACTACATGAATTTAGTCCTTACACTGAGGTTTGTCCATATCAGGGGTTGCCCTTCCGACTCTTCCGATGACCACTGCACATACAAAGACCCCAAAACGCCTGCCTACCACATTAATATAGTATTATTATTACAGTAAAACATTTAATTCATAAAAAAAGGTCAGAAAGAACACATATCTAAAACACATGATTTACAAACCAGAACACTGGTTTCTCAGATATTCCCACGTATTGGTGCATTATCTTAGGTTTCTACAGCATGGTTCTCACCTGCCCGAATGAAACAAACTAAAGGAGAAAGAGTTCAAGAGTTGGAACAGGGCTGGCGTGAACATATCCAGCGTGTCCCAGTTTTACTTCTGTGTCTAGTCCATTTCTGTGATCTTCAGGCTGAACCATACTGAAGAGACCCAAACTGGAGCTGTGGTCATAGAGCTCCAAATCTAGATTGCCAGATTCCTGCTCGAGATGCTTCAAATCACATTATAATTAACCGCATTTAGGATAGAGAGCAGAGAGTCCCTGCTTAGACCTATTCCCATGATTCTCTCTCTCTCTCACACACTCTTCCTCTGTCACTCTCCTCCTCCAGCTCTTGCTGTCCCTATTTTCAGTTGGGGTAATTAATATGGAAAGATGGAAAGGCATCATATTCTACAAATTCCTATGAGATTGGCTTGCAAAAGCTGTTAAAGCCAAGTAGGCAAATTAGTATTCATGCAGGTTTTCCTGTTGCAAGTCATTTTTCCCTGTGGGACCAAGTAGTAGATTGGGTAGACAGGCTTCGCTCATCCTTGATTATGTGAGCAGAATGCCACCACAGAGCCAAAGCCCAGCTTGGAAAAAAAAAAAAAAAAACACACACACACATTCCTTAGACAGTAAATCAATTTCTGTGACCTGCTAAATGTAATTGACTACACTCTAATTCTTTAACCCTGTGTATGAGGGAGAAAACACATCCTGAGGTAGAATGATTACCAGCTATTATACAAATCCATGGTTTCTGTATCAGTTAATAACCATTTACAGGAAAATTATACGTACAGCATGATTCAGTGCAATAAACAATTGCTTTAATGCACTAGTCATGTCTTTGTTTAGTCAATCAACTGGATCTCAGAATACCACCCATTATTCAAAATGGGAAAATGGCTTGGTAAAGAGTTTTTTTTGCTTTTAGATGCATGGAAATTTGTATGTAAATTGAGATGTTAACGTTTCTGCTTGTGCTGAATACTGGATATGGCCTTTAATGTTATGGTTCATACACCATAGGATTCACTGAGAACATTTGATGCTGTTACACTACATAAAATGCTTTGGTGATTATGAAGCCACATTAGTGTAGCCTCAGAGTTTTTGCACAGCATAACAAAGGCTATAAATATTTGATTATGTCAAATAATCATACAATAAATGTGTTTAAAGATGGATTATGCACCATTTTGTTGTTATTTATTGTCGGAGAAACTTTCAGTTCATATTCCTGTGCATTCAGTGTTAGTACAGTATCATGATGCAAGATTTTTACACATACAAACACAACATTGTATATCATTTCTTGTCTATACTACTTTGTTGTTTGCCCAGTCCTTGAAACACCAGCTCACAGTACATGTACCACTGGCCTCATCTTGACCAGCTGTCAGCAGGCCCAGGACATGGGCTCTGACTTTGGCCAGATTAATTAGCAGTCCGTCCTCTTCAGTCCATTCCCCTATTCCTATTAGACCCAGCTCAGCAATCTGGTGGAAGGTAATTTGGTGCTCCATGCACACAGGGCGCAGCATTGACACCTTATGCTTCGTGATTGAAGGCAATCTCCTGGGGACAGCGCTAAATTTATTCATGGTACGCTCTCCCACAGCCACTAGAGACGTGTCTGTGCCCGCCTGCCACACATCCACAGATTTCCTGCTCTGCATCTTTCCCCCGAATGCACAAATAATACTAAATGATCTGAGGGAGTTGTTGCAGTATCTTATATTCCTATCCATGCAGGGACCCGATGATCTTGGGGTGACTGAGTTGCCTCTACTCCACGAATCCATCTCTGAAATGAAGACAATGCATACTGTCAGGCTGGTGAATGTTATTGCATTTGCAAATCTTCACCTTCACAACCCCTTGCTTTCTCCCTTTCACTCAAGGGAATACACATGTTAACAAACTTACGCACACACACGTCCATGCTCTATGCAGCTGGGTCACAGGAAGTGGCATTAATGTAATTCCTTGTTGATGGCTGAAATCTGTTGGTAATATAGATGTTAGGCAAAGGTGATCAAAGCAGATTAGCCTAAGACACAGCAGGGGGATTGTTTGGACTCCCTGTCATTAACACAGGCTGTTATCTGGGAGTCGGCACGCTCACTAGTCCTCACTGGGGGAATACAGGGTCAGCCATTAGCATGGAGTAGAAATGCTAATGCTCAACTTGAATCAACAGACCCCTGACTGCCTACCACCATTTATTTACTGCTGAGGTTTCAAAGCTGTTATTAGCCTGCGACGCAAACAGGTGAACTGTGGCTCTGCTAAGCTTTGTGGGTAGTTTCCTCCAGACAGGCAAGGTCACTTGCAACATAACCAAGGAACGGCCTTCTGTCACGAGGCACCAGCCAGGCTAAAGCACCTCACGTACAGCCTGGCTTTTCATGTGACACATTTTAACCTCAAGCATCACAAATGTTACAATCTGTGAGTGAGACACGCAGGTAAAAATGCAGATCACAGCATCACAGTAGTATCACTGAGAGCTGTATACATCCCCTCGGCTCTCATAGTGATAAAAGGAAGTATGAGCCCAGGAACACACATATGAGAGCGATCACTCCTGAGGCTGCAAACTTGTTTGGAGTTATTGTATCATCAGAGCAGAAGAGGCAAACAAGTGCCCTCAAGAACTTGCACTGCTTGAGCGGGAAGAGGTATTTTGACAATTAGCCCTATGAATTTGGTTCCCTCGGCATCAAAACACGAGTGCCATCAATATTTGCTACACAATACACACACATGCTCTTCCCAGCCTGAGGCTATTTCCTGTGGTAAGTGACAGCACTGTATCAGAGCAGAAATGTAACAGACCTGAACACTGGCTATGAGTATATGTAGGTATGAGGGAAGAGTATGGTATCATCCGGCTGAAAGTGTTTGTGCAGATCTACTGGTACTCATTATATTGTCTGTGTAACAGGTGTCCATTATACCAGAAGCCCTATATTTAGAGTAAAAGCTGATTTTTTTTTACCAACAAGGGTGGAATTTGGACAGCCTTAAAGATAGTATATGAAATCCAAACTTCATAGTTACAATTTAGAGAACGCAAACTGGAAAATAAAAATTAGAGGAAAAAAATATTTTTTAAAAATTTCAACCAAATCATGGGTTACAGTTTACGCAGGCACATTGTTTGATATCAATAATAACACTTGATTTTCCTGCCAAATGTATGCACACAATTTTCTTTTATCTTCCTGTCATTCACTCAAACATACACACACAGAGAACAAAAGAATCAAAAGAACACAGTACGGGATGTTAAATAATCCCTTCTGCCAAGAGTTGGTGAGCACTTACACGAGATTCGCCTCGTTATTGGGACTGGCAGTCTGTTAACAGGTGGGGGCTCCTAAGTGGGTACCCTCCAACCTCAACATTTTGTTGACTGGCCCACTTTTTCTCAACGGTGGAATGGTGGATTCTGGCATCTCACACTAGCCCCCCACCCCCTTATACATTTAAAAAAATATATATGAATAGGGTATGGATTAGGAATATACATAACTTGTTAGATAAATATATGTCTCTCAGTTTTGATGTGAATGTTATATAGAGAATTCACAGAGTATATGATTGAAAATCTGGAAGAAACATGCATAACCATATTAAGAGAAGAACGGAACATAGATAGATGGATAGATACAAAAAACAAGCCAAACCTACATAAATGTTAAACGTTTATAAATGTTTATGGTATGAACATTTTCCATTCTAACTGGACTAGTAATATCAGCTTCAAATAGCTATTCAGCTGATGCTTAGATCTCTGGGTTGAGGGATTGATTTTGAAACATCTTTTGTGCCAACATCTAGATGAAGACTCAAGCAAAATTTGTTTGGTCTGCCACACAGTCAGGCACAGGAAAATAAGAGCAGCTCTTTGTGTAAAAAAGCTGATACGAACACAGCAATGTATGCCATTCAGGTAGTTCTCTTTTCAAAGCCTCCGTACTCTGCGAAGGAAGGCCAAGCAGTAGGTCTATTCATTAGTCCCTTGCTTTGTTATTGGGCTTGCTCAGTACTGGATGGGGATAATGCCCTTCAAAAAATTATTTTCCATGGGCAACCATGTTTCTCTTCTATTTAGTTCATCAGTCAGTAGGAAAACAAGTAGCCCAGATTCCAGCGATTCACAAACTATTCACAGTTCCATGACTAAACACCACAGAAACAAACTTTAAGCTGTTGACTTGCAGCAGCAGTTTTACAGTATATATTCACTGCTTTTGTAATTATTTAAATTGGTGTTTTGTTTCTTCATATATATACTGATGTACTGCATTTATGTTATAGAATTTAAAGTATGAAGCCACTCATTACCACTTCAGGAGAAAATTATCTTAATCACGAGGTTTAAATAATTATCTCTTACCCTCTACTGCAACATTTTCACATGAAATGCTTTGAAGCTCTCCATGTGCAATGCTACAGCACATTTCCTCCACTCAGGTGATAGTGTGCAGCAACTTAGTATAGATCCATGCTAAAGACCCCCCCCACACACACACACACACACACACACACACACACACACACACGACCCATCAACAAATTCACTCATCAGTCCTCAAAATCCATTTACATTATGTTAAGAAGGACAATATGGATTTTCTGCCTTTGAAAATACGGTGTCACAGAGTCTTCTTCATCACCATGGAATTAGCATGGAGGGAAGTCAGCATTAGGCAAGGCAGCTTGTGAATCTGCTGGATTTAAAATATTCAGCTTCAGGTACCTCCTCATGAAAGGGAAATTCATGAGGTTCTGTGCCTTGAGGGGCATGTTATGTTAGTGCATGAAAAATATGAGGTTTCCTTCAATTTTCATTTAGTCATGTGCTAATTGCCAGTTTTGGTCAAGTTACTTAAAATGTAATCAGTTACTCTTTACACATTTTTCAACTCGTTACACTACTTTTGCTCCCCAGCACAGCTCTGTCAGAGGTGCCTTTAAAAAACTTAAAAGCTTCATGTCACATCTGCTGTAATTAACTTGTAGATATTGGAAAACAAGGCATCATCACTTAATAAGCAACTAGCCAATATTTTGGACATATAGACAAGAGCAAGTCCTTTCCTCACACAAAACTTCCAGCTCTGAAAACAAACCCCAGGCGATTCCCGGGTTTCCACGTGATTACATTAGCAAGCCAGTCAAGAACACGTCTTACATAATACATATAAGACAAGTTCCGAGGATCTGTCCTCTGAGATCAAACCACCCCACCACTGTTTCAAAACCTGTGCTAAGGTAACATACCTGAGTCCACCCCAACTCCTGGTAAGACAGCAAACAAGACAACCCCCAAACTGTAGATGTAACGGAGCATTACTAGCTAAGGTAAGGTAGGCATACTGGGCAAGTTTAATGTAATTACACTACTACTTGTTACTGAAAAAAAAAAAATCCCATTACTGTTAAGTAGTGCAACGCATTATGCATTACAAAGTAAGGCATTGCTGGCCAGCACTGTTAATTACTGCTCTCCAAATCTGATTATAATTATGCTGATATTAAATTCAACATTAAAAACCATGCCAGAAAGGCTAAAAAGAGTATTATCTGTCTGTATACATGTGTACCGTGTGAAAGATAGACTACACAACATGAATGTGTTTTTAATATGGGAAAAGCAAGCTGCCACATTCACCGATTCAGAGACGAAAAAGAGACTCACAATATGAATTACACTGGTTGTACAGGGACAAAGTCACAAATTAGCAGTTGCACTAAAGTGGGTGCTTGATGAAAATGTTCACGGAGTGTGAATTATTGCCAAAAGTGTTATTTGTAATGTTTTCCAGTGAATTTTGGAAAAGCTCAAACTTGAAACACGTAACAGGATTACGCCATGTTGGCTACTCTGTGAAGCACTGATTAGGCAAAGCACGCTAACATGATCACTGTAACGTTAGCATGATGATGTTTGCAGTTATAATGTTTAACATGTTTAGCAAAGCATTGTAATTTAGTCTGTTAGCATGCTAACATTTCGTTAGCCGAATAGCATAATTGCCTAAGTCATATTTGAATGTTTCATTGCCTGCATCTTTGTATGTAGCTGCAAAAATGCCTAAGTCAAAGAGATGACTAAGGCAGACAGTGATTTTAGACTCTAACAAGCGTTCTGATAAGGCTGAGGAGGACATAGGCAATAAGGCAGGGTGATGCAGCAGTGGTAGGAGAGTAAAGTTAGGCAGATATCACTATTTGGCTAAAAAATGACTTAGGCAATTATGCTATTAGGCTAACGATTTACAAAATTCGAACTGAAAACAACAATCACCTGAAGCATGTGGTGATGTCATTAGGTGGGAAGGTACTTGATCATAAATCAAAGTATTAAACAAATATTTTGACACTGATGCTAGATGAAAAGTTTTAAGGGCTTATGAGGGAACTAGAGATCATAGTACAGTTCATCCTCCATCTAATAGACTAGTTGTCTACCATGCATGTCTGTACCACATTTTGTGGAAATCCAACCAATAGTTGTTGAGATATTTCAGTCTGGACCAATGTTTTGGACCAGCTGACCAACCAACTGCCACCCTAAGAGCCTCACCATAGCATAAACTGTAGAATATGTTAAAGAGGGAAGCTGGTGAAGGCAAAGTTATTTAACAAGAAAAATGTTCACCTTGAGCTTTCAAAGACAGCCATAACAAAAAAAGGGGGGGTAAAGATGTGGTTGATTTGCATTTAATTCTGTCATAAAATATCTGAGCAAGTTTAAGCCTACAGTTAAATGTAAGTACTTTCACCTGGCTGAATAAAGCTGCTATCCCTTACTGCTGCTGCTCGATTTGACCCGGCAGATAGGAACCCTCAGGCACTAATCACCATGTAATTTGTTGCATAAAAGCCGAAGATTAAAATATAAAGGCATGTGGGCTATTAAAATTATTAATGATTCCATCTTTGAAACGATAAATCACATTTAAATGGATAACTTAATGTGTAATTTTCCTCAACACTTTTTTCAAAACAGGTTATTAGATTTGTCCTTTGTTTTCCATGAAAGCCAACCTGTTAACCTTGTCAGCTTTGTCGAATGGTTCAAGTGAGCAATGCTAGAAATGTTGACTAGCAAATTTTTAGGGTAACTGAGGGAAAACTGTTGTTTCATTCCAAAACGAAGCATCCACTTTTTGAAGTCAAAGTTATTACTAAATTTATTGAATTTTATAAAAGTTGTTACTCCTTCCTGACCTGTTGCTTAATTTTTCAAGGATGTAATTAAATGTATCTTTAAATAATCAACAAGCAAATCAAGTTTTATGATTTAACTTTTGTCAGAATGGATATATTGTATAGCATTTAGAGAGACACCTTTTCATTGTAGAATGTTTGTGAGTTACTGAATATTTCTAAAATAAACCACTTTTTGCTTAGTTCACAGTAGGTGAAATGTTTGATCTTTTACCTTTATTTATTTATTTCTTGCATCTCTTTATATTATAAAGAGATGCCAGTCATGTAAACTGCTTGGGAGATGTACGAAGGCCATGCATGGTATGGCAATGTGCATGTTTTTTTTTTTATTTATTTTTTATCCTGTGGTACCCTACTTGCTGATGTGGCCTATGACAGAAGTTATATTGTTCGAAATCAGAATTATATCATCAATCTTATACTGGATGGAGGCAGTGAGTTTCAGGAGCTACATACTTTTCGTGATATTCAGCAATAGCTTTGACTTTCTACCAGCTGTATCATAGCAGATGTAACCTTTTTTTCAAAATGTGCACATCTGAAACTACATGTCTCTCAAATATTACATATCAACATTCTTTACTTAAAGTAGACAGCCAACCTTGAGAATAAGCTTCTTTGAGAGTAAAAAAATATATTTAATAACTTCTAGAACAAATTGACAAAGAGAATGAAAAAAAAATTCAAACATGAAGTTATCTTTTTAAAAAATGGGACTGTAAGCTGAAAAATGCAATCATTTTTATGACTTTTTTTCGTAATGAACTCAAAAGTAAAATATAGTAAAAGGAAAAAACGAATATACTTTAACAGAGTGAGATGGAGTATCCTTGAAAGTGTTTTAATTTTTTTCCTGGAGATTATGCCAGCCCTTTGCAGGTATGTAAGTGAATTACATACCTTCACTGGAAATAATCACAAGTAATGACCCACCTGAAATCTTTTAGACATGACGAGCCACAGCATGTTGCCCTGCACCCCAGTCCAGGTTTTGCCAAGAAAGTAACAACACTAATGGGTACTTTAGGTGTGGGGAAATGTTAGCTGCTGTTGTAGAAGTAGATGGGACATTAAGAAAGGACAATGCTTTCTGGATTTCAAAGATGGTGGGTATTTATTTACCCCAAAAAATGAGTGTGAGAAATGATGTATGTCAAAAATGCTAATAAACCTAAATGTAAAATCTAAACTGTGGTGGCTGAAGAAACCATTTTTTTTCCCCAGAGCTGTCACCTTCCTTACTCTGCCCCCACTCTCCATACTGTATCTGTCTCCCAGGCAACTCTCCTCCACTGCATATGTGATACATATTCATATATTCACTACACCATCATAGTTTACTTTGATACCATCAGCACTGCTGGATTACTGTTAAATTTGTGCTGTTTGGCACAGCAGCTATGGGCTTACTGTGTGAACTACTGGATCTGTTTCATGTTGGTGCTGTGTATTGCTGTGCATTATTGCTGAGGGCAGTATTGCTACCTTGACATGGTGACTTGCTCAATAAATAAATCAAGTGATATCACCTGAGGCAGCATTGGTTGGGAGGACAAATTTAGAAATAAAAATATAAAAATATGGGGGTGTGGAGTTAGAAAGAAGTGAGCTCACCAGACCTCTAGAAAGCGCTCCCCATCTTTGCTTTGGGCTAAAGAGCTCAAGGCTACATTAGCTTCTCCAAATCTCTGACTGAACTTTTGGCAAATGGGTTGCAACAAGGGTAACAACGCCATGTTGATGTTGAATGTATTAAAGTAAAATGTTCACAGACAAAGTATTGGTTTTCTACCAGTCTTGCAGTACAATATTGTCTTGTAATGATAACAGTTTATTCTACTTTTTTATGGTTATGTTTAGGCTTGCACAGCAATTGATTAAGGTTTGGGAAAGATTGTGGTCTAGTTTAACACAGAAAAGTTCACAGTGAATTCAGACACATTTATTTACATTTAACCAAAAGCACAGTCTTTTTGTGCTTGTGTTGCCTTAAGCTAACCACCAATGGGGCTGTAGAAACCTGGTCTCTGGTGTCACTGTTATGTGGGCTGTTGCTGAAACACAAGGGAAAGTACCTAAATACAGACACCACCAGACAGACAGATAGGGATGATAGATATGTTTTTTAATTAACTCAAAATCACTGGCATTAAGCCCATGTCCAGGAAACAAAACTCATGACAAAAATAAAATCATCCATAAAGGATTAAAATGCTGGGAACACAAACTCAAAAACAAACGCAGGGAATTCTTACTTAGGGTGAGCAAAGCAACAGAGGTAAGTCCATAGGAACACGAGGCTCAAACACAGGAGACAAAACCATGAGGCAAACACACAGACAGGATCACAGGTGTGAACAGAGACAAGACCATAGGAATAACCTCAAAGATAACAACAAATACAGATTCAACAGACAAACGAACAAAGAGAGACACACTGGAGCAACAAGACTTATATACTGGGGTAAACTGGCAACAGGTGATTCACATTAGGGCGGGGCATACAATCAACAAGACAGGGAGTGAACTAGGAACAAACACACAAAGACCAGGGCTACAAAAATTAAAGACTTTCAACATAAAGAACAAGAATTACTGAACAACCGAGAACTGATACATTTTTCACATTTCAAACTAAAACAGGAAATATAGAACATACTCAAGAAACCAAAACAAGAGTCCTCAGATTGTCCATAAAGAAATAAAGAAACCAACAAATGTTCAAAAAGAATTCAACACTCCCTAAGGGCTGAGCCAAACAAGAGCCCACTACAGTCCAAAACCAGTTCAAAAGAAGTCACAAGATCCCAACAGTTCAGAAAGAGTTCCCAAACAATCAAAAAGAGTTCAAAACAGCCCCCCTTGGATGTTTTTTTTTTTTTTTTGGTAATATCTCTGCAAAGAGATTATGATTTGCCTTTCAGGACACCTTGAAAAAGTGCATTTTAATGTGACTGAAATATAATTTCTCTATCGTGCTGTTAAGGCGACATTCTACAAGTCTACAAACATTAAAAAGAAATCAGAATGATTAATTGGGTCTGCTTCTACCTTACTACATCACTGGAGCTTTAACCAGTCAAGACTGATCCTCTCTCTAAAGCTAAAAACTACTATAAACTTCAATTTTAAAATAGTTGTTCGTTGATCGTTTGTTTTCTCCTGTTCTTTTTTTTTTAACTTCAGACTTTATGTAGTTTCACTTGTGAAGCAGCTTGAAGGTTTCCGGAAGACACCAAGCCTGACAGTATAGGGCTGGTAGATTGAGCGAAGGGCAACGCGGTCAATCAAAAGCCACCTTTCCTCTCTCAGCCCTTGCTTTGGGGTCTTCCTGACAGTAATTCTCTGATTTGACTTTGATGTGCCAATTTGTGCCTGATGAATAATTGTCTGGTTTGCTGATAACTTGTGGGAGTCAAGTGTATTCTGGTGGCACTCAATGCAAATGGGAGATATTTGGGTCCTTCAAATCACGACAGTAGCCCCTCTACATTTGCCTCCCCGTTCCGTGAGTAAACTGACCAATTAGCTGTGTTTGAAGAAGCCATTTTTGATTAGAGCAATCAGTAAACAGCAAGGCCTCTCCATGATTGTCCCCCTGATTAGATGAGTTGTCACTTGAGAAGTTGTTGGAGAGTTTAATTTATGGCCTTATATCACTGGAAAGTATGGTAATTACCTAATCCATTCTCCACAGTTCAGCAGTTGGATTAAAATTCATCCATACTGTCAATGTTGACGACCTCATTTTTCCTCCTAAAGTTTCTAAGTAATCTCTAAATCAATCGAATCAAGCGTACAAGACAGCCACCATTTAGGTGCAGGTGGACAGCACTGATGGGAGTGGCGATGACACCAAGATGAGGAAAAAAAAAAACAGTACAAACAGCATGTTGATTAAAAATTAAACAACATGTTTTCTAACATATTGTTTTGGTTTATTTCACTCACGTTACTCGTATAAACCTACAGGACGCAAACACTTTTGGTTGCATGTACATCCTGTAGGCTCTGGCTCTGGCAACTGGCTCATTACTCACAGAATAATCTGCATATGGAAACACGTCTTATTATTCACACCCATCTTTGAGTGTCTGCATTAGATCCTAATTAACATTATAGACCAGTTAATGGCTAAAAGACCGCAATAAGTGATAAATTACTATACTTCTAATGCAACAAAATTGCCAGTTCATGTTAGACATTAAAGCCCATTTTTAAATGGAACGCACATGCAACTTTTCAGTAATCCAGTAAACATAAAATAAGCATTTAGACTAATGTGATAGCAAAAAACAGGTACTTTCATCAGGTAGGTGGAACCATAGCACACTTTAGAAAACTTAAAAAAGTACCAGAGCTGATGGAAGACTGTACGGTCTGTAAGGTCTGTAAGGTCTGCTGGAGCCTGAATCCATATCGAGTGAGTATGAAAAGGGTCATTCATTATCATAAAAAGACTTCTCCTGCTAAGAAACAGTTTTTCAGAATATGGAATGCATGTGAGGCAACATGTTTAAAAAAGACTGGAAATATAGTGTTCATTCATGTATACAGACATAGTCTGTTGTAACTCTACACAAATAAGTCAAGATGGCAGAGATCCTGGAGTCAAGGGTATAAAGGCCAGAGAGGAGATTAGGTGAAGGACATTTTTAATAAACAGAACCATACAGAACTTATATATATAAATATATACAACTTATAAATGTAAAGCAGTAGCAGGAAATTGAGCCATTTTTACTGTGTAGTTCAAAGTATCTTACCATGTAGAAGTCATTCAAATTCAGTTACCAATGTCTTTATGTGGATTACATGAGTAGTAACTTCCTGTCATATTATCAATAGCCTGCAATTAAAACTTGTTTTCCTCAGTTTTTCTTTCTCGGTTAGTTTGATATGAGTAATGATGGAGGAGAGCTAAAACACTGACACTAACATTTCTGCAATATTTTGAATCACTCGCTGGGGAGGTGAGAAAACCACCCAAGTCACCTAAAGACGCTTTAATTTAAAGTTTCATTCAGTGACATCATACAGTGTTGTCGAGGGTACACCTATAGCCCACTGCAGATTGCAGGGTATTGACCACCAGATCCCCAAATGATGCCTTAATCAATACAGCAGACGGAGTAAGTAGACAGGGGAAGGGTGTGTGTGTGTGAGACACAAAGCCAGGATTAGGCCTGATTAGGGCAGTTTTAACATGTCCTGCTGATTAGGGGCCAGTGAATCTGACCGCTAATTAGCTGTGAAGTGTGGCTGGCCACACAGACAGGACAGCGCTGGGAGGAGGGGTTGGCAGCCCAAACACCCCCCCCCCCCCCCCTCACCGTGCCTCCCTCCCTCCTCGCTTGTCCACTCACCACCCCCACAAAAGGGTCTGGGGCTCTTTGATTGGGTGTGCTGTATTGTGGAGAGAGGAGCTGAAAAAGAGTCCCATTTCCCTTTTGCTGTGCCACTACCCCCTGCAGGGTGGAGTCAATGTACCCTTTCTGTGCCTTCGTATGACCAGCTGGCTGCAGCGGGGCAAATAAACACTCCAGATCCTCTGGCCAGTATGACTCCCATCTGAAACAGAGCCTTTGTCCCATGTGGATTGTGCTCTAATTGGTGTCCCCGAGACAAATTCTCAGTGTGATTGTTATTTGCACTGATGAGGTTTTAACAGACAGATAATACACAGAAGATACAAGTTACGAGTAAATAATAGACTCATGTTTGCCTGCTGAAAGAATAGGGGGAGTTTTTTTTTTCCAACACTAAAAACAATGTAGATGCAGCTGGCTAGAAATCACAAAAATCCAAAGTTTTCATTCATTTAAATCATCCAGAATCTAAACGTATTTAAAAAAAATAAAACAACAAAAAAAAAAAAACACTTTTTTAAATTTAAATTTGCTTTATGAAACATTTTTGAGCTACATACAGTATCTCACACTGTAACCAGACAAGTACGATATTCTGAAGTTTGATCACACCAGAAATTTACAATTATTTTGACTGACCTTAGGATCAGCGGATTCCTAACTTTTTTTTTTTTTTTTTTTTTTTTTTACTTTTATCACCTTAAAATGAAGCAGCGTCCAAATATATGTGATCCTTTGTCATAGGTCATCTTGGTCGAAAAGGGTGATTTGCACTTTTCTCACAAGAACGATTAGAGCTATTGGAAAAAAAATATCAGAGCTTTAAACTAAAGTAGTGTTTTGTGATCCTTTTAGGGGGCCCTTAACCAGAATTAACCCACCACCAAAATTAACCACCACTACCACCACCACAGCCAAGTAAACCAAACTTCACAGTAATATTTAAAAAAGAATAAAGTAACATTGGCAATTAAATTTCATTGACATTGTCACTTATACCTCAAGTAATTGTGTATATTTGCAGAATTTGAAGGGGATTCAGTTGTGTCCCCACATTTCCCTTCCCTGCCTCCACCCCCTGACCACAGCAGCTCAAGAGGAGGCGAGGAGAGAGTAATGGAACATGGGATTTGGGGCGTAATCCTGTTTGTCCTCGGGGTCACATGCTCCACAGAGTTGAGATTGTCAGCTACAGTCTGGAAGTTTATTCGGGGGACAAACAGCAGTCTAATTGTAATTCCCTCTGGAGAGCAGTCAGTGTCTCCTGCTGAATGCTGGAGAGGAGACAGGTTGCTGCAAGATGATAATTGAAAAGAAAGTGAGTGGTCCTCTTTGGCCCCCATGGCCCTCTGGGACAGTTATATTGAGACTCCTGCATGTTATTGAGGGGGCAGATTACTGAATGTTATATTTGAAGAAACGATTATGTCCTTCTGGGCTTAATTTGACAGACGTAGCTATTGAGTGGTGGCTGTTTCTGTTGTCTTCTGCCATTCATGTTGATTTGTGTATCTGTGTGTGTATGTGTGTGCATGTGTGTGCGTCTGTTTGCTGTTGGATCATTGCCCCCCATTAACTAGTTCTGAGAACATTTTTCAGGTTTTTTTTTTATTTTTTACAAGCATGTTTAAAGTGTTGTCCTTGAATTTTTCCAGAGAATTTTTTTTTCTTGTACGATTTCTGACTCCCTTGTGTGTTTGTGTGCTGTTTGTTCGCAGCATGCACACCTATTTATCTCAAATTAAAAGGCATGAATGAAAATTAAATCCAAACACAATGACTATACTGGCAGATTCGGTTATGTCTATAAAAAGAAATTAAACAATAAAGAGAAATAAAAAGAAAGTAACGCACACTTGCAAACACACAGGCACATAGATAACTATGTCCTAGCCACCACACACTGATCTTATCCATTGCGTACCTTCATTGAACTGCTCTCCAGCCCTGGCCCTATTAACCAGTAATCCGCAGACTGGCAGCTGGCCATTACCGTGGCAACAGTGAGTTGGAAGAAAACTGCTTGCTGGTTCAAAAGTAAAGAGGAGTGTTGTGAAGGACAGAGATGAACTCTTTTGTCCTGTAAATGTGTCTTTTTCACATTTCTGAATAAAAAATTCCATTTTATTTCACTTTACCTCTTTACATATTTGGAGGTGACGATCAAATGTCTTTTATGCTCGTTTGATTTCCGTCTTTGTTGTTCTGGGCAGATTGAAACCCATTTTGCGTAAAAGCATGTTCTCTGGAATTCCTGTAATGATGGTAATAAAGACACCTGCACTTTCTCGCAGCAACAGTGTGTTTATGTTGATATTATTGATATGACTTAGTCTCACCAAGTGGAAAATAGTTTACGTTTGTACTCGAGATACTCTCTTTGTGGAGGCTACGGCTTATTGCAGCTCTGCAAGTGTAAAATGGCAAAACATTTAAATTCCACTGACACTGTGCGATTCGCAGAAATTTTACAGTCTTGCTGCTGCATTTTGCAGGAAGAAAAGACAGAAGTAGAGGAGGAATTTAAAAAGAGAAATGTCAAAATGTGTGTGAGTAGGTTTGACTTAAACTTCAGTGGCAGGAAGGAAGGAAAGAGTTCAGTGTATGTAATGTCACATGTTGCACAGTAAAGCAGATCTTTCTCCAACCTCTTCTGTCTGTGCGTCTGAACACAGTGGCACCCCAGTAGGAGCTGCAGGGCAGTAATAGATTTTTAGAATTGGCTGAACTAATTTTCTTAAAGAAGAGTTTGTGGGACTTAATGAGGCGTAACTAATGGAGGTCCCACAATCATCAGTGCCATGCTGGAAGCACCATGGCAGGACAGAGCAGCCATTGATTCTTGCTTCAAACCTCTTGAGTTCCTAATCAGCTTCTTTGGTTGTGCGTTTCAGGCCTGACAAACCTATTGTTGGCCTGTGTCACTGGAGGTCAGTAGTTATTAGTGGCAACTGAAAACAGTTTCTCTAACTACTTATGAGCGAATTGAATAACATGCACAGGGGGACTTGGAGGGGGGATTACTGGCAGCGCAGCGAGTCCGGCCGGCGCAGGAGAGAATGTGACATGGTTTTCTAATAAGGGATGCTGCCCCCCCACACCCACACACACACCCACCACCACCATCACCACACACGCATACACACACACTCCTAACCTGGTCCTTCATCCCTCACCCCCACCGCCCCAATGCACCCCACCCCACGAGTACAAGTCCCAGAATAGCATATAATTGTGTGCATGTATGTGTGGGTATGCATGTGTGTGCATTTGAGTTCATGTTATCATCAAAACCAAAGCCAACACTGAAAAAAAAATGTAGTTTCATGTATTTAATTTCATGGAAATCTATTAGAATTAGAATTGCTTTCAGAGTCCTATGGCCTTCTTGAATTTTTTTTTTCAGTCTGTAGAAAGAGGATTATTCGAAGGCTGTTTTTTTTTTCATTTGAAAATGACTGAAATTAGGGAACTTTTTGCTTCCTGGGGCAAAGACTCACAGATTTGCAGTGACTCATTCGGAAACCAAACCAAACAAATCCAGTGGGCACAGGTTTGTCACAGAAAAGAGAAAGATTGTGTCTCCTTGGCAGAGCACGAGGGCAATACGCTAATTAAAATCGCAATCTGTGTCTCTCTCAGAACTTGCCAATTCAATGCATTCATTCGCACAGTGAAATGAAAAGCAGACCTCTCCTATGCTAATCATTTCACATGGGGCAAGATTTGTGGACTATTTCTGGGGAAGGAAGCTGAGAGGAGGTGGTGGAACGCTTGGGAGTAAACTTTGGATATTACTTCTGACTTAATAACTGTTTACGATGTCTGTCTATGATATCATGTCTACTCATTTATGTTATCACGCAAAATGATAACACATAAAATGAAATCCTCTCTGTGAAGTGTAGCCACATGATTCAACCTTTGCCTGTCTGCCTTCAGGAAAAATCTTCCAGTGTGTTCCACTCGGAAACTTGGCCAGCCTGTGCTATTATCTCTCTGTTTTAATATATATATTTTTTCTTTTACTTAAGACCAAAAACATGAAACAGTTTCCCTTTAACTGCTGTACCATCAAAACACTGAACTGCGTATGATTAGGGTTATATGTTTGGCCTGTGTTTCTGTGTAAACTATGCAGCCAATAATGTTAAGCCCTTGCCAATTAGCGCTCTCCAGGTTGCTAGGTCGCCATGGTCAATTGAGGAACACATCAATAGGACTTGAAAAGGTTTCTCTGCGATCAGACCTTCTGACATATTAAGTAGAATAATGGGGAGGAAGGGAGTTGTGGGGGGAGGGCGTTTGCAGAGACTGAAGCAAGGCTTCCTTCTACATTCACATTATGCAGTGCAACCTGCAATTACCTGAGAAGAATGATCTAAAAAAAACCTTTACATCACTGAAATAGAGTGCTCTATTTTCACAACATATATGGATTTGAGTTACTAATAGACTCCTCTAATAGAAATATCTGCTTTGATTGTTAGAGACAATTATATGCAATATATAACTTGTTCACTTTGTTTGGTTATGCGTGTGTGGTCCCTGCATGTGCATGCATGTGAGCACACATGCATCAGTTTGTATGTATATATGTGTACATGTATGCGGATGTGGATGTTGCTAACACAGGCAACCTTTAAGCTGTGTCCTGCAACTACATGCATAGAAGTAACACCACACAGTAGCGGCTGCAGCACCCAAACTTTCCAGACAGAAATGATGATGCCAGCACCAATTACAGTACCCAGCCTGTCTCATATGTCCTTACAAAGAGAGGTACCCCCCAATAAACTGAGAGAAGCAACAGGCACAATAGCCAGTGATTACCAAGCATAGCCTATTAGTGGGCCATAACTATGGCTATTGAAAAGAGAAAAGAATGGCTTCACCTCCACTTTCATTTCATGTGGTCCACCATCAAAAGCTTTGTTGACAGCTCATTCATGCCCTCAATTTAGAGACAAAATCTATCAGAAACATCTTGCAGCATCAAAGTGTATATTGTGGAATGCATTTCTCTTTTTAATGCTCTTATCAAACTCTCTTCTGATGGAGTTGTTGCGCTCAATTCCAAATGTCAGGTGCATATTGGCTCTGATGCTTCCTTCGAGTGTGGCGATGATAGCGCATATACATACAGCTGCCAGGTATGTGAAGGGGTTGGAAATGGAGGCTCTCCAAGGTCTCCATTGAGACACACTGATAGCCATCATCATCATCACAGGGTGTCATCAGCAAGGGGATTGAGAAGTAATTTCCAAACATGTTTAAATGACCACAGGAAATGAAATGTTAGATCCCATTATCAGCCGCTGCTGGTGTAAAAAAAGGTTTTGGAGGACAGAAGCAAAGGGGAACTGACACTGACGCTAAGTGATGACCTTAAACACTTTGGAGTTTGTTTGCACAAATCATTCATCTTCTAAAGAGATTGATCAGAACGAGTCTTTTCTATGTGTGTGTGTGTGTGTGCGTGCACACATACAGTATCTGAGTGTGTGTGGGTGAATATACAGAAAAAGAAATTTGCTGCTGGGTATGTAGAACATTTATAGGCTCTATCAGTGCATCAGAAAATTTGGATATCAGTGCTATTTAAAATCAAAATAAAAGTAAATTTTAAAAAAGTATTTTTGTTAACTTTAAAGGAATACTTTAAATATCATTAAAGCTGTGTCAATATGTCTTTGATTGAATCAGATATTATAACTAAAAACACGCTCAAAAATAAAGGTCTAACAAAGAAGTTCTGAAAAATCCTTTTTTTTATCTTACATGTTGTAATTAATTTAGATAGCAATAAAAAAAAGTCATTTTAATACAACCAACAATGCGCTGATCCTATATATTAAAACCCTTAAAAAACGTAAGCCAGGACAGCCAGGAAGCTTCATTTACGCTCACATTCAGTTTTAGTAAAAAAAAAAAAAAAAAAAGTGAGAAATTTGAATTAAAAGTCTGAAATAATTTAAAATTGAAAAGTAAAATTAACAAACACGTCTTAGTATTTGTAGCATATTTAATTTCACGTGACGTTAGAAACCTTTGATTTGATAAAGGTATAATTTAACAAAACCACTAAGCTCTGTATGTAATAATAATAATAATAATAATAATGATGATAATAATAATATGCCCTATACTTACAGAGGAATTAATTTTAATGCAGCATAATAACGATGATAATAATGCGAGGCATGTAGTCCATTCCTTTAGATAATATAGTCCTTCTTATTAAACTAATTGGTTGTCATTGTGTATTTCATGGAAGCTCGCATTCACAGTAAAACTGAACAATTACACTGCGGCAAAACGAAGGTCTGGGCCTGTTAAACACAGTAAAATCAATACGTATCAAGAGTTTGTTAAATAAGGAAATATTACAATGTGTAAATTAATGTAAATGTTGAACTTGCTGGGACGTGCTAGTGATTTTAAAAAGAGTGATTTCCAGGTCTTGCAGACATCCTCCATGAAAGGCAGCCCTCCAAAATGTCACCTGAACAATGCTGGCTCCCTCATCGACCTTGCTTTCCAGCTCAATTTGGTCTCAATCACAACATAATGAAAATGCACTCCAAAACAGTTCCCTTTTAAAAAATTACTTCTTCAGGAATAGCTCTCACACTTCAAGTTATTTATTGTTAACGTTCACTTGGTTTTGAAACATATACAGCAGCCATCACGCATTTGTTCCTTTTTAACTTACAAAAGAATAAAGAAAACATAAAAGTGGACGCAATAACGATTATTATACAGTTAAACGCATTCTTGTGTGTTAGCCAAATATACAAGTCCCTACTTTATTCAATAAGTCTAAATGAATACATTAGTTTACATATTAATATGATAAAATACCAGGTTATCACCGCAAATAAGGAGTGGTGGCTTAGTGTACTTCAAACCTGATCCCACCTTTCCCCAAAGTCCGAACTCAAGTGAAGCAGCATTCCTTTTTGTTTCAACAACATAGACTACGTTTAAAACATCATGAGGAAGGTCCAAAACATGGATTACAAAAGGTCCGGAAACGACATAATTGCTTTCAAGGACAGCCATTTCTGTAATGTTCAAAAATAGACTCCCCTCTCAGAGATGTCAAGAAAATGTGCCCTGATCAGCTGGTGCGCCTCTGTGCGCCTTGTCCCCTCCAACAGCAAAGGGCCCCCATTTTCAACCTTCACGCATATATATATATATATATATATATATATATATATATATATATATATATATATATATATATATATATATATATATATATATATATATATGTGTGTGTATATATATATATATGCATGTGTGTGTGAGGGTGTGTGTAGCTCTTGCATGGGCTCATCCGCAGGTTCACATAGAAAAAGTGGAAAGTGACAGTACTGTATTAGGTCCTACCACGTTCTGCCGTAGAGGAGGTTTGAGCTGACCATGTTACTGGTGTAATCTACAGCAGATGTGTCTATCTGGGCCATGTTGAGCTGGCTGTGCAGTGAGGGGGGGCTGGGCGACATCTCCTCCAGCTCCAAAGCGTTCACCTGCTGCTGGCTTTGATGCTGGGTGAGGCTGCCGGTCGAGGATGCGAGCACGACTCCTGCTCCGTTCTGTTGTTGGCTTTGTTGTTGGCTCTGTTGTACCTGTTGCTGGTTCGGCGTCGGCGTGTTGGAGCCGTTCTGGCACGGTTTACCGTCCTTCACCAGAACTGGCACGGCTACTCGCCTCGGGGACTGCGCCTGCTGTTGGCACAGGTTACCGTCCTGTTGCTGCTGCTGCTGCAACTGCTGCGCTGCCTTGTCCTTGGCCTGGCGCTTCATCTTGTACCGGTGATTCTGAAACCAGATCTTCACCTGAGTCGGAGTCAGGTGGATCATACTGGCCAGGTGCTCCCTCTCAGGCGCCGACAGGTATTTCTGCTGCTTAAACCTCCTCTCCAGCTCGTAGACTTGAGCCTGCGAGAACAGGACGCGCCGTTTCCTCCTGGGCGCAGCGTGGAGAGCTGGCATGGATTTGGTGGCGTCCGCCATTCCTGTGAGACTGCCCATGCCGGTCATGTTCATACCTGTGGAAGGTCCCATGAATCTAGAAACTTAAAAATATACATACATATACGTGCGTTCAATAAACAGAAGAGGAGAACACTATTTCGCCTGAAGTAGTCTTTATGGATCACTGGCTTTTATGTGCGTTAATTATTGAAGTTGTAAAGCATCAGCTTTAAATAAACATTGAATAATAATAATAATAATAATAATAATAATAATAATAATAATAATAATAAATATAGATCTTTGCTTTAAATGTTTATTCATGCCAAAGGTAAAAAAAAGTCAAGCCAGACTTGAAAGAATGATCTCCTTTTCAGTTTAACCGTCATAAACAATAATTTTAAATTAAACATTTCTTAAAATAATATGTTCTATTTGTATGAACTTTTTTTTAATCGTTGTCCCCAAAACATAAATAAAATGTTTTTTTAAAAAGCGATGTAAATTATGTCATATGCGTTTTCTTTTGTCATTCCTGAAATGTCTATTTAAATTTATTATTTACAAAAAAAGGGAAAAAAAATCGTAAAAGTGTGTATAAATAGAGCACAGAACTTACTTGTGGAGTATCTTGGATCAGGGTTGGCGCTGTACCACCCTGTTGCTGCTGCACTATTCCGCATGCTTTCCTGGTACGACGGGAGGTCTCCCATGTTGCCAATGCTTCCATTGCAGTATCCCCCCATTGCGCTGTGGGAGAACTGGGAGACGGTGTGCGGCATGTGGTAAGTGGTGGCCACGGTGGCGTTATGGCCCATGGAGTGCTGTTGCATGCCGGTCTGAGACACCTGAGGCTGTCGGTAGGCTCCCAGTGGAGAGGTTAGGTTTCCTGCGCCGTCCATGCCACTAAACTTCTTGTAGGTCTCCTCGATTGGACTCAAAATATCTGTCACTGAAAAAGGCGTTGTGTGCTTTGGGCTCAACGACATGATTCAGAAAGCAGGTAGATTTTTGTGTTTGAGCAGATCAACCGTGTTGTTGTATCGGCTCTCTCCTTGGTGGATGTCTACGTAAGAGAGTGCTTGTAGTGCGCCTGAGATCCTATTGATCGCCTTGGAGAAGGAGGCGAGCCCAGGGCGCTCTTAGCCCGGGTTTATTGGAGCCAGGAGCCAGGTTTACGACAAACACAGGGGGCGGAGCAAAACTCCTAAACCAGCAAACAATAGTCATTGACATTTAAGGGAAATAGCTCATGAAAATACACTTTGCTTTATATTAAGTCGTATACATGAATAAAGCGACGCCACATATTTATGATTCTGTCCTTTCTGCCAACTATATACAGGTGAGAATTACCCATTATGTCCCGCGCATCAGCTGATCTTACCACATATGACTATTTTGCGTCAGTGGGGCTAGGGAATTCCACTCTTTCTAGAAACTTTGAGAGCACTTTGAACAGACATAAGGGCCACCGAGTATCATCAAAGAGGCACAATGAAGTTGTATGACCAGCTCATTTATGCTTCTTAAGCATCATTTTGCCCCACGAGTGAGGGACAAGTCCAAATAGGCTCAAAATGACAAAATGCTGAAAGGGAACGGCAATAGGGATCCAACCTGTGAGTATATCACTATACCTAACATTCACGATCAGCAAGGGAGGGCATGTAACACCCAGGATCTTTGGATTCTATATTTCACAACTGACCCTGCGTCTGCCAGTTTTCCTGACTCTAAATTATTTAGAATGGAAAGAGCAAAAAAATGGTAACACTTACATTTCTTAGAAAATGCATTTTGCACACTTTCATTTCTGACTTTAATTAGACTTAATGCAACTTGGAGACAGTATCGTAAGCCCCAAACCCTCAAGTCTGGTCAACATGCATTAATGACACTTTGCAGTCTTGACCTGACATTGTAATCTCTGAGCAAACTGACTGGCGCCAGGGGAAGAATCAGAGGAAGAGAGACACAGCAGCGGGGTCAAAAGAGAACAGAGGTACTACAAATTGCGACAACGCATACCAGTTAATACAACTTCCCATCAGAGCCTAACGTGAGTCATTTATGAATCTATAACGCATGGCTGAATCTACAAATAACAACTACAAATAAAAGATTATTCTGATTATTATGCTGCTCATCAACGCTTATAATCATGATGATGATGATGTTTGTTCTGGTTTATGTTTTTCATCAGCATCAACGCCTTGCGGCAGACAACAGCAGGAGCAGGTGTGCTGCTCGGAGGTTATTTTCCAGACGTGAAATGTTGTTACCATCTTCCTTTACTGGAAGAAGGAAGCACTCGTCTGCATGAAGCCACTAATGTAATTTAGCATGGCATGGCAGCAAGTAGCTACCTACCCTAATTGAACAAATGAAGATGTGACATGGTCAGCCATCAATTATAGCGACATATCAAGAACACCAATCTCCGGTTAAGTTGATAGCCCGATTGTAATAAATCATTGTTCTTGTGCATATTTCAGTAGCCGAATTTCTTCTTCTTATTATTTTCCCCCTCCCTTCCGCAGCGGATTTATTGTGAAGTGGCTGGACTTTATTGTTATTGTGGAAAACATAACAGTACATGCGTATTCCAAAGTCAGCTGGAGTTGTTTGAAAGACACTGAAGTAGAAAAAAAAACAGTAATCTTACAAATAAAAAGCTCTTTAACAAGAGGGAGTTAACAGATATAAACCAAATGCTCTTAATAAAAAAATCTTGGCAAAGTATCAGTGTTAGGGAAATCAACTCATTTAAAAAAAAAAGTAAAGTAATATTTCCCACCTGAAAATATTCCTATTCTTGCCCAGACTTCTGTGCGCCTTTTTCCACTCTTTTGGCAGCGGCAGCCTGGTGTCTTTTCAGGGCGAAAAGAAAGGTAGGCCTCGGCCCAGACCTCTAACATTATGTAAATGAGGCAAACCTCTCAACCTTGTGGATTACTGAGTCAGAGAGCAGGACCTTGGTCCACAGACCCTCCACATTAGGATCCCATAAAAATCTGGAGCTGGTTGGCTGCATGCGACGCTTATGAGAGCCTATTCTTCACATTAATATAGTTGTCAAGCTAAGTTAACTTTTACATCCAGCGAATATGATGTGGCCATGGCAGCAGGAGCGGGATGAATGGACGCGCGCAAAGGAGCTATGAAGAAGGCCCCTGCCGAGGTTGGTTAATAAATCTGAGACTTTAATAGAGGAAACAGTAAAATACAAAATCTTCTGCAGCTGGTTATATGTTGATAATTATTCGACTGAGCTTGTTGTTGTGTGTTTACAGGATAAAACAGGCGCGTGCAATTTATGATGATAAATATCATACAATATACTCATTTGAATTAGCCCACAATGACCCTTGCCGCCCCAGGGAAGACAAGTGGTAACTTGATGGCAGAACGGCGAAGAAAAATGTGTCTTATTCCTAAAATTAGTCACAGAAACGGCGCTAGTTTGCGTTGTAACTGCTGCGACACCCGTTTAAATTTCTGTTCTTTGACTTTCATTTATTTATTTTTTTTTAAAGATCACTTAATACAACTGTCAAACTTTCTTCATAACTGAACTGGGAGAATATTTCACAAGCTTTCCGAAATTGCTTACTTGCTAATATGCAAATTCACAAGTCTGTTATGGAAGAATTATAACCAAGTGTCCCATTATTCAATAAGATGTGATCAGTGATTAATTCATATGGCAGAACTGTGTCCATGAAATGAGACTTAAATGCAAAAGGTCTGTCCAAATAAACAGTGCCGTTTCTGTTTCTATAATGACATTTTAAGCAGATTTGCTATATAAGATACATACGCTTTCATCGGACCGTTTATGTGTCGTTAACCAGCACATAATAACAGTCCATTTTGGTAGTTTATATCATACAGACAACCTTTTTCCGATATCATCAGCACCCCCCCACCCCCTCAGCTCAGCACAACACAGCAGATGGACCAAAGCGCCTGGTTACTGGAGTGCTTTTCTCCATTTCGTCGTTGCGAGTTCAATACCCTGAGAGACGTGGAGAGATGGCTGAAGGGCCAGGGTCCTGACCTGCAACCTCAGCCACACACCGGCAGAGCACGAAGTGCAAAAACATGGGGATTTATTTAGTTTCGCAGTCCTCAAATCGCCAACTCCACTTTTAACTCCTTCTTTCTATAATTCTATAATTTAAAAGAACAAATCAAAAATGGTCACATCTTTCTTTTCTTTTTTCCTCTTCATAGTTTGGATGATTTTTTTTTTTGGAGAAAAAGAAAAAAAAAACACGTGCGACATTATAGATAAAATAATTTTTGATTATCATAATTCCTATTATACAGACTTTGTACGTGTAAGATGTGTAGTCACTCAATGCCGGTTAAATTTTGCGTGCGTAAATTACGCACGACCAGTGCGCACGACATGCTTTTTCCTTTGTCTCGGGCCTCTTCGTGCACTTGTTAGAATTCCAGAGATTTGTTATCACAACACCAGCCTCTCATTTAAAGAAAACCATGTGATATCTTGAAAGACCACATGGTTTTTGGGGAAAGAGACAAACAGACTTATAAAGCTCAAATTTTGGTTTGATGTGCTCCGAAAAGGTGTGATTACGCACGAAACTGCTTCCTTTAGGGGTGTGATTTTTATCTCTGAATTTAAAAAGAAACATAAATTTATTCCGTTTAAAAAGAAGCCAAATCTAGGTGAAGTTCTTACATTACAAATAGTTTGTGGTCTGGCACCAGAAAAAAAGAAAAATATTTTTCATATACATATTTTTTTGAACAAATGACAGGCGATTTATCAGCGATAGAAATAAATCTGATATGATAGCAAACATGTCTATTGCTCTCTAAGTCTTTTCCTCTAAAGTATTGAAATATTTTTCGGGCACTATTACGCACGAAACATAACATGCTTATTTAGTTTTCCGTTGAGCAGAAACGAAACCTCAACCCCCATGAACTTTCAATGCTGACACCGATATCTTGAAAGACCACAAATTAATAGTTTTCTTCGCTCCAAACTTAGATTTCCAACCACATCTGCATTGTGGCTGACTTGGTTTGGAAATTTGTGGAGGAAAAATCCCACACCTGCAGTCAGTGTAGTACCATTTAGATCAAATACTTTCTCTCCTCTTAAATCTCCGAGCAGTGTGAGAGTAAAAAGCGGGCAGGTGCATATCTTTCAGCTGCGCTACTTGAAACGGTGCGGTTCCTCAGCTAAGTAGGTTAAAGGTCCTCCCAAGTGGAGAAAGTATGTGACAGGCCTCTTGAAGACCGTATTCTTCTGCAGGAGTTTGCATTCATTCACAATTAATGTCGCTTGATGGACGAAATGATGCTAATAGGGCGCCAAAAAACAGAATATGGGCTTTTATGGGATGCTGACCATAATCTGGCAGCTGGGAAAAAATGGAGGGCAGAGGGATTCAAAAATGCTGTAATAGGATTAGTAGTGTAGAAGTTATTCTTAAAGTTTCACAGTATAATGTGCAGCAGTTCATTTAGTTTTTTACTGTTACTGTTAAGGCTATGATCAGACACTGGGACTTGTATTGGATTTAGGTGTGAGCCTAACTGGCAAACCTGCATATTTGCAGCAAATTGATTTGAATCCCACTGCAAACAGTTTCACTGTGTAATTACTTTGAGCAGCTAAAATCACATTGTTAAACTGTGTTCAATTCCAGCCTCTGTCACCTGAAAGAAACAATGTTCTTTGAGCGTTCAAGCTAACAAACCAAGGCCATGAAACAGCAAAGAAAGAGATGGGCTCTGTGACAGAGCATGATCTAAAACTGTTGATAACAATGTGAAAACCAGTTGTTTGTTCCATTTAAAAGTGATAATTTTGTAAATACATAATCTTATGTTTGAAAGCAGGAGACTCCACTGAAACCATTTAGCAGCTGAAATGTTTTGAAATGAAGACAACTTAGAACAAAAACAAAAGTGTGGTCATGTTGAGTTTTTATCAGCTCAAGGCACTAAATGATGTTGTGCACTCCAAATTTTCTATCCTTTCACCTACGAGAGGATGCTGGTGTCATTTCTTTTTTTATCATCATCATAATCATCATCATCATCATATTCTGCAAACAGATCAGCAACAAAGAATTGGACTTTTACTAAAGTAAAATAATTTAGGTGATAAGGTACAGACATTAGATTTATGAAATTTCATTGTGCTGATCATGATTCTCACAGTTAATCACACATAAACCTTCATCCTGTATATTTACTTATATAACTATAAGTCGAATACATTCTGGGAAGCAGGTGAATAAGCTCTCTTTAACAACAACTGCAATGGACATGATTAGTTTTATAGAATGGCTGTGAGATTACTAAATATATGCACACATCAGTAAATTAATTCTGTATTAGTATAGCCTGACACCATGATGAAATTTAGAAAAAAAAAAACAAAAAAAACTCTACGTTTCCAGATTTAGTTCCCTGGATTTTTGGTACACGGGGGTGCCGCTGCCGTCTGTGAGTGCCGCTGTCCTCTGCATTGTTTTGAGTGGCAAACATTTTAGCATAGCTGCTCTCTTTTGTGACAACAATTAAAAAAAACACAGCAGCAGATCAGTGCAGATAACCAAATGCATGGCAGAACAAAGCAGATAGTGTACTTGGACGGGGCGCTTGGTTCCAAGGGTACCTGGTTCGTCCACTTCTCTGCTGCATTAATTGTAGCAGCAGTAAGGGCAGGTAAACAAAGCTGTTAGACACTGTGGTTGTGACTCAGCCATGGCTCACTCTAGTGTTGTCACCCAGTTACTCATGTGGCAAAATGTCTCTGCCAATCTTTCTCTGTGTCTAGTTGCCCCTGGCAGCCAGTGGTTGTGATAAGATGAAATCTGTTTGATGACATGTCCTGAAAAGATCTTTCAAATTTATGTTGAAGTGGAGCTTTTTTTTTTTCAGGTCTTTTGTATGTTTTACGTAACAAAATTTAGTTCATTGCCGTACACGTGTTCAAGAAGTGGCAGGTATCTTGGGATTGTAAAGTATAAATGGATGTTTGCAGTCACTGCTCTCCATTGACATAAGGGACGTTCACCAGTTTGCAGTGGTGTTTCTTGCCATTTGTTTTGTATTTTTTTAACTATATTTGCATCACACTTGTCAGATTGTGTGTGTTTTTACAGAACAGGGTGTTGTGCAAAGTTACAGTCAGGACTTGCATTGATTGTGACAAGTTTAGGTCAAATATAACTGTAAAATACTTGACATATTTTTTAATTTTTTTTTATTTTTTGGCTGGTCACAAGGCGAGCTGCCTTTTTTTTTGAATTTGCATTGTATGTGCGTGTGTGTTTTATTTGATTTATTTTTCTTTTTACCTTAGTTCCATTATTTTCAGGCAAAGTTTAGTCTGACACTTTTCTAGCTATAGATGTTTCACATTATCATGTGTGGTAAAAGAAATAATAATAATAATCAAACGTGGTTTGAAATTGGAGCCTGAAATGCATGCAAATAGCTGCAATCTGTATCAAGTGTTTCCTGATGTCCATTTATGCAGGCATTCATTTATTTGGCTTGTTTTCATGTTAACAGTCAAGAGATGCATCTTCTAATGAAAAGTTTCAAAGCACTCAGAGTGCTGTGTGCGGAGACGGAAACTTTTTAAATGGCTTCACAACTCAACAATGGAAATGTGAACAGAAGCTGCATATCAATGCGGCGTTTTTACCTGTGTGTTTGTCCCCACTTTGGGAGGCTTTTACCCAGTAGGCCACCTGATCGCCTACCATTATTTAGATGAATCCACATAAAAAAAACATCACAAAACTACTTCAGATTCTGAATGTATTGATCCTGACAGATACAAGCACATACCACGTGCTACGATTTTGAATATAAAGCCAAAGCCTGTTTTTGACCACACAGTGTAAAGAGATAACGTTTTCATTTCTACTCGTTTTCTTTCCAGAAACTGAGCGCTGCTTAAATCAGCTGCTTCATGTCGAAGGGAAGTCCCACTGAATCCTCTGAGGGTACAGAAGCATGATCCACAAATTTAAACAAGCGAAATCAAAAAACATATCAAAGTTTGCGAAAATTGCTAGTTAGTTTCACATTATTTTACGTATTATCACTATTGTACTATGTATTGTAGCACTGTAGTACTGTGTGTATATAACAAAATTTCATCAAAATATTCTTTATAAATATTTATTTGTGTTCTTAATTCGTAGTTACATTTGCATTTGTATTTAATTATATTTTTCTAAGGAATTTATCTTGTATAGTGTGAATTCATGTTTGCCCCTGTCAAAACACCAAACAAACAAACAAACAGAAACATTTGTTGACATGAACTATTTCAAATAATACATTTTATTGTAGTTTTATCCCTGCATTATTTTGAATAGATAGTACAGCCCCTTTTTAACTCCATGATTTATTATTTATTATATTATTTTCCTTTTCATGGTTATCAACCTTTTTCTTTCTCTCTCATCAGTTTCCAAATAAATAAACAAACAACAAGAAAACATTATTATTTGGCATATATTTGTACATATTTGATTTTCCCATGTTGACTTTTCCTACTGGAACAGAAAAGACTGTTTCTCCTTTATCATCAAACAGTTTTTAGAAAGAAGTTAGTTTTAAGTTCACTCAACTGCCTGTAGTTGTTTCCAAGGAGACATTTCATAATGAAAACTATGTGCACGTCTCCTCAGTACACATTCAGAGAGGACTGTACCTTATAAAACTGTGGTTAATTTGATACATGGTTTCAATGCAAGTCAAAGCTATGGAAGTAATTCTGTGTTAAATGTCCATGACAAAGTCAAAATATCACGTAAAGCTGATGCATTATGCAGCCTGTTCAGATTACACAGTGCAGCTTTCTCTAATAATAACATCCATATCCATACACAACACATTTGTTATTATTCATGTAATTTGTGAGAAATGCTGCTGCTAATTATTATTATTATTATTATTTTTTTCACCATTTCTTTAGTGGCCATTTGAGGAACTACAGCAGGAAAAAAGAAGTTAAAGTCACAAATGTCAATGTGCATTTAGTTTTTCTTGATTATTTTCTCTCTGGACATCAGAGTGAAATGCACAACAAGAAGTACACTGCCCTGACATGCAAGAGGCTTTTTAACTGGTGTTTGTGGCAGGTTAAATATTAAAGTCTTTAATTTGAGAGTGAGAACAAAGTGCCCAGGTATCAGGCAAAAAGACCAGTATTATACTAAAAATAAAGCACTGTGAGGTGAGAATATGCATTTTCCTCTGTGACACAATAATAGTTTTTGGTATTGCTTTGAATCAGAATACTTTTCTAATTTAATTTTTTCAATATAATTCACATGACAAGTATATAAAATCATATCAGTTTAATAAAAGGAAAGCATTTTTAAAATGATAAATTTCTGAAAGATGTTTCAAAACACTCTGACATTCTGACATTTTTTGCTTCAAGGTTTTTTGTCTTTCTTCTTCTTCTTCTTCTTTTTGCCTCAGTACCTGCAGTCTGAGAGTGTTTTTGCTCACGGGCTTGTCTGTAAATGACTTGTACCAGGTCAGTTATCACACTTGGTATTGCAATAGAATAAATCCTCCACCCATAGGATGGATTATGGAATAATATGGAAAGTAAAAAAAAAAAAAGTTTTGTTTGAAGTGATACGTGCAGTTCAGTTTAATTCAGTTTAAAAAGCCCATGTTTAGTGGTGGAGTCAGTGCTGAATAAATTGTCTAACTCGTTTATTTTCTCATCACTGATGACTTAAGGACATCATGCTTGTCATTTTTTTGTGTGTATTTAAGATAAAATATTGTAAAATATAGGCTTATCATATAGTCTGAAATGTACTAGCATATGCATTATGATGTGGTACGATATAATATTTGTATGAGCACACAGATTCTATACAATTTTAGTATATACTAAAACAAATCAGTGTTTACCAACAGATCTGTGACAATATATTTGCAACTGAAGGTGATTTATTATGTATTGTCGCCTGTGTGTTATGCACTTTAACACGTCCTACAGCTCCCATAATGCCGCTTCTCTAGAGCCAAGAATCTTGGGAATTGGAGGAAGTGCAACTAAAATATAAATAAAAGAGGTGATTTTGCAGAAGATACAATGTTCCTAACACATTTTTCCTGTTGTTGCTGGCCTGCTGAGAAAAGCACATGCTAACAAACATTACACACAGATCCACACCTTTTGTTATTTACCTACGGTGTTTAAATCTCTTTGTCTCAGTCCTTGCATGTATTGCACTGAGTGTCTGACTTTCTGCTGTTGTACAGTAATAACAAGTCTGCCTGAGGTTAATGGCTCTTTTGTTTGTTGGTTTTGTCTCGTCCTGTGTCAGTGGTTCTATTTCTCTGGAAGGATGTCAGCTCTCTCTGTGCCTGGCCATCCCTGAGGACGCTTGATGTCATCTTGTCTACCTGATCATTACACTACCTGCTCTCCTCTACAATGCTGCCCTCTCGCTGCTCCGCCACTTGAAATGCTTGGCTGGCCTCTTCTCCGAAATCATCATGAAATTGTGTGCTAAAATGCTACAGACTGTTCCTCCTCTCTCATCCCTCCAGCCATGTATGCAGGAGCCAGAAAAAGATTCCTCCACTTGGACGACTGGTGCTCAGTCAACGGGAAAACACACAAAAACATCCTTCAGCCTTCTGCCCCTGCTCACCTCTCACTTTTATTGGATTTACTGATGTCTGTAGTCTTTTTTTTTTCTTTTTCTTTTTTTTTTACACTTCAACATTTTCCAAGTAAATTTTATGGACATATACCTATTTGTTTAAAAGAAAAATTATTATATATATATATATATATATATATATATATGGAGAGAGAGAGAGAGAGACATTCATGAAATGAAGCAGAACATGTTAAATTTGTGTTGTTAGTACATGTTTTTAACCCACTGCTGCAACTTTGTCACTGTCCTGGCCATCTTTAATCTCATTAGCAACAAATGTGCTTTTTTTTTTTCAAAAAGTCTGCTCTGAAATGTACAATATGGAGTGTAGGGTACTTCAAAGCAAGAACACTGGTGATGTGACCTGCTGCGTTACAGAGAATGTCCGTCCGTGCTTACTAAGGAAAATATTACAGCTATCATCCATTCATAAAAACACTGATGGATAAAAAAAGCCATTTTCCTGTACTCTAACAAAGAGGCTGCAGGTGATATGTTCAAGGTCCATCTCAAGAAGTGTTTCTGAAACGCAGCTCAGACCACTGTGTAGCTCCTTGCAATTCAGATATTAGATGAGCAACCAACAAACGTAGAAGTTCTGTACCATGTATATTAAAAGATAGGTTTACAATTTTTCATATTTGTCTTAAAACAATAGTCAGGCGCCCTCAGTTGAAACCTTGTATTAGCTTCAGACAAGCTTTGGAATACATTTTTGCACAAACATGGATTTTGTCCCCCATCACTTACTGTACTTTGAAAGTGCATTAGCAAAGGATCTCTTAATGGCCAGGCTGAACAGGAGGGTTCATGTGGGCACCTGACTGTGTGATTGAAAATAAATTGGGAATTTATCCTTTCGTGTGTACACTATTTATAAGGTCATATTTAACACACTTTCTGTTGTATAATGTAGTGATGAACGTAACTTAGCAATATTATCTAATCAATTATAGCCTCTTCTAAAGCAGTGTGGGTGAAATTCACACAAGTTTGCTGGTACATTTTAGTAAATACTAAATAGTTCTGTTTTTCTTTTTTTTTTTTGCCATTTGAGTTGATTTTCCAGGTGTAGGTGTACTTCAGCTTCCCAAATCTCCCAGACTCCTCTTAATCCCAGTTATATCAAAAAACTCTTCTACTAACATGCACTAACACGTTCGATGAAACATTAATGAACGGCCAGATTCATCAATGCAACAAAAAATATTTTTAGCACTTTTATTCATTGATGGTAATTAATGGTAATTCAGATGAATAAATGTATGAGGTGTCACGATGACCCAGTGCTCCGTTGGGTGGAAGGCACCGGACTCAACACTACGAAATCCACCATTTACTCATTTAGGGGGGAATTTAAACAGTGTATTTGAGTAAATAATATATACCACAATGTAAAAATATGTTAAATAACAGATATATATGTAACCTATATATGCAATATGCTGTGTGATTTACTTCACAAGTATCACAAGTAAGTGTTTAGTCTGATGGATAATCACTGTCAGCTTACACAGTGTGTAAGCTGTTTTTTTTCTTCTTCTTTGCACCCAGGGTAACTGCTGCATGTACGGCTGAGTATTTTAAAATACAATATATCATAATGTATTGCATGATAACATCTGATTGTACTATGTAACAATATGCTCCATAAATACAATAACAAATACCAATTACCTGTGTAAATATATAGTGTGTTTATGTAATGACATAAATAGGGCTGGAACTTCTGATAATAGGCATATAACAGTTATATAATGTTAAAGTCATTTTTCATGATGAATGTGTCATGAGGTACAACTTGTGAGATAGTGGCTTCTTTTGTAAACCCCCCCCTTCCACCCAAAAAAGACAGTTGCTTTATTGAACAAGTCTCGTCAATTTTATTTATAGCTTACATTTTAAATTAACAAACTTTGAAAGTACTGTACAGATAAGTTACGAATACATACAACACAAAAAGTGTGGTACATAGAAACACATGAAATATGACAGAATATATTCATGTATTCAGGTTTACTTTTGTGAATGTAAACATTAAACTAAAGTAGAAATGTTGGGCATGAGAATGAATATAAAAATACCAGTAGCAGGAGAACACCTGGGGGTTAAGACTAAACTGCTCCACAATGCTCTGCCAATCCCTTTGGATTTTAACTGGGGGCCACAGAGAGGAGTGACTGCACAGAGGATCTGAGGGGCCGCGGCCCCCGCTCACAACCCTCCAGGACATCATGAACATAAACTTGTGTCAAACCATCCATATTTTAAAAAATAACTTAAGAGAATATGTTTTGTATTTGATTTGTAGCCAGTGAAAAGAGGTTATGAATTAGAGACACAGCCTCTCTGCTTGGGGCTCAGGAGGAGTCTTGCTTCTACATTGTGAACTAACTGTGGGTAAAACAATGATGACGAAGTGACTTCCACATAAACTGAGTTCTAATAGTCAAGTCATGAAGAAATAAAAGCAGGTTAATGGTCACTGCAGAACCTTCCCAGACATAAATGCATGTTATGCATGTTATTAGCATGACCAAAAACAGTAGTTTGTTGGACTGCAGGGTTTTTGTCCTTGCTCAGGTGTATTTTGGCAACAGCAGGCATGAATGTTAACCTCCATGTTCTAATCACCTTAGCTCTGATACCCCTCTGGTTTGGTGAGCTGATCAGACAGCGAAATAAATTATTATTAAAGCATTAGCTGTTGTTTCATTTAGCTTGCTATAAGTTGATTTCATCCCTTAGGATAGATGGCTAAGCTATCACAAAGGGCAGTGGCCTGATGGGAGGTTGTCTGTGCTGTCGAGTTGTTTTTGTGTGCATGAAAACATGGTCTGCAGATGGCATCTGCGGCTAAAGAAGGTAAACAAGTTGAAGGTTAGAACCACAAAGACTGAATGGAATAGATGGCACAATAAAGTCAGACACTGCATTGATCGGAGGTATTGAGAAACTGTATCTATTCATGTATCTGTTTAGCAAAGCAAGTCCACAAGAAAGAAATATCATAGGCTTTTTTATTTATTTTACATCCAGTACGGCTCTGAAACACATTACAAATTCACCACAGGCTACAAGTGCACGGACACGTGACAGGCACAACTTGCTACACATATTTTACATCCTCTTTTAACAGGAAGTTAATTAGGCGGCTTGAATTGATAAAACACATTGCTGCCATACTGTTGCTCTTTGATCATCACGCGTGCTGATTGAAGCATGTCTGAAACAGATGACGGCTGGTTGTTATCAGCCTCAAAGCCCCAGGATCCATTTGCAGTGCTGGCATCTCAAGCACCTCATGTTCATCCTCTGAAGAAGGTGAGACAATCCATTAAGTGAAAGGCATAAACACTCAACTCTGGGAACCTGATTGTTGGCGCTGTCCCCCATCCAGCCCACCTGACTGCAGCGGACTGTGGGTTTTATACAAGACAATTCAAGTCCTAAGGTGGAACATTGAGAAAGAGAAGACAAAGGGAAATTAAGACCATATGGCAATTTGCATATCATAACACAGAAGCACAACTTTTCTTTTCTTTAATAGAAGAACTCACAGATGTAAGAGACAAAGGCTAAGTTGGTTCTGAATATTAAATATCATGCACTGCAGGTTTAAATCTACCTGCAAGAAACAGAAAATGTTCACAAGTCCATCAATTTAAATGAACCACATTATCTACTGTATATTATCACTTTAAATACATGTAT
Organism: Toxotes jaculatrix; assembly: GCF_017976425.1. Classification (NCBI taxonomy): domain Eukaryota; kingdom Metazoa; phylum Chordata; class Actinopteri; family Toxotidae; genus Toxotes; species Toxotes jaculatrix. The sequence goes on along the minus strand of NC_054410.1, from coordinate 16,388,510 downwards.
TTGTGTCTTTTTTTTTTGAGCAGCACAAATTCACTAAATAATACAAAGGGGAATCAGACATGACATGAATTATGTTAACATGAAATGACGATTTCTCGGATTCAAAAACTGATCAGGATGAAAACATGTTTCTGTATCAACTCTAAATTAAGTCTAAAACTGTCGTACAAAAGCAGCTAAATTAATATGTCTCATAGGCAGCAGGCACTAAGCATTTTGTTACTGTTGTCCATCATTGTTTAGCTCATCACAAACAGTGACCAGAACACCTCAGTTATCTATAACAATTCTGATTTGGATGCACAGTGGAAAAGTGTGAAACTCTGTCTTTGGTTTGGCTGAGTGCGTGAGAAATCCAAGGACACTGGAGACACTTCCTCTTAAAACGAAACCAATCTCCTACTTTTGCCACATTTAAAGCTTCTTTCAGGAGAGTTTAAACATCGCTTTGACATTTACATTGATATGAAAGCCCGAGAATCACTTGGCACAGCCAAGCTGTTTTGATTGTTAGGCAGCATTGTGCTATATGGCAGCAATGAAACTTTATGAGAATAACGCAGCGTGGATACATTTTCTAAATATAAAAGAGAGATTTGAGAACCTCAGTTGAACTCCCAGGTCATGGCATACAATTATGTGCCCCTCTCCACCCTGCCGGCATATTAAACCAGTCTCAGGAGTGATGGATGAATGGTTACATATATCCTTGTTGCTGTATTGTACAGAACTCATACACCAGTCAGAGAAGGAGGAAGCTGAATTAAACAGCGTTATTTGAGACACATTTGATTCATAACACCATCTTTTTTTTTTTTTTTTTTTTTTGGCACTGACTGTCGCATTCCTTTGTCCCTGACTCTCAGAAAAATAGATGGTTCAACCACCGCTTAGAATATAAGTTAATGATGTGTTCTGAAAAAATATTATATGTTTGGCTCACAGTTATGAAACTGTGTATGTAACTGTGTAGAAAAAGTCAGTATGATTTTTTTTTGTTGTAGTCCTTTATTGGATTAATCATACAGATGATACATACATTTTTACACTGAATCTTGGAGTGTTTGACAGATGGTGTAAAATACCTGAGGCAAAGAAAAAAACCCTCCCTCTCTCTGAGCTGTCTACCACATCAGTGTGTCTCAGCAAACTCTGCTGTTTTCCTAATCTCAACATTTAGCAAAGTCAAGAACCTTGACGCTCACTTCCTTTTTCCACAAAGACGACTCCGAGCTGGCTGCTGGTCTGCTGCAGTGCTTCAAACTCGGGACTACTACAGCCACAATTTTAAGAACTGCACTATCAGCGTCTCCCACAGCAAAACACTGCTGCATGTTTTGTCTTGTCAGAGGAAGCGAGAATGGAATACACATCCATTTATTTCAGTGCGAAGCACTTATAAGGTCTAGTTCACTTACTTTGTTGAATATAATTTTTGGCATATAAGAATTCAGAAGAGTGTCACAATGGATATTTTATTTTTTGTTAACAGAGTGCTACTACCTCAGCTTCCCTCAGATTCAGACTGATATGGAAAAAAAAAAGTCATAAAAATACCTGACAACTACCAACACTCCCAACAAATGAAGTTTGTAAAAAAAAAAAAGACCTTACAGGGAGATAAGGACACTTAAGTGGATGGGTTCTACGTTTCCTCTCAGCCATGTTTTCAAGCAAGTGAAAGAACAACATTGTACACAGCCGATAAGGAAAAGGAGCTAAAGGCAAGAGTCCTGCAGCTCTGAGAGAGAAGCCTGAGAGCAAACAGTAAAACAAATCAAACCATATTTTCAGGATGTTTATTTGCTGGATTTATGGAAAGGTGATTCTAAATGATACATGTCATACAGATGTGACCTATGAGGTATGTAATAATGCATGCCACAACAGTTTTATGGTCATAGTTTTAACAGACTGCTAAGAAAATTCTTCCTCCTTTCAGTTTCACACACTAAAATTTGTCGTCTTATTCACCAGCGTATTTTCCCAATCAACTCAGTTCAAACTAAACTGCCAAATGAACTGCAAGAAATTTTTATATGGGATCCGGACAGACAAGGACAATAATTTTGAACAGATAGAGGGGTTTATTAGAGAGCAATTATTCCATAAATTAAACATATGAAATGGGCCATCTTCAAATTGTGAATGCATTTGTAAAATATAGGGAAATGTTTTTTTTTTTTTAATGAATTTATTTCCTCATTCCTCATGAATTAAATAGACCTGACATTTCATACCTAGATTTTCTGTATTGACCCCATCACAAATGAGTCTTCATTACTTTTGAATTGGGTACAGTTTAAAGGAAAGGTGAACAAAAAGAATCCCATTTTTAATTCATGTTATGGATGAAGACAACATGGCAGAATTTTGGAGATGCTCAACGGTGCTGCAGGGATCTTTGTTTTGTTTTGTTTTTTGTTCTTTTTACTTCAGCTTCCACAGAAAAGTGTCTCCAGGCTGCAGCTCTGCTGTTTCTTCCGTGTTTAACCCACAGACAGTGGTGTGTTTGTTAGTCAGCTCTCAGCTCACCAGGTTCTTCTCGTGCAGACTCGAGGTTGATCTGAACGATTCTCTGCAGACGCTCTGTGCCACTGAGTAAACGTGTGGATTTGCTGTGTGGATTCGCTCACACACACACACACACACACACACACACATATATATATATACACACACACACACATTGCTGATCTCACCAGCAATTAGAAAGAGAGAGAAATGATACTTTTCCATGTCCATCTTTGTATATTCTCAAAAAAGTGAACACCTAATTTAAAACCATATTATGTGGATATAATTTTGCTGCTATGTCCACAGTCATATGTCAGCTTTGTTGCCAGCTGTTTGTTCTTTCTCTGTATTTTTTTCCCCACACCAGCCTTATTATTAATGTGGCCAGAACTCTTGCAGATTAACACTTCTTCTCCTCTCTCCTCACCCCTCTTCCATCATGTTCAGCATCCCTCCACCACCACCCCCTCTGCCAGTGCATCTGTCTAACCCAATGAGGCCCCCTACAGGTGCAAGCTCACTGATGCTGCACGGAGCAGGTGCATAAAGATGGTAGCCTTTTTTTTTTTTTTTTTTTTTGACGTCATTTGACCCATTTTGCAGTGCTTTGCATACTTCCTCACTGCACGAGGAGATGATGGTGCTCAGGCACTTTACAGCCTGGAAAGTAAGTTATACATATAACTACAGGACGAGATGGACAATTAAATAATACATGTAGGAAGATTCTACGTGCCCAGTACGATTGTTACTTTCAAGTTGTTTCTTTTTTTTTAAAGAAAGCCATCAGGACACAGACTCCAAGTGGATGCTTGTTGTCTTTTTTTTTTTTTTTTTTTTTTTTTTAAGAAACAGCTTTCTTTGATCAGTTTCAGTGTGGAAACATCAATAACACGGATGCAGTTTTTCATATTCCTGAGGACATTTAACTCGCAGTCTTCTTTGTTGTGAAGGACACTGACTGAGTTAAGACTTTCCTCGGAAAACCTCACTTCAGCTCTATTGTTCACCTTCACTGAAGTGAATTAATCTGCACCATATTTATCCCCCTATCCTATTGCGCCACACCGTGGAATTACCCAGTCTCTCTCTCTCTCTCTCTCTCTCTCTCTCTCTCTCTCTCTCTCTCTCTCTCTCTCTCTCTTTTAACTTTGAAATGGAAACACTGCTAATTGGCTGTGGACTTGTTTACGTCGAGTCTAGTTTGTTTTCAAGAGCGATATGATTATGCTCTCAAGATCCATAACAATGTCATACACCGCAATCATGCACTTAAAAAGACTGTCAAGTTTGCTGGGATGTCTGTTCATTAAAGAGAGAAAATGAAAAAAAAACACCAACAACAACGCGTTAATTTCAGCAGGCGGAGGTTGATGCAGTCGCAGTAATTTGTGGTGGAAGAATTAGATGAAGTTGGGCTGTTGAGACATTTGCAGGTAAACGCTGCGTGACGCCAACTGAAGACCTCTGCTGCCATCTTGTGGCAGCTCCGCGCAACGACGGCCTCCGCTCTGCTCTCTCCCTCCCCTTCCATCTCTCTCCTTCTCTCCCTCTCTTTAATTTCGGCACTGTGGCGAATCTAATCTGGATCTCCTTTAAGGCAATAAAACCCAGATAGCTTCCTTTAAATGAAACGCACCGCCTATTATAGCTTTGAAATCCTCGTTTATTTGCCGATGTGCACGATAGAAAAATGATTCATGTCGAGGTTCAAATGGGCAGGATGACGAAGATCCACGGTGTCCCAAGTGCATATTTCCTCAAGTATTGTATTCCAAGGTATATAATATTGTTATCCACGCAGGTTGAACTATGCTGCACGCGAAGATGCTTGTTTTAATGTCGCACTGCTTTATCCCTTCAAGCAGCCAAAAGCAATTTCCGATAAATCTGACCCTGTTGCTGAGCTGGTTGAGAGGTGGTGTAATTTTCTGGTACGTTAATGACGATACAGGGTTGCAAAGCGAATGCTGTTAGCGGTAAAAGTTTACCATAAAGGCTTTCGCACACACACACACGCACGGCCCAATTTTTTTTTTTTTGCTTTGCTGGGCGAACACAATAAAGCAAGACTGATGCACAAATACGTGTGTTTAAATTGGCAATAAATCTGCAGGTGGACAGGCTCAGGATGCTTTAGATCCAGATGTATTTGTTTTATTTATTTATTTTTCTTTTCTTTTTTTAATGCACAAATACAAGCCATGCTCATGCGATAATTCCCAGTCTTTCCAACTGCAGCACATCTTGGCGCCTTAATCCACTAAACACCTGCCATTTGCATCCTACAACATCTCTTCCAGATCACTGGATTCTCAGTAAAAAAAAAATAAATTAGAATGCAAACAGCAGCTCCGACATTTACCTCTTAGATTAATCAGTGGTACTATTTTGCATATTTCTGCAATTGCTACCAGCATGAAAAGCGCCTTAACTTCCAGCGCCATGTTGGCGTAAAATCTAGAGAAGTGTTTGTGAAATCCATTTTTTAAGTTGGAGCAGTGTGTGTAGTAGTAGTAGTAGCAGTGATAGTAGTGATAGTAGTAGTGCGATTTTTACACCTGACATGGAAGTTCTTAAAACGGACTCTTCATGGAGGCGAATCGTGTCAAATATTTTTCCATGTGTCTGTTTTAGGAAAAAAAAAAGGGCCCACGCATTCCAGCGGGACTCAAAGCAAACAAGGAAGAACACTGTCTGGAATTAAAAATAGTTTTTGCGCTGTGACGAGCCACTTTTTTGGGGGGACAGACAATAATCAGCCTTTCACTTTGGAGAATGGTGGGATAGAGGGAGAGGAGAAATGAGAGGGCTGTTGTTGGCATTGCTCTATCAAGGAAGAAGGACTCCCTGTTATCTGTGAATGGGGCTTCTTCTTCTTTTTTTTTTTTAAAACCAGAATAGATATAGCACGAATTTTTAATTCGTTTTTCTTTTAGAGACAACAATGCTTTATTTGAAAGCTTGATACAAATTGGGGTTTGTGAGAGATCCTTTTCTCCTTGTCCGAGCCCAGCTGCCCATATGGGATACAACGTGTGCAGCAAAGATCACAATGGCACCAAGTGACAGGCAGGACAAAAAGCCCAAGGATACATCTCCCTGACTCTGAACAGCACCAAGAAACTCTGTCAGTCTCTCTCTCTATCTACACTGTCTGCATCCTCACTCCTGCTGCTCGTTAACATGCACGCCTCTAACATCCTGCAAAAAAGAGAAAAAAAAAGAAAAGAAAGAAGAAAACAGGCCTGGGCTTTTGTCTCCGTTCTTGGGTCGTGTACTATATTATGCAATGATAGAGTCACAAAACTGTCCCATCAGGGAGGCAAAAATCTGAGGGCAAATGTCCAGGCCACACAAAAGTCTACATTTTTTTTTTCTCATTTTACTTATGATTTATCAAAATTGATCATTGTCCTAAGATTCGTTCAGTTTAAGATTGATTGGGAACAAATCAGCCACAGAGTTCACTGAGAATCCAATCACAGCCAGCCAGCCCTTTATCACTGCCATTTATCAGCTCACTTTATAATTTCGTGCACCGCGGATCATGACATATTTCTCCACACATCACTTTCCCATAATAATAATGGTGGCTCGCGACACGAGCAACGCCACTTATTTCTCGTTTCCTCCCCCCTCTACAAATAAACAAAATAAAGCAACGACAACAAAAAGAAAAACGAAAGCTATGAGCAAGTAGCTGATTTGTTTGACCTACAAGCTCAACCAGTGGTGAAACATAAAACCTTTCTGTCGGGGACAAATTGAGTCTGTGTCGCCCACAAAAGCAGTAGCCCCTTGAGGCTCAATTCTGTAAATAATTAGCAAATCTGCCCAATTTAGCTGTTTGTTCAGTGATGATAGGGGCGGCTCTAACATCTGTTGTGAGATTTTTGGTCCTGGGACAAACAAAATGCATAGATTTTTCTACTAGGTTATCATATTTACCCAAGATATTGACTGGGGTCTGATAATCCGCAGTGCGCTCTGCGGATCACTGGGGAGCCATTTGTGCTTGTTTTGGTTCCACCTTAAAGAGCAGGGCGTCTAATAGGGCAAAGGATATTTTAATAGGGCACATCGCTGCTAACACGTTATGTGATCATATGAAAAAAAAAAAAAAAACTTTATTAGGCGGTTAAAGCCCCTGTGAGCAGTGCGCATTTTAGTTGACGCTTGGCCGTGGTTAAACAAAGAAGGATGGTGAGTCATTGATTATTCCTGCTTCTATTTGCAGTTTAGCGCTGAACGAGATAACAAAACATTTATTGCATTAAACGATTTCTCTCCCCCCCCAACACTCACCCACACACCCACACACACACACGCACACGCACACACAATCTTCCACTTTGCACCCAAGGCCGGGAGTGGTAGGGGATGCTGACAAAAAGGAGAGCTTTTGACTCAAAAGCTTCTTATGTGGAGAAGCCCTCTTATATTAAGTGAGTGGATTTTAGTCCCATTTCACAAGTGACTTTAGGCTCTTTATTAGTGAGGTGTTCGGATTGAGAGAAAAATATTCCCCGGATTAAATTTGCCTAAAAAGAAAAGACTGAAGTGCGCTGGAGATTTATTCCCATAGCCAAGCTCCATCCTATAGCGTTTCGGCTGCTCGCCTTTCATTCTGATGTTTCGCGATGTCTTTTCAAAGATGATCAAATCGAATAGGACACGTATATATAAACCAAACTCTCTTTCAGAAACACAGCATTTTATTTAAAAATCCTTATTAAAAAATTTGAGAATATTTCGCCATCACCGCGAGGCTACACTGTTATTTACATAATGTGATCTGACACGGCAGTCATAATGTTTAGCCAAAAATCACTCCCTATGTTTTTTTTTTTTTTTTTTTTTTTAAATTTGGAAATGTATATAGCCCAGGCTGAGCTTCATCTTAACGCTCCCGAAGGTTTTCTAGCTTGCAAACATTTGCCACAAAATATTTACAGGAAATAAAAACAAAAGGAAAATAGCTGAAAAGTTGCCAGTGTTTATTCATGGCCATAAATATTTTTTTTTCGGTCCATAAAAGAAGCAAGAAATTAAAATTTCTATAATTATAAAGTGGTTCGTACGTGCTGATAATAACACGAAAGGACAAAAGGAAAAAAAAGAGAGAGGAAAACATCTCTACAACCAACACACAACATACTTTACAAAAAAAAATTCACAAGAAGAGCATTGACATTCTTAATAAAATCTATAAGGGAGAGGTTTGGACCCAGTTCTCTTAACGAAAACATGTAAACACGGCGCACACATGAGCCCCGAATAAAAATGGTAGTATATATATGAGTCAAGCTGCAAAAATGAAAAGTCTTTTGTTTTTTGTGTTTGTTTTTTTTTTCTTTGCTTTGTGGTGAAACTCCCTATCGTGCCTCCAAGCCAAGTCTCTATAATTTCTCTCACCAAGTCCACTGTTGCGTTTGCACCAAATGATGTGCTGTGGGGAACTGTGGCGTGGCCGCGGCGCTGTACTGCGCGTTATACTGCATGTGTTGGAGTGACTGGGCACTGTAAGCCGAGAAGGGGATCCCGGCCTGAAAAGTGGCCGCCAAGTCCTGAGCTTTAAGAGTGTGACAAGGCTTTCCATCCCTGACTAAGACGGGCACGGCCACCCGCCTGGGAGAAGGGAGATGGGTCACTTCCATACCTTTCTCGGCCCGGGCTCTCTTCATCTTATACCGGTGGTTCTGGAACCAGATCTTCACCTGGGTCGGGGTGAGGCGGATCAGGCTGGCCAGGTGCTCCCTCTCCGGGGCGGACAGGTACCTCTGTTGCCTGAAGCGGCGCTCCAGCTCGTAGGTCTGCGCCTTGGAAAACAACACCCTCCTTTTCCGCTTCTTGCCGGAGTCACTGCCGCCGCTGCTGGAAGTTTCCTTGTCGTTGTCCGGCGATTCGTCGTCCGCGGACGGCTCCGGGGACTTGGCCGAGTCCTGAGAGCTGGCGGATAGACCGTGCACTGCGGCAAGAAACGGGAGAAACACTGTCAAAATGTTATGTTGTAAAGTTCTCAGGGACATTTATCACAAGCAGAGGCCAGACAATCGTCAATAAAAAGTTTGGATGCATTAGAAATTAATTGCGCTGCTGCGTAATAAAGACGAATAACCTGTTAATGGTTGAGCACTTGTTAAAATAGGATTACACAGATATTTACAAGATATATCGCATTTTATAAGGCATGAGCGTGACTGAACATATAAACCACGAGGGGCCTTTTGGTTGATTTAAACACTTTGGTGTAATTTAGATGTGGAAAGCGCCTAAAAAAATCATTCTTGAGCCCAAATTTCCACAAGCAGAGCGAGTCAGTGAAGCATTAAAAGGTGCATTGTTTGCCTGTAGAGCCCCACAGAATGCAGTCTGATTTTTCCACACCGCTCTTATTACTCGGGATAACTTACAGCCCCTCTTGCTTTTTTTCCACGTTGCTTTATCGATCAGATTCTTAAAACGCAAAGTGCGCTGAGTCTAAAACACTGCATGCATTTATTGAGCTGCAAACGCCTTAAGACGAGCGCAGCAGCGTACGGTGCATAAAGATGAACGCCGCACGCCACCCAAGGGCATCGTTAGGGTGGAATAGGAGGCTGCATGCCATCAATTCTGGCTTAATGTGACCGCATAGCTCGGAAAATATCACATAAGTCATTATCAGCAAGATCAACAAGGATTCTTAGACACTACTTACATGAATATTGAATACTGTCCGTAGTAGCAAGCCATCGTGTGTAAGGATTGTCACTACTGTCATAAAAGGGGTTCTTTAAAGGCAGATTTTGAACGTTTTCTAGAGGACTTTGCACCAAAACTCCAGTGTTTTTTGTCGTGGACGTGGTCTCCGATCCCTCCGTGTCTTCCTCCGCTCCGGTGATAGATCCTTCTTCGTCATTTGTGTCAGGAAGGTCCAAAATGTCCTTTACAGAAAAGCCTGTCTTTGTGTTGGTCAACGACATATTCGGGTGGGGGGGAAATATGCAGGGAAAAGTTGCCGCACCAGCTTTTTGGACAATCCGGCTGTTTTGGAACAAACAAACAAACAAACAAACAAAAAAAGCAGAGGCGATGTTTCAGGAAGAAAAAAAAAGATATAGGACGAGTAAGAGACGCTCTACGCTGAA